>NC_090921.1:480377181-481033250 GCF_040938575.1 Ambystoma mexicanum
ATAATACTACCATATTACTTCCCATTAATCCACCAGCAAAAATGAAAGCTCTTCTGAGGAATCCCTTCAACACTATTAAGTATAAACAACCAGCATACACTAACTGGTATCTTATTGCACCCGCAGTACTACAATGTTACTTGCAGCGGTCAAACTGCCAGCATAAACCTTCAGCAATCACAGTGCTACAAACATACCCTCAACAACTTTCAAACTACCAACTTTTAGAATATGCCAACATGTATCTAAATGACCCCACAATCCTGCAATATTAATCTGCAATACCACAGTACTAAGAAAACATCAACAGTAATCAAATGCATAAAGAAATACTGCTAATAAGAGAAAACAAATAAACAGGTACTATACACCTACTGATATCTAACTGCAACCATAGTACCACCACTTCCAAAAGGAAAATTATGCACCATTTCAATTCCTCCTACTGCAGGAGTCCCTATAACCAGAATACCGCATAGATATGCACCTTAAACATAACTATATGCAGTGCACTAGTATTGCAGTACGTGCCACCAGTGACCTCAATCTTGAGTCCAATTACCCAACCGCCTCAGACCCTGTCCACTTTTCTACACATTCCATTACAGTACTTCAAACAGTGAGCATACTCTTGGACTCTTCAGTGTATCACCTCCGGCCATGTGCCCAAGACTCTAGTAACTGGCCACAAACACCACACCACAATATGGCCCATACAAACATCCTTGAATCATCTACATTCCACTCTTCTACCCTAACGAAGCCTGCCTGTAGTCACCACATATGCTGCTCGCCTGAGGACATATCCTACCCTAATGAAGACTGCCTGAAATCACCACATAAGCTACTCGCCTGAGGACTAACCCAAAAAGTGCCACAAAGTACTTGCAGCCATTCACATTCCACTCCCCTACCCTAAACTAGTGGGCCTTCTTGGCAAGGTCTGCAATGCGGGGAGAGAAGGAGAGAGAAGAGTAAAAGATGACACCAAGTTTTTTTGCCTCACAAGAGAGTGAAGGCAGGGGACCCATAGAGGGTGCCTAGCGGGAAGGAGGGGCGTGGGAGCTGGGGTCCCAATGAGAAGGATCTCAGTCTTACTGGCATTAATGTAGAGATCATTGTTAGCACACCATGACTGACCAGCAATCGGACAGTCAGGGATGAGAGAGGAGTAAAAGGAGGAGGATGAGGGAATCATGTTCACAGTTGTTGAAATGAGTGGGACTGAGTTGGTGATTTGTGATGTCTCTTTTTTACAATGCATTGAATCACAAAAACTGTGGTAGCGAGTAGTATGTAATCAAGTTGTTATTATTATTGAAGAGAATGGGGTCTTATGGTATATGTTTGGTGTACATTGGAATGCAAGGTTGAACCTTGGCATATGAAGATGTACCTGGCATATTTATTTTTATTGTGTTTTTGGTTGTTCATACTCATCCTTACACATACAAAATAAAATGGTTACATTCCAAAGTTAAAAACAATGACATTCTTCAATAACGTTAACCAGGACGAAGGAAACCACTAAAAAACACATAAAACACAATCCATATCCTTTCAATATTATTTCATGTGCACTCCTTAATGCGAAAAGTAGCTCCATAATCACCACCTGATTCGAACTAGGCCTGCATGGTGCAAAATCTTTACCACTGAAATAATCAATATCATTCCCCCCCCCCCCCCCCCGCACCACTCGCCTATTTTTTGTCTGGGCATGTAAAGGTGTCTGCAGCATATATGTTGGTATGTAGAAATGAGAGACACTAGTACATGAGAGAACTTCATGAAAACTGTATACTGTTTGGGGACACTCTTAAAGGGTATTGATGGCCCAACCAGAATTCCTGTTTAAGTGGTTATCTGAGCCACCGCAAACATGGTGGCCTACCCTGCTCGTGTGTTGGGGCCATGTGCTATCCGTGTCTGGTCTTCTCAGATGATTTTGCAGTAATTCCTTTGCCTCTGAAGTCCCCTCTAGCAGAGCCTACTTTAAGAGTCCTTGAATGGCTTTGCTCACAGAGGTTTGGCGATATCACTGTGTGATGGCTGGCTGTGTCCTCAGAAGCTTAAACTAGCACTGCTGTGTCTCTGAGGCCTGAACTTGCAGTGCCTGCCCTAGCCTGTACTAGCTATGCTTGCTCTCAGAGGCCAGTTATATCAATTCTTGTTTTATGTCGTGCTTGTTTCCCTGGGCTTCTCCTTTTTCTCGAAGGGATAGCATTGCTGTGATTCTGAGGCCTGTGCTAACAACGCCTGCCATATGAAGCCTGCAATAGCTATGCTTGCTCTCAGAGGCCAGTGATAGCATCTAAGTATGTGTCGGTTCCCAAATGAACGTAGTTGCCTTGAAAGGCCTAGCATTGCTAGGCTTATACTGTCACACTAGCAATGCCTATCCTTAGAGGCCTGCAGTGTCTATGCTTGATCTCACAGGCCAGTAACAGTAATGCATGTTCTAAGGCTGTGCTTGCTCTCACAGGGGAGGCCGGTAATGGCTGTGCTTGTTCCCCAAAGCTTGCATTTCCTCTGTAAGGCGCTTCTGGAGCCTGCACTAGTATTGCCTGCTCTAAGGTGCATGTTCTGGCCGAGGCTTTGTCAGTGGCCAGTGATAGCAAAGTTTGTTCTAAGTCTGTGCTTGCTTTCACAGGAGAGGCTGTGATAGCAGTGCTTGTTCTCAAAGCCATGCATTGGCTGTATTTGCTCTCGACGGCCTAGCATTGTTGTGTTTCTGGGGCCTGTGCTTGCGGTGCATGCTATAAGATGCCTGCACTGGCTGTGCTCGTTGTCAGGCGCCAGTGACACCAATTCTTGCGCTCACACTGTGCTTGTCCACGTTTGCTGTGCTTGTATTTTGTATTCAGTTTATTTGTATAGCGCGCCTGGCCCAAAGGCATCTGGGCGCATATCTTAGGTTACAGTGACATAGTAAACATAAGGGCAGTGACAAAATACAGCATGAGCATGCAGTCAAAATGAACAGTGAAATTACTTACAGGATATTTACAAAGTATGTACAAACAAGGTGCTTGCCGGACCAGGCATAGGTAATGGTGCATGGTTATTCCAAGAAGGATTAAGACTGGTGTGTCAGGAGAAAGATTTGGGAGTCTTGAATGCTCAGCCATAATTTGGCCTTGCTCTTAAAGGAGTGGAAAGAGGATTGGTTAAACATCCTCGTTCATTGGGCCGGGTGTCCTGGACTGTCCCTAAAAGATGGCACCTAGTGAAGTCCAGACCGCAAGAGGAGGTCTGACAGGGCATATGGTCTGCAGCGGGCACGGAAGATGGAAGACCAGATGGAAAACAAGGCCAGCAGTACAGGCAAACGGTTTGTGGAGCTAGGGGAGATGAAGGAAGGGAGTAGCTGTCTGGAGGGGGAGGGGAATGTAGCGTGTAACATATAGGGTCCGGCAGGACAGGAAATTGGAGGGAGGCGGGGAGGACCAGACACAGTGGGAAATGCGGGACAAGAGCAGGGGTGGGAAAATGCTTGGCATGAGGTTCAGAGGTGAATCCCCTAAGTGGGCTCAAAACCCTGCCTGGTGTTGGTTGCTCCTAGGTGGTCTAAAAAGGGTTGTATTTGTAGGAGTTGCTTCCAACGGGCAGTATAAAGGCCTACTACCTGTCCTAATTATACACTTGCTCTCACAGGAAAACCTGGCGATAGGCCTGCTTGTTCTTTGAGGTTGTGCACTTCATGACTGTATTTTGTCTCGAAGGCCTAGCATTGCTGGATATTGGAGGCTTGCACTAGCCGTGCCTGCTATAAAAGGCCTATACTGGCTTTGCTTGCTGTCACGTGCCAGGGACAGAAATGCCTGCTCCAAGGCTGTGCTTGCTCTCACAGACAGGCCAGTGAGAGCATTGCTTGCTCTCCGAGGTGTGCAATGGCTGTATTTGCCCTTGAAGGCTTAGCGTTGTTCAGTGGCAGAGCCAGGGGGGAAAGGCGTCGACCACCTCCACTGGATCCCTCCTAGTGCCCAGTGCGCTCCTAGCCTCGGCACCAAAAGCTGCCTCCACTGGTGGCGTTGCTGCGTTTATGAGGCCCATACTGGCTGTGCTTGCTTTCACAGGCCAGTGATAGAAATACCTGCTCTAAGGCTGTGCATGCTCTCACAGGCTGGGCCTGTGATAGCAGTGCTTGCTCTCGGAGGCGTGCACTGGCCGTATTATCTCTCGAAGGCCCAGCATTGCCACGTTTAAGAGGCCTATACTGGCTGTGCTTCTTGTCACAGGCCAGTGATAGAAATGCCTGCTCTAAGGCTGTGCTTGCTCTCACAGACAAGGCTACTGATAGCATTGCTTGCTCTCCGAGGTGTGCACTGGATGTATTTGCTCTTGAAGGCTTAGCGTTGCTTAGGGACACAGCCATGGGAAAAGGGAGCAACCGCCTCCATTGGATCCCTCCTGGTGCCCAGAGCGTTCCTAGCCTCCTGCTTGTGCCCTATTATCCTCCCCCACTGGCACCAAAAGCTGCCTCCACTACTGGCGTTGCTGCGTTTAAGAGGCCTATACTGGCTGTGCTTGCTGCCATAGGCCAGTGATAGAAAGGCCTGCTCTAAGGCTGCCTGCGCTTGCTCTGACAGAAGAGGCCAGTGAGAGCCTTGCTTGCTCTCTGAGGCGTGCACTGGTTGAATGCCTAGCATTGCTCAGTGGTGGAGCCAGGGGGAAAAGGGGGCGACCAACCTCCATTTAATACCTCCTGATGCCCAGTGCGCGCCTAGCCCCGACCCCAAAAGCTGCCTCCACTACTGGCGTTGCTGCGTTAAAGAGGCCTATACAGGCTGTGGTTGCCGTCACAGGCCAGTGTTAGAAATGCCGGCTCTAAGGCTGTGCTTGCTGTCACAGCATGGGCCCGTGATAATGTTTGCTCACTGCGGCGTGCACTGGCTATATTGAAGGCCTAGCATTGCTTCATTTCTGAGGCCTGCGCTAGCGGTGACTGCTATAACAGGCCTGCACTGGCCGTGCTTGCTCTCACAGGATGGGCCCGTGCTGGCAGTGCTTGCTCTCCGAGGCGTGCTGCGGCTGTGGCTGTATTTGCTCTCGAAGCAGGCCTAGCGTTGCTGAGTTACCGAGCCAACATAGCGGTGTCTGGGATCATTCATGCGGACACTGGAGATTGAATGTTCCCGAGGCGGCCTCACCTCGCCTTTCCAGGTCAGAGCTGCTTTCTTGTTCTCGGTGTTTTTAACACGTTTCATAACTTCTCGGCGGCTGCTCTGTAAAATGGGCTCTTTAGGTCGAGTTTTGTTCTCTTGCTCGGGTGACATCAGCAGACAGTGAACGGGTCAGTGTCTGATTATTTCATGAGCTGGAGAACAGAATCTCTGTATATTAATGGAGACGAGGGGGGAGGGATAAGAGTGGCACAAGGAACTGAATGCGAGAGATGGGAAGAACAGCCTTTGCAGCTTTCAGACACACAAGGCCCTCTGTGTATTAAGGTACCCAGTGTATATTAAACCCCTCTCGCCTCCCGCCCAAGCAACCCCTGCTACCCAGGCACTCAAAGTGGGTGCAGGCGATGTGCACCCTGTTGCTTCCCAACCAGGCTGGCACTTTATAAATCTCATGCATGCATGAATACATAAATCCGTGCATAAATACAAAAGAGAAGAGGGTGGGAGTAAAGGAGTGTAGGGGAGATGCACCAAGAGGCGCCGATTCTGTGAGGCGAAGGGGCGGTCAGTTAGCAGCAATGGTGGAGGGGAGGCCAGCTAGCAGGCAATAATGTCATTATATATGCAGTGCAGCCCCATACCAGGTTCATCAATATAAACAAATGCAGAGAACATGTGGTGTCGCGGTCGCAGGGTGCATGAAGAGACAGCAATGCTGCTACGAGACATACAGATCAGTGCAGTCACAGAATGCAAATCTGCATGTCTCATTCTCGCAGAAAGCTGGAGAGCAGCAGACCCACTCCAGGCACAATGAATCCTCCATCTGCACCCAGTACCCCATCGGTCTGCCCTTTATAATCGCCAACTCAAAGATCGACTGTGCTATGCCCAACTCTCGAAAAATCCTTTCGACGAGATACAGTCTGAACTTAAGGATCTATGTGCTAAGTGGGTTGAAATTGGTCTCATTGATGATGATCTTGCTAAATTTTTAGTTCCATCTTGTTTTACCATACCGACAATCTACTTTTTACCAAAAACACATAAATCTCTTGCACATCCACCAGGCAGGCCTATTGTTACCTTGTGCGGTTCTCTCCTTGAACATCTGGCTCAATTCATTGATGAAACCTTATCTCCTCTTGTGTCAGTTCTACCCTCGTATTTACGGGACACCAAAGATTTTTTACAACACATCTCTAATATACCCTGGGAGGAGGGCTTACTGTTAGCAACCCTTGATGTTGTCTCTCTTTACACCTCCATTGACCATCAAGTTGGTATGGATGCTTGTAAATATTTTCTTGATACTCGCTCATTGAATTTCTACAGCCATAGTTCCATGATCCTTGAAATGCTCTCTTTCTGCCTCAATAACAATATTTTCTTATTTGAGGGTTCTTTTTTTCGCCAAGTAAGAGGCACCGCCATGGGTAGTACTTTTGCCCCGTCTTATGCCAACTTAACAATGGGATGGTGGGAGGCCACTTTCTTAAGCGATCTACTTACATCGAGTTTTGCCACACATATTGTTGCATGGTGGCGATATATTGACGATGTTTTCGTTATATGGAAGGGTACTAAGGTTGAATGGCTATTATTTGTGAAATTATTAAATACCAACATGTCCAATTTGAGTTTCACAGAATGCAACAGTACGACCAAAATTGTCTACCTCGATGTAGTGGTGACCCTTGAGAGAACCGGTTTATGCACAGCATTACACAAAAAACCTACTAATACTGGCCTGCCCTTACATGCTACCAGCTGTCATCCTACATCATGCAAACGCAGTATTCCGTATGGGGAATTCATTAGATATCGCAGGAACTGCACAGATCTAGTATCTTTTGATTATCATTGTGCCCAGGCGGCTAAGGATTTTATCAAGCAAGGCTATGAGCGCAGAATTATAGAACAGGCTTATACTAAGGAACGTGGACTTTCTAGGGATCACCTACTATACAGTATCAAGCCCGTCAAAACTACCGTCAATGATGACCCCCGCCTGATTGTCACATTTGACAATGCATCTAATCATGTTCGCAAAATTATAGAACGTCATTGGCGAATTCTCATCATTGACAAGGATCTGGGCCCTCTTCTCTCTAAACGTCCTACCATCACATATAAACGTGTACCCTCACTTAGGGACAAATTGGTTTCCAGCTTCTTGTCACCCATTAATACCAATCCACCTTATATGAAGTCGTTGATGGAATCCCCAATAGGATTTTCTAAATGTTGCAAATGCAAGGCCTGCATTCATGCTATTTCATGCAAATCCTTCTTGCATCCGGTCACCCAATGTCATCAGCCGATTAGATACTCAATGAATTGTGATACCACTTTTGTGGTCTATGTGCTCTCATGTCCTTGCATGAGATGGTATGTCGGGAGTACTACATGCAAGCTCAAGCTTAGAATATTACAGCACCTTAGGGCCATCAAAAACTCTGATCCCGCATATCCTATGGCCAAGCACTTCAAAGAAAAGCACAATAATGATCACTCCCTCCTCAAATTCTTTGCAGTGGCGCACATTCCGATTCACCCCAGAGGTGGGAATCGTGTACTTAAACTGAGACAGCTAGAAACCAGATATATTCTGGATTTCGACACTAAGTTTCCCATTGGCCATAATCTTGACGAGGAGCTTCATACATTTATAGGTACGTAGGTCCCATCATGTGCGATTTATCTACTTAAGATTGTTGTTTCCTATAACACTGATGTATTTCCGCGTTTACCCTGATTAGTTGATTATATTCCTTATATTTACTACCATTGTTCTTTTCCTCCTCCCTATTTCTCTCTTTGGATTCTTTTTTCTCTTTGAATTTTAGATTTTCACCAATAAAATAGGCTATCCCTGCTGTTGTATTTTCCTGGCTGTTATTATTGTTATTATTTTTGTGACCTTATTGCACATTTGACACTTCTTATGTCTATATATTCTTTTGCTGTAGTCCTGCATGTCCAACTTTTGGTGTTCTTCAACACCTTTTCCATTGTGGCTATCTGGTTTTGTTAAGATTATTATTATTATTTCAACCTCACCCGCTCTAATTTGGGTATCATGCCAGCCTTATATAAATGCTCATTGCCTCAGCTGTGATATCATTTTCCAGTTAAATGTCTTAAATTGCTGTTAATCATATTTGCTTACATAATCTAGTTGGCTTGCATAATGTTTATGCTGCCTACTAATTGATCAGCACTTGCACTTTTTGCTGCCAATGCTTTTGTGATCTTGCCTCTTTGCACATGTATTCATGCCATCTCTGACTAACTTGCACTTGCACTTTATGACATCTTGGGCCCAAATGCGCATTTTTGCCTACATCAATATGGTATATTGCTTGTTGCACCAAAGTTTTATAACATAGCCCTAATGCTGACTAGCTTTTATTATGGTATTTTTATCTGCCTATATGTATAATTTTTATGTTGCTTGTTAACTGACTTGCACTTGCACTTTATGCCATCAGGGCCTATGTGATCTTGCCTTTTTGCACATCTTTACATGCTGCTCTTGATTAACTTGCATTTGCACTTTATGTTGATTTTGGTCAAAATGTACAATATTTATGTATTAATATGATATATTTATTGCTGCTTTACATGTTACCATCATAGCTTTCAAAGCTGTTTCTGGCTTTGTATTCTGGCACTGAGCCTTTTGAACAGTCTATCTAGACCAATGAGCTGCAATGTATGCTATCTTACATATATCTATGCCTGGCAAATTTTTAAATTATTTTCTTATACAATAATCAGTCTTATCCATTGGAATCTCATATTGGATTTTTAGGTTCATTGGAAGACTGTATGGCACTTTATTTTTTACTGTGTTTCTGTAGTTTTTCTCAGGACACTATATGCATTTCATTGCAGGCCCATGTTGATTTTCCGTTCAAACATGGCCGCCATCATTACGGTTTTCCAGAGTACCTTCCTCCAATTAACATAGATGATGGACTACATGCAACTGCTATTTGTGTCTCTCCATTCTGTGGTGCCACGTGATCAAGCGCTCAGTTGAGCGCGAAACGCGTTGTGGTTGGGCCGTTTACCAGGCGTCCTGCTTTTGTCTGTCCTGCTGTTTCCCCCCCCCCTATTTTGTCCTGTACACTTCGTGCAGGCTTTGTCCACTATTTTAACTATTAAAACTACTACTTTATCTTTCACGCGTGAGCTTTGCATTCTTTACTTGGGTCCTCTCCCGCTACGGGATTGTAGGACCCTCCCTAGATTCACGGCGAGTGCGGTCCGCCCTGTTTCCTCTAGTTTTCCTGATATATATATATATATATATTTGTTATCTTATGGCAGACCCGGCCATTCCTTCTTGAGATCCCTGGTTTTGCAAATCCCCATGCATCTTGTTTTAGTGTAATGGGACCCAGCCTCATCCCATCACCTCCCATACAAAAATGTTAAACGAGTGTTCACCAAGCATTGATTCAAGGCAAGTTGAACACCACCAGTAGTCCCATGGAAATTGTCAAACAAGTTGAGCGCGCAGAGTTGAACACTTTCATTAAGCCAAGTCGGGAGGATAGCTCAGGGGTAAAGTGCTCGCCTTGGAAGCAAGACACCATGAGCAACACAGGTTCGATCACCAGGTCTGCGATTAGAAGCCTCGGGGTATTAAGCGTGTCATAAATAACCTATCATATCAACAAACTCTTGATTTGTTAAATTGAGGACTAGTTGAACTGTAGTTGAGCTTTCATTGAATACTTATAAGGATTGCTTGGAGTTGATCAATCTAATTTGCATGTGACAATCTCCACCAGTGCTCATTTTCAGTTCAATTGCGCAGTAGTTGAAGGTTCCTGTTTGAGCGCTCTATTGATTTTTTGGTAGGAGCTGACAATATAGTCTGTGGGTTATATCTACTGCCAATCCTATTTGGGCTGCACAACCAGGGTTTCTCAAATGGGAGCCTGCTTTCCATGACACCTGTGGACACTGTGAACATGTGCAGTAGCCTGGAACTGGGTAATCTGGAATTTTACTGGCAATGCCAAACAGCGAGCATGCCGGGACTGTAAGGCTTACTGGGAATGCAAAACTGGGAGCTCGTTGTGTGAACACAAAATCACAATATCGAGGCTGAGTACCCCTATAGGAAATACACCCAACACGGGTTACAAAGGCACATACAAAGAACTTTATTTTATACAGAACAGTTTTCCAAGAAAAGTAACAGATAGCTATCGGCCCACAGTACAACACAACACCCTCCAGCGTGGTTCAGTGTGCTTAGTGAGATACGCTGTACATTAGAATTTGTTGCTCTTTTATACCATTTGCGAACATGATGTCCAACCTTACTTTGGGTTAATATTCCTCTAATGCATCACTGATCTAGGGTTCATGCCGAGTTTGCATATCCACATGCAACTAGTTTGCCTTTAATACATATGTCAACAAGCCTACACAGCAACTGTGTATTTTGGGATTTCACATACAGGTCTTCTCAAACATTAATACAATGTAGTTAAACAAGTGTTGTTAGTTCAGTATTTGGATAAATTGTTCTTAACATATGCTCGTGGATTAGTTTCATTGCACGAGTAATCCTTTACACACAGTTCAGCGAAGGACAAGGTCTCAGTTCACGACCCCCAACAAGTGGCCTGCATCCAAGTTACATATTAATTACACACAGAGGTCAAGACGGCCATGTTGTATTTCGGAATGACATCGTCCACCATTTTAACTCACAGGGTGACTTTACAGAGAGAACCTAAAATGGCGGATTGACCTAAAATGGCGGTTTACATTGATTTTAAGGTCAGGACCTTGCAACATGGATTTCTTCTCAAGTGGTTTATACGCAGCTTGGCGTAGGCCAATATACACATATTCGTTGCAATAGGAGGCACAATATAATTTCCCATTTGACAAACCCTCCTTTTGGCCTATGCCAAGTGCTAAACTACTTCGGATCTCCTTGCAAATAACTCCATGCATCATCGTCCATGCACCCTGAATCGCTGTCAGAAATATCTATTGCCATCAGATCATTCGCTAAAATTTCCTTTAACACGTATTCCTTGGAGGTTTTATCCGGGGCATGCACTTCATGTCCTATTGTACCTATCGCTTGTGCGCAACATCCCCCTCGCATCGAACATATACTAGGTAGACACTGGATACAACAACAAAGGAACAACATAATTCCCAAAATCATCAGCAAGACCGAAAGTACCTTCCAACCACAAGATCGTCCCAGAACCAAGCGCTAAGATCCCAATTTCCCTCGGGAACATGCACTTCTGAACTAAGGACGTGCAGATTCTGTACTGCCTTGAAGATAGTTGGGGAGGAATCTGGCACGAAAACACAGCAAGCTGACCCCACTAATTTACACACTCCACTACGTTCAGCCAGGTTTCTGACGCGCTACTAATCTTATCGCTTTCTGTTCTAATGTCATATTATCGAGTATGTCCGTGGTCCGGTTGATGGTTCTCTCCAGTACTCTCTTTAGTCTTCTGATATCTTCGGAATTCGTTATCTGCCCCCAAAATGGCACAAATGATTTTGCTACATCTCCCAAGATCTGTGCTGGAGTGTCACCATTCTCGCCCCGCTGTGGATGAGTCTTTGAAACCGCTACTGTACTAGCTATAAATACCCCAGGTAACAGGATGCCTAAATAACAGGTTCCCTGCCAATCCCTGGGCAACCATGGAAATGCTACATTACCGCAAACAAAGTAGACAGGTTCACCTGCATACAAAGTCTGTCTTCCTCAGTCAAATTTGCAACATTGGCACAACCTTTAAAATCTCCCATTGACTGAGTACCATTCCTCTGTATGCAGAAAGAAACTGAATCGGGGCTATGGTTAACAGTGTAAGAAGGAGGCATGGCATCCTTATTGCCTATCGGAGCCACCTTGAAGGAAATCAAAGATTGGAAAGGATGAGACAGTCTGTCAGAAGGCCTAATAGAAGCAACGTTGAGCATACTCCTATTTGCGAAAAAAAAAGCATCCCACGGGAGTCAGAACACGTTTCTCAAAACTATTCTGAAGTGGGAGAATGGAAGAACAGGCTCCTGCCCTTCCCCTCTCGCGCTTGGCCTAGAGGATCACGGCCCAGACACCCGCCACGAGAGGAGTTTGCCTATCTACCGGACGACCAAATACCCTGGTACAGGAACATACGGATGTGCCCATCTACCTGCCCAGCAGCCCGCCCTGTCCATGCCAACACCTGCGGCACGGACCAACTCGACTAAACCTACACGTCGTTAGAGATGCCATGACGACCTAGCCAACGGTCAGCACACCTGTGCAAATATACACACCGGACACTCCCGCACCAATCTACACGAAGAATATACTCAGTGCTATGACGTAGGCAACAGACATACTCACGGACGTACATCTTTATTATTTTCCACATAGGCTCTCAAAATGCAGAAACGCAAGACGCATCATGAACTTATATAAAAAAGGCTTGCTTACGCTTCTTCTAAGAGCCATGTACCATAATGAAGAATATAACGGGGACACGATACTGAGGATAAAGCAATATGATACCGTAACCTAAAGCGCCCTGCATCAAACGGTTCCACCTATGCACCAGGCCCAAGTAGGCCGCAGGCAAAAGCTTCCATGAACATTGAATGAGCAAGAACTGGGTTGCTGACCCTGCAAATTGAGCCCGACGAAGGCACACCGCCAAGGGCACGATGTTGCAATCTCGCACGCTGCAAGCCAATGCCAAGGTCACACCTGCAAGATAAACCAGGCACACAGTAGGAAAAACAATATTAATTATGTTGAATTTTGCCTCAAACACGGTCCCACCTCACGTGACAAAGCCAAACCTGACAAGATGCCAAGCCCAGGAGGAAGGAGACGCCTGAATCCCACGTTTCAAGACACAGGCAGGTACAATTAAAAGACTCATTGGACATCTGCAGCAGTGGGAGTAGTCGACCTCCCAACATATGAATAAATCCTCACATTGTTTACACCTACCCATATTAAAACATTGTTGCAAATGACAGGTGCACCGCGAGCTGGGAACAGCGATAGTCCCAGACTGGGAGGCTCGCGAGCGGACCAATTAGAACATGGGGTTCTTATCACTGACGCCATTCACATTGACCAATCCTCAGAGGTCTTCATGTAACAATTTTCATGTATCAAATTGAAGGGACAGCCCAGGTATACCACCTGACTAACCCTCAGCCACTAACACCGTTCTCTATATGTGCGCTATACTAACCCTACCACTCGAGTAACCAATCCAGAGTGGAGATAGGTTTTTTGCTGAAACTTTCCAAGTGACGCAAGTAGCGCGTCATACTAAGGTAAAAAGGGCCTGCGAGCCCCACGATTGTGTGTGTGTCAGGGCGGACGCGTACGCTCCTTGACCCATCCCTGCCGTTTTGTCTAATAAACAGCAGAGTCACCTTGCTTCTTGCGTGTGTCTCATACTCTATCTCTTTTGGGATATACGGGAGGAGTTGGGGCCTCCCTGCCCGGAGGTCTGCGGACGGTCCGGCTGACCCCGGAAGAATTTCCCCCCGACAAGTTGGAGGCACTGCTGAGATCTGTTTAAGATCTGCTTTTTTATTTTTACTTTTTCCAGGTAATCGCGTTGCGAGGAGGCCCGGCGGCGCGGCCCCCTCTGCCGTTGCCCCCTTCTGAGGACTACAGGACCATCGCGGAGCTGCGAGAAGACCGGACAGCGCAATCCGGATATTGGCCCTCGGGAGCCGGTTGAGAAGTATCCCGCCCGCGGTTGGCGAGTGTCCAGACGTGGTCCAGACGAGGGGAGGTGGCGAGCCGCTTGGAGGGGTGCACGCAGTCGAGCGGCCCCGCATCAAGAGAACTTGGTGAGCATGCCACGCACAACAAGCAATGTGAAATTGTGAGGGAGGGGGGAGGAATTAAGTGCGGGAGGTGGGAGGTGTTGCACAGGTGCGCGGCGAAGGTTTGGCAATTTAGTGTTGGCAGTGGAATGAATGGTAGCCGAACAAGTGCGAGAGCAGTCGGCTACGTTGCGCGAGAGAGGGGGGTGGAGCACAAAAACATCACGTGCGGCCGCTCGTAGACACTGATTGGCCTAGGTCGCGACTACATGTAAGGGTGTGTGTGTGTGTGGTTTCCTACGATTTGGCATTTATTGATCAATGAGTAGACGAGGATCCCTATTGTTCGAGCAAGAAACTCGATAGGTAGATGACGTTTCCCTGTAGGCGGTAGCTAGTTAGTTGCCCAATACGGAAGATAATTGGCTGGTTAAGCCCTCCTGTCGAGGGGCGTATCACACGCGAGGCGACGCAGCGTGCGCAGTCCGATTATATTATTACTTACCTTGTTCCAGGAGCGACAGGAAGACAGCTGTGAGGTTAACGGGAGTAGATTGCAAGTGTATTTTGAACTTAAAGAATATATGAAGAACTTACCAGTAGCTCAAAGAGATCGGTGACGTCACCAGTAGGGCTTTCATAGGATATCCCGAGCACAAGGCATCTTTCTTTCTGAGAGTGGTGGGGAAGAGAACTGTGGTAAGGGATTGGAAACGGAGATAAACGGTAATGAGTTGATCGGGGAAAGGTGAAACGGGGGACGTGGCTGCGCACGGAGAACGCCGGCCACGGCAAGTGTAGAAGAAGGAGGAGGAGCAAGTGAAAATAGGACGACTGTATAAGAACGTCATAAGGGGTACGCAGCCGCAGGGGGCTACGTGTGCCTCGGCCGCAGGGGGCCGTAAGGGTGTTGTGTAAAGGAAGAAAGACAGAAGAAAATATACAAATGTAAATACTATATTTTTTATAATTTTCCTTAGCGGACTATCGCAAGTCCCCAAACTTACGGGACCAGGTAACGATATAAGGCTGTATATTGTAAACTGCTAGTGAGATAACCGCTACCGAATAGGGGAAGGGTAACAAGTGGAGCGCTACTATGTCATACGGGACAGGATCGGGAGGGTGGGGGAACACCCTCACTACCCCACTACAACACATATGTACAACACTGTCACCCCATAGGGAGAAACTGATTAAGTATAGCATAGAATGGACCCAGGGGACGGACAACAAAATGATAACACCGTGGCCGCCTAATGGTAGCTTCGATCCATATGCCCAACATTCACTACTAAACCATCTGCATAATACATACAAAGGGAAGAAGTTGGCAAACCACGTGGAGGTGTTTAACTTATGGAGGATGTTCCAAGGGTCCCGACCAGGACCAAATGGAATGTTCACTGTGGGGGAAATACCGGAAGAAAAAGAGATTAAGGAGGAAGGAGAGGACGGGAAAAAGGGGAGTGAAGACCCAAAGAACACGGGGAACGGACAAGAGGGAGGAGAAAAGAATAATACATCAAATGAAATAAAAAAGGAACCGAGCAACGATATACCCCTAGCAAAGGGAGTGAAAACAGAGGGAGGGGGGTTGTACCCTTTAAGGGAGTTAGGAGAAATAGAAAGAGGTCAGTTAAGGGCGGCTGAGGGGTACTCGAACCCGGAATACAGCCCTCCACCATATGTGGCTCATAGGAAGATGCCAGCAGGGGAGGGGAGGACTGGAGAAGAACAAACTGTGGAAATAGGAAATGATGAGTGGGTAGCTGCACAGATACTATTAAAATTACGAGGTTCATTAACAGGAGAAGAGAAGGAGGTAGTAAGGAAAACAGACGAGGATAATACCAGGGAGAGTGGAATGAGAGGGGAAGAGCTGTTACGGCAAAAGGAAGAGATTTTGGAGGAACGACTAGCAGAATTAAGGGATGAGCAGAATGAATTGAGGAAAGAGAGAGAGCGAGGAAAAGGAAAGAAGGTAAGAACGAATTGGAAAAAATAAGGGAACGAACTGAGGAGCAAAGGAGAGAAGCTGAAAGGGTAAAAGCAGCAGCAGAAAGGGTATCAAGAGCAGTGCTGCGAGAAAAGAAAAGGGAAGAAGAAGAGAAAGAAAAAGAAATGGCAATGTGGAAGAGGAGATTACTATCAGAAACGACTAAGAAATACGAAGAAGGGAGGGTGATAGAGAGCATATTAGAAAGGGAAAGGGTGAAATGGGAAAGGAAGAAAGAGGATGAAAGAATACTGGAACAGATGAGTAGTGAAGTAATGGTGGAATTAAAAAGGACAAGGGAGGAAAATGGTAGGGAGATGGAGGAGAGAAATGAAGGAGAAAGAGAAGATAGGAGAAGGGAGAGTGAAGTATGGGGGGATGTATATAGAGACACAGAAGTAGCAACAACATCAGCGCAAAGGGGAGCGGTTGCTAAAGGAGAAAAAGGAGAACTGGACCTAATAGACTTACAAACAGTAACAATAAAGGGGAAAAAGACCGAGTGGGGGGTGCCGTTTATGACTGACTTTTGTAGTGAGGAAGAAGAAGGAGTGGAGAAGGAAGGAAGAAACAGTGAAAGGGAAAGCCTAGATAAACTATACATCACCCGGACCAACACAGACTCACCATGTATCCGTAGGAGAAAGGATGAGCTGGAGAGAAGTGAGGAGGGAGAGCAAGGAATAGCGGAAAGACAGACACATGAGGCCGCACCGTCCCCATCACGCCCTCTCCCATCGCACTCTACATGCTCAATCACCTCACGCTCGTTACGCACAATAAAACTTGCGCCCTTCACAGACGAACTGACACCCTATGCATGTCGGCTTAGGGACCTCCCTAGACGCAGGCAGGAAAGGCGAATACACATGCCCACATTAAATACAGGAAATGATGGAAGAAGGGGAAAAGATGGAGAAGAAAGAGTTATGAGCAGGGGAAATACAGATGAAATTGGCGATGTAGAAGAAAGGGACGAAGAGGAAGGGTGTGAGGACTCGATTTTATGGAACACAAAGGGTAAAACGAGACATAACTTAATGCCACTTCTGGAGAGGGGAGGGGTTAGGCCACAGTATGTCCCTTGGAAGCATACAGACAAAGAAAATATAAAATGCAGGCTCCCATCATTAAGTGGAGGTGCGGGTAAGTGGATATATGAAATGGAAAAACACACCGCAGGACAGAAACTGGCAGTAGGAGATGTGAAGGGCCTTCTAATATCAATATTAGGGGATGCAGCGGATGACATTTGGAAGAGAGCGGGATTCCCTGGGGTAACAATAACAAACACATCGCATGATGGGGCACCATTCGCAAACTGCAGACATGCACTATGGCAGGCACTGAGGGTACAGTACCCAGACACATCAGACATAGGAGCAATTACCTCCCGCAAGATGCGTGAGAACGAAAATCCTGTTGATTATATCCAGGAAATCCAAGAGAAGTGGCGCATGGAAACTAGAGAACAATGGGACAAAACACCAGCAATATTTTATCATATACTAGTACAAGGGCTCCCAGAAGGAGTTCAGAAACAACTAAAGAAAGTAGTGGGAATGGAAGCAAAAGCATGGCCAGAAATACAACTGACTATAGTGCATCATTGCAGGACATGGCAAGGAAAAATGAAACAAAAGGAAGAGGACAGGAAAACGGAAGAGGCTAAACTAGTACAGAAAAAGCTTACTAAATACACAATGGAAGGGGCACTAATAACTACGCCTACAACAATGACCCAAAGCCCCACACAAGTAGTGGCTGCACAAGATCCCTCCCAAATACCACCTTCACAGACTGTAACACAACAGGTGCCGCCACTCCAACCATACACGACCAACATGGGAGGAGGATACCCAATGCCAGGAGCTGGGTATTATAATTACAACAGGGGGAGAGGAGGAATTATGAGAGGGAGAGGATACGGATATATTACCCAACAGCAGGTGGGAGGACTTAGAAATTCCTACCCCACAGGGCAACCAGTATACCAGGACAACACAGGGAGCTTTCCATGGCAGAGTAGGGAACCACCCGTGTGTTGGAGTTGTGGATTATTAGGGCACATGTCACGCACGTGTAGAGTAAGACCAGGAACACCATCATGGAGTGAACAGGGACAACCAAGGCCCACACAGGAACAGCAGGGCATACAGCAACAGCAGACGTTGCAACAGGGAAATGAACAGCAACAACTAATAACACAACAACAGCCACAGACACATTCACTGCCACAACAACAGGTAGCGATAACACAACAACCCCAAGTACAACAAACACAACTGGGTAGGGTGACGGTCCTGGGACACAACCCTTACACAGGAAATGGTCAATCGTTGTACCCTCAATAGGACAGCCCACAGACGGCCTTGGTGTGTCCCATCCTGTCAGTAACACCTAATAGTGCGGAGGAACCACGCATAGAGGTAACGATAGGTGACAAAAAGTTATCATTCCTTGTTGACACCGGGGCGACCCGGTCTTGCATAAGGGAAGGTAAATTTAAGAAGTCAGGCGAAGCCATGAACACCCAAGGATTCTCTGGGGCTAAAGGGTTGGTTCCTTTTACTGATAACATTCCCTTATCTATAGGAGATTATGACCTGTCAGTCCCACTTCTATATTATAGTGCCTCACCAGTAAATATACTGGGGAGAGACATAATGAACAGGTTGAATATGACGATCTCATTTACTGAGGACGGCATAATTTGCTCCACTCCAGGGATTAACATGCTCACAGCACGACAGATTATGCAAGCATACTGCGGACAAACAGCGATTAGGGCGGAGCCAGTAGATGGCGAGCTCTTCCAGTACGGGACAGACATGGCATTTGCATGGATGCCAGGGATAGAGGGAAAAATGTGGAGGAGGCCAGCAGCCTATCTGTTCAGACCAGAAACACCAGTCAATGAACCAGAAGGAAAGGTGGTTCCAGTGGACATTGAGAGCATTATAGCAACAGCTGATTACATTGCTGTACATGCCCAAGACAGAGAAGGAAGGGCATGGAGGGCAGTGAAAGCACTAGCGGAAGGATGTAGACTCACCCAGGTGTCAGATGAGGAGCTGTTCTCAGAAGAAAAGGAGGAAGGTGAAATGGTGTTTATGATGAGTGTGGAAATATGGCTAAGAGTGGCGTACAAACAAGTAGCACAGAAAATTGCAATGGCACTTGAGGCACCCGCATGCACCCCAGTCCCCTTCTTTAAGGAGGACATGACAAAGGTACCCACATCACTGTGGACTACTAGCCCCTATGACGTGGGGTGTATAAAAAGTATAGGGGGAGTAAGGATAAAATTGAAAAAAGGTGCAATACTCCCCAGAGTGAAACAGTACCCACTATCAAAAGAGGCAGATGAGGGCATATATGAAACCATAACGGCCCTTATAAATAATGGCATATTGGTCCCCTCAGAATCACCATGTAACACGGCTGTATACCCAGTGCGCAAGGCTAAAGGGGGTTCTTGGCACTTCATACAGGATCTCAGGCCCTTGAACAACATAGTAGAAGCAGAATACCCCATAGCCGCAAACCCGGCCACAATATTGTGTGGCATTCCAGCAGAAGCATCACGATTTACAGTGATCGACCTTAAAAATGCATTCTTCTCAATACCATTGCACCCAGACTCACAAGATCTGACTAGCTTCACTTACAGAAACACAAAGTGGAAACACACCAGATTGCCACAAGGGTATTGTGAATCACCCTCAATTTTCAACAGAGTAATACAGATGGATTTGGGTAACATTGAAGTGGAGAGCACAGTGTTGCAGTATGTCGATGACATAATAATTTGCAGTACAAATGAAAGGACATGCAGAGAGGACTCATTAAAGATGTTGACAATATTGGCTGAGAAAGGCTACAAGGTAGACATGGGAAAGTTACAGTACTGTCAAGAACAGGTACTTTACATTGGTCAGCTCATATCCCAACATGGAAGAAAGATTGCACCACAAAGAGCACAGGCCATTTCAAACACTCCAGTACCACAAACAGTGAGGGAACTGAGCAGTTCCTGGGGCTGTGCAACTACTGTAGAGCATGGGTATTTGATTACAGTTCATACATAGGACCCCTGCTTGAGGGGTTAAAGGAAGCTAATAAAGGGGAGAAAAAGCTGGGGTGGACAATGGAAATGAAAGAGGCTTTTGATGAGTTGAAAGATGCGATATCAACTGCTCCGGTGCTGGCATCCCCAGACTATGAGCGACAATTTTTTATATTTTCACATTGCGACTCAGCAGTAATGAAAGCAGTGTTGGCCCAAAAAACAAGCATGGGCTACAAACCAGTAGCATTTTACAGCAGCCACTTAGATCCTGTGATGCTAGGTCATTTCCCTTGCGAACAAGGTATCGCCGCAGCTGCTTTTGCGGTAGAGAAAGCATCAGCAATAATCATGGGGTGCCCAACTACACTGTTTGTGGAACATGCACTATTTGCCATATTGAATAAACCTAAGTCCACCCTAACCACGCAAAGGGCATCAGGTTATGAGATCATCTTATCCAGAGCTGAACTATCAATTGTTAGATGTAGCACGGTCAACCCTGCAAGGTTCCTAGCAGAAGTACTTGAGGAAGGAGATTATGCCCACGATTGTACGCAAATAACTGAAATGTACTCATGTACTAGAAAGGTTGAAGAAAACGCGCTAGAGGGAGGTGAGCTCTTGTTCATTGATGGGTCATCAACTATCGACCGAAGGGATGGTGTAAGGAGGACTGGGGCAGCAGTGGTAAAAATGATGGAGGTACCGGTGTGTGTGGCCATGAAATGTGTACAATTACCACAGCATTACTCCGCTCAAGCAGCGGAATTAGTTGCACTGATCTTGGCGTTGAAGGAAAGCTTTGACAAACGAGTGACCATATACTCCGACAGCGCGTATGTTACATCCACTGTCCACTCAGGGCTGTTGAAATGGAGAAGAAGAGGGTTTAGGAGAGCTGATGGCACTCCAGTGCAACATGCCCTCCTATTGGCTGAACTATTTGAAGCAATAAATGACCCCCAAGAATTAGCTTTAGTGAAATGCACCGCACACACCAATGGTGAAGATCACATCTCAAAAGGGAATGCAGCAGCAGACGCACATGCGAAGTATGCTGCATACTTTGGTGAGATATGGAACCCCCCAGAGTCACAGAGAGGGAGAGGGAGGGGAATGGCTAAGGAGATGTTGATAAGAGAAGGGTACACCCATCTCCCAGCCACACAGATTATGGAGCTACAAGCGGCTGCACCAATGGCCGAAAAAGAAATATGGATAAAAAGAGGATGCACAATGTCACCAACCGACGCACTATGGCGCCAGGGTGACACTGGAAAGGTGGTAATACCATTGGCACTTTTGAACACCGCCCTGAGCCAACTACATTACCCAGCCCACACAGGCAAGGAAGTAATTGCAGCACGAATTAGGGAAGACTGGTTCTGCCCCGAGTTAAATTCTCATGTGTCAAATTTCATCAGCAATTGTCTCACATGTCAACAGTTTACGGCCGGCCACACTCTAAAGGTGATAAGAGGTACTATACCCCGGCCAGAGGGACCGTTCCGACATCTCCATATTGACTATGTTGATATGATCAACGTATGTCAAGGAAATAGGTATATGATTGTAGTAGTATGCCCATTCTCGAGGTGGATTGAAGCAGGGCCCTGTTCACACCCAGATGCATTTAGAGCAGCTAAATTCCTAGTGAGGGAGGTCTTCCCTAGGTGGGGAGTGTGTGAGGTATTAAGGTCAGACAATGGCCCACATTTCGCAAACGAAATGTTCCAGCACATTACATCCTTGCTGAACATCAAGCATAAATTTGCATGTGCATACCACCCACAGGCCAACGTTATATGTGAACGCCTGAATGGCCTATTAAAGGAGGCAATTGCAAAGATACAGCAAACAACAAAGAAGAGTTGGTTATATTGCCTTCCATTAGCCCTATTTGAGCTAAGGAATAGACCAGGGTCCGACCACCACCTCACCCCTCACAAGGTGGTTACCGGACGACAAATGTGCCTTCCCCTAACGCCAACATCAAGAGCATTTACTGACCACGAAAGTACTGCGAGTGTTCTTGGTGATGAAATGTACCAATATGTGTCTTCTTTGATTACTAGTGTAGTGTTTGTGTCTCAACAGCTCGAGCGCACGCGGGGCGGGTCTAACAGCGACCAACAAGAAGACGTGGATAAAGAATTGGAAAAGGAAAGACTGTGCAAAGTTGCTAAAGGTGACCACGTACTACTTCGCAATTTCAACAGAAAGTGGAACAGTCCACGATTCACTGGCCCCCACCTGGTAGAGGAGGTATCAACGAGAGCAGTAAAGTTACAGGACAAACGTGCTTGGAACCACCTACACGACGTAAAGATCTACAAACTCCAGACCCGCCCCAGCACCACCGACAGGGCCACAGGAAGAACAACAACAGCGTCACCAACAGAGGAAGAGACTTCTCCCACAACTAACAGCTTAAGTGTCCCCATACCCTGCCACCCCCCAGATTCCCCAGAGACAACTATTAGAAAAGAAAGGGGTGATCCCCATACCGCCCACCCCATGGTTACACGATCAAAGGGTAAAGAGACTGCTGCCAGCTAAGCCCCAAACCCTCTGCCCATTGACCCCCTACCCACTGTAGTAATAACTGAACTGAAGGACATTGTTTTTGCACATATACACATGTAAACACCTGAATGTTCTCTTTCTTTTCTCTCGCACATGCAGGTAAAGCGTATTAATGTACTGTTAAGAAAGTAGATAACTAACTAATTCACTGCCCAGGAGTAGATGGTACCCTCAGACGATAATTACCTGGAAGAATTGTCACAACAATTTGTATATGAAATAAAACGACCAACGTACCTGAAAGGAAGGAGGGTACGTGTCTACTACACAGCATTCCTCTTGGCCATAGAACATTCAATGCCCCACCTCCAACCATACTTGCCTGCCCTAAGAGATAGATCGCTTAGATTGGCGTGGGAACAGCTCTTCGCCTGGGCACTGAATGACTACTTGATAGGGAGAGCTTAATAACAACTAACATTAATAACGAGCATATTAAGAATTTTCAGGCGGGCAACTGTAACGTCGCAAGAATAAGCTGCCGGACTGCAGCAAGGTAAGAGTAAAATGCCGGTGAAATTAGCATTTGTAATAAAATTGATAGGGATTTTAATGATCACCGGGTTCTTGGCTGCCTCTGTATGGCAGTACAGCTATGCTATTGATATTATTGCTGTACCCAAACCTAATATACCCCCACCCCCAGCTGCAACAGGTGTTACGTCAGGTGGTACTAGTAAAACCCCACACCAGGAAAATAGAGTTAAACGCAGCACATACTCAGATAATAAAGGCATTGACAACTATGTACAAGATTCAGCACACGTCTCTAACAACATGTGGTACCAACACATGACCAAAATATGCAAGCAGACAACAGAAGACAGCTGCTACGTTTGCTCATTGATCCCATACGCCATGAGCGCTTCTTGAACATTTGTTGCTACGGAGATAGATGGAAAAATAGCACGATGTATAATATACCTGGCACTGTTCCAGACGAAAGGAAGATTTCAAGGGACAGTGGTGCATCTGGT
Source organism: Ambystoma mexicanum (assembly GCF_040938575.1). NCBI lineage: Eukaryota > Metazoa > Chordata > Amphibia > Caudata > Ambystomatidae > Ambystoma > Ambystoma mexicanum. Next base: position 480,400,795 of record NC_090921.1, read on the forward strand.
GTGGAAAACACGAGATACATATCCATATGAAAACAACTTCCTTAAGACTTATTTGAGTTACCACAAGAGCAGTCTACATGCTGAAGGATTCAGATACATAACAAGTGGTCCTGAAAAAGGAGAAACAAAGAAGGTAACACTGCAGTACCTACCATGTGATTGGTACGCCGCTGAAGTCCCTGGTAAAAACGGATGTTGGGAAAGACCACTGATGATAATACCAGGGAAGGTGTACATGGACAACAAATGGGACATAGGAGTGGTTGGCAGCAACATGGTAACAAGAGAAAATATTTCAACTATTGATGGACATAACCATAGATGTTGGATGACTTGGATCAAGTACGTACCCATGCTTACGTGGATGGAGAAGGATGAAGACCCAATAACAATATTGCCGCTAACTGCGCCTAAGGTATGCTACCAACATAAAGGAGAGGTGGATGTAGGATACAACACCAACTGTGAAAGCGTGATGGAGTTACCTGAGGGGGGAGCAGGAACAGCAGTAGTAATGGACCATTACTGGGCCTGTGGAGACAAGGCGTATCACACACTGCCCCCTTTGTGGAATGGTGTATGCACTATAGTACACGTTAATGTACCATCACTAGTGGTACCCCAGAAGCATGTGAATATGGCGAATTTCCCCAAGATGGATGAAGGAAACAAAAGAAAGAAGAGATCTGCACAGCCTCGGAAAGGACCAGAGAACAGACGCAATGGCAACAACACTGTCCTCAACAGAAGGAAAAGACAAGGAGAACCCCTGACAGGAAATTACCTGTGGGGAAGGTCGGAAACAGCACTCACCTCAATTCCGCCGGAACACAGACTATTCAGCAGAGCAGCCATGTTCTTCTCCTCAATAATACATCCTGGACTGCAGGCCTACGCAAACGCGAAATGGCTCCAGATAACTAGGTGGGAACTAATGATGACAATTAACTCTACAGTAAATGGATTCAACGCAATAAAAGAGGAATTGAAAGCAGTAAGAATGGTTGCACTACAGAACAGATATGTACTGGACCTCCTCACAGCAATGGAAGGAGGAGTTTGCGCAAAGATAGGACAATCATGCTGCACATTCATTCCCGCTAACGATGCTGACAATGGTACCCTCACGGAAGCTGTGTCACAATTGGCCCAGATGCACACAAAAATGATGGATGAAAGTAAAGGTGTGAAAAAGGATGAGAGCTGGTTTTCAATATTATGGTCATGGATGCTATCTTGGCTGTCAGATGGACTGAAGATTATAGTTGGATGCACTATTTTGGCTGGAGCTGCACTGATCATAATAAGATTTTGGAAGGCCCGGAAGGCACGCACCACAGACGAGATGATCGAAATGGTTGGTATACACCTCTTGATGCCAACAGATGACGGCCAACACACAGGCACAATAATAAAGGAGAGAGAGAAGTTGCGCAACCAGATCATCACCAACCACCTGGACCCACCATCTGTGAAGCTCGAAAACCCAAGAAACCCAAGGAGCTACATAGGGAAATGGGTATACTGCACTCCTGGAGGAACATGTGAATATATGTGTTGGTCATTTGAAGACCATGTTAACCACTATGGACATTTGGGAGGAATAACTAAAATATGGAGAGTAAGAGGAGATAAAGAAAAGGATATGTTTGTGGTCGACAAGTCGACCAGAGGGGGGACTGAAGTGGGAGAATAGAAGAACAGGCTCCCGCCCTTCCCCTCTCGCGCTTGGCCTAGAGGATCACGGCCCAGACACCCGCCACGAGAGGAGTTTGCCTATCTACCGGACGACCAAATACCCTGGTACATGAACATACGGATGTGCCCATCTACCTGCCCAGCAGCCCGCCCTGTCCATGCCGATACCTGCGGCACGGACCAACTCGACTAAACCTACACGTCGTTAGAGATGCCATGACGACCTAGCCAACGGTCAGCACACCTGTGCAAATATACACACCGGACACTCCCGCACCAGAAGAATATACTCAGTGCTATGACGTAGGCAACAGACATACTCACGGACGTACATCTTTATTATTTTCCACATAGGCTCTCAAAATGCAGAAACGCAAGACGCATCATGAACTTATATAAAAAAGGCTTGCTTACGCTTCTTCTAAGAGCCATGTACCATAATGAAGAATATAACGGGGACACGATACTGAGGATAAAGCAATATGATACCGTAACCTAAAGCGCCCTGCATCAAACGGTTCCACCTATGCACCAGGCCCAAGTAGGCCGCAGGCAAAAGCTTCCATGAACATTGAATGAGCAAGAACTGGGTTGCTGACCCTGCAAATTGAGCCCGACGAAGGCACACCGCCAAGGGCACGATGTTGCAATCTCCCACGCTGCAAGCCAACGCCAAGGTCACACCTGCAAGATAAACCAGGCACACAGTAGGAAAAACAATATTAATTATGTTGAATGTTGCCTCAAACACGGTCCCACCTCACGTGACAAAGCCAAACCTGACAAGATGCCAAGCCCAGGAGGAAGGAGACGCCTGAATCCCACGTTTCAAGACACAGGCAGGTACAATTAAAAGACTCATTGGACATCTGCAGCAGTGGGAGTAGTCGACCTCCCAACATATGAATAAATCCTCACATTGTTTACACCTACCCATATTAAAACATTGTTGCAAATAACAGGTGCACCGCGAGCTGGGAACAGCGATAGTCCCAGACTGGGAGGCTCGCGAGCGGACCAATTAGAACATGGGGTTCTTATCACTGACGCCATTCACATTGACCAATCCTCAGAGGTCTTCATGTAACAATTTTCATGTATCAAATTGAAGGGACAGCCCAGGTATACCACCTGACTAACCCTCAGCCACTAACACCGTTCTCTATATGTGCGCTATACTAACCCTACCACTCGAGTAACCAATCCAGAGTGGAGATAGGTTTTTTGCTAAAACTTTCCAAGTGACGCAAGTAGCGCGTCATACTAAGGTAAAAAGGGCCTGCGAGCCCCACGATTGTGTGTGTGTCAGGACGGACGCGTACGCTCCTTGACCCATCCCTGCCGTTTTGTCTAATAAACAGCAGAGTCACCTTGCTTCTTGCGTGTGTCTCATACTCTATCTCTTTTGGGATATACGGGAGGAGTTGGGGCCTCCCTGCCCGGAGGTCTGCGGACAGTCCGGCCGACCCTGGCAGAATTTCCCCCCGACAATTCAAATTAGTGCCATCAAAGTTCTCAAAGATGCTATTGTTCCAACGTCCAAAGAACAGTGCCCTAAGAGAAGCATAACAAGCAGTTGTCAAAGGTAAAGGATGAATATACCAACCTAGCCCCTTATCCCCGTGTTTCGGTAAATGTGAACAGACCCAACAGTTGGACTTATTAAAAATGGCATGTGTGGCATTCATGATAAGTAGCAGAGAATTATTGTGGTACCTTTGTCTATGCTGGGAGTCCCTAGGGGACAGAGTATGTAAATGTACAAAGGGAGTAGGAACAGTAGGTACATTTTCAGTCGGTAACAAGGACTCTAAAGGATGAGTTTCCTCGAGGTACCATAAGCCTAAGACAGTGACTATTATAAAACCAAATATTATTATAAAAACACAGCAATACGTTTCCGGGGCCAAGTTCTTTGTCCATGATCCTGGTTGGTCACACAATCATTTACAAGTCCCATACGAGTGGTAGCGGTGGCAGGCATTGCAGTCTTCAAACAGAAACCCCCAATGTTCGTTGCTGGCGACCTCCCGGCCGTGCGACTTCTTAGTCCTTCCACAACCCTAGCCAAAAGAATCCCCTTTCTCAAATTTGGCCAAAAACAAGCCCTCGATGATCCTTTCCTTCTCCGAATACACAGCCAAAGCGTGCCATAAGTCTATCAGATGCACAGCAAAACCGTGCCTTAAGTCTATCTTCTTGGACGCAGATTGTACCTTGCTTTTCCCGGTACTGATTGATCCGGAAACAATGTGTCGTCACTTCCCGTTGGAAGCAACGTATCAGAAACAAGTGAAGATGCCGAATTTGAGACAACAGTTTCCAGAAGCAAAACTTTTGGAGAATGTGGAGACAAAATGGCAGGTTTCCCAAGCCTCACGGGCTCAGAAAGATTCTCCAACACACTCTCAGCGCTATCTACTGGTTTGGGATCATTGGTTGCAGCGTTAGCAAGGGGTTCTGTTTCTTCTGTATTGTGTGGCACTGCCTGAGGCAGTTTCTTGACGTGGGACACGTGGATCCAGTTCTTTCTGCCAGAAACCTGCACCGCCGTCTGTGTGACCAACAGAACCTGGAATGGGCCTGCCAGCGAGGTGCAAAGCAGGAAGACCGCTCAAATGCCTTGATGAGCACCCAGCTTCCTTGCCGTATGCTGGGGCCCGGGCCCTCGTATTGCACAGGTAAAGCCTCTCGCACGTGGTGATAAATCAAATACAGGTTTTTAGTCAACTGGCTGCAATAATCTGAAAGAAGTACATTTTCTCAAGGATCTACATTTAGGAAGATTCCAGATATTGGCAGGTCTCCCCATTACCACCTCAAATGGAGAGAGCCCAGTCTTAGTTTGAGGGGTTGTACGCATGGCTAATAACATGATCGGTAAGGCGTCCGGCCATTTTAATTTAGTGCCGGCACACGTCTTAGCGAGCTTGTTCTTGATGATACCATTGTGTCTTTCTACTAGACCGGCGCTCTAAGCGTGTCTGGCCGAGTGGAACCGTTTGTCGATCTGTAATGCCATGCCGCACATATCTGCAGAATTACAGCAGCGACAAAATGTGGACCATTGTCCGACCAGATGACTCTTGGTAGCCCGAACCGTGGGAAGTATTCTTTTAACATGGTTTTCGCAGTACTCATGGCTATAGCATCTTTGACAGGGAAAGCCTCAACCCATTTACTAAAAGCACAGATGACCACTAATACGTACTTCATATTGTTGCACCGTTCCATTTAAATAAAGTCGAAATGGATGACTTTGAAGGGGAAAGACGGTGGCCCAAAACTTCTCCTTGAAGTTGCTGTCCCCTTTCCCACATTATGTTGTAGGCAAATCATGCAGTCCTGAACATAGCGCTGGGCAATTTTTGAAATTTTGTCATTTGCCCAAACTTTCTCTAACATTTTCGTGACTTTCTGGGCACATATATGCGTAGGACCATGGGCCATGATGACCATCATCATTACATAAGCGTCAGGGAGTAGCCATTTCCCTTCAACTATGTCCACCCAACACCCGTCATCATCGAGTTTCCCCAAGCCTTCAGCCCACCTCTTGGATTCTTCTAACGTGGCATCGGCTTGGATATCCCGTACAGACCCAACAACCTTGTACATTGCATAGGCATTTACAGTCTCCCTTGAATCATACATCTCCGTAAGGAGATCGGTAGCAGTTTGTCTAGCTATCTGATCAGCGAAAGCATTCCCTTTGGCTATGTCATTTGTAATCTTTCGATGTGCTGCACATTTTATGACGGCTAACTGAGTAGGGAGCGCAAGCGCTGAGAGCAGTTGTACTGTTAGGAAGCCATGTTGGATTTTTGTGCCATGTGAAGTTAGGAACCCTCTCTCTGACCAAAGTCTCCCAAAGTTGTGTACCACCCCAAAGGCATACTGACCATCAGTATATATATTTACTGTAAGCCCTTTGGAAAGTTCACAAGCTCGGGTCAAAGTATTAATCTCTGCGGCCTGCGCAGAGTTATGTGTGATTCTCTTGGTTTCCACAACCGTGCTTAATGTGGTGATTGCATAAGCAGCTGTGGATGTACCATCCGGAAGTTTGAAGCAGGAGCCATCACAAAACAGCTCTCCTTGCGGATTATTCGAAGGAGTGTCTTTCAAATCAATTCTACTCTTTGTCTCTTGTTTGGTAGTATACAGACAGTCATGTGACTCTTCATCGCCGCAAGTAGTACCTTGCGGGAAAGGTAGGAGTTCAGCCGGATTAAGAACACAACACCTCTTAATTTGGATGTGAGGAGCAAACAAGATCAATTCATATCTCGTCAACCGTGCGGAAGTGAGGTGTTGCGTTTGGGTTTGGTTCAGTAGAACATCTACAGAGTGAGGCACCATCAGTATTAGATCATGGCCTAGGACCATTCCCTCACTCTGTTTTACAGACGCAGCAGCAGCTGCAACAGCTCGCAAACATCTTGGCAAAGTGCATGCTACAGGATCAAGGGCGGAAGAAAAGTAACCGCACGGCCTATTCTTCCCTCAATGTTCCTGCGTTAATACAGCCAAAGCACATCCATCACATTCATGCACAAACAACACAAAGGCCTTTTCATAGTTTGGTGTGCCCAAAACTGGTGCCGAGCATAATGCAGTCTTGAGCAAATCAAACGATTGCTGGTGTTCCGCGTTCCATGGCAATGGAGAAGAAATGCCCTTCTTTGTCAATGCCAACATCGGTTTGATCACTAGTGAAAAATTTGGGATCCACAACCTACAGTAAGAAGGATACCTATCAAGGCTCTTACTTCCTTCTGTGTATTTGGGACAGACATGCCAGAAATGTGTTTTATACGTTCAGGTGTCAATCTTCTTCCCTCCTGTGACAGGAGATAGCCTAAATAGGCAACCTCCTGGCAACAATATTGAAACTTTTTAAGCAAAGTTTTGTGACCATGTTTAGCTAGATGTATAAGCAACAACACAGTGCCCTCCTTGCAGGCACTTTCAGAGTCTGCAGCTAAAAGCAAGTAATCAACATACTGAAGCAATGTACAAGTAGAGGGTGATTCAAGAGTATCAAGTTGTTCTTTCAAAGTTGTTCATAGATGCTAGGACTCTCTGTTTAACCTTGAATGTGCATGAGTAAATGTGAACGAACGTCCCCCTAAGGTGAATGCGAACAAGTATCTACTATCCTTGTGTATAGGAATACTAAAGAAAGCATTCTTCAGATCCATAACACTAAAGTAAGTAGCTGTAGCTGGAATCATGGTTCATATTGTCATCACATCAGGCACAATTGGAAATTGCAGAGCAACGACTTTATTAATGGCAAATAGATCAATTATGAAATGGAATGGAATTGCATTATCGCCTTTCTTGTACACGGGTAAATTCGGACTATTGCACAAACTTCCTGAAATTTCCTCAATCACCCCCCGATGCACAAAATCAGAAACAATGCATTTCAAAGCTTGCTCGCCCTCAACTGAAATCTTATACTGGGGAATGCGTGGCAGCTGAAGTCCATGTTTCAAGACTATCTTAACAGGCTCAATCTGTAAAACACTGACATCATTGTCGTCAACTGCCCATAAGCACTCTGGTACATCAATGAATTCTGGCGGCAAAGGTCTCGTTAAGAATTGAGAGACAGAAAGTTGCTGTGGTAAAATCGTCAAGCGCACTCCATTGGAAGAACAATAAATTACTGCATTCAATGCCTTTAACAGGTTCAACCACAGCAAATTCTCTCCACAATTCGAAGTCAAAAGGAATGGACAGTGGTCCGTAAAGGGACCTAAAGAAATAGGTACCGGAGAAGAAACTGGACAAACAACTGGTGTGCCAGAAAACCCTACAGAAACATTGGTTTGCCCGGACAGTGGAATGTTTGCAACCCGCGAATGATCAATGGAACACTTCTGTGCTCCAGTATCTATCAAAAACTGATGTTTCCTATTTCCCACCACCATTTCAACGTAGGGACCTTTCTGATTTTCAGGAATAGGTGTAGTTTCCAAACCCTGCTTCGGGCAATCCTAACGAAACAGAATATCATCAAAAGGAAGCTCTTCAGATAGATATGCAGCAGAAGGATGATCAAATATGTTCCTAGTATCCACACTAGGAGTCTGATTATCCTGTGAAAAAGGTTGCTGAGGATCCTGTGCAAACTGACCTCTACCAGGGCCGCCTACACCCGGGCGACCTCTGGATCGTCTACCCATATTCCCAAATGTGTTATTTGACCTCTGTCAAAGGACGGGGCATTGTGCACTCCAATGACCCTCTTGTCGACAATAGGCACACTGGTTAATGTTCACAGGACCCAAGGGCACATTCCCTTGCGGAACATACCGACCTCTAATCTGCGAACTACCCCCTCTGGGGCCTCTAACAATTTGCTGAAATAATACTTGAGTCTTTAAATCACCTTTTTTGTTTTTCAACTCTATCTTTTTCATTGTTGACACGATTCTCGTGGTACTGAGCCATGTGCAGTACTTCTGATTGGGACTTCGCCTGCCAAGCGCTCTCAGAAGACAACATTTGTGACTGGATGTCGGGCAGCAATCCACGCACAAATTTGTCCACAAATAATCTTTTCCCAGACTCTGTGCCTAAGTCTTGTCCGCTTAAATCCGAGAATACCTGTTCAAACCGATTAAAGAACTCAGACTTCTCTTGGACATAGGCCGTAAGTTTGTCCCAAATAATTATTTTCTCAGGAATTATGGCTTTCAATTTTGCAATGATTCTATCAGGCAAAGTTAGTATTACCTGGGGCGGTCTTTCACCAGCTTGCCTTTCTCCATTGAATCTAGTTATGTTCGCCCATTTATCTCCCAACCCTGGCACGTCGTCTATAGTCCTAACTTGTTTCCACAAATCTACGGGCAGGAGTACAGGAAATAACAAATCAATATCACCTAGGGTGAATACTGAGGACCGCAAGACGGAGTCTATTCCTTTATAGAACCCTGTCGGATTTTTCCTAATGTCAGGAATAGATTGTCTAATAGTATTCACTTCCTGTCTTGAGAATGGGACATGAACAAACTGTGATACATAATGTGCAGGAATGTCCACAGCGACTATACCCGCCGCAGCATCGGCCGCAATCTCAACGTTCGGGACAAATGTCGGAGGAACCTCTCTCATAGGCAACTGAGAAGTAGGCAACTCCGAATGCTTACTAAGCAACAGAGCTAAGTCGAGTGCTAAAGCAGTCGAAGAAGTGTCAAGTGAAAAAGCTCTCTTATAAATACTCAATAACTCTGTGCACAATCATCCTCTTTTTTCTCTTTGCACAATCATCCTGTAGGTACTCTATCATTACCTGTATCACTTTCCTCTGCATTTCTGGCATATACTGACTGTATGTGTCATATACCTCAACTGGATTTATCGACATATCTGAAATCCATCTAAGCGCGTCTTTCGTACAAATTTATGCTTCCTCAGATATCAATTTTCGACAAGGAAGGAACCGTTTCTGTACATACATACTTTCCCCCTCGTCATCCTCATTCTGTAACCTTTCCAACTCCTTTCTATACTCAAATAACCTTTCAACATGCTCATTTACTTTCTCCACAGTGTCTCTTGAAAACGCTAAAGTGTTTAGATCTCTTAACCCTTGCGGGAGATCTGTATTATTTAATTTGCCCCACATTACACATAAATGAATCCCTAAACCTTCAATAAAAACAATTTTCTCAGGAAAATTATCCATATTAAAAAGTGTGGCAAAAACATTAGCTTGATCATCTTTCTCCATACAATGCTTAGCCCATGCAATCAAATCACGTTTCTTCTCTGGCGGTACAGTATTGCGGGTTACAACCATCGACCCCGCACCCTGATCGGCTATAAGTGGTACAGGACCACTTGGAAGAGGGGGAGCAGGCAAATTCAATGGAGGTACTGTTACTGGTGCAATAGGAAGAGGTGGAGGAACAGTAACTGGAGGAAGAGGAACATTAGGAGGAGCAGGAACAACAGGAACAACAGCAGGAAGAGCAGGATTAACAGGAGGAAGAGGCAAAGCAGCAGGAAGAGGAACATACAGAGGTGGCGCAGAGGCACCAGGCCTTCATTCATTTAACAATTTGTCGATGAATTTGTTGGAAACATGAAGGTCTTTAGAAGGATACATTTTCGGAATTCCAAGTGAGAAAGCCCTATCCATATTCCTAGTCCACTCAGAATGTTTGTCATGGTCATACAATAATGCTTTTTCGGCGTTCGTTTTATGACGGCGCGCATGTTTTGCCCTACTCTTAAGTTGCTGCAATGCTTCTTTTTTCCAATTCTGCAAAACATCGAATGCTGCAGGTCTAGCCTTTTTCTTTAATAGAATTGACTCTAAACACTCAATACAAGGGATTTCAAAGCTACCATTGATTGCCACTGAAGTTCGGAGGCATGTCTGGTTTGTCTGTGCCAGATATCATTAAACACTATACTTCCAATGCCATGCTTACAGTACATAGTACACGCCGGCGACCCCTCCTGTGGTGCCGGATGGCTAAATTCCAAAGATTGTCTATCACTATGGAACAACGCCCTGAAGCAGGTAGACAATTTCCCAGGCATATCGAATTATTGGTGTTACCTGGTCAATAATTGTGTCTGCAGATACAATACGCAAAAATCAAATTATCAGGATTATTTAAGAGTCGGTCACGACTCACCTGTCCGATTCCTAAGGAGGTCCGATCGGATTACAAAGAATCTTACCTAACTAATCTTACCTCGTGTTTGGTGATTTCGGCAAATCTGGCCACCTCGACAAGTGGACCCTCGTCAAGATGCCGTCTCGGACCACAAGCTAATCATCCAGGGATCGGGTCGTGCAGCGCTGCTGAGGTGTCGCGTCTCGTTCAGAAGGGGCCCCTTATTTTGTCACACCGTCCGATCCCGGTCCGATAGCAAGTGTCAACTTTCGACAATCCGGCATCAATCTTGAGGGTCCCTATTCGGGCGCCAACTGTGAAAACAAAATCAAAATATCGAGGCTGAGTACCCCAAAAGAAAATATACCGAACACGGGTTACAAAGGAACATACACATAACTTGATTTTATACTGAACAGTTTCCCAAGAAATGTAACAGATAGCTATCGGCCCTCAGTACAAGACAACAAACTCCAGCGTGGTTCAGTGTGCTTAGTGAGAGACGCTGTACATTAGAATTCGTTGCTCTTTTATACCATTTGCGAACATGATGTCCAACCCTACTTCGGGTTATAATTCCTCTAATACATTACTGATCTAGTGTTCATGCCGAGTTCGCATATCCACATGCAACTAGTTTGCCTTTGATACATACGTCAACAAGCCTACACGGCAACTGTGTATTTTGGGATTTCCCATGCAGGTCTTCTCAAACATTAATAAAATGTATTTAAACAAGTATTCTTAGTTCATTATTTGGATACATTGTTCTTAAAATATGCTCGTGGATTAGTTTCATTGCACGAGTAATCCTTTACACACAGGTCAGCGAAGGACAAGGTCTCAGTTCACGACCCCAACAAGTGGCCTGCAGGCAAGTTAAATATTAATTACACACAAAGGTCAAGACGGCCATGTTGTATTTCGGAATAACATCGTCCACCATTTTAACTCACAGGGTGACTTTACAGAGAGAACCTAAAATGGCGGATTGACCTAAAATGGCGGTTTACATTGATTTTAAGGTCAGGACCTTGCAACACGGATTTCTTCTCAAGTGGCTTTTAAGCAGCTTGGCATAGGCCAATATACACATATTCGTTGCAATAGGAGGCACGATATAATTTCCCATTTAACAGTTGGGAATACACTAGCAGCTTACTGTGGGCATCAACCTAGGAGCATACTTGAAATGGCAGGTATGTTAAGAATGCCTGAATGAAGCTTTTTTTTAATGTAAAACCGGACGTTTACTGGGATTGTCAAGATGTCTGGCATGTACCATGCTTTCATTGTTCAATGACTAGGGTTCCAATGTATGTTGTCATAATTTACTTTGTGGGGGTGAAAATGGTATATTTAGAGCAGTAGATCACCTAGAGTAGCAGGAAAGGGTAGGTGTGGGGTTGGTAGGGTGGTGTTGAGGGTGGATGGGAGTCCCCTATTAAAACAATGAAAACGGAAGCAAATTACTATGAAGTAAATCAGTACGGTCATTTAATTTGAAGAAACCATGTAGAACCCTTACTGGGAATGTTGGACCTAAAGCATACTGGACATGTCACACAGATAGCTAAATAGAATGTCACTCTTATGGAAATGTCACGTTTACTGGGAATCTTACTATAGGAGCTCACTGGCCAAAAACAATATGCTCACTCACTTCTTTACTAATCCACCAATCTTTAACCTCTTTCACATTTTCGGTCTAAATGATGTCACTGCAGAACTCAGTGGTAGGTTGAATAATCACTTAAAACCTACCAAATTAGCTGATCCCATCCCAGGGTGTCCCCTACTGTAGCATTCGGCCCTTTTTGCACAATGCATTACCCATCTGACCATGCACAATTGCTCTCCTTGTGCTAAATTAGGCTCATTGAGGGCTGAGATCACCAGCTCCCTCCTCAAACATCTCTCTCTTGGCCCTTCTTTAGCCGCCAACTTCACGCCCGGGCCAAGCTCAGCATTATTTCGAAAGTGCTGGAAAATATCAGTTAGCTGGGAAATGCCAAAGTGTTGCTTTAGAATGTGTGTACTTTATCTTCAGCACTTGAAAAGAAAGATGGTCAACCTGAAACATTTCTGTGACACTCCTGATCTCCAACATTACAACGTATGGATTTGTGAGATAGTACATCGGAATAAACAATCACTTATCCCATTCAGGACAAGAGTGAATTACCCAAGGTGGTTTGAGTCCAGCCATTGATTAAAAAAAGATGGTACCCTGTAGTTAAAATAAACCTCGACCTTTCACCAACCTTCCTCTGATTTTTAAAATGGTGGAAGGGCAAGTACATCCTTTCATGGACATTCACCATTTCTCATATGCAATCTGTTTTTTTGCCGGATCCTGGGACAGTGACTGCTCTTGTAGGGGTCTCGGACAATGCTTTAGCCCTCATGGATAGTGTGACCCTTCTGGTGCTGTTCAGGTTGATGCAATACTCTTTTGTCACTTGTATACCCATCTAACACAAACTACAATGGTTTTGCATCTTTTCTTTCAGGATCAGATGGTTTCATTTGTCTCTTCGAGCTCCGAGGTCTGCTGCGCAGTGCGGCAGGGGTCTACGTTATGCCCACCTGTCTTCAACCTGTACCTGATCCTGCCATTTGAAATCCTCTGTGCATTTCCTCTTCTGATACACTCGTGCTCAGATTATTCTCACATCTATGCAGAAGCATCGGGGACAGAGGATGAGTGTTGTCCCCCTACAAGAATGCATGAATGTCATTTCATCTTGGACCAGAGACCAACACATCCAACTGCATGGAGGAAAGACAGAACTGATCGTCTTTAGATACAATAACAGGAAACATCTGTATCGTAAAACAATTCCTTCTTGTTTGGCCATCTCCCCCCACTGAGCACTGAAGGTAAACATCTGGCAGTGGTCATTGACACCAGCTTGACTCTCTCAAGTCTATTCCTTCAGTTTGAACTACTGAAAAGGGTACTGCTTGGTTCTGCTAGACATGGTGCATTGGTGCTGTGAGTGGCAGGCAACTCCAGATTTGATTATGTGAATGCACTGAGCGTTCTCCTCTCGAGCACGCTAGAGAAACTCAAGAGGGTACAGAATGTAGCTATGCCTCTAGGCTGCAGGGTCTGCAGATGCAACTGTGTATCAGATGCCAGATGCTTTATGCATTTGCTGAGGAGGTCAAGGACTGCGCCCAGTTTAAGGTGGCCAGTCTGGCTTTCAAGTGCCTTAACATCAGAACACCTTCCTAATTGATGAATAAACTACACCACCAGTCTGTGCTGCACACTCCCAGAAACACTGTCCATCTTCCTCTGTGCCCACCTCAGTTTGAACAGGTGTCAGTGATTTACTGTACACGCCACCGAAATGTGAAAACACCATAACTCCATTATTTAAAAGGGTGGAACCCTCATCAAGTCTTTCCTCATCCACTAGCAGTTAAGTGAACAGCGCCTGGAGACCCCAAGGAGTATTCCTGTGCTCTACAAGTATTACCAGTAAAACCTAGCAAATCAAATCCTTGCCAGGCTTACCAAGACTGCCAAACTGGGAGATCCATGGAAATGTTACACTGGGAGATTAGAGGTAATGCCAAGCAAACTGGGGATTCCAAACTAACACCCCCCTGGTGTTGCCAGGAACCTACTGAAAATGCCACATCGAAAGCTTTCTGGTAAAGTGAAACTGTGAATGTACTGGTAATCTCAAACATACTGGTGATGTAAAACTAAGAGGTCTATTGAAATACCAAACTGGGCATTTGCTTATAATAAATGTAATGCCAAGACGTGAGTTTACTGGGCATGCCAAGCTTACTGTAAACGTCATGTCCTACAATGACATGACCTCATGTAACATGACATGACAGGAGTACGATAGTGAGAGTGAGTGTGACTTAATAGGAGGTAGAGTAAGAGTAAGAGATAGTAAACGTGATTGTGAGAGTGAGAGTTACTGTTTAAGAGAGTGCGATTGTGAAAGGGAATGCAAGTGAGTATATGTGTGACAGTGAGAGGGAGTATTTGCATTACTGAGACCAAATGTGAGTGACTGAGTATGAGGGAGTACAAGAATGAGAGTGAGTGTGATAGTCAATGAAAGTGACTAAGTGAAAGTGTGATCTCCACCTGGATGGTGGCACTGTCCTATTGGAAGACCTTTCAGTGACTATGCTGGCTCCTCCAAGATGTGTCCTGCATGCTGCAGCAAGAATCCACAAATTCAACGAAATCACCCGACCCTCATCTAACTGCATTGGCAACACACACAAGCCTCTATCATCTGCAAATCCAGCTGCACCATCTACAAGGCTGTCAACCTGAAGTCCCCAAGCTAACTACTGAGAATCTCAAGAAGCCTAGGATCCACCAGAAGTAAGGAAATGTGCAGACTTAAACTCTGCCAGTGCAGTAAGGAAAGAAACAGAAGGGAGGCCTTCTCTTCTACACCCCAATACTCTTGAACCTGCTCCCCATAAACACCCAACTCACCCCCTCGATTCTACAGTTCAGGATGGAGCCAGATAGAGTGAGAGTGTGTAAGAGTAAATAACTGCAAGAGTGAGAGGGAGTGTGGGTGAGTGTGAGTTGGTACGAGTGTGAATTTGAGTGAGTATGATTGAGTTTGAAAGTGAAGGTGTCATGTGTGCCATTGGGGACATGAAGAGCTTATTCACGGCCCTAATGGGGGAGCAGTCGGACAAGCTTTGGAAGAGATTGGTGTATCCGGCAGTTCAGTGGGTACGAGTACCCATGATGGAGCAGCTTTTAATAATCTTAGGGCACAGGTATTGGGGACCTTGCAGATTATGTATTCTGATATGCCTGAAATCAATTCAATTTTAGCTAACACGATGAAATTGGATGATGATCCTGCCACACACATCCAGTTAATTAAGGGGATGTGGAGGGCAGAAACGGGAGAATAATGGGACAAGAATGTGGCGATTCTTTACCACATACTGAAGAAGGGACTTCCAAAAGAAGTCCAGCACGTTTTAGATAAAGTGGTAGGGATGGAGGCCAAGAGTTGGTCGGAAATGTAGGCACACCATGCATTTTTGGAATAGAAGACAGGAAAAAGAGAGGGAGAATGTATAGCAGGCACAAAAATCAGAGGCTAAGGTTGTTCAAAAGATATTGACAAAGATTTGTTTGGAAGGAGCATTAATTACATATTCTATGGAGGGACAGCAGGAGCATTCAGAACAACAGGAACATAATAAAACGGGTATGATGCAGGCTTGGGTGGACGGGTATGTTCCCGGTCCAAGGCCACTGAGAGGGTTTCTGAGGGGTAAGGGAGGATTTCCACAGGGAAGTGAGTCATATGGCTGGGTCGGAGGAACGGGTACCCAGTTGAATGGGACAACAGGAAATAATTATGGAGGATTTTATGGGATTCAATGTTGGTCATGTGGAAGGTTGTGTAGGGATATTCATGAACAGCACATGTGTACAGAGTAAAAAAGAGCACAATTGGGGATTTCATTGGTTAGTATATAAATACAGTTAGTTTGAAATGGGTGCTAGGGGCAGCTTTTTAGCAACAAGCCAGTAAGCATTAATATTTGGAAAAGCATTATTTTTGAAAGGATTTAGGAAAACATTTTTCTTTTTAGTAACAAGCCAGCAAGCATTTATTTATGGGAAAGCATTTCAGAAACATTTAGCACAATGCGCTGTCATTTTAAATTGCAGAAAGGGTGCATAGGTGCAAATTGGGTGATTTCATCTCTGTGTGGAACTGCTTTGGAAATATATAATTAACTAATCCTATATTAATTTGTCCCACTAACCAATTAACTGTTCCTCTAACATATAATGCAGTTCATTAAGCACAGTTTGAGATTAATGCCATTTTAGTGTTTTTCCATGGAGAGGAGAAATATGCACCAGCAGGAACTAGATGAAACACTTTTACACTGAAGCCTTCATTGTTCTAACAGGTGAGGAGCTAGTGCAGGATATCCTTGTAATTTGATTGGTAAATGAAGGGGTGGAAGAGCTCACGTCATGCAAGGCTGACCAAAGAGTGACAGACAGGGAGAGTTTTTTAATAAGCTGGACTGGGGAAAGTAGGCTGAGCTGTTTGGGATCTGAATGCGAACAGTCCTTCCAGGAATTCGGGTGCTGCCGCTGTCTCCTTGGATGGGGGCTTAGTGAATGCAGCTTTGAAAACAGTTGGCAGCCCATAAAAAAAGAAAGCGACGGGTTGCTGACATTGAAACCAAAGGAGTTCTGAACTCTGTGCCTCTGAACTGTGAGGTTGCGCTGATAAGGTCCTGGCAGCAAGAAATTCATACTTCGCATGTCTGGGTGAGTTAGTTTTCAAGTGAGGGTTGCAGAGAAATATGAATGAGAAATGATGTATTTTTGCCTGACAGTGTAGTGAGTCAGGGTTAAAAATAAAACGCAGGGAGACCACCAGGGGGCACAGGCTATATGGAAGCCTGACTGCTGAGCTCCCCCTCCACCTCCGGCCAGAAGGGAATTTATACAGTCTGCCCAGCCCACAGAAAGCCGGAATTTGTTTCCCAGAAAGCCTGAGAAACCAGTCATCAGAAGCTGTATTTTTGGCCAGAATCGATCTCAGAAAACCCAAAAGCGAAGCCTGCAAGCCAGCCCCGGCAGTCGGGGCCTCCGGGAGGGAAGCGCAGTGCTCTAGCTGCGAGGCAGGGGGGCGCCCAAACTATGTAAAAGACCCAGAATAAAGCAGCCCTGGAAAGAACGCCGCCTGGACCAAGTGAGGGACACAGAGGCCTGGCCCCACGAGTGCCTGCCCCAGGGGGTTCCCCATGTTGGACTGCGGGAGTGCTCCATCTCGGGAGGCAAAGAGACAGCTGAGTGGAGCCCCTCCGCTGGCTGCTATGCCCGCTGACTAATGCAGGCGTCCTGGTGCCATCTGACAGGACTGACAGCCTGTGACGCGAGACACGGCCGGCGACTCTGGGAGAGACCTGCACCAGCCTGAGCAGTATTGGGGGAGGTGGCTGCCTGGGCTGGGAAAACAGAGGTGTCCATGCCCTGCACCTCAGCATCCCAGCGGCATCCGGAGTGGACCCTGCTCGGACCACAGTACCGGAGTGTGACGTGCGGTGGCTTAGGTGGAGATCGGCCGAACTGCTGTACTCCCCCTACATCTCCAAAATGCTGCATCTGCTCTCTGCAAGGGGAGGAGGGACAACACTCTTGTGTAAAGAAATACCCTAGACTCAACTTCCCCCGGTCTGCACAAAGATTCAGGGCTGGATCCGGGACTCGCGGCCCTACTGCCAAACTGTAGCAACCTCAGCAGCTGTTATATGGTGTCACGCAGGAGTGGGGTTCTGGCTCCCCAATGACGAGCCCCTGGTGTGGAAAGCCACAGGTGTGCGTGGTTTGCACGCCCCGACCTGAGCACTTCCTGGCTGGGGATCGGACAGCCGCAGAGAGGCCCAGCAATGTAAGGGTCCTCCTGAACTTGGCCAGGATTACCCTTGCACGGTTGCCAGACATTTCGTCGAAAAAAATTGGTCGACCAGACAAATGGTCGAACCAATTTGGTCGAAAACCAAATGGTCGAATTTTTTTTTTTTTTTATTTTAACCCTTTTTTTTTTTTTTGGGGGGGGGGTCCCCCCCCAACCCTCTTTTTTTTCTCTAAAAACCCCTTTTTTAACTAAACGAAAACCCGAGTGGGTGGCAGGCGCCCCTACCTCATCAAGCATGGAGCGGGAGATACACCCTAAATGTCAGGCCAGGAGGGTGGCCTAACGTCGGACCAGTCCACGCTTCCTTTCACCTGCCGGGCTGGTAAGAGAGACACTGCCCAGTGTGTTGCGAGATTGTGGTTGGGAGATGTGGGATGTCTTAACCTACTTTTGTTCTACCATGCGGCATCACTGTGTTCTAATGGTGCCATAAACATCAAAATGGCCTCAAAACCCTTATGCGTGCCAAAATCTCTGAAAATTGCGCTTGGCAAAGCACAAAAAGATGGTGGCCCAATCTTCCACGCATGTTGTCAGTGGTGGAACAGAGATCTCACTCCTGAAATATGTCACTGGGCTCCACAACAAGTGAAAATGGAGTACAAAGGGAAAAGCATTGCTCTGCTAAAGGAAATCCAGAAATCTTGCTTTAAATCCTTTTTCTGTGTTGCTGAAACTGCAGAATGTCAGTAAAAAACACCCTTAAAGGCATGGTCCAGTAAAAATTGTTATTGTCCCTACGGGTCGGCCATGTTTTTTTAAGCCTAAGTGGCTCGATTTTAGAAAACTTTCCTATGGACTTTACCCGAGTTTTCATCCATTAAACGCAAACGAAAACAGGCACCAGGGAGCCGCCATTTTGTGATAATCCTATCACTTGCCGCACCGCCCCGGCTGACCTGCTTCTGCGGCACTAAATCAAATCCCCCACCCCTGAGCCTGTCATCAGCAGACTCCTACCGCCCATTTCCCAACGCCAAAGCACGTCTCGTGCCAACAATCGCTGCGCCACAGCTAATGACGTGTCGCCATGGAAATGGCAGGACGCCTCTTTCCTCAATAAGTATAAACAGACCGTTTCCCAACACACAGCAGCAGATTTTCAATTCCATTCTTCTCTCTGTGTTACTTTGAGTATTCTGTGGCTCGTTTCTGTGCTCTGGTCAGCTACCTTCGCCGCTTGTAGCCCGTGTGAACACCTGTACCATCTCTGTAAATTATTTTACTTTGTTTACAACACAATGGCTACAATAATGCCCTACATGTACGAGCCCGAGTATACCGAGGAGGAACTACTGGAAAGGGAAGCACGCGAAAACGATGGGGATTCGGACGGCAGTTGGGAGGACGATTCAACAGATGAAGAGCCTGGGCCTAGTCGCATGGACGGCGTCTCCACCTGGTGCACATGCAATCGGTGCAAGCTAATGCCAACCGAGGACGAGAACTGCTGCTGTCGAGAAACCTCGGGATGCCTGGCCTACATTTCGGAAGGCGAGCCAGGACCGCAATGCATCACCGAGCTGCCAGACTTTAGGGCAGCCTACCTCACACAGGCCGTGTTGGAAATAATGATGGTGCTAATGCACAAACTTCACGCAACTGTTTGTCCTCATAATCCGAGTAACGAGTAAGTATACTCTGCTTGTCATGCCACTCCTATTTCATGTTCTTCTACTATATCCAAAATTATATATTCATATCATAGAAACGCATGAAAGTCGTTCAATAGTGTGCATTGTCTAGATAGTATTTGTCCGTGCAGAATGCCATTAGTTACAAGAATTTTCATTGACAAGAAACGTTTATTAAACTTATCTTGGTCATTTAAAAACAGTTTGTTTAATTCCTTTTCACAGGTGGTACAGGCTGGTGGCCTATCGTTCCTTTACATGGTGGCTCCACGGGAGGCTTGGACACCGCGTTCGAAGAGTGATACCCGCCTGTGCCGTTCGTGCCATAAGAGAAACGTTCCCGAGTGACAGCGGTCAGTACAGGGGAGTTTCTCTCGCTGTGCTGCAACCTGACCTGTATAATCTTTACAGTTTTGTATTTTTGTGTCATGAAAATAAGATACAAAATAAAACACCACATATATTTTAACAACGGTTGTTTTGATTTTTTAAATGAATCAAGTGTGTCTCCATTCAAGGATAGACGTCAGACATCTGTGCTCTGAATGGGTGAAGGTCTGGTCGCCGTGAAGCAGGGTGGTCACTATCTAGCTAAGCTAACATAACATATTCTCGATAATGCATGCACTAAATAACACTTGTTAAAGGTCTTTCAGTAGGTTATGTCTCTATAAATGTCACACATATATCTATACTAACAATTACCACTGGATTATACAGGCCTTAGGGTCTTGACCACTATAATACACCGGTTGAAGAGTGGGTCTATGCTCACAAGAATATCCGGTATGTAGCATTTGTTATTGATAAGCAACGATATACTATCAAAGGCAGTTCGCACCCGTGGATGAGCGCTGGCATGTGGGGCTGTCTTGGGCGCGAACGGCCAAGGTGTCAAACAACATGTGCACTTCAAAAGGTATCCCACGCCAAGGGGCCATCGGTCACATGGCCTCCTCAGACCCTGTGTCTCCAGCCAGGCCTCCCCTTGAAGCAGGCCGCCCCCTGCAATCCACATAAGTGTGTCTCCATTCAGCAGTCTTCCTGTTCCTTATCTGCACGCCCCAGGCCCCTCCATCCCACCCACCCTCTATCAAAGGCGGTTCGCGCCAGTGGATGCGCGCTGTCAGGGGCGCGAAAGGCCAAGGTGCCAAACTACATGTACACTTTAAAAGGTATCCCACGCCAAGGGGCCATCGGTCACATGGCCTCCTCAGACCCCGTGTCTCCAGCCAGGCCTCCCCTTGAAGCAGGCCGCCCCCCTGCAATCCACATAAGTGTGTCTCCATTCAGCAGTCTTCCTGTGCCTTATCTGCACGCCCCAGGCCCCTCCATCCCACCCACCCTCTATCAAAGGCGGTTCGCACCCCGGGGATGAGCGCTGGCACGGAGGGCTGTCACGGGCGCAAACGGCCAAGGTGCCAAACAGCATGTACACTTCAAAAGGTATCCCACGCCCAGGGGCCATCGCTCACATGGCCTCCTCAGAACCTGTGTCTCCAGCCAGGCCTCCCCTTCAAGCAGGCCGACCCCCTGCAATCCACATAAGTGTGTCTCCATTCAGCAGTCTTCTTGTGCCTTACCTGCACGCCCCAGGCTCATCCATCCCACCCCCTCTATCAAAGGCGGTTCACACCTGGGGATGAGCGCTGGCATGTGGGGCTGTCACGGGCGCAAACGGCCAAGGTGCCAAACAGCATGTACACTTCAAAAGGTATCCCACGCCCAGGGGCCATCGCTCACATGGCCTCCTCAGACCCTGTGTCTCCAGCCAGGCCTCCACTTCAAGAAGGCCGCCCCCCTAATACCACGACATACATACATCATTCATTCACAAACACACCCCAGTTTCTAATACTTTATAAACCACTTGATATGTCTCATGAGAACATCTTTGTGCTTTGCAAGTCAACTCCTGAACGTGCTACCTGGCAACCACTGAGATCTACGCTAATCTGCTCGTCGTCGTGCTATCCGTGAACTTCTGTGACCGCTTAGAGCAAACCCATCAGTGTGCTACCTGTGGCCACCCACCTATTCTCCTGCAACATACTGCTCTGCTTGCTGAATCCAACTGTTTGTTGGTCAAGGTAAGGCCATGTATCCTAGTTATATTTCGCAGATTTTTAAATTTCTATCTATTTGCGAGTAGAGTGCACAATAGTTCTATGTTCATTGGTCTCATTGCTATTGACTTGAGTTTCCATTGCTATGCTATCAATAGATCTATTTATTTTCATCTTTGTCTATTGTCATCGAATTGCATCCTTCGGGGGTCCAGTCTATAATGTAAGCATGTTTCCTTCTCGTGCAAGACAGAACATCCAAGGGACGAGTCACATGTTCAGATTTTAGTCACATCATGTATACATTTCTGCAACTTATGCAAATACTAAGCCGCACATAATGAACTTGTATAGTTCCAGCGACCAAAACAAACCTTGCATTGATCATTGTATGATTCATTTACTTTTGTATCAAATCTTTATTCATGAAGATTGTATAATAATGTCGATATTTACTTTTCAGATTTATCAACAATGCCTGCCTGTTCGATTAGCGGTTGCCCTACGAAGACCCATGCGAAATCTGAAGGCACTACAATGCATGTATTCCTGAAAACTGTTGATCGAATAAGAGAATGGGTCAGACATTGCGGATATCCACTGTATGAGCTGGAAAGTAGAGTCCAACAAGTCTTACAGGACAAGAGGGGTGATCGATACCGCATCTGCAGCCGGCACTTTTCCTTGGACATGTACAAAACATTTTGGGTAACAAAGAAGAATAAATGGCGAACGACAGGGAAATTGCTCGAAAACGCTATTCCCACTCTATTCGTCCACATTCCGCCACCGGTGAGTCAAGTGTCCGGATATAGCTTTAGGCCTTGCGGTAGTGTGTAGGTAGCCGAATGGATTAATTTATATTGTAGGTGTTCTATCCCTTGTAATAATTTCGATATTGATATGAGTGTATAGCTTTTTGAATAATGACATTTATCAATATATTATTTTTCGATTTCATAGCCCACAAACGAAATGTATATATATGGGAACAGGGAACTGTGCTGTATTGAGCATTTTTCAAGTATTCTGCCGCCTTACATGGCTATTTTTAATATTGGCATTTCATTATCAATCATAAATTAACCTTTACAACTTCTTGACTATCCCTTGAATCTGAAGCAAGAACATTTTACACCCTTGACAGGGTCGCAGTTATCAACCACTTCTAGCGCGTATCAGGTAATTTTACTAGGCTAATCCGCTACAGACTTGTTTTATGCATGTCAAGTAATAGTTTTATTCTATCGTTGTATTATTTTACCGAATGTTTGGTTAGTGCTTTCCAATTGATATACACCTTAGTTATCGTCCACTGGTGTTTGTTTTCAGTTATAATTAGTGTTATCCATACTAATGCAAGTACTGTCTTTCAGGGCAATGCTGAAGCGTCCGCCACATCTACAACATTTCTAGATGTTCTTCACCAGCAGGAGGTATGGATACTGACAGCTCCATCGTTTGATTGTTCTACACAATGTTTCATTCGTGGTTAGCGGTTGATATGTACCTGTGCTGTCGACCCCAGGTGTGTGTTATGTTTTCACTATTGTAATCCTCACTAATGCAAGTACTATGTTTCAGGCAGTTGATGGAGCGTCAACCCCTGCACTTGATGCGGAGCCTGACATTCAAGTAATTCCAGGGGAAGTGGAAGTGGGACCATGCGTACACGAATCGGCCCAACAGCTTTCGGAAGTGCGCACTACATTTGCAACATCCATAGATATTCTTCAGCAGCACGAAGTATTGATACTGACAGCTCCATCATGTGTGATCATATAACGTGATTCCATTTGCTATACTTTCTTCCCTATTAACGCAAGTGCTGTGTTTCAGGGAGACGACGGAGCTTCCACTACAATCACAACAACCCATTTAGATGATGCAGATGGAAATAAATCAGAGAAATAACTCTATGATATGTGATCATATTTAGATTTTCCTTGTTTCTTTTAGACAATGCATCATTTGTGGTTATCTCTTTATATGAACCTGTGCGTTCGACCCCAAGTGTGTGTTATGTTTCAAATATTGAAAACCATACTAATGCAAGTACTATGTTTCAGGGAGACGACGGAGCTTCCACTACAATCACAACATCCCATTTTGATGATGCAGATGTAAAGGAATCGGAGAAATAAGTTGATGAAATGTGCATATTTTCCTTGATTGTTTTAGACAATGCATCATTTGTGGTTATCTCTTTATATGTACCTGTGCCGTCGACCCCAAGTGTGTGTTATGTTTCCAATATTGAAAACCATACTAATGCAAGTACTGTGTTTCAGGGAGATGCTGATGCCTGCTCTCCAATACAACCATTCATGGCAGTCCATGCGGAGCCAGAGGTATGGATACTGACACCTCCATCGAAATAGATCATCACTGGTCGAATACTTGTCGTTTGATTATTGAACACAATGTTTAAATCGTGTTTGGCTATTGAGATGTACCTGTGTGTTCATCCTCACGTGTGTTTTATGCTAACAATATTTTGATACATAGTAATGAAAGTACTATGTTTCAGGGAGACGATGGAGCCTCATTCCGTGCTGTCTATGCGGATACAGAAAATATAGTTGTTGCAGCGCAAGAGGAAGGGAGGACATGTGGAAACGAATCAGAGCTACAGCGTGCAGATGTTGAAGGTCGAGTCAAAAAAGTTGCAAAGAAAAAAAACAAAAAAAGGTTAGTTGCAAACAGTTAATAACTTTAAAAAAATGTTTGTGCTGGGGACTATTGTATGTTTTTTCCAGTCAATTGGACTACACTTTATCTTGTGTTTAAACTGAACATCCCTTTTCCAATCTCTCCTCTAGTTACCCGTGGGTGTCAGAACTATACATACACAGACAGTGAAGCGAATGAGAGATGTTGCTTGCCAGACCATGTACACTATGGAGGAACTAATAATTGAGGCGAGGGGAGTTCAGGCTCAAGATGCTCATGTCCAATGGCCAGAAAATGAGTTAACTGTTTTTAGAGAATACAGCAAAGTTGCATTGGACCATTGCTACAGTGCGACCGCACCACCACAAGAAGATGATATTGAATGTATTGAAGATAGCTCTGAAGTAGTTGCAGATCAATTCACACAATCTACACCCGCCAAAAAATTGCCACCCAAAAACATGTCGACATTGTTGTGTTCTCCCATCAATGTTGAAGTAGCAGATGTTGAAATGACAGAGAATGAACCAGCCGCAGCATCCATAGACGCATCAGAACTTGAGAGCAGCGATATTACTTTCCAATGTTTTGAAATCTCTGCAATGCCACAGGCCGAAACAACGTTGACGCAGGATGACAGTCTAGTGAAAGAGAGCAAATACATTGGGCCTCATTACGACCCAGGCGGTAAGGGGTTTACGGCAGCGTTAACAGCGCCGACCCTTACCGCCTGAGTACGAGGTCCCTTAGCGCCATGGCGCTTTTAACACCTGCTTTTAGCAGGTGTTAAAATCCATGGCGCTAAGGGACCATGGAGTTAATTACGCCACCGTAAATTACGGTGGCGTAATTAACGCCTTCCCCACTCCCATTATGCCCTATGGGGCAAAAATGGGAATGGGGAAGGGTAAATGGGGATTGGGGACTTACCGCCCCGCCAAGGTCGGAATGGGGCGGTAAGTCCGCCAACCACCATGGCGTAAACGTAGTTTACGCCATGGTGGTAAAGTCACGGCCCAGGCGGTAACTTACCGCCTGGGTCGTAATGAGGCCCATTGTATTCGACAGTTGTTTGATGGAAATTATAAGTATGCTGAAATGTGGGCATTCAGTTAGAGGGAAAGTATGTGGGAAGCCATTGATTAATGTGACTCGTCAAATAAAAGGCAGTAACGTCAAAATAAATGCAGCCTGTCGATTAAATCATAGGTTCTCATGGTCTGCACAAACCATGCTGGGGAAAATGCCAGCAGGCAATCTACTGTGTGCACTGCATCACTTTTTAGTGGCTCCAGTTTTAGAAAGTTAGAGGCTTTCTTTCAGTTTGTGGGACTCCATTTCATTTCTAAATCGCTGTACTACATATACCACCGTGATTATCTGTTAACGGCCACTAGTGATGCTTGGAAAATTGAACAATTGTCTCTAGCAAGTACATTCAAAGGGAAACGTTTCGGGCTAGCCGGCGAAGGACAGTGCGACAGCCCTGGATTTTCTGCCAAGTACTGCACCTACCACTTTCAGGACATGGATAGTAAGAAAATTGTGAGTTTGGTGGTTGTGCAGGTAACACAATGTACATCCTCAGTGGCCATGGAGAAACTAGGATTTATAAAATCAGTGCAATATCTACAATCAAGGGGAATGCACATCGACCTCATAGCCACGGACAGACACATTTCAATTGTCAAGACAATGAGAGAGCAGTTCCCGCTTATTAATCATCAATTTGACGTATGGCATCTTGCTAAATCAATCAGTAAGAAAATCTCGGCTGCAGGAAAAAAAAAAAAAAAGGTTTTAAAAGTATTTTTCAGTGGCCCCAGTCCATCACCAACCATCTTTGGTGGAGCTCAAAAACTTGTGAAGGGTCAGTTGAAATACTACTTGAAAAACTACATGGCCCTTTGTCCCCAGAGGAGGCAGGGAAGAAGAAGTGGTTGATTCCATCTTCACCGACACACAAAGCCATTGAGAAGATTGTTTTTGACAAAACTCTATCAAGAGATTTGAGAGGACTGACAGAATTCTGTCACACAGGAGATTTGGAGGTGTTCCACAATATGTGCCTAAAGTACAGGCCAAAGATCTTGCATTTTAGCTTTCGGGGCATGAAACATCGTACTCTACTAGCGGTCTTGGCCCATAACAGCAATGTCGGACGTGAACAATCTAGGACTAGGGGTAAAGTAAGGATGCCTCGCTACACTAAGGGGTTTTCAAAACAAAGTAAGCAATGGGTGTTCAAACCAGTCTATGATGAAATGCAGTTCGACTTTGTGAAAGGCCTTATTGTTGCTGTGTTAGAGAAGCACAGATATGGAATTTTGGACGTTTCTGTGCAGAGCAGTGATCTATTCCCACCGAACATTGCAACTGTGCCATGTCCACCAGAAGCACAGCTGGTTGTGAAGTACAAATCCCGGTTTAAATAATTGCAATACGATTGTCTTTTTGTAAATAAATGTTATTGTACAGTGTACCTGTAACCCTAACCCCTACCTTCACCATCATGGGTGGCGAACAAGCTGGGTGTCATCTTTGAATTCTCTCTATTCACATCATATATGTGTATGTATATATTTTTCTCATGTCTCATCTCTGTTAACAGAGGGGAGGCTTGCGTATTGCAAATAATAAAACAAACAAACAAACAATAAATCTCACTTTTAACTCAACTCCTGTGGTACTTTATACTTTCCCTGACCTTCTGCCAAAAATTAAATGTCTCCATTTGGGCTGCAAAGCTCGCAGACAACGGGGACAAAATTGGGGGCCTTAGAACGCGCCAAGCGGGCCGTGGCATTTGGGAGAGAAGCCAGTTCGCATTTGCACATTGTGTCGCATTACACAGAGGGATTCTAAACTTCAAGTTCTCACAAATGCCTTTACTACGGGAAGTTGCAAATAAAGAATGCGAAGGACAGCGGCTTTGATTTTCAGCTTGTGCCCAGAAGAGGCCCACAAGTCGCACTGGAAGTATAAGGGTCTATTGTCTTTTGACCTTGAGACAGGGACCATGCCGAAAGAACTTCATTTGAAGGGGGTGCGCAATAACGTAAGAGACGATGAGGCAGAAAATTCAGAAACTAGACCGAGTTTCATTTTAGTTCAGTATACGAAAAATCGTTGTCAAGAGCACGGTCCGTTTTACAGACTGCATTACGCAGAGACACAATGGAAATTTCAAATATAATGTGAGTAAATCTTTAGACGTTTTTATACCAGAATGAAGAATTAATGAATGGATGCATGAATAAATGAATGAATGAAGAGCTAGGGAAAGCAAGGAAAACGTGTTCGTAGTGCGCACATGGGCATGCAGGTCCACTGGTCTCACCAATCTCGGTCCTTGGCCCAGCCACTTTTCCCTGCACTGCCTACCTGCACTACGGGACTGTCTCTGTATCCTTCAGCCCCTTCTCCCAGCATTTACCTTGCACTTGCCACCAGCTGGCCCTATCATTTATCTTGTATTCTACTAACCATGTACAGCACTTTTACCCCCCTCTCCCCTTCCCCATGCGCGATCTGAAAGACACCTCGCCTAGTAGGATCGTTGTCTGTCTGCCCTTGTTGCCCCCCTGCCTCGTCGCGCCTTGAAACACTTGTGTATAGGCGCGTTACAAATGCCATATCATATATCATATCATTCCACACGCATGTAGACTTACTGTCGATTCTCATTGTGTGTTGGCCTCGATTTATTTTGTTACTTTTCGCATTGATTTTAGAGCCGAACATACTCCATTGAACTATCCTTGCAAGCAAATAATTTCTGATCGGCCGTAATAAATAAAATGAGTAATATTAATGAAGATCGGCTGGCGAGACTAATTATAATTTTTTTTGTTTTCATAACAGGTATTTGCTCCCCTTCTGCTACTGTCATCGGTTTGAGACACCGGCAGATGGATTCTTCAATAGACACCTGCAGCTTCGTGTGAACAACTGGAGCACGTTAACCATATTATGGGACGATCGCCAAGGGCCCACATGCCCTTACGCTGTACTAGTGGCTAGAAGCAACATATCAACCTTTACGGTGGACTAGTGCCTAGTTGATGGAACAGCCTTGCGGTTCACCGTGCTTCCAAAGTGCTTCTTTTAACGAAAAGCAACACCCTGTGTACCATAAAGGAACAGCGCGTGACTCACAATAACATTTTAAGGATTTGCGGATACAGATAAAAGAAAATAAATGGCTTTCGGAGTTCATATGGCAATTGCTGAATATTCTCTAAACATTTAATGTCAAATAAATGTACTTTACCAAATGTACCGTGTTGCTGTTTGATTTTAAAGTACAGTTTCATAATCCGAATTGTGGCGCGCTGTGTTGTGAGATGGTCTGTGTTGGTTTCCGGGTTCTGTGTGGAGTCGCGTAGAAGACGACTGGGCGCGTTTGCCTACGCAGCACAGAAACGTCACAGAGAGAGGCGGGGAATATGAATGTTTTGATAATGTCAGGCTCAAGGGCGGGGGGTTTGATTTAGTGCCGCAGAAGCAGGTCAGCCAGGGCGATGCAGCAAGTGATAGGATTATCACAAAATGGCGGCTCCCTGGTGCCTGTTTTTGCTTACGTTTAAAAAAACATGGCCGACATGTAGGGACAATAAACATTTTTACTGGACCATGCATTTAAACACCCAAAATTCTTGCTTGGTGCTACAATTCACTTAGTTCAAGAAATTATTATGAACATACAATGTCCTGAAAAGCTGAAAGCATCAAAGAAATATCCACAGCAAAAGTTGCCTGCCTGTGGAATCTGTCAAAATGTGGGCGTAGTACCCTCGGCCGCCTGAATGACAGCTGTCAGAAGCCTGCATGATAAACTTGAAAACCTGTATAAACTGAAGCCAAATGTTTGAAATCTAAGTGGCCTGTTCCTGAGAGTAACCTATGTTGTAATTGTTAATCCCATGGTTTAGAATCTGAAATAAGTGTTCTAGCTGCTAGTTTGGAATCACCAGTTGGTTTGTAAGCTAAGGAAAAATGCAACATAATTAACATTTAAACTCAGCCTGGCTAAAAGCCACCCAAACTGGAATAACACCTTTCCTCCAGCTCTCTCCACCAGGATATCACACCTAGGTGATGATTATAGGGTGGGGGAAGCATTTGGGCTACTGAGGCAAAAGGAGACAATCACAAACTCCAGCTAAAGGAAATGCTAATTGTGAAGGGTCGTAAATGGCCTCTGCCCAGGAGAAACAGGGAGGAGACTGCTCTTTAACTGCAGGGAGACAGAAGGAGGTGGAGACAAACAGACATCTGTGGCTGAACATTCACAAAGAACATTTTGTTTAAATACATATAACTTACTATATAAAATTGCAAAAAATGTAGAAAGAACAGCATTGTTAATATAATTTCTGGATGCACGGGTGATAAGGCACCAGAACTCTGCGGCATGTTCTGGGAAGAAACAGTGGAAAATGTGATATTAAACCAAAATGTATTTAGGCTAGAAGTATGAAACGTTATACGCGCACACTTGTACAAATTTGCTGATAAACTGGACATTGTGTTCCTGATAAAAAGGGTGAAATTTGTTGTAAAGCAGACACAAAATCCTACAGCGACGGGGTTTTGAGGAGTATCTGCCACTCAAAATATGTGATCTATATATGTGGTTGTTATAGAGGTTGCATATGTGGAAATATGTATTGTACCAAAAGTAGATTTTGTGTTCAAGAGGTTAGGGGTGGACTCTAGGCCTCAGAAAACCCACACAAGCAAGGTGACACACTGTGTTTCTCCTATCAAGGAAGAGAGGAGACCATGACCAATCCCTGTCAAAGGGGCGAGCTTAAGATAAACCAGCACACACATCCCTTTATGATAAGCATAAATAGAGACAGATCAGCACTCAGAAACACACACAGATTCACCCACTATCCCGACGCTGGTGGAGCACCCTGCAACAGAACTATCCATCTTACTTGCTCCAGACTTCAGAAAATTGGCAAAGCAGAAAGGCCCATTTTATAGCTGAACCATCCTCAACTAGGCCTTAAATTCCAGAACCAGAATCCCACCACCTAAGGGGAAGCTTCAAAATATATACAGCCGGGCTGTACTGTAATGCTTGCCTGCTGAAAACAATTATCATCAGAACCAAAAAGGACAGATCCAGCCAATTCTGTGCCGTGCTGTGACCAGAGTGCAATTGCAGATCCAGTCGAGTCGTGCGGTGACCAGAGCACCTTTCTGATTGCAAACCCAGTCCAGTTCAGTGTGCCTAGCAGTCTGTCCTGACCAGAATCCCAGACCAGAATCCCTGACCAGAATCCTGACGGTTCCATGTAAAAACATATCTAGTCACTATCTATAGATAGAACTGTGTCACTAGCATATTTACTGAACATAGCCAATCCCTATCTTAAATCCATCCTATCTTGTCTTCAGAACCTGCATTGTTAGGAGTACTTTTGAATTGCCTGAACTCTCTATCCTATCCCTCCTATTTTCCTCCTGTGCTAGTATTGTTAAAACTATCTTTGCGCTGATAATTTTCATCTGAAGTAGGCAAGCTCCACTGCAGGTATTCGCTCTGATCCAGTGGCTGTGTTCCTGTGTGGTATTCGTTTATTCATAGTCATCCTCTAGTGTAAGAAATCCTTTTTGTCATTTTAAAAGCGCATTCCCGTTTCCCATTCTTGCACCTATCTCAAAAAACATCCTCCACTAAAACGTCCATAGCTTCCTCAATGTTTGTGCTAGAAACAAGCTAACATCCACAGCCTTAATTTGCATCTAAACCGCTTTCCAAATACATATAGTTTTCCCGTAATCGCGATTATCGCGCGCTGAAAAGTTTGAAACAAATTTCGTTTTTTGGCAATTTTACAGGTGTAAAACAGCTTTTGATTGTTCCCGACCTTAATTTTAAGATTTCACATTGTTTCTTAGTATCAAAGCATTGCTAGTGTTTGTGTGTAACTATCCAAAGTGGCTCCTGTAAGAATTTAAACAATTTCAGCAATTTAAACCATATTTAGTGTTTTTTCCCGATCCATTCTCAAGATAACTTTAAAACCGTTCTGACCGCTTGCCAATCAATTCTGTTTTTCTCTTGTGTTGCTGCTAGGAAATTGGTATTGATATTTTGTTTGAATTCTGTCATTCCTGAATACCTGTTCTCTCTCCTCTTATCTCTTTACATTGCCTATTGGGGTGTGGAGGGATGTGCAGGGGGAACTAGTAACCACACTGCTATTTGATCTGAACACACACAAAAATATTATTTCTGTGCTGAATTGCTTTGCTCACTATTACTTCTTGTGTATTAAAGAGATTATTTACTGTTACATCACACCATTGGTGATCATTGTGTACCCATTAAACATAGTGTGATTGAATTGTAACTACATAAATAAATATTTTAACTTTGCAAACCAGACTGATTCCTGGTTCAGTGTGACCGGGGGGTTCCAGGAGAGGGGCGTGATATGAGTGGTACATTGTTCAGAATAAAATAACTTTTAGACACAAATAAATAAGGATTTCAGTTGTGCATTACACGCTAGGCATTGATTTAGGTGTGTGCCGGATTGAAATCACTTACAGAGGCCCGCCAACAGCTCAAAGAGCCACATAGACAACAGCAGCTCTAAGATCGCAGCTGGGCTCAGTGCCCCCACCGGGTGAGGGCTGTGAAACCTGGGGTGAGTAGTAACGGTCGGGGCATGCCTACGGTACACACGTGACAAGCAAGCCGTCCAAGAGAGTCACCAAGTGAAAGCCCTGCATGCAGTCTCCCACCGTCGTCTCCATAGTCCAAAAACTACAGAAATACAGATGAGAATCCGCAGAAATGGCCTCGCCCTCCTCTCAAGAAGATCCCTTGATCCCAGGGGGAGACCAAGAACTGTCCACGAAAGCGGACATCCGCCTCCTGCTTTTGGAAATATGGGCCTTCAGAACCAGTATGACCAACGGGCAACGTCCTACAGGACAAGATTCATAAAATTGAAGACAAAATAGAGGCCTTAGTGAATTAACAGCAATCTGCAGACTTTAATGAAATGAGAACAGAGGGCTGATTTCAAGAATTAGAACAA
The DNA here is from genome assembly GCF_040938575.1 of Ambystoma mexicanum. NCBI lineage: Eukaryota > Metazoa > Chordata > Amphibia > Caudata > Ambystomatidae > Ambystoma > Ambystoma mexicanum. Next base: position 480,433,046 of record NC_090921.1, read on the forward strand.
AAGAACAGGGATCTGGAAGCAAAGGTGAATGACCTCGAAAATAGGGAAAGGAGAGCTAATATCCGGATACAAGGCCTGAAAGAACTCGCTGGGTAGACTCCTGCTGCACTAGAAAGGAGGGTCACGAACCATGTGGCCTTGATTTTCCCCTACCCGATCACACCCCAGCTGGAGTTTGAAAGAGTCCACAGGGCAGGGGACCCACCTGGTGGGCCTAGATCAGTGCTAGCAAGATGTCACCACTGTAAACACAAAATAGAGATCCTTCCATTAGCTTTGAAGATTCCAGGGTTAAAATCTTCCAGGATTTATCAGCTGCCACTCTAGCCCAAAGAAGAGCATGCCCTCCCCTCACTTCATGGCTGCGCAATCAAGGAACCAGATACCGCTGGAACCACCTGTTCACTCTGGTCTTCACCTATGGGACTCAGGAATTTAGGGTGACCTCAGGAGAGGAAGCGGATGGAGTACTTAAGAGCATGCAAGCAAGCCTAGACGGAGATGTTGATGAAGAAATGCCCTTCTCCTCAGAAGTGGCTCAAAAACCCACGGGACCCTGGAGGCAGAAGAGCAAGAGCAGAAGTGGCGAGAAGTTCCAGAGACTAAACACTCCTTGATGGGACGCGTCAAGGAGAAAATAAAATAAAATAAGGCAGCTCAAAGCATGCCCAAAACCGCTGCCGGGCTGGGCATTATAAACATTTGAATCCAAGTGTTCGCAAATGCACAGTAACCAGAGTGATTATTAGCCGGAAGTTTTTAGTTGCTGCACCCGTTGTGTGGCCCTATGTTCACATCTGGGGTGTCTCTGCTTTTACGGTGAAAATGTATTCATCCTCTACTATTTCCTTCACTTCTTTCCTATTCTTTGTTCTTCTGAAGGGTGGGGGGAGTGGAGAGGTACATGGGGCCTGACCAATTTGTGGGTATCACAGACTTTGAGATAAAGTATCTGAGCATGTCCAGAATATGGTTTTTTATACAGAAAGTTGAGGAACAGATGACACGCCATAACATCTGTGGTGATGAGGGGTGATGTAATCAAAGTGAGGTCGCTCAATGTAAAAGGTCTAAATTCACCACAAAAGGTCCATGTTAAAGCGAACTTTCAGACAAGCTAACCTAGACATCCTATTTGTCGAGGAAACGAAATACAAGCAACTGGGAGAATTTGCGATAAAAGGGGGGATCATAGGCGGGTCACTGTGGGCCTCGGTGCCGGAAAAAAAGGGGGGAGTGGGTATGCTACATCGCTCCACCTTGGATCTTCACATTAATCGCATTTGCGGAGACCAGATCGGGGTGTTTTTAATTATACAAGGCTCTGTAGGGTCCACTACGATCACACTGTGCTTAGCCTATGCACCAAAGACCCAACAGATCACCTTCTGTATGGACTTATTAGCCACCTTTGAAGGAGAAAGAGTGGGCCCACTGATTTGTGGGGGGGATTTTAAGCAGATAATGGCACCAATGTTAGACTGGCGTTCATTCTGCACTGGAGCCCCCCCCTCACCAGACAACACATCATTCCAAGATTTGATTACGACCCACCATTTTATAGATGCCTGGCGAATAGCACATCCGGTTAGGAAAGCTTACATCTTTTACTCGCCCCCTCACCAAACCTTCACTTGTATAGATTATATCCTTTTAGATTCCAGTATAGAGCATCTGATCGCGGAAGCCGAGATAGAGGTGGTAGGATGGTCAGCGGTGTGCATCTGGGAAAGACTACTCCGGTCGATAGTTGTTGGACCTGTAACAATACGCTGTTCAAAGATAATCTCTTATGGGAAGGTCTAGAAGAAGAAATACGTGATTTCTTCAAAAGAAATAACTCCAGTGACATCTCAATCTCTATGGTCTGGGAGGCTTCAAAAGCTACAATAAGAGGACTCATAATAGCGCAAGGTGCCGCAGTCAAAAGGTTGAAACTGCTAAGAGAAACCAAGGTCAAACAACAGATACTAGAGAAAGAGCAAGCCTTGGTAAGAGAAAAGGGGGAAGCCTCTGAATCCAGAGCGGAAATCAGAGCTCTTAGGTAAGGAGCTGAGGGACATCTGGTTCGGCAAAGCTTTAACTAGCCTGCGGTTCACCAAACAGAAATATTTTGAAAGAGGGGATAAAGCTCACACTCTGTTAGCATCGAGGCTCTGATAAGAAAGAGCCGGCAGGGCGGTCTTGAAAGTGCAGTCACACCCTAACCTGTTTTTAACAAAACAAGAGGACATTACGGCCCAATTCGCTCAATTTTATGAATGACTGTGCATCGTGGATACTCCTCCTTCCCCCAAATCCACCGAGGATTACATGTTGAGAGTTGTGTTCCCCCCACTGGCAAGCGCAGACAGAGACCAGTTTAAAGCCAAATAACCACGGAAGAGGTTGATCATACCATTTCTGGCCTGAAAGCAGACTCAGCACCGGGCGCAGATGGGTATAACCCTGCCTTCTATAAAAGGCTTAAGGGCGTCCTCATTCCTGTCCTTATAGTTCTATTTAATAATATAATGGAGTCGGGCACAGCACCACCTTCCTTCACAGAAGCGAGAATCATCGTCATCCCGAAAGAAGGGAAGGACAGATTGGACTGTGGTTCCGACAAACCGATCTCATTAAATGTCGATGCTAAGATTTATGCTAGCATCAAAGCTAAACGACTCAGTAGGGTCCATCCCCGATTGATAAACAGCGGTCAGGAGGGGTACATTATGTAACGTGAAGGTGCGGACAATGTCCGTAAAACGCTAGACCTCATGGCCTCCATCACCGCGTCGGAAGTAGAGCCTACATTGATCACGGCTGACTCCGAAAAGGCCTTTGACAGCGTAGAATGGAGGTTCATGTCGGATGTCCTACACAAGGCGGGCCTGGGCCCAGACTGGATTAGAGAAGCCAAGGCTCTTTACCAGAACACTTGTGCCAAGGTTGTGGTGAACGGCGTTGCATCACAGCAGTTTAGACTGACCAGAGGGATGAGGCAGGGATGCCCCCTCTCCCCGTTGGTGTATATCTTAGTCATGGAACCTCTGGCACAAAACATCAGGCAAAATGCAAATATCAGGGGCTTTCATAGGTATGGAGTCGAATATAAACTGGCATTGTTCGCAGATGATATTCAAGCGTATGTCACTCTCCCTGAACAATCTATACCGGCTCTCCTACTCGAAATAAAGGATTATGGGGCGCAATCAGGGGTTAGTATAAATTGACATAAAATGGTAATCCTCCCACTCAAGGACCCGAGTTCATCCTCCGCTACCGTCCCACAGACATGGGGCTTTCAGGTGTTGCAAGCTAGCATAAAATGCCTAGGCATAACGATAACCAAATGTCTCCAAGACTTGTTCCAGTCCAACTACAAGGCATTATGGGCTGCAATCCAACAAATCCCAGCAGCTGGAGCAAGCTTGTTCTCTCATGGGCTGGCAGATTAAAAGCAATTAAAATGAATATCGTGCCGCGTCTACTCTTTCTTTTTCAATCTCTTCCGATTGCACTCCCAGGCAAATTCCTGAACACTGTCAGAGAACCCTTGCTGTCATTTCTTTGGGACAAAGGTAAACCTTGCATTGCATATACAACTCTGATTCTAACAAAGGACAATTTGGGCCTTGTTTATCCTGATATCCACTCCTATTATGCAGCAGCAGTACTCCGAGTTCTGGTGGTGTAACGCTCACCTGATTCCCGCAGAGGTGCACTGTATGTCTGACTCGAAGAGTAAGATGTCTGCAGATAGAAAATATGGGATGAATGAACTGGGGTTATTGGGTGCCTTTCTCCTCTTCCCTTTCTCTTCTCCTGTAGAACCCCAAAGGTTAAAACCCTCACCTTAGGTAAGTGAACGCCGAGCTCTCCATCTGCCTCGGGGCAGGGTGCCGTAACCAGTTTCTTCACTGGATAAGGGTGCAGGCCTCTTGACCTCAGAGGACTGCTGTCCGTCGTTAACTGCACGAACGGTAAGTTCTGGGCACTTCAAATGTCTTAAAAGTCTTTTGTAATGATATCTCTTGTTTTGCAGGGTTCCGGCGATGGCGGATGGCGGGCTGATGAGAGTTGAGGATCGAACCCGCGTGAGGAATAGAAGCGCCTGGAAGCACGTAAGTAAGCGCTTGTAGCCTGCTTCACGATGCGCACTAACTGTCCCTTTTATCTTGCAGGTACAAGTTCGGAGCTTTAGAGAAGCTGAAGGGTGCTGGAATACCCACTGGATTCGGCGTGGGAAGGAGTAATGGCACGTGAGTAATAAAGTTGCCCAATGTCTTTAAACGCACCTTCTTTTGTCTTTCAGATGCGGGATGAAGTGCCGAAGGCCTCCGGAGCGTGCGAAGAGCTGGTAAGCTTTTGTCTTTCAGATGCCGGAATGCAGTGCGAAGACCTCCGGAGCATGCGAAGAGTAGGTAAGCCTTTGTCTTTCAGATGCCGGAATGCAGCGCGAGGCGTTGGTGACAGCCGAAGGACCAGGTAAGAGATGCGCTGCCACTGAAGACCGTAGTGCTAACCTGTTCTTTCTTTGTCTTTACAGGTGCTGCTGAAGACTGGATTCCAGGATGGTAAGCCTTTGTTCCCTTAGGCCCAGGATCAGAAGCAGAAGACACAATGAGCGTTCTGCTGCAGAGAATGCAGAATAACGCAAAGCAAGATTCATCCATCGGGTGTGGTTTAAATAGCCTCCTGTAGTGCTTAGGTGGCTCCTTCCACAGCCACGCCTAGGTAAGAAAAGAGTTCCTGCTTTCCAGAAGAGTTCCAGTGTTCTGAACCTAGGGAGTGGCTCCTGCCCCACCCAACAGGAAAAGTAGTCCCAAACAGAAGAGGATCAGGGGTTCAACTGGCAGGTAAGTAAGCAGCATGGTCTGCTGCAGGTAAGTCCACCCAAGCATTATGAGCCCGGCGCTTCCAGCGCTGGCACTGGGCATCTTTATGAGCCTGGTGCCACTGGTGCCAGGACAGGGTCCAAAAGGTCCCAATTGGGACTGGCTGGCACTCGGAACCAGGGTTATGGGTCTGCTTCCAAGGGAGTCGGGCAAGTCCTGATCTTTTGGAAGCAGAGATCATGACAGGTGGATCATATTAGGGAGTCCAAAAGCAAGCAATGGGCCACCTTAGAGAATGGGCTCTTTGCCATGGTATCGATGGGGGAATGGCTCTGGGCACTCAAAGAAGCTATCCCATGTAGGGCAAGAGAGCACCCGCTTTTATCAGCAATATGGGCCCTATGGAACAAAATAAACCCAGGCATGAAAGGTATCACAACGTGGCCATCACTTCTTAGCTGCATCTGGTCCCCCCAATCAGGGATGCCATTTTTGAGCCCCTTCATTTTTAACCTCAGTATGAGTAGGGTTTGGTTCGGGCAAGGCAGATGTGGAAAGAGGGAGTATTTTTAACCAAAGAGGAGCTGGAAGCTGCACAGCAGGGTCTGAGTATAAGGCCCTTGCCCTTCCACAAACTCAAGGACCGCAAATGGAAAGATCAGCTTCAGCACCCCTTACCTGCTTTCGAAAACATATTGAGCAAGCACTCAGGCACCAAAGGTCTCATATCATGTATAAAGCACTCATCGACAGAGGCCACCCTCCCCTCCAAGCACCAAAGCCAAGTGGGACCCAGAATTGGAGTGGGAGGGCAATCCAGTGGGGTGGGACGCCATATACAGGGCGGTTTGGAAATCATCTATTGCAATGCAATATAAGAGGCACAACTGTAGAATCCTCACACAATGGGACCTAACCCGCAACGTCTAGCTAGAATGTATCAGGGCATTTCCCCCTATTGCTGGAGAGAGTGCACGTAAGTCTGTACGTACTGGCATCAGTGGTGGGCTGCCCTAGCATTCAGTTGTTCTGGAAGGAGATTTTGGGGTGGATCCATGAGATTGAAGTAATCCTCAAAGAACTTTCTCTTCTCCTGGTCCTTTTCGGTGTGGAGCATATTGAAGATAGATACACACTCCTCCCACACATGCCAAGGAATTTGCTACTAGCAGCCCGTGTCTGTGTCACAATAAAATGGAAGGCCTCCTCCATCCCCACAAAAGTAGACTGGCTGAGAAAAGCGAAGGAAATTTACAAAATGGAGAGCCTGACTGCTATTTTGAGAGAAACGCATACATACATAAACTAGTAATGGCTTCCTTTTCTGCAGTTTTACAGGGAGGCGCAAGTGGCCCCGCAATAGCAACAACCCCTATACCCACGCAGCACTGAAAAGAGACTGCCCGTGTGAACCTTAGTATTTCATATGTACTTTGGCCGCCTTTGGAAGACCAAATAGGAGGAAACATCCACATAATTCTGACCCCCCGCTTTATACTCCTCAAAGGAAAATTAGGTCTCCCTCTCATTTGCAGACTCAAGCTACCCCGACGATTATGGATTACTAACAAAATCATCTAACCAATTGCTGACCCCCAGGCTCAGGCCTGCGGAAGAGGGGTGGGTTGGGGGGAACTCTTTGTTTCTCTCTTCTTTACTTCCTTTCTTCTTTGGTTTTGTTGAAAATGGATAATGGGTTCATTATGGTCGCATTGTTCAATTTAGCAAATGTTTGTTGCTTTTTTTGGGGGCCTTTCGGCCGATGCACTTGTTGATCCCAATAAAAATATATTTGAAAAAAAATTAAACATGTCAGATTTCTCTCTGCATAATTGCATTTGCGATGTGTTTGTTTCTGTTGTTTTTTTCTATTATCTTTTGTAGGCTCGATGCTGTGGCCAATGTGGTAAGAGCAAATGATTGTAACATCACCTAATGTAACCTTGTTATTGTGATAGTGTGATACATCGTGTACTTAAAGTAGATTGGGTTTTTCCTTTATGCTTCATTTCATGCGTCTGTTGGTCATTTTTCAAGGAAAAGGGAAATCATAAGGGTTTGATGTTTATAACAGAGCAGTAAAGCATTTGTCATTTTACCACCAAAGCTAAAGTAGTAAACAAGGAAAAGCATATATCTCTGCAAGGTGGGTGTGTGTATGTGTTTTGAATGTAATTTTCTCTGCATGCTGTGAAGAGAAGGCAGTGCCTCAGAGCAGAGAGGTTACTGAATGTAAATAAGTCAGTAACACAAGTTACATGCAATAAGGGCATTCTGAATAAAGTCACTGGGTTCCCTAAAGGTACTAGGTCCACGAAGTACCTGCAGTCAGCCAGAAGTGGGTCACAATTGTAATGAGGGAATGTTTGTTCTATGATGGGGTGATAGTATAAGAGACATTCTCACCACTATATCACAAAAATAAGGCAATTCTAAAAATACCACCAAAAATAAGATACCACTAAAATTACGCCAATATAAGCTAACACTATATTATCACCAAAATAGGGTAATACTGAACTATCTCTAATGGTAAGGCCAGTTTACTGCCAGTTTCCCACCAAATGACTACGGTAAGAAAATACCGGCAAATCCAGAATTTCCCAAAAGACAAAACCTGCAACAAAAATGGTACGTTGGCCTTGTGGGAACAGACTGTAGAGCAACTACTGGGCGTGGCAAGTGTGTCCCACACTGCCATACATGCATTAAAGGGAACTTATTTTGTGAGAGCAGTGTGACACTGAAAGTGAATCCCAGGATGTCTCAAATTGATGCCACAACCCAGAATTGGTGAAATACTTAGAGGCAAAATTATATGCACATGGAACATAGTTATCAAATGATGGCACAGAATGGCATGACTGTATCTATTGTTAAGTTCAGAAAGAATCACTGGACAGCATTTTTGAAGAGGACAGCATAATTCAGGTCTGTCTTCTGAGATTATTTAATGCTGCTGACAAACATCCAGAGAAAGACTGTTTCATACGGCTCTGTGTCAAAACGTGGTTCATTTTAAATAGGTCTCTGCAAATGCAAGAAAATGATGCTAAGCTAATTAGCAGATTAAAGTCGAATTAGATGGAGCTAGTGAACAGGAGCAAAAGTTAAGAGCAGAGCTGGAGGTATGTCAAAAAGACATGCAATCAAAATGCAATGAATTTGACACCCAATTGTCTCAAAGATGAAAACAGTGTGAGGACAGTGAACAAGAATTAAAACACATGAAAGGGTTGGTAAGCCACATTAGACAAGACAAAGAGGAGGCTATTTTAGAGATGCAAGCTTTACAAAGAGAGAATCTAGAGAAAGAAGGTGAGCTCCAGGCTGTTGAACAAGAGATAGCTAAAATGTTTCAAGAAAGGGATAGGCAGGACAAGTAGTTTAATGAATGTCAAATGCAGATAAGCAATATGCAGAATGTGATTAATAAAATGGGCGCTGAAAACAGTTACCCGTGTAAGGAGGCAGACCGGCTCCATAAAAAGTGCAAAGATTTGGAACAGTAGATATGCGATTTCAGGTCTCAGAACAAGCGACGGGGCACCACATTCAATGGGATTGAGGTTAACTCCATTTCTACACGTGGAAATAGTGTCCCGGTGGCTGTGCCGATGTCTGGACTTGGTTACAGCACCTTTGGGGGATTTGACTCACCCATTGGGGGTTGCGACCAATCCCATACACCTGAGACAAGGGTTGAACCACAAAGTAATGCAACTCCAAACATAGCACCGAGTAGCCATATCAAGATAATGAAGTCAATCAAGGCCCTGATCAAACCGTTTAAAAAATCAGGGGAGTGCTGTATGGAGGACCACTTAGAAACAGTACACAATATATTCAAAGCCCTAAAAATACCCAAGGAACTATACAGACAATACTTTCCCTTAACTCTGGATGCTCCCACAGCGAAAATCATCAGAGGATCAAATGAACAGGAGGACATGTCATGGGCAGAATTTGTAAAAGAGGTTAGGCACCATTGTTCTCCATTTCAGTTATTGCAAGATGCAAAAAAAGCTGCCTATACGATGACAGCAGGGCCAAAAACATCACCTCGCCGATAGAGTTAAAAAGAGTCTTTTCTCACTTTGATGTATCTTTCAATCCCAATTCCAATGAGTTTAAAAATGCCTATTTCTATTGTTTGCAGAAAAACATGATATCACAGTTAATTCATCGTGAGAAGTCCCTTAAATGAAATGTGTACCAAAGTACCAAACTGTGTGAGGTGCTCTACTACCAGGGTAGAGAGGGGGATAAAATAAAAGAAACAAGATCAAAACCTAAGGAATCCTCAGCAACAGTAATGGAGATCAGATCTGTTAAAATGTCACTTGAGTCGCTCAAATTACAGGCAAAAATAATATGACACCCGAACAGAGGGGTACGCCACAGAGGCTGCCACCCCAGGCACCGATGTTTCAGTAACATGATCCAATTAATAGAGAGAGTTACATTAGTCCTAGGTACTTAGGAGACAGACCCGGGGTAGGATACCAGCCCGATATGTCAGGCATAAACAACAATCAGAGACAAAATCAAGATCAAAGAAGTAATAGTCCCTACCAGACATTGGGGACACAGAGCAGATTTGACCCCAACACCATGGTATATGGTAACCAGGACATACAACGGTATGTGGACCGATTTATTTAAAATGGGAATCAGCATAGGGAACAGGACCCACAAAATGAGAGAGGGAACATGAGGCAGAATATGAACTATGCTCCACGTCAATACAATCAATAACTGCCACCAGGGGATCGCAACCAAAGAAAAGTCACACCCCGTTCCTTGCCTAACTCGAATCAAGAGTTCAAAAACAATTCAAATAGAAACCAATCCCCTGAGAGATATCAGAACAGATTTAACCAGGGGGAGAACAACCAATACCGGCCTAGGCCGCAAAGAGAAGATTCTAGAGAAATTGATAGGTTTCAATGTCTTGAGGCCCAGGTGAAAATGTTGGCTGAACAAATAGGGAAACTCTCTACAGTTCAAAAACAGTCACCAAATGAGGGGGGCCAGGTCATAAAAGGGACCTGGTGTCTTCTGATAACAAGTGACTAAATATTCATGACACCTGCAATGATAAAAAAACAGATTCCCATGAGCCAGTTTTGCGTAACGGTCCTGATCTGCTTGATGATTTAAACATGAAAATGCCTGCAAATGAACATGAGGCAGGAATTGCAACCACATCTAAAAAATAAGATTAAAAAAAGACATCCTATGCACTGATAAAATAACTGATGGGGGAGTAGATGTGACTCTTAGAACACCCTCCCTAGACAATCAAGATGCTGATAAATGCACACAGGAAAAATAAGTACTAAAAAGGAGGGTACGGTTCAGTAACCTGAAGAGTTTTTTGAGCCACATATTTTTGAGGAAATCAAAAAGGCTGATATCATACCAAATACCAAAGAATGTCCAGAATTAGAAAATGAAACCTATCATGTGATGTTTATAAGCATGTTCAGTTGGAGAATTTGCAGTGTGAATGCTGATGATCCACAGACAGAGGGGCGAACAGTGGCCACACTCCAAATGACCTCTGAACATGCTAGATTTCTCACAAGGAAATATGGAAAAAGGAGGCAGAAATGTCTTTTCATTTACTGATGTGCTTAGCCAAGAGTGAGAAGGTCCTGAGAAAAGTGAGTCCTGAAATCAGTAAAAATTGGCACTTTCTGTGTGTATTGGAGGAAGTTGAGGACAACTATTATGCTCCCATTACTATGGAAGAGAAGTGCAATACATTTGCAATGATTGACACAGGTGCACAGGCCACAATTATGTCCAATGAATTGGTAAAAAGTATCAATGAAGGGAGATCCCCACAGAATCAGATCAAAGTGAGACAAAATGAAGGCCCAGTACATAACTTTAACAGTGAGGAGGTACCCATTGAAGGTGTCACTGAAGTTAACATAAAGATAGGATAACACAGAATGAGACAGGAATTATTGATCACATCTATTTGTGAAATTCCATTCCTGATTGCCTGAAACGATTGTCACCTCTCATTGATTGGGTAAATGGGGTTCTGTGGTCTTTCACCAAAAAACCATTAAGGCCTAAGAAAAGTCACAAAACAGCAGTGTAAACGAAAGCCATACTGTTGCTAAATCAAATAATGCAGTGGAGGTGTATCTCCAGAATAGTTGTGTGCCTAGTGTCACTGTTATTTTAATGTGTCATGACAAATTGCAAAGTGAAAAAGAAAAACAATCCGTGCAGATTTCTTTGGATCCTAGGAACAAATGGTAGAATGAAATAGATGAGCACATATTGCGCTTCTGTGTAAAAGAAGAGAAGTGCAAACACAACACCATCCCTAAAGCAGACACAGAAAAACATATTACCACCCTTGCTAAAGTACATATGGAAGATGAGCAGCCATGGATTCATGTTGGTTTAAATAGCCATTCTGAAGTGGTAAAAGCCACTTTGGCACTTGAACAGGAAAGGAGTTTTATTAATGAGAAATTATTTCAGAGAATAATGGAAAGGCAGGAGATCCCGAAGTTTAGAATTAAAAACCAATATGTCTCTGGATTGGACAATCCAGATTTTGAAAATCGAATTGCAGGAAGGTGCATGCTAAAGATTAATGTTGGACAAAAAGCCATCTACCACAATGTGTGGATAGTGAGTGGAACACAAAATGACTTTTACCTGGGCAATGGTAAAATGCACAGGATGTGTATGGTGTTAGATTTCCTCAACCAAAAAGTATTGTCCCAGCTAGGCGGGCCTGTGCCCAAATTTGAAGACAAAAGAAAGGCTTATCATTGTGCACAATTGGTGCCATATGCAATTGAACTGCAGGTGAAGAAGGATATTACTATTCCTGCATTCAACAGGCAGGTTGCTATAACACTAAAGCGAAATTAAGGATTCTGATGCATTTGTGTGCTTGAAGGAGTCCATGAAACACCAAGGACTGGACTATGAATATACCCCTTTTGTAGATATTGGGGAGGGGTCCGTCAAAATCATGGTGGATAATAGAGGGTTTCAAGATATTTATTTAGAAGAGAATTCTGTGCTAGGAATGGCAATACAAAAATCACATTATACTGCAGATTTCAACAATATGGTGATTGGGAATATCCCTGAGAGATATGTAGATGCAAAGAGTGTGTTGCCAGAGTCCCTGGATTCTCAACCCAAAGGGATGTTCAAAATTCAGTCTGTGTACCCTTATGATTCCAATGAAACTGTGTGCTGTTACCAAGAGAAGTGCATATTATTTGATTTAAGTGAAAATTAAACAGGAAATCAGCACATTGAAATGGAGGCTGATATGTCAAAACATTAAAAAGTGGTAACTCTGCAGAGAGATACAGCCACACAGTTGGAAGAAAGCACAGAGGTTCCTCCATTGGAGGATTTCCCAGAATTTTCAAAAATGGTAGAGGAGCAAATTCTGTTAGCAGGTGCCTGTAATAGCGAAGAGGATAAGAATGAATTGAGAAAAATATTAATGAAATTTAAGGACGCTTTTGCCAAAGACCCATATGATTGAGGCCTAACTGATGTACATGTTGCCACATTACCAGAAGGGTGTGGTAGAAATCCAGTATTTGTGCGGCAATATCAATTACCACTGGCATGCTTGGAGTCATTTGAAGAGATAATTAAAAACCTAGAGTCTAGGGGAATTATCAGGCCCATTCGTAGTACCTCCAACACTCCCATTTTAGGAGTATTAAAGCTGAATGGTCAATGGCGTCTGTGTGCAGAGCTGAGGGAATTAAATAAAAGGGTGCCAGTGTCTAGATGGCCACTGCCATTCATTGATCAAGGCCTTGCTCAGGTGCACGCGTCAAAGGTGTTTACCACGTTAGATCTTACATCTGGGTACTGGTGTTTGCCATTGGCAGAAGATATTCAGAATTGTTTTGAATTTTCATTTGATAAAATGCAATACGCTTGGTCAAGAACACCATTTAGGTATGTCAATAGTGGGAGCAAATTTGGCATATTTTTGAGCAAAGCTATGCCAGATGCAGCAGAAAGAGGGACCATAGTTTGTGTGGATAATGTCCTGATAAAAAATGAAAGCGTAAAAGTAATTTTGATGAAATTAGACATGTACTTGGCCAATTGCAGAAGGCGGGTGCCAAAGTATCTTTACAGAAAGCCCAATGGTGCAAGAAAACAAGTGCATTTCATAGGCCATGAAGTAACTGAACACGGGTTAAATCCACAAAAGAAAAAGGTGGAGGCGATACAGAAATTGAAAAATCCTAAAAATATAAAAGGTTTGAAAACTCTATTAGGAATGACAGGATATAACAGGACATGTATTGAAAATTATGGTGAAATCACTCAACCCTTGACTAAATTATTGAAGCAAAATGTGCCCTGGAAATGGGAAAAAGAGCAGTCTGAGGCAGTTGCTGAATTGAAGGAATGTTGCATAAAGGCACCATGCTTGGCCTATCCCATAAAGGATAAAGATTTCTTTGTAGAAATAGGATTGACTGAGCAGTGTATGTCAGCAGTGTTATCTCAAAAACATGATTTGAACCATAAAACTATTGCCTATGCACATAAGGCATTTTCTCAGGTTGAAACTAAATTCAGTGAATTTGAAAAGGCCCTTCTGACCACTTTATGGGCGTTGCAACATTTTCGTCCCATTATTCAAGGGGGAAAGGTGCTCATTGAAACAAATCATCAACCATTGCAATTTTTGCAAAGTAAAAGGATTAGATCAGGCAATTTAGTGCAGTCCAGGATTACTTTCTGGACATTGGCATTGCAGGGCTTTCCTGTAGAAGTGAGATATGGCCAGAATAAAAAGAGCCCAATTGCTCAAGGGTTAGCAGATCTACATGACTGTGCAGCTGAGTGTGTTTCAGATGAAGTAGATGTGGAGTCCAGTTTGCAGGAGTTTGAACAATCACCACACAAAACTTTTGATGAAAATACGTGTAAAGGCATGCCAGTTGTTTATGTCGATGGGTGTGCTTTTCACATTGAAAATGACAGCAATAAAAAGCTGGTGTCAGGGATAGGAAATGTCTGGTTGACAAATTGGGCCCAGGAGTAGCCAGATAGCAGAGCTAGCGGCCATTTATAAAGCAATTACTACTGCAGTTGATAACAAATTCAGTGAAATTGTCCTCGTGACTGATTCTGATTATGCACAAAATAGCTTTGTAGAATATTTGCCAGTTTGAAAAGCAAGAGGCATGCTCACATATAACAAAAAGCCCCTTAAACATTGAAAAATGATTCAAGCTATAGAAAAATTACTGTCAGAGAATGGTTAACAATAGACTGGAGAAAAATGTGTGGACATTTGAAAAAAACAGGAGAGGATAAGGAGGGAAATGATAGAGCAGATCAATTGGCCAAGATTGGGGCTGGTATGGGAGAATTGTTATCCATTGAACACTTACTTGGTGAAATACAAGTAGATGCAGTTACATGCTCTAAATCTCCAAAAGAAGTTGAACAACCTGTAGTGCAATGGAGTTATGGTACGCCAGATCAGGATTTGATTAAGGCACAAAAAGAAGATCCAGTATTGGGAGTTTATTATAATCATTTGAAAGACCCCGAACAACATCCCTTAACTGAAAATGAATTTACAGGAGTTGAGAGTCCTATTAAAGAACAAACAATGAAATAAATTAGAAGAAATAAACTACAAGATGGTCTGATGATCAGAGAATCTGTAACAGGGCAGAAACAGTGGGTGGTACCTCTTTCATTCAGAGGGCTAATGTTACACCAGGCACATGACGAGATAACTGCAGGACACAGAGGTTCATAAAAAACTTTAGAAATTCTAAAAAACTATGCTTACTGGCCGCATATGTCCCAGAATGTGGAATTATACACTAGGGGGTGTCTTGTATGTGCACAATTTAAACCTGCTTCATCAATGCATAGAGATCCATTAATGAAAAGAGGTTTAACCCTTCCATGGTCAGATTTACAAAACGACTATGTATGGCCTGTAAAGAAATCAGGTAGGGGAAACCAATATGTATTGACGGTGCTATGTTTAATGTCGAAATGGGTGGAATGCATTCCTGCGGCAAATTGTAGTGTACATACAGCAGCTACATTGCTAGTGAATCACAAATTTTCAAGATTTGGGTTACCCCAAAGAATAGAGTCAGACAGGGGAAGTCATTTCACAAGCACCTTGATGAGCAAGGTGTGTCAGATATTGGGGGTAAAAAGGAAATTGCATATTGCATATCAGCCCGCCTCTTTGGGGAACATAGAGAGAAGCAATAGATCTGCTGTGGAGATACTAAACAAGTTTGTGGCAGAGGCAGGTTCCAGGTGGGATCTATGCTTTCCGTTAGTGTTAATGGCCATTAGGTTGACTCCTGCTAAAGCAACAGGTATCAGTCTTCATGAGGTGGTGACAGGAAGAAAAATGGTATTGCCACAACATTTATTGTACAGGACACATGAGCAAACACTTGTGAGTGCATTTACAGTTCACGAGTATGTGGAAGAATAGAGGAAGCATTTACAACATACATTTGCATTTGCACAGCGAAATTTGGAAAGGGCTGCTGAAAGCGCAAAGTCCTAGTATGATAAAGACACATCTGTGAAAGAATATAAGATAAGTGATCGGGTATACAAATTCCATTTTGGTAAAAACAAGCATAAAAATTCAAAATTCCTCGCAGCATGGCAAGGACCATTTGAGATTGTAGATAAGATACCCCCGTAGTATATACAATATTAAAGACAGAGGGTGAAATGGTGACAGAGCAGTTTGTCCTTGTTAACCAAATTAAGCCCTGTCATCCAAAACATGAAATCAGGGAGACTTCAGCAGATAGAGACGGGTAAATTGTACTGGTTGCATAAAAAAAAAGAGTTGTCTTAAAGAATGGAGAAGCACAGTATGTTTAATGTTAGTGGATGCATTGAAGGGCAGTTCCATAATGCATGTAACCTAATGACAAGGTGGTTTGTGTTTCACTCCACGAGAAACCAGAGATATAGTTAGTGTAGAAGCAAATACAAATGAAAAAGTCACATTGGGAAAAAAGAAAGTGTGGTACTATGCATTCATGGAATGTGCTGAATCAGGTTAACTTACTCTGGTACAGTGTGGTAAAATTACTCTGCATGAAAATTAATGTGATGTATAATAATGTGAGATGTAAATATTGTTTTTCTCTAATGTGTGTTTAATTGCAGGTATCCAAAATTGATAAGTCATGATGGCTTAAAACATTTATTTTTATTTTTATTTTTGGCTGAGTGGTGAAAGGGATGGAATTTTATTTTGTGCTATGTACTTAATCTGTTCTTTTCTATTCAATTTAGATCTAAATAACGAATTGTCCTGACAAGGACCGGAGACCGCTGAACCTGAGACTGCTAGACTGGACACCGCAGGACCAAGGACCCAGGAAAGCCTCCGGACTGAAGAATGGAGGTGAAGACGAAGTATAAAGAAGAAAAGGCAATTATGATCAAGTTTGAGACATGGATATTTGCTGCAATACTTATGGTGGGTGTGGTAGGAATTGAAGGCGCAGGTGCACAAGTGATTGTTGAACCTGGACCGGCATCTGGAATTGCAGTGGAGGAGGCACGTGGATGTATTCTGGGAAATAGAAGATTCATTTATCAAAATATGTATGTCACCATAAACCCTGACAGTTTAGTTGAAAAATGTATTAATAAAAAACTGTTATTGCATCTGACCAAACCAAAGAATGGTTGGAGCTATGGAAGGCGGATGCTAGGCAAGCGATCAAAGACATTACCATGCAGCTGGAGAAAACGTTTGTAAATACATCTGATATAAAGAAAAGAAGGGGGAAAAGAGGAGCGGTATTACTTGTAGCATCCCTAGTAATGACTATTATTGGGGCAGTAGTGGGAACTACAAAGTCTACAGCCAACACGATCTCAGTGGGGACGTTAAGTGCTAAAGTACAACAGTTGACCCACGACCTGGACATAATCCAAAGGACATTAGATGGAATTAGAGGCGGACTGGATGAGCAGATACAATTTATGAATGAGACTGTGGTTATATTAAATTAACAGACTGAAATTATGCAGCACAGCACAAATGTTGTAGTGAAATATGTCCGGGTGTTAAGTGACATTATAAACATAGTTAATCCTTGGCTGTTGATGAAATACATGGGAGAAGTTCAAATTGCAATTTCACAACTAATTTTGGGGCATGTACCATTGTATTTTGTATCATCTGATATTATTAACCAAATGATGGCAAGGATTACGCAAAGAGAGATAGAGGTAATACAGGTTAAAATTGCATTTTAAATGGGAAGCGCGATGCCCCTATATGCAAATCTGGAGAGATTGGAGATTGGGTTTTTGTTATGTGTTCCATATATTGCTCCTGAACTCATATACCAGACAAAATGTGTACACAATGTGGGATTTTGGCAAAAGATAAATATGTTAAGATAAAAACCCCAGAGGTGGTGGCATTTCAGTCTTGGGAGCCTGATGTTTACTTGATCACGAACTTGGACACATGTTTGTTTGTGCATTTAATAGTGCTACGAACCTTCAGTTATCTGAGCACTACTTATTTCCCACGGTGTGTGGTACTCATTTATTGACATCGGAAGGATGAAAGGCTGAGTTTGGCCCTGCCGGGATTCGAACTTTCATCAGCAGGCTCTTGCACGGATTTCAAAGCGAGCACTCTACTCACTGTGCTACCTGACATAAGGTTTGAAGACCAGAATTATATGTGTCTAGGTAAATCATTTGCTCCAGATGCTACAGATGCTATTTGTGGACCCAGGTGTATCAAGAGGATGTGAAGTGGTCATTAGCAATTCGGGTAGTGAGGAAGTACCACAAGCTAAGATAGTTAAAAATAGGTGGTTGGTCAGTACTTCTTTGAAGTATTACACAATTACCCATTTGAATCATGGAACATTTGTCGTCAAACAACTAAAGCATAATGTGTTTTACATATATGTTCCAAAGGACACAATTGTTTCTATTGCGGGTTTAACTTTGTTCCATGTTGCTAATGATATATGGGAAAGCCAAGTGGAGAATATTGACTTTTTTCAAAGAGATTTCTTCCCAATTGACCCAGATGTGGAATTTTTGTTGAGCCATAAGGAAAAGCATACCATTAAGATGCATTTGAGGGAAAAATAACATCACTGTGAGTAGCTTGGGAGTTACGTAGTTTTGGTGATGGTGATGGGAGGTGATGGGAGGATGGCTGATTATGTTATCCATAAAGATGAGGATGTTGCTCATGATATTGGTAACAATGGGGAAGGAGAGATGTCCCGGGACACATACATTTTAAAGTTTGATACATGTTTCCTCCAATTTGGGTTTATTAGCCAGAATTGTCGAAAAAGGAGCGTATGTAGGGATATTCATGAACAGTACATGTGTACAGAGTCAAAAAGAGTAAAATTGGGGGTTTCATTGGTTAATATATAAATACAGTTAGTTTAAAATGGGTGCTAGGTGCAGCTTTTTAGCAACAAGCCAGTGAGCATTAATTTTTGGAAAAGCATTATTTTTAAAAGGATTTAGTAAAACGTTACTCTTTTTAGCAACAAGCCAGCAAGAATTCATTTTTCGAAAAGCATTTCAGAAACATTGAACACAATGTGCTGTCATTTTAAAATGCAGAAAGGGTACACAGGTGCAAATTGGGTGATTTCATATCTGTGTAGAACTGCATTGGAAATATATAATTAACTAATTCTATATCGGTTTCTCTAACATATAATGCAGTTCATTAAGCACAGTTTGAGATTCATGCCAATTTAGTATTTTTCCATGGAGAGGAGAAATATGCACCAGCAGGAACTAGATGAAACAATTTTACACTGAAGCCTACATTGTTCTAACAGGCGAGGAGCTAGTGCAGGACATCCTTGTAATTTGATTGCTAAATGAAGGGGTGGAAGAGCTCACGTCATGCAAGGCTGACCAAAGAGTGAAAGACAGGGAGAGTTGTTTAATCAGCTGGACTGGGGATAGTAGGTAGAGCTGTTTGGGATCTGAATGCGAACAGTCCTTCCAGGAATTTGGGTGCTGCCGCTTTCTCCTTGGATGGGGGCTCAATGAATGCAGCTTTGAAAACAGCTGCCAGCCCATAAAAAAAGAAAGGAATGGGTTGCTGGCATTGAGACTGGAGGAGTTCTGAACTATGTGCTTGTGAGCTGTGAGGTCACGCTGATAAGGTCCTGGCAGCAGGAAATTCAGACTTTGCATGTCTGGGTGAGTTAGTTTTCAAGTGATGGGTGCGGAGAAATATGAATGAGAAATTATGTATTTTTGCCAGAAAGTGTAGCGAGTCAGGGTTAAACATAAAACGTGTCCGATTTCTCTCTGCATAATTGCATTTGTGATGTGTTTGTTTCTATTGTTTTTATTCTATTATCTTTTGTAGGCTCGATGCTGTGACCAATGTGGTAAGAGCAAATGATTGTAACATGACCTAATGTAACCTTGTTATTATGATTGTGTAATACATTGTGTACTGAAAGTAGATTGGATTTATCCTTTGTGCTTCATTTCATATGTCAGTTTGGTCATTTTTCAAAGGAAAGGGAAATCATAAGGGTTGATGTTTATAACAGAGCCGTAAAGCATCTGTCATTTTACCACCAAAGCTAAAGTAGTAAACAAGGAAGAGCATGTATGTGTTTTGAATGCACTTTTCTCTTCATACTGTGAAGAGAAGGCAGTGCCTCAGAGAACATAGGTTACTGAATGTAAATAAGTCAGTAACATGAGTTACAAGCAATAAGTCGCATTCTGAATAAACTCACTGTGTTCCCTAAAGGTACTAGGTCCACGAAGCACGTGCAGTCAGCCAAAAGTGGATCACAATTGTAATGAGAGAAAGTTTGTTCTATGATGTGGCGACAGTATAAGAGACATGCTCACCACTATATCACAAAAATAAGGTAATTCTAAAAATACCACCAAAAATAAGATACCACTAAAATTACTGCCAATATAACCTAACACTATATTATCACCAAAATAGGGTAATACTGAACTATCTCTAATGGTAAGGCCAGTTTACCGCCAGTTTACCACCAAATTACTATGGTAAGACAATACGGCTAAATCCAGAATTTACCCCAAAAGACAAAACCTCCAACACAAATGATGCGTTGGCCTTGTGGGAACAGACTGAAGAGACTGAAGAGCAACTACTGTTTGTGGCAAGTGTGTCCCACACCACCATACGTGCATTAAAGGGAACTCATTTTGTGAGAGCAGTGTGACACTGAAAGTGAATCACAGGATGTCTCAAATTGATGCCACATTCCCAGAATTGGTGAAATACTTAGAGGCAAAATTATATGCACATGGAACATAGTCATCAAATTGTAGTGGAGGTCGGCGCGACCTCTGAACGGGCCCATGAGATTCAGAGCTCACCCTCCAGCACCTTAAAACGAGATAGCTGCACCTTGGGGAGGGTGGGGTGCAGGATTCACTTACTCCAACACAAATCAATAAGAACAAGTCAATGGTTTGGCAAAGGGAAGTCTGTTTAATGACAAGTACAAAAAACGGGGAAACAAATGGAAATCATCAGATCTGCGATCGCCTGTCTCGCTTCAACTTCCAAATTCTTCATTCAGACAGGAACTTTTATAGCACATTCTCATCATCACTGACGTGTAAAACTCCAAAATTGTCATGCAATTCTATTGGTTGGGAAAGGTAACTTAAGTATAGCTTCTATATCTGTATATGGTAATAGAGCGTGAGGATTGGATAACTCTTATTGGGTGGGCGTCTACACCCTTCCCTTTACATCACTCAGGATATACGTGACTACAAGTACGACATCTCATTAATTCTAGTAGCTATAGGACCCTAGATTATTTGGTCGATTGCGATTGGTTGGATTACACCCCTAAGCATTAATCTCCAATTTAATTAGCGGCATTGCAGAATGGACACCCAGATGCGGTGTGCCCCAAGATTCACCCTGCCTCCCTTCCATCAATTAGTACTTTAGGGCTATGTGTCAATTAGTTGGCTGAGGATGGCCGCAAACTGTAGCTTCTTATCAGGAAAGGTTATGGCATCCTGAGGTTCTGGGTGACATCAGACGTTGGTACCTCTTCGCGCTTGGCTGATCACGTGTCTGTACACTGCGAAGCAGCTTCCTTTTCCATCTATTTGCGTATTTGATTCTTTGTTCGGCCTCGCCACCTGCCTGGGGCCTCCTTATCTCGACCTTCAGGCTGCTATGCTCTTAACTTTTGTTTCTTCGGAGTTGCCGCTCTCCTCCCTTCCTGGAGTTGACCTCGAATTCCTAGCCGTTAGCTGCTTCTTGCTAAGTTTTGATTCTGCTCTTTCCTTCTGGCTTTAGCTAGTACATGAATCCTGGCCTGTTATGCCCTACCATCCTGGGCTTCATTCTGCTTTCGTAAAATGGAGTCGCACTTGGATAATGTGCTTCATTGAGGTAGATATATAATTGTATATAGTTGGCGCTTGATGCTCTATTCTTCTACTAAGCATTGCAAGCAGTACCCTTTCCTTAGCTTCTTGCGTACCAAGCCTGTTTACAGGCGTTAGTCAGTTGTATATATCATCACACTTCATGATTACGTTTCTTCATATTTCAACATTGTTTCTTCTTACAAGTCCATTACATCATTACTATTCAAATTTCGTCCTTATGTGTCATCTTTCGATTGTCATTTAAGTTCATCTGTACATCTGTCCGGGCCCTTGGGTCATTACCACTCGCCTTCCATTAAGGTTCTGTGGGTCTCTTCGGGGGCAGTTTGCAAGTAGTCTTCATTTCGTGTCAACTGCTGGTATGGTTGTCTCAATGGGTACCTTGCACCCCATGGTTGTCTGGTTATTGGCTCTTCAATAGGTATACATGTCCTTTTGATGGGTACTGGACAGAGCCCCACCGTGGCTCTCTGTTGGTTCATATGCTCTGTATACATCACATATCTTGGCGAGTATGCTTCTGGCATCTCAACATGGGTGGCTGGAGTGCAGGCCATATTTGGGACCTCCTCTACACACCCCCCTCTGGTCGGTTTATCGACCACCTTTTCTTCTTCCTTTAGATTCCTCTTACTTGGTTCTTCTATATCCAATTCTTTGTCTTCTGGGTTTGTACATGATGGTGTGAATGTGTGTTTCTTTGGAGTCCATATTTTTATCACTCCTTTCAGGCTTCCTGCTGTTTTTACATGTTCATCTTTGTTCCAGGTCATAAGCTGTCATTGTCCATTTGGGCTGCAATAGATCCATTTTCCTTCATAATATCTATGTCTTCTGGGATACTCACATTTTCTTCCTTCTGGCGCAAATTGGCAGGCCTTCACAAATTCTCTTATTTCTTCATCAGTCAGGTCTCTCGGCTTCCATCCTGATTTGACATTAACCATGATCTTCATCCCTATGGCTTTCTTCGCAGTTTTCTGGCATTGTGTGATGATTATCTTTATAACACAAAATCCTAGTAGTATCATCAATAGCAGGGCTCCAGAAACTTGAATATGTCTGCCATCCATTGTGGGATCTATGAGAATAGAGTTCCGAACCAGCTGTCATCATCAACTTTGTCAGTTTCATCGATCATCTGGTTCTGTAGGTTTGTCAGCATGCATATGGCTTCTGTTAAAGTTCCATTCTCTTCGTCATGCGAAGGTATAATGTGCAACACGATTCTCCAATTTTTGTGCAAACAACTCCATCCATCGCTGTGATCATGTCAAGTACATATCTGTTCTGGAGGGCCATCAGTCGGATTGCTCTTAGTTCTTCTTTAATAGCATTGAATCCTTTTATGGTAGTGTTAATGGTCCGCAATAATTCCCATCTGGTTATCTGCAACCATTTCGTATTAGCTCCAACCTGGAATCTTGGCATGAGGATTGTTGCGAACACTGATGAGGTCAGACTAAACAGCCTGTGCTTGTATGGGAGAGCATGAAATACTTCTTCTGATTTGGCAGAAAAGTAATTCTCTCTCTTTCTTCGGGATACCAGTTCCACAGATCTCCTTTTCCTCAGGTGAGCATCTGCTTTCAGGAAACGGTCAATATTCAGGTCATTTTTCGGGATCACTAGTGCAGGAATGTGGACGTTCACTATTGTGCATATGCCTCCCCAGTTTTTCGGTAGTCTTATATATGCCTTGGATCCACAAGCCCGGTAATGATCCATAATGACTGCTGTCCCGTGAATCATTCCTGGAGCTTCAAAGATTCGTCCGCAGTTTTGATTCTCTTCCACTTCCTCTTGCCATTGTTCCTGAAGCACAATTTCGGCCTTTCCAGTGGCACTACTTGCAAGGGTCCTCCTCAGTCTTCGACCCATGTCAGTAATCTTGTAAGTTTCAGCCATAAAGGTTTGCACAACCTCTGTGATTTCTCTATTGCTTCCTTATATGCTCCATAGACCATCCATGCTCGGCAGATCACCACTCCTTCTTCCCATCCATTTGGGGAGAGTACTGTTCCCCAAATCTGCATTTGGCCTCTGTTCTTCCAATATTTTGCCTCTTCTGGAGTTTTTCCTTGGACATTTAGCTTTGGGTTCACTTCCCATCTGAATGCTGTTCCTTTAACTCCAGGCTTCTCATACCTGATAACATGATTCCTTGTATGGGCTTTGTTTCTCTTCTTAATGTCCTGTATATAATCATCTTCATCGGGGTAATTTGTCTCGGTTGCCCATATCAATGAGGCATCCCTTCCCATGAACTGTCCTCTGGTGTTACACATCACTACGTGTGAAAGACAGTGTGCTGTCGGGATGCCAATTTCTACAGCCACGAAGATCTTGGATTTCTTGCTGGGGGATTCTCGGGCATTCTGGTCGGTGGAGCGGTTTTCATTATCTGCATCGATGTGGTAGGTGGAGGTTTTGCAATTCTCTCCTTCTCTTCTTGCATCCTTTTCCTGCCCTCTATAAGTGTCTTTATAAGCCACTATCCTGTCACCGGTCCTGTGTATGGCTGCATCATGGCCCTGGTATTTGTTCCTTGTGTTGGAACTTGTGTGATTGTCACTACAGTCTCTGCGGTTCTATTTTTCAGTTCCTCATGTAGCTTCTTTGCTCTAGCTATGAACTGGAATACATGATCTATCAACATTTGTGTTCTTGTAGTGAATTCTCTCGTAGCCGCTTCTGTCTTCTCGAGGGCTTTTGTTATGTCTTCTTTAGTTGGTGTTTCTCTTGTTTCTTCTCGGTTTCTCTCATTGTGTTCTCAGGCTGATTGTTCGGCAGGCAGTCTTGTGCTCTGTACTGCCTTTGCTTGAGGTTCCGTAGCTATTGACACTTGCCCTAGTTTGTGTGCATTAAGTGTGTCGGTGCGTGTATTGGTCAGTGCTATGTTTTCATTCGTTCCAAGCGGACCCTGTCTCCAGCTTTTCTCTTCATTCATTACCTCAAGTGTGTATGAATCGCTACTAATTACATTCAATTTTAGTTTGTTTACTTTATCATCAGATTTTCTTTTAACTGGAATAACTATATAGGGTCTGGGTGTTTTCGTGGGACTCATGCGTACATTATCTGGTGGGTGCACTGTAATTGGACCGTTCCGTGCACCAATAAACAATGCAGTTCTGATTGTTAATGACAAAAAGACAATGATAATCACCATGCATATACATATAATCGTGCGGTATGACAATTGGCAGCATTTCCTTCCAGGGAAGCGGGGACGCCCCTCTGCTGGTGGGATGACCAGGTTACTGTTCTGTGCCCCCATTTTAATCATCACAAAATGTCAATGTTTATTCCTTTTCCCCAATTCACTTGTTCTCAAACAGTTTGTATCCCAAAGTGTCTGGTGCTTCACAAGTGTTCCCCCTTTTGCGGGTGACGATTATCTCTGGTTATGGGATACAATTCCCTTGCTAGACTATGGAAAAAGATTGGTGAGTCACATTCATTGTGCATATTCAAAATAGGTCAGTTCCCAGTCCAGCCCCTGAATTTGATTCAGTCCCTTTGGACATGCTGGAACTTGTTCAATGTGATGCAAAAATAGAAAAATGGAAAATCAAATATCAAAATCAACAATAGCACACAAAGTTCTTTTCTCCTCTCCCTCGATCTGTCACACGGCGGTACAGAAGATGAAGAGCTTTCACTCTGTCTCCTGGATCTGTCCCTCGGCGGAAAGATGAAGAGCTGCCTTGGCTTTCTCACTCTGTCCCTCGGCAGAAGGTTTCACTAGAATCTCCTAAGAAGTCGTTGTACATTAGTGTTCTTAATCTGAGCTATAATGGCATGCAAGAGCATGTTTATCTGAGTACTCTTCACTGGATCTCCGAGAAATGTAAGTTTGTCAACATTGGTTGGTCTTCCCACTAGCTCTGGAAAGTTCTCAATGAGGTGAAGGAAGACATAGTATGCATATCTGCTGTCTTCTGGTGATAACGACATTTGTCCTGTCTTGCTGGGTTCTGTATCACAGGCCTTTCTTTTGACGTGAACAGTCTCTGCCCTTTCCTGCTGCGTGAATTGTGACCAGATAGTTCAGTTTGACCCACAGCTGGTTCAAATGTTCAGTGTTCGTTGGATCTCTGATGAATGTAAGCGTGTCAGTGGTTCTTCCGACAATGGCTGGGCACTCTTCTATGATGTGAAAGAAGAGCGTATTTGTGAGTTCATTTACCATTGCCTGTGGTGGAAGCATTTGTGTCCTTATCACTGTATTCTGGCAACACAGCGAAGGCTTCAGCGATGAGAGTAAGTAGTTGCCAGATTACTTTCTTGTTGGCAGGATCTTGAATAAAGTCTGTGACACTGGTGACACTCCCTGCAAGTAATTGATATGATATTACTACTAACTGGAAATAGGTAAGAACATCCCTTGTGAGATTTCTGCTTGGAGTCACCATACGTGCTGCAAGATGATGTCTTGATCTTTGATGATTCAGGATACTGTGTTAAGCTCCTTTGGGCAAAAGTCCTTGATCACAGTCTATTTGGGTTTTGTTGTTCAACAATTCTTAAATGTGGCTTGGTTCAAATGTTTGTGTCAACAAACATGTTGTGGCTTTAGGTGCGGAATTGTCTTCTTCACCCTACAACTGAGATGCATAGAGTGTCTGTTATGTCCTCATCCCCTTTTTGCTTAGAGGAACTGTTCAGTTTAAGCCACAACTTGCAAAGGGGTTCTTTGTCTTCGCTTTTCTGCTCATGCGTCCTTCTTCCTCATCATGGATCTCATCTGCACATGCTGAGGTTCTTCCCCGTAGTCTGTAGTTTCTTCATGGTGGGGTGCAGCTAGAGGGCTTTCTCCGATATAGGGCTTAATGTCATTGTGAAATATCCATGCCCTTCTGCCTTGCAGTTTGACAGCTGAAGGAGTGCAGTCCTCTACGATAAAAGGGCTGTTGAATCTTGGCTCATCACACCTTTTCCTTGTGTGGTTTTTCACCAACACAGAGTCTCCAGGGAAGATGAGAGGCTCACATAGACCATGAACTGCGTCTGCCTCAGTACCTCCTGCTGTGTCTTGTGCTGTGCTGCACCCTTTTCGCCATCACTGTAGTTGGTCTGAAATAACAGTGAGACTGGATGTCATGCAGTTCAAGTATTGTGACAATTTGGTTCCCAGGACCTCTTTGGTTGGCTGGGCATCACATCTAGCTCTATCTCATGGGGTGAGAGGGGTATTCATTCTCCTTCCCATGACTATCTCGTGCGGCGTAAAATGATGGTCGGAGCTTGGTTGGTTCCCAAGAGCATACAATGCCAGTGGAAGGCAGTGCAAACATCCCCTCTTCAGAGTAAGCTTCAACTTGGCTATCCTTTCCTTTAAAAAGCCGTTGAGCCCCTCACAAATACCATTTCCTTGCAGATGATACACCAATGAGAACTTGTGCTTTATGCCGAGTAGCAAGCTGATCTGTTCAAAGACTGAGCTAACAAAATGAGCCCCGTTGTCTGACCTCATCACCTCACACAACCCTATCTAGTGAACACTTCCCTCACCAGGAATTTGGTCGCACAGGTTGCGTCTGGGTGTGTACAGGGACCTGCTTCTATCCATCTAGAGAATGGATACACCACTACAATTAAGTGCCTGTACCCGTTACACACTTGGATCATGTCGACGTAGTTGATATGTAAGTGCTGAAAAGGGCCATTTGGCCGGGGGAGGACTCCTCTTACTACTTTTAGTGTGTGCCCAGCGGTGAATTGCTGACAGATTATGCAGTTCACCATAATGAATGCAACATGCTCTGCTAAATTCAGAATGAGCCAGTCTTCCACGAGCGTTGAAGCTAGATTCTCTTTTGATATATGTAATGGGCAATGTAATTGCTCCAATGCTATTTTCAGTAGGGCTACAGGCATGACTGGTTTACCAGTGCAGTCTTGCCGCCACAATCCGTCAGAGGGGTTTAAAGAGCACACTCAATATTTCCATAGGTTCTTTTCGTCCTGAGGGACCTTCCCTTGAAGCTCCATCAGTTGTGTCTGCCCCATGCTACTATAGGCTTCTGGTGTGGTTTGTTCCACCATCATTCATTCTTTGGTGCACGCCACTTCTACTTCCATGATCGTCTCACCTTTGGAGGCCATACGCTTGGCTTCCGTGTCTGCTGCGTAATTTCTGCGTGACACAAAATCTGTCCCGTGAGTATGGGCGGCGCATTTCACAACCGATATGCCCACTCAGAGCTGTAGTGCCTTAATCAGCCTGTCCAATAAGGCTGCGTGCTGCACTGGCGTGCCGTCTGCTCGGAGGTAGCCCCTCCTTTTCCATCGTGCTAGGCCTGCTTGCACTGTAGACGTCACATAGGCGGAGTCACTGTACACAGTTACTTCCTGGTCTGTGTGATTCTCAATGGTGAGTATCAATGCCAATAACTCTGCAGCCTGTGCTGAGAAATTAGATGGTATTCGTGCACTGACGAGTACTCAAAATTCTCTGTTTGCTATGTGTTTCATCACGGCGACGCCTGAATATCTTTGTCCGTCTTCTTGGTCGATTCTTGAAGAACCGTCAATGAAAATGATCTCTCCTCCTGCTAGGGTGTTTTCTTTTACCCTTGGGATTTCATCATAGAATTCCTCATAGTTTGCACAGTCATGTATCGGTTCTCCTTCAGTGACTGGCTCGGCTATGAATGTAGCTGGGTTTACTGTTTTACATTGAACTATTTTGATCGATGGGTTAGATATAATCACCTCATAGGCAGAAGCTCTTTGAGCTATCAGCGTACACTTCAGTTTCTCTAAGATGGCAAATAATGAGTGCTTGACGTATAACGTCATGGAGTATCCCATTACAATGGTTGTCGCCTTCTCTATGGCGAACGCTGCGGCAGCTAAGCTTTGTTTGCATGGGAATTGGCTTCTCATTACTGGGTCCAGATTCCCACTGTAATATGCCAGGGGCTTGTACCCCAACAATGTTTTTTGAGCAGGCACTGCCGTCATAACGCTGCCATTCATGTGCGAAAACAGGTAGAATTCATCTGCATAATTAGGAATCCCGAGGACTGGAGCCATACAAATCACTCTCTTGGGTTCAGTAAACCCTTTTTCCATCATCTCAGTCCAGTCAATCTTTTCCTTTGTCGCCTGGGCCTTCTTACGGCCTAGAGTAAGAGCTTGGTATACGAGCTGTAATCGAAGACCCATGCTCGGTATACGAGCTGTAATCGAAGACCCATGCTCTAACATAATTGCACAGACCTAAAAAGCTTTGCATTTGCTTTACCGTGAGTGGCTTTGCCGTGTTCATGATAGCTTCAGCCCTTTCTGGGGTTGCCTTTTTCCCCTCATGTGAAATCAACTAGCCTATGTACAGCACCTCCTGTTAACAATATTGCAGTTTTTTCTTGTCGACCTTATAACCCTTCTTAACCAGTATAGTCAGTAGCTGAACTGAATCGCGCCTGCAATGTTCTTCTGTCGTGATGCAGATCAGAATGTCATCCACATACTGCAAGACAATGCTTTCTACTGCAATATTGCTCAGGTCCATCTGGAGGACTCTGTTAAAGATGGATGGGGACTCACATAACCCCTGTGGCAACCGTGTGCTTTTCAGACGCATTTGTCTGAATGTGAACGACGTCAGATCTTGTGAATCACGGTGCAACGGAATTGAGAAAAAAACATTTTTCAAGTCAATCACCATGAAATATTTTGCCTTGATGGGTATATTACATACAATCGTCGAAGGATTAGGGACTAGAGGGAACTCAGCTTCAACAATATCATTTAATGCTCTTAAATCTTAGACATTCCTTTTGATTTCTTGACGGGGTAAATCCCTGTATTACAGGGTGATTCTGACGTCACCAGGATGCCCTGATCCATCATGGCGGAAATTGTCTTTGCGATCCCTTCATCTGCTTCTCTGGACATGAGATATTTAGATATTGTTGCGCTCTTGGTAAAATTGCTCCTGGTTTCAGTTTAATTTTCACTTCTCCCACCCCCTTTAGGAGGCCTACATCATAAGTCCTGTAGTCCATACTGAGACAGGCAGCTGGGCCATGTCGTCATCAAAGTATTCTAGACGTATCAGTGCCAACATCATTCTTTGGGGCTCTTCTCTTTTGATAATTTTTAACCAAAATATGAGACACACTTACACCCTTGTCTCATCTGAGTCAGGTTGTTCTTCAAACAGACCATCATCGGTGACATCCGTCACTCGATATCCTTCTTCAATGGCAATAATTGCGCACCATTGTCTGCCTTCATCATCGTATCCTTCAACCAGTGCTACTTTCCCTCACACTGCTGCAATTTGTATCGTCAAGGGAAATACTTGTCCCTCTTCTTCATGCATAGGTATTCTTGGTCTGAATAGAACTCACCTGTGGTTCTCATAGGTTTATCTGTGAGGCCTGGCCATCCCACCATAAGCACACGCATGCCATATGTGAAGACTTCTGGTTCTAATGGTATAGCTCTCAGTGCTATGCTTCCTGAGTATGATCTGATCATTTCGCATACCGTTGAATAATGCATTCCTGGAGTGGAGCATACTATGCCCTCCTCCATGAATGAGATGGTCATATTCAACTTTGTCATTAAATCTCGACCCAAGATGTTTACAGGGGTCTGACACAAATACAACAAAGGTACATTCATTTCACATTCCCCTATGGAGACAGGGAGTGCGTCTGTAAAAGGAACTCGACTGTGAGCTCCTGTAACTCTGAGTATCTATAGCCTCGCCGGACAAGGAAAATTTGCCTTCTCGTATGCACAAGCGTGTTGCCCCCGTGTCAAATAAGAAGAAATATTCTTTACCCCCTATTGCGACATTCACCCTAGGTTCCCTATTAGGGTCTGGTGTCACTAATAGGATAGAGCACATCACGGTTCCCAGTGAACTGTCCTATTTCATATATAAGTTTGGTCCACTGTACACCTGTGGATTTTCTCCGTTCCCAGGGTTGCCTCACCTTCCGGAGTTTGTGCCCTGAGCCATTTGTGGTGGTGCCTGTTGGAATTGCCCTTGAGGCAAGTTCCCATGCTCGAGGGTTGAACCCCCTGCAGTGTATCTCCCTGCATGCATGGTGCTTGCTGCTGCGCTGTGTGATTCTGTGCACCGCCCTGTTGGGAGATTGCAGGTGGATTCACTGTGCCTGCTCCCAATCCTTGGCTATTTTGCCACGCGCCTTGGCTTCTGCACGTACGCACCAGGTGCCCCGCTATTCCACACTGCCAACACACCGGCGGTGGTTCGGGCTATTTGTCCGTTTGACATATCTGGACTGCCCATCTGCATGTTTTGAAAGCTTCCTTGATTACTCTGGAAACCTCCCTGATTACTCTGCCATCCTCTCCCTCTAAATCCCTTTCCCCATTGGTATTGTCCTATGAAACGCTGGTTATTCTGCTGTGGGATAGCCACCTGTTATGCGTTCTGTTCAGCTGGGCTAGTAAGGATGGCTCCTTCGAGAGCATACTTGGATAACTTCTTTTGCACCAGCTTCGCTTCCTCACCTTTATGAGTTGCCTTTCTTTTCTTGCAACAGTCTGCAATAATGTGCAATCGTCAACTGTATTTCGGCACAAGGTTTAACCTCAACTCCTAAAATTTCTTAAACTGTTTTTGTACAGGCTCTGGTAACCCTTGGCATAAAATGTGGTAAAACACGGATATAGATTTTGTCCAAGATTCATGTTTTTCGAGCACACACGCGTCTTGGAAATTCTGGATATAAATTAACGGATCTTCTGACTCCTTCATTTTGTGAGTCATTATAGCTCCCATATCAGAAATATCTGGGTAAAGCACTTGTAGTGCTTTCCATACTGCTGCTGTACTATTGTTGAATGGTGCTCCGTCGTGAGCAGCGTTAATTATGGTAACACCAGGGTACCCAGCCTGTGCCCATACATCGTCTGCTCTCTCACCGAGTATGGCAACTAGGAGACCTTTAATGTCCCCTATAGCAAATGTGACTCCCCCTATCATCTTTTCTAACTCGTGTATCCACTTCCCAGCTCCCGATGTCAGCATTGGAAGCTTATTCTTCAAGTTTTCTCGATCCATGTGTGGCCATGGAATATATTGCGGTCTTGCTCCCCCTTTTGCAAGCAGCAGAAATTGGAATGCGCAGACTCCCTTCTCTTTCCGCACAGCTCTCCTGTCTACCACTGGTGTAACATTCCCGCATTGCTGTCTACCTGGCAATGTCCTCAATCTGTCCGCATAGGCGGGCGCCGGCACCCCCTCTGACCATGGGGTGTTCCTTCATGTCGGTCAGACTGCGAGGCAGACTCTGATGTCCTAAGTGTGGACTCGCTAGTGCCTGACCATCATACCCCTTTGTCCTTTGGGAGCCGCTTTTCACACTTTCTCCCTTCTTCATTTGCCTCACACTCTGACTCCTCTCTGCAGTCGGACATTGATTGTTCCCAATTCATGCAACTCCTTGCGTCATCTTCCTTCTTACTGATTTCCAGCCTATCCAGGGACAGTCTCCTGCTCCCACTACTTTGGGTGATGTCCTCAGTGTCATACAGCTGAGTGCTTTCTAAGCTCTCGTCTTCCCTTTACCCTTGGGATACTCGTTCTAACCCCATTTCATGACATATTTTATCAAGTCATCCTCAATATTCGTCCCACTAGTGCGTGGTACTGAATCGTACACAGGGAGAAATTCTTCAATGTCTTCCCATTCTACAACAGGATTGGGTTTTTTAACTTCCCGCTCCAGATATTCGAGTTTGCGTGCCCTCTGTCTACGATTACGTTCAATATCATCATCATATTCCTTGCGCTTCATCGCCTCTTCTCTGCCCTTACCTTCTTCCCTTTTCTTCTCCTTTCATTTCTACATTCATTTGCCTTTCTAACTTCCTCATCTTCCTGTCTCTTTACTCTTTTCTCACATACTCTTTGCTCTTCTTCCAACCTTTGCAGGTTCTGCCTGTACTTGTCATAGGCTGCACACTGCTTGCGACTGAGTGGCTTTCCTTACTCTTTGTGTTTTATCATCGAGTTTTAACAATATCTGTCCTCCCATCCATTCGTCTTTCGCGAATGCTATCTCATCAGTTCTGTCTTCACTTCCTTTCCATTTTGTTCCATCTCTCTCTTTATCGCGAGGTGCACTTGTCTGTGCCTGATCCTTCTTTTCATCATCACATCTCTCCTTGGCCCTCGGGACTGTGGAGGTAAGATTCTTATCCTGATCCTTCCCTTTATTTTCATTACTACTGTCTGTAGGTGACTCATATGCAGGGTTGCTGTACCCTGTAGCTGCTTTGAGCTCTCTTAATGGGTAGACTCCCTCTGACTTACTTCCCTCAATTTTTTGCTCAGCCCGGGCTGGTGGCACAGTAGGCATCTCACCCCCCTCCATGCATACATTTATTATCCAATCTTCAGGTGGCTCTTCCTCTTTCGCCTGTTCGAACTTTTTCCAAAGTTCTAGAACAGCGAGGTATTTCTCTAGTTTCTTGCCTGTATACGTGGCATGCAAATAAGTTGTCATATGTTGTAAGACGGCTTTAGATAAGGACCCATTCTGTGGCCACAGCATGGACATCTTGTGGGCGGTGCCCTTAACCCCTCTGTACTGTATTTCTTAAGCTTGGGTGCATGTTTAGGCAATTGTTTACACAAGTGAGCTAGCGGAGTAATATCTTCCATGCTCAAATCTGATTTAGAAATACTTTCATGCAATTTCACTGCACCCAACAATATAAGCGAGCACCACACACTGCAAGCTCCAATCCAATCTTTTCCCGCCAAAATGTTTTATATCACCAATTCATTCAAGAACATCAATTCATGTGCGATTCCCTCTTAATTATAGAATCGCAAAAAACCCTTAATCAATTTCAAACAACATGGAACCCAATTTTCTTACATGTGACACATCAACAGAACATGTATGACAAACATTAAACAGATTAGACAGACTAGAAAGACACCAGCTGGACACAGATATCTATACCTTCTAATCAATACACTGACATGGAGTTTAAATGAACTCCTTATATGACGTCTTTAATCGTCATAGTAGCCTAGTTTTCCATATTATGTGGGACTATGAGTTCACGTTTCTTCTGACCGCTATATTAAAGGGCAGAAACAAGGTGAATCCTTTACCTTGGGTATCCTAACCAGTATCCTCCCTCTTCTCAGGTGTCTACCCTGGTATCCTCTGTTTTCTCTTGGGTTTGTATCCCAGTATACTCTGTTTTCTCTCGGGTGTCTATCCCGGTATACTCTGTTTTCTCTTGGGTGTCCTCCCCGGTAAACTCTCTTTTTATTCAATTATCCTAGAGTCATTATTCCCCTATATATATATACAGTCTTCTCTATTTCTGACTTTGGTTTTTCTTCCTCCTTCCTCCGTTACTTTTCCATACTTGTTCTAATGCCTATAAAAACATTTGCCAAAGCATTGAATTTTTTGTTTCACTCACCGCTCGCATGGTTCATCTCTGGATCCTCGGGATCACTGCCTCTTTTTTTTGGTCTTTCGTCTGCTCACTGCCCGTAGGAATGGACAGGTTTCTGTTTTTAAAATGGGTGCCTTCAAACCCACTGTAGTTTTTTAGGATAAGTTTATACTATCAATGTCCACGGGAAGATTCACAGCCTACTCGGCCAAAAATGGCAAAGGACTCGTAATATTGTCGAAGACCTAGAGTTACTTCGTGTCGTCGGTCAATAGGTGTCTTATCAATAATCGATACTCAATAGTTTATGGTCACAACCATCCTCTCCGCTACCAAGTGTACTGGAGGGCAGAGCAACCTCTGAACGGGCCCATGAGATTCCGAGCTCGCCCTCCAGCACCTTAAAATGAGATAGCTGCACCTTGAGGAGGGCGGGGTGCAGGATTCACTTACTCCAACACAAATCAATAAGGACAAGTCCATGGATTGGCAAAGGGAATTCCGTTTAATGACAAGTACAAAAAAGGGGGAAACAAATAGAAATCATCAGATCTGCGATCGTCTGTCTCACTTCAACTTCCACATTTTTCATTCAGACAGTAACATTTATAGCAAATTCTCGTCATCACTGACGTGTAAAACTCCAAAATTGTCATGCAATTCTATTGGTTGGGAAAGGAAACTTAAGTATAGGTTCTATATCTGTATATGGTAACAGAGCGTGAGGATTGGATAACTCTTATCGGGTGGGCATCTACGCCCTTCCCTCTACATCACTCTTGATAGACGTCACTACAAGTACGACGTCTCATTGGTTCTAGTAGCTATAGGACCCTAGATTATTTGGTCCATTGTGATTGGGTGGGTTACGGCCCTAGGCATACATCTCCACTTTAATTAGCAGCATTGCAGAATGGACACACAGATGCAGTGTGCCCCAAGATTCACCCTGCCTCCCTTCCATCAATTAGTACTTTAGGGCTATGTGTCAATTAGTTGGCTGAGTATGGCCTCGAACTGTAGCTTCTTATCAGGAAATGTTTTGGCATCCTCGGGTTCTGGGTGACATCAGACGTTGGTACCTCTTCGTGCTTGGCTGGTCACGTGTCTGCACACTGCGAAGCAGCTTAATTTTCCATCTATTTGCATATTTGATTCTTTGTTCAGCCTTGCCACCTGCCTGGGGCCTCCTTATCTCGATCTTCACTGGCTGGTTGCTATGCTCTTAAGTTTTGTTTCTTCGGAGTTGCCGCTCTCCTCCCTTCCTGGAGTTGACCTCGAATTCCTAGCCGTGAGCTGCTTCTTGCTAAGTTTCGATTCTGCTCTTTCCTTCTGGCTGTAGCTGGTACATGAATCCTGGCGAGTTAGGCCCTACCATCCTGGGCTTAATTCTGCTTTCGTAAAATGGAGTCGCACTTGGATAATGTGCTTCATTGAGGTAGATATATAATTGTATATAGTTGGCGCTTGCCGCTCTATTCTTCTACCAAGCATTGCAAGCAGTACCGTTTCCTTAGCTTCTTGCGTTCCAAACCTATTTACAGGCATTAGTTAGTTGCATATTTCATCTCACTTCATGTTTACGTTTCTTTATATATCAACATTGTTTCTTCTTACAAGTCCATTATCTTGGATGGAACTATTTTTTGGAAAAATCGATGGGAGCAAGGGGTAAAGAGTTGCAGACCTGGAGGAATGAGAAGATTCTCAGAAGAAGGAGTGGCACTCAGAAGGAGTGTGGGACAGTTTGGAGAAATTATTTTCATTACTCTTCACATTTCATCCTTATGTGTCATTTTTCGATTGTCATTTATGTTCATCTGTACGTCTGTCCGGGCCCTTGGGTCATCACCACTCACCTTCCATTAAGGTTCTTTGGGTCTCTTCGGGGACAGTTTGCAAGTAGTCTACATTTCGTGTTAACTGCTGGTATGGTTGTCTCAATGGGTACCTTGCAGCCCATGGTTGTCTGGTTATTGGCGCTTCAATAGGTATACATGTCCTTTTGATGGGTACTCGACAGAGCCTCAGCGTGGCTCTCTGTTGGTTCATTTGGTCTGTATACATCACATATCTTGGCGAGTAAGCTTCTGGCATCTTGACATGGGTGGCTGGAGTGCAGGTCATATTTGGGACATCCTCTACAAAATGATGCCACAGAATGGCATGACCGTATCTATTGGGAAGTTCAGAAAGAACCACTGGACAGCCTTTTTGAAGAGGGCAGCATAATTCAGGTCTGTCTTCTGAGATTGTTTAATGTTGCGGAAAAACATTCAGAGAAATACTGATTGATACGGCTCTGTGCCAAAACATGGTTCATTTTAAATAGGTCTCTCTGAATGCAAGAAAATGTTGCTAAGATAATTAGCAGACTAAAAGTCGAATAAGATGGAGCTAGTGAACAGGAGAAAAAGTTAAGATCAGTACTGGAGGTATGTCAAAAAGACTTGCAATCAAAATGCAATGAATTTAACACCCAATTGTCTCAAAGAAGAAAACAGTTTGAGGACAGCGAACAAGAATTAATACACCTGAAAGGGTTGGTAAGCCACATTAGACAAGACAAAGAGGAGGCTATTTTAGAGATGCAAGCTTTACAAAGAGAGAATCTAGAGAAAGAAGTTGAACTTCAGGCTGTTGAACAAGAGATAGCTAAAATGTTTCAAGAAAGGGATAAGCGGGCATGAGTTGAACAGAACCCAGTGACTGGAGCCACACCTTCGTTATCCCACCGATCATGCCAGCACAAGCATCAATGCAGACATGGGACAAGAATTCTTTATCAAGAGGAACAGTTATGCAGTACACTGGAGTGAGTGTTTCCGGGGGAAATTCCTTTTCTCTCCCGGGTGCAAATGTGTACCATGAGTAGGACAGCCCACAGGGATCTCTGATGTGTCCAGTCCTGTGAGGGGGTCTTGCCCAGGCCCTCTGATCCATTCAAGGAGCTCAACATCGATTGTGGATATGATAATGAGTTGCAGTAACTTTAGATACCTAATTGTTGTGGGTTGTCCATTCTCGCGGTGGCTTGAGGTTGGTCCCTGCATACATCCTGAAGCTAAATCGGCAGCAGGACCAGTGAGAAAGGTATTTCTAATATGTGATATTTGTGAATTTCTAAAATCCATCAATGGATCCCACTTCTTTAATGCCTTGTTCGCAGAAATCACTTTGCAGCTAGGAATAAAGCATTGGTTATGCTCGGTGTACCACCTCCAGGCCAACAGGATCATGGAGATGTGATGCTCAATAGGGTCCTTAAGGTCTGGTTGGCTCAATTGTGTGCCGAATTAAAGAAATCATAATTAGATAATTATAATTTGTTATTTGCAACACACTAAATAACCAGAGGTTTCTTATCGCGGACCCGGGGACCGAACCTGTGTTGTTCCATATCGCCTTGCTTCCAAGATGAGTGTGTTGCCCCTGAGCTATCCTCCAGTACCCCATGTATGGTATGTTTGCTTCCAACTGGCATTATTCTACATACAAAACCAGCCAGGGAAGGACTACCACTTGAGCCGTAGGCTACATACACCTCTCTCACCTACACGTATGACACCAGATACGCACACGACCACATCAGTCCTAGGAGAGGAGTTTAATGAATACCTTACAGCATTAACAAAAAGTGTTAAGATTATATCATCACATGCTCTGTCTTCTCACCGACAGACACCAGGAGAATGTGGTGAGACTACCAACGATCAGTACAAAACACAGCTTCCCCCCAGTGACAGCATCTACATTTGCATCTAGATATGGGCTGGAAAGAGTGATCTATGTGATTCTTAATACTGTGAAGTTGGTGGGCAACAGGAGTTGGATCCACCTGAAAGATAGTCGAAGAGATGCTGACAGCCCTCAACCTGCACAGGAGCAGGCAAAGAAGTTAAGTACGCCCTAAGGATTCATTATTAATTTCACTGCAAAATGGGTGCGAATAGAGACCTGGTATTTAAAATGGTTTTGTATAGGAAAAGGAATGTTTAGGATTGTAAATCATGTAAAAATGAATGTTTTTGTGTTTTTTTGTTCCATAGGTCATCATGTCTGAAGATGGCAATCCATATGTATATAGAA
Organism: Ambystoma mexicanum; assembly: GCF_040938575.1. NCBI lineage: Eukaryota > Metazoa > Chordata > Amphibia > Caudata > Ambystomatidae > Ambystoma > Ambystoma mexicanum. The sequence goes on from NC_090921.1 coordinate 480,470,848, forward strand.
AACTCAAAATTGTCTAATCACGTGAAGTCAGAGGACAAAATGTTAAGAGGAAGAAGTTATGTTGACAATGATTTTTTCGATAATGATAAATTAGATCCCATAATAAATGCACATGGCTTCTCAGTTGACTGTGTATGGTATAGCCATATGAGGAAGGTCGGGAGAGAGAGATGCACAGGATATTCCTACATCTGCTCTCTCATCCCCCATGCTTCTGGCATGCCCAGGGCATTTATCCCGATTTAGATAGAGGTAGCAGATGCACTATGTCTAACGTACTTAGCCCTGTGCAAGGTTTGAGGGTAGTTTAAAGGGCAGTCAGTTACAGCATCAATCATAGCAAGTAACAATGAGTGTTCGATGGCTGAGCATGCAGAACACAAACATATTAGGTATATTGAAAGATTTCAGTTGATCTTGGATGGAACTATTGTTTGGGAAAAATCGATGGGAGCAAGGGGTGAAGAGCTGCAGAGCTGGAGGAATGAGAAGATTCTCAGAAGAAGGAGTGGCACTCAGAAGGAGTGGGGGACAGTATGGAGAAATTATTTTCAGTATCTGACGTGGCTCAAAGATCCTGTAAAAACTGTTAAAATGCAGACACCCATTTTTCTCTATCTTTCAAGGGCGATAGCACAGGGACCGTTGGCCAATCATTACAGATCGGCCTGGATGTGCAGCTGCTCTTCCAGATAACTTCTGGACCTGTGTACAGAATGCATACAGGCAGCTGCCTCCAGCCTTGTGTGTTGTGTGAAGTCTCTCTAACCTTCATGTGCCTGTCCTCATGGTCCCTGAAAAGCACTTGATTTTGGCCGGTCCAATGCCTGAAATGACAGCTGTGCCCCCTTTATCCCCTGTTCCCATTGCGTCCCTTTCACCACTGTATAAATACAAATCAAAGACTTTGTTTGACGGCAAAAACTACAAACAATTGCTACGCAGGAAAAGTTTGAACTACCTCAGCAGTCTCATCACAGGCTTTAGCAGACATTCCTGATCGATATCCAATGCCAAATGCCTCCAGGTGACCAGGTATGAACTATTGCTCTTCGTGAACACTCCTGAGTTAGCGTTTTATGCCATTAAGGAAGAGATACAGGCACTTGATGCTCATAACTTTACAAAACCGGTACATAACTGACCTCTTGACAGAAATTGAGGGCAGTGTATGCCAGAGAATCGGGAGTACCTGCTGTACATATGTGCCTCCCAATGATACAGAAAATGGCACGCTCCCCAGAACTATTGCTGCCCGGCTTAAACTGAAAGTGATCATGGAAATTCTATTTGTGTGAGTACCTCCTGGTTTGAGCCTTGTTGAAAAGATTCTGATGCCTATTTTTGTCTTTTTTACTTATTCTTTTTTGTTCCTGCCAAATGATCCTATGCTGTTGTTCTGCCCAGATACCAATAGTTGCTGCCATGATGACTGTAACCCTGTCCAAGGATAGGGCCACCACTACATCATCCCATACGGGTACTCAAACTGAAGTTGTCTTGTTTCCTCCACCAAATTTTCAGGCTTGTGTGGAGCAGCAGGTAGATTGTGGTAATGGTGGGAGAACGAGTGAGGTTGTTCAGCGGAGGAGTATGCCCATTTTGAGTCCAATGAGAAGGATGGTTGTGGGGTTGTTCCCCAAGAAGATGATTATGATTTGTTAGTTAAACAATTATCTAAAGGGGGAATGTTGGGGTGGTCAGGAAGGGTCCCGTTATTGTCATGCATTAATGTTGCACGTGCCGTATTGATAACTAGGGTGGCAGCGAATTTGACGCAATGTTGCAAATTCATATGAATTGGGTGCAGTTTATTATGGATGGGATATGTTACTTTAAGTGTCACGGTTTAAAATGCATACATAATAGATCTTTTAACATTTAGAAAGCTACAATATTAAAACTGCAAATGCAACATAAACACAATCTACACATGGGGTACTTGGCAAAACACATGGTAGCTGGGGCTCCCTTGCAAAATACATTTTTGACTTTGAAACTGCCATTCTGATGTTTTCAGACGACAGAAAATGAGTACATCATTAACTTTAACCTTTGTGGTTAGCTGCTTCACATGAATTTTAAGTAGCAGGGACATTCATTGACAGAAAGAAGAATGAGTCATCTGTAAGAAGGTCAGCTTGCAAACAAGACAAAGGTTTATGATTTAGCAGTTACGCATGGGAATAGATGCTATTGGTCTCATTGTATTGAAAGTGCATATAGGGGGTTGGTCATTTGTTTGGGACGGCAAAAAAATGGGGCCTGAAGCCAGGGTATCTGGTGGTAAATTGTTTTTACAGGTTGAAACCAGAGTCTGTATGTTCTGGAGTAGTGGTCAAATAAATTAGTATACTAGCAAAAGACAAAGGCCTGCTGTTTAGAAGTGTGTGTGTCTCACTATTTTACTTGGTGGATTAAAGGTTAATGTGGATAACCATTTATGAAATCTGGACATAAGTTCTATATGAGCCCAAACAAGCAAACATACATACAATTACAGTCACATATGATTACAGTTATGTTTGTTTGATGTGACAACATAAACCAACTGTGGCGTAAATTCTAATGGTTAAATACTCAGATTATTCATACATCCATTTCTTAATAAAACAAATTAACAAAAAATCAACAAAACACCATGACTTCCTTATGTGAATAAAGCATAAACAGAATAGACAAATGCAAAAAGGGCAAAACAAAATAGGAAAAAAGGGAAAAAGCATTTTACATATATTAACAAACAAGGTTGAATGAATTTAAGCAAACAATGCAAAGAGGTCAACACAAGATGTGACCATATACATAAATAAAACATATGTAGAAGACATACACTAAAAATATGCAGTATAACTCAATCACAGAATAGAATCTACCTACAACCGTTGAAGTGGTGACCAATTTCATTGAAAAAAGGATCTCTGTCAAAGCGGAGTGGGTAACAAGCCAGCAGAATTGTCTATTGTCGACTCAAGTACTAAAGTTTCAGGCCATTACAGGGGTCTACATTCTAACAAAAAAATTGGCCCAGCCCTACTCAGGACATAAATAGAACAAATCTCGACAACACACAGTAGTGTGTAGATGAGTTTACATTGTCTGTGATTTCCAGCCACAATGGATATTGGACAACAGGTCTTCAATCATTGAATTCATTTTATGCAGGAAGTGATGGAAACATAAATAGAAACATAGCCCCACACTATATGGAAATAAGTGCACTGTCTTTGGAGATATGTTGAATAAAGCTCCTTGCAGTGCATGCTGATCAGCGCTGTTTGCAGATGGGTCGCGTTGTGCCGTGCCATCAGATTGAGAGTAAATTAGTTTGGCTGCAGAAGCACCTGGGGTAGTTGAGATGGCAATCAGTAAGAAGATCCTGTTTATTCAGGCCTTCCTCGTATTTACTAAAATATGTTAGCAGACCATGTGCAATCACACTTAAAGTTAAAAGCCCTAGTCTAGTTATTGCTAGTGATGAATTATGTTTCAATAACAGTGTTTAACCATGTACTGACGTTATAGACTACTACTGATGAATCTTAAGAAGATGTATGTTCTGAAAATGATCTGAATATGGCTATCTAGATAAGATTGGACATGAAAATGAAAGAATTGGGAAAAGATAGGACTTCTTTGAAGAGGTTTCTGTACAATCATGTTGGGGGGGCGACTGCAATAAAGTGTTTGGGAGTGTTTTAACTGATGCAAAACTGCATAAAAGATGTGAACTGGTGTGGTATTGTTGACACTTGCCTTAGTTTGGTCCTGCAACACCACTGTGGAGAATCCTTCGGATCCCCCACCAAATCCCTGCCTAAATTTCCTCCCAGGTGGCCAGGAGAGGCATGCATTTCCTGATCCCAATCCTGGGGTTGGTGTACTGCGAGAGGATAACCTGGGTGGCAACAAGGCCCAGGGCAGTGGGGAGACTTTGCAGGGTGAGACACAGTATTTCTCCTACCACCGGGTTAAAGGAGGAGTTGGCTTATTGTCATTTTGATATATCTCAGCCTCCTATTAAGGATGGAAGGATATACTCCAAGTGTGTAATCCACTAAAGTGTTGTATCCAAAGAACAATTATTTTGTACCCCTAAAATCAAATATCCTCCCCAATGCCAAAGGCATACCAAACAGAATGACAGAAATTGGCCATTTCTATCCCATCTGTCTCTAAAAAGGTTGAAGCATCCTCTCCCTCTTTTAAAAACATCAGAGGAAGTAAAATCAGTTTAAACTAGTAAAGAAGTAGGAACATCTATTTTCCTTAAAATAGACTACTGGTCCCAGAATCCCTTAGGGACTGTGACAAAAAAGAGGGTGAAAGAGGCATGCAGAGGTAAAGGACAGGCAAGCAGTCCCTACAGCCTTTACCAAGGTCAGGAAATTAACACTAAGGGCCTGCACCTGAAGCCAATAGTCCCACCTGAGTGGCATAAAAGGCTGCAGCAGGAAGGAGCAGAAGAAAGAAGCTGGAGCAGGAGATTTAAGGTTGGCAGAAGAAGCAGCAGAAGAAGCAGAGCACAATGTTGGCAGTTCACTAGGAAGTGTGTCTCAGAAGTGACACCAGGATGAGTGAAGAGAAGATTTCACCTGTAGGTTTTGAGTGGCCCTGTTCTCACAAACCCTGTTTGGCTGTGCCTGCAATGTAAGAGACTGAAAGAAGTTAATGGTCTTTTCAGGTGCGCCTAATTGCTGTGAATGCAGAGCTGAACTTGTGCATTTACCCGGGGCATGTATGCAGAAGCAAGCCGAGGGAAGCAGGAGAAAAGGAAACTCTCTCTGGTATAGGCCGGATCTGAGATACCCGTAATGCAGAGGGTGACGAAAGAAAAAGTATATTGTGCCTCCTATTGTAATAAATATATTAATATTGGCCTAGGCCAAGCTGCTCGAAAGTCGCTTGCGAAAGAAATCTGTGTTGCAAGGTCCTGACCTTAAATCCATGTACGTTGGCATTTTAGGTCAAACCACCATTTTTGGATTCGGTGTGTAAAAGTCACCCTGTCAGTTAAAATGGTGGACAATGTCATTCCAGAATACAACATGGCCGTCTTGACCTCTGTACATAGCTAATGTGTAACTTGCCTGCAGGCCACTTGTTGAGGTCGTGAACTGAGACCTTGTCCTTCATTGACCTATGTGTAGAAGGATTACTCGTGCAATGAAACTAATCCACGAGCATATGTTGAGACAATGTATTCAAATACTGACCGAAGAACATCGGTATAACTACATTGTATTTAATGTTTAAGAAGGCCTGCATGGAAAACCTTAGAATACACAGTTATTGCATAGGTTTGTTGATACATGTATTAAAGGCAAACCATTTATATGCGGTTGTTTGAGACTTGGCACAAACCCTAGATCGGTAATGTATTAAAAGGAATATTAACCCGAAGTGGGGCTGGATATCGCGCCCACCAAATGTATAAAAAGCAAATGCATTCTAATTTACAGCGTCTCTCACTGAACACACTGAACCACGCTGGAGTTCGTTGTGTTGTACTGAGGTCCGATAGCTATCTGATTTTGCTCTGTTTTTGTAACTGGATTCAGTATAAAATAAAGTACTTTGTATGTTCCTTTGTAACCCGTGTTCGGTGTATTTCCTTTTGGGGTACTCAGCCTCAATATTTTGATTCTGTTTTCACAGTTGGCGCCCAAATAGGCACCCTCAAGATTGATGCCGGATTGTTGAAGGTTGACGCACGCTATCGGACCGGGATCGGATGGTTTGACATAAGGGGCCCCCTGAACGAGAGGCGACACCTCAGCAGCGCTGCACGACCCGATCCTTGGACGATAAGCGTGTGGTCCGGGACGGCATCTTGACGAGGGTCCACTTATCGAGACGGGCAGATTTGCCGAAATCACCATACACGAGGTAAGATTAGTTAGGTAAGGTTTTTAGAAATCCGATCGTACCTCCTTAGGTTTGGTCAGGTGAGTTGTGACCCGATTCTTCTTGACAATTTGAATTTTGGTACATTGTATCTGCAGACACAATTATTGACCAGGTAACACCAAGAATTTGAGATATGCCTGCAAAATTGTCTACCTGCTTTAGGGCATTATTCCCCAGTGATAAACAATCTTTGGAATTTAGCCGTCCCGCAACACAGGAGGGGTCGCCGGCATTTACTATGCACTGTAAGCATGGCATTGGAAGTATAGTATTTAATGATATTTGGCACAGACAAACCAGTCATGCCTCCGAACTCCAGTGGCCAATCAATGGTAGTTTTGAGATCCCTTGTATTGAATATTTGGAGTCAGTCTTGTTAAAGAAAAAGGCTAGACCTGCAGCATTTAATGTTTTGCAGGAATGGAAAAAAGAAGCATTGCAATAACTTAAAAGTAGAGAGAAACATGCACGCCATCATAAAATGAACGCTGAAAAAGCGTTGTTATATGATCAAGACAAACGGTCTGAGGCGACTAAAAATATGGATAGGGCTTTCTCACTCAGAATTCAGAAAATCTATCCTTCTAAATATCTTCATATTTTTGATGAGTTTATTGACAAAATATTAAATGAACGAAGGCCTGTTGCCTCTGCGCCACCTCCGTATGTTCCTCTTCCCGCTGCTGTACCTCTTCCTGCTGTTATTCCTGCTCTTCCTGCTCAACCTGTTGTTCCTATTCCTCCGGTTGTTGTCCCTCCACCTGCTCCTCCGCCTCTTTTTATCACATCAGTTATAGTAGCTCCATCGAATTTGCCTGCTCCCTCTCTTCCAAGTGGTCCTGAGCCGCTTGTAATCGAACGAGGTACAGGAACAAAGGTTGTCACTCGCAATACTGTACCACCGGAGAAGAAACGTGGTAAATTGCATGGGCTAAGCATTGTATGGAGAAGTATGATCAAGCTAGCGTTTACGGATAATTTTCCTGAGAAAAATGTTTTTATTGAAGGTTTAGGGATTCAGTTATGTATAATGTGGGGAAGATTAAATAATGCGGATGTTCCGCAAGAGTTAAGGGAACTAAATACTCTAGCACTTTCTAGAGACACTGTGGAGAAGGTAAATGAGCATGTCGAGAGGTTATTTGGGTATAGAAAGGAGTTTGAAAAGTTACAGAATGAGGATGATGGAGAGGAAAATATGTATTTACAGAAGCGGTTCCTTCGTGTCGTAAACCGATATCGGAGGAAATGCAAATTTGTAAGAAAGACGCGATTAGATGGATTTCAGACATATCGATAACTCCAGTTGAGGTATATGACACATATAGTCAATATACGCTAGAAATGCGGAGGAAAGTGATACAGGTAATGGTAGAGTACCTGCAGGATGAGTGTGTAAAAAGGAAGATTAGTTGTCCCACAGAGTTATTGAGCATTTATAAGAGAGCTTTTTTACTTGACACTTCTTCGACTGCTTTAGCGCTCGACCTGCCTCTGTTGCTTAGTAAGTGTCCGTAGTCATCTATTTCTCAGTTGCCTATCAGAGAAGTTCCTCCGACATTTGTCCCAAAGGTTGAGGTTGCGGCCGATGCTGCGCAGGATATAGTCGCTGTGAACATTCCCGCACATTATGTATCGCAGTTCGTTCACGTCCCGTTCTCAAGACAGGAAGTGAATATTATTAGGCAATCTATTCCTGATATTAGGAACAATCTGACAGGGTTCTATAAAGAGATAGTCCTCAGTGTTCACCTTAGGTGACATTGATTTGTTGTTTCCTGTACTCCTGCCCGTAGATTTATGGAAACAAGTTAGAACTATTGACGACGTACTTAGGTTGGGAGATACATGGGTGAATATAACTAGCACGATGGGGAAAGGCCAGCTGGCGAAAGACCGCCTCAGGTGATATTAACTCTGCCTGATAGAATCGTCGCTAAATTAAAAACCATAATTCCTGAAAAGAGAATTATTTGGGACAAGCTTACGGCCTGTGTCCAAGGAAAGTCTGAAGGTGCAACTGAGTTCTTTAATCGGTTCGAACAGGTATTCTCGGATTTCAGTGGACAAGACTTAGGCACAGAATCTGGGAAAAGATTATTTGTGGACAAATTTGTACGTGGATTGCTGCCTGACATCCAGTCACAAATTATGTCTTCTGAGAGCGCTTGGCAGGTGAAATCACAATCAGGAGTACTGCATATGGCTCAGTACTATGAGAACCTTGTCAATAATGAAAAAGATAGGATTGAAAAACGGAAAGGCAATTTAAAAACTAAAGTGCTATTGCAGCAAATTGTTAGGGGCCCAGAGGGGGTAGTTCTCAGGTTAGAGGTCAGTGTGTCCCGCAGGGGAAAGTGCCCTTGGGTCCTGTGAACATTAACCAGTGCGCTTATTGTCGTCAAGAGGGTGTCATGATGCCCGCTCCCGGGGAGCCGGTTCAAGCCCTGCGTCCCCAAAAGCGGACATCCAGTCCCCAAGGAAGGACCCAGCAACCCCATATAGGGGCCCTTTGGACAGTGTCCTGGCGCCTATGGCGCCATGTACCAGAGGGTTTGTGGGCTGTCGACGACAATGATGTCAGTGTTTTACAGATTGAGCTTGTCAAAATAGTTTTGAAACATGGAATTGAGCTGCCACGCATTCCCCAGTATAAGATTTCCGTTGAGGGCGAGCAAGCTTTGAAATGTATTGATTCAGATTTTGTGCATCGCGGGGTGATTGAAGAAATTTCAGGAAGTTTGTGTAACAGTCCGATTTTACCCGTGTACTAGAAAGGCTATCATGTAATTCCATTCGGTTTCATAATTGATTTACGTGCCATTAATAAAGTTGTGACACCACAATTTCCAATTGTGCCTGATATAACGACAATCCTAACCATGATTCCAGCTACAGCTACTTACTTTAGTGTTGTGGACTTAAAGAATGTGTTCTTTAGTATTCCTATACACAAGGATAGTAGATATTTGTTTGCGTTCACCTTAGGGGGATGCTCGTTTACATTTACTCGTGCACCTCAAGGGCTTTGAGAGAACAACTTGATACCCTTGAATTGCCCTCTACCTGTACTTTGCTTCAGTACGTTGATGATTTGCTTCTAGCTGCTGACTCTGAGAGTGCCTGTAAGGAGGGCACTGTGTCATTACTTATTCATCTAGCTAAACATGGTCACAAAGCTTCACTTAAAAAATTTCAATATTGTTGTCAGGAGGTCGCCTATTTAGGCTATCTCCTGTCAAAGGAGGGAAGAAGATTGACACCTGAAAGAATAAAACACATTTCTGGTATGTCTGTCCCAAATACACAGAAGGAAGTTAGGGCCTTGATAGGTATGTCTTCTTACTGTAGGTTGTGGATCCAGAATTTTTCACTAGTGATCAAACCGATGTTGGCTTTGACAAAGAAGGGCATTTCTTCGCCATTGCCATGGAACACGGTACACCAGCAGTCGTTTGACTTGCTTAAGACTGCATTATGCTCTGCACCAGTTTTGGGCACACCAAACTATGAAAAGGCCTTTGTGTTGTTTGTGCATGAATGTGATGGATGTGCTTTGGCTGTATTAACGCAGGAACATGGAGGGAAGAATAGGCCGTGCGGTTACTTTTCTCATGCGCTTGATCCTGTAGCATGCGCTTTGCCAAGATGTTTGCGCACTGTCGCTGCTGCTGCCGCGTCTGTGAAACAGAGTGAGGGAATGGTCCTAGGCCATGATCTAACCCTGATGGTGCCTCACTCTGTAGATGTTCTACTGAACCAAACTCAAACGCAACACCTCACTTCTGCACGGTTGACAAGATATGAATTGATCTTGTTTGCTCCTCACATTCAAATTAAGAGGTGTTGTGTCCTTAATCTGGCTGAACTCCTACCTTTTCTGCAAGCTGCTACTTGCGGCCATGAAGTACCACATGATTGTTTGTATACGACCGAACAAGAGACAAAGGGTAGAATTCATTTGAAAGATACTCCCTTGGATAATCCGCAAGGAGAGCTGTTTTGTGACAGCACCTGCTTCAAACTTCCGGATGGTACATCCACAGCTGCTTATGCAATCACTACATTGAGCATGGTTGTGGAAACTAAGAGAATCACGCATAATTCTGCGCAGGCCGCAGAGATTATAGCATTGACCCGAGCTTGTGAACTTTCCGAAGGGCTTGCAGTAAATATATATACTGATAGTCAGTATGCCTTTGGGGTGGTCCACAACTTTGGGAGACTTTGGTCAGAGAGAGGGTTCCTAATTTCGCATGGCACCAAAATTCAACATTGCTCCCAAATAGTACAACTACTCTCAGCGCTTGCGCTCCCTACTCAGTTAGCAGTTATGAAATGTGCAGCACATCGAAAGATTGTAGATGATATTGGAAAAGGGAATGCTTTCGCTGATCAGATAGCTAGACAAACTGCCACTGATCTCTTCACAGAGATGTATGTTTCAAGGGAGACTGTAGATGCCTATGCAATGGATGAGGGTGTTGGGTCTGTACGGGATATCCAAGCTGATGCCACAATGGAAGAGTTTAAGAGTTGGGCTAAAGGCTTGGGGAAACTTGACGACGATGGGTGCTGGGTGGATACGGTCGAAGGGAAATGGCTGCTACCTGATGCCTATGTCATGATGATGGTTGTCATGGCACACGGTCCTACACATGTTTGTGCCCAGCAGGTTACGAAATGTTAGAAAAAGTTTGGTCAAATGACAAGATTTCAAAAAATTTCCCAGCGCTATGTCCAGAACTGCATGATTGGCCTACAACACAATCTGGGAAAGGGGAAGTTTTGGGCCACCTTCTATCCCCTTCAAAGTTATTCACTTTGATTTCATTGAAATGGAACGATGCAACAATCTAAAGTATGTCCTCGTGGTCATTTGTGCCTTTAGTAAATGGGTTGAGGCTTTCCCTGTCAAAGATGCTACAGCCATGACCACTGCGAAAATCATGTTAAAAGAATACTTCCCGCGGTTCGGCTTGCCAAGAGTTATCTGGTCGGACAATGGTCCACATTTTGTCGCCGCTGTAATTCTACAGATATGTACAGATATGTACAGCATTACGAATTGACAAACGGTTCCATTCGGCCAGCCATGCTCAGAGTGCCGGAATAGTAGAAAGACACAACAGTATCATCAAGAACAAGCTTGCTAAGACGTGTGCCGGCACCAAACTAAAATGGCCGGACGCCTTACTGATCGTGTTACTAGCCATGCGTAAAACCCCTCAAACTAAGACTGGGCTCTCTCCATTTGAGGTGGTAATAGGGAAACCTGCCAATATCTGCAACCTTCCAAAATGTCGAACTTTAAAGAATGTTGAAAATGTACTACTTTCAGATTATTGTAGCCAATTGACTAAAAACCTGTATTTGATTTATCATCAGGTACAAGAAGCTTTACCTGTGCGATACGAGGGCCCAGGCCACGGCATACGGCCTGGGAGTTGGGTGCTCGTCAAATCATTTGAGAGCACCTCTTGCCTCGCGCCACGCCGGCGTGGCCCATTCCAAGTCCTGTTGGTCACCCAGACAGCGGTGCGGGTCGCTGGGCGAAAGAACTGGATCCACGCGTCTCACATCAAGAAACTTCCTCACCCTGTGCCACACGCTACAGAAGAAACAGAACCCCTCGCTGACACTGCAATCAATGATCCCAAAGCAGTAAGCAGCACTGAGAGTGTGTCGGAGAATCTCTCTGAGCCCGGGAGGCTTGGGGAAGCTGCCATTTTGTCTCCGCACTCTCCACAAATTTCGCACCCGGAAACGGCTGTTTCGAATTCAGCCCCTTCACTTGCCTCTGACACGTTGCTTCCAGCAGGAAGTGACGACATATTGTTTCCGGATCAATCAGTACCAGGAAAAGTATGATATAACCTACGACCACGAAGATAGACTTACGGCACCGTTTTGCTGTGTATCTGATAGACTTACGGCACGGTTCTGCTGTGCATTCAGAGAAGGAAAAGAGTCATCGAGGGCTTGCTTTTTGCCCAAAAATTTGAGAAAGGGGATTCTGTTGGCTAGGGTAGTGGAAGGAATAAGAAGTCGCTCGACCGGGAGGTCACAAGCAACACACTTTGGAGTGTCCATTTGAAGACTACGATGCCGCCACCGCTACCGCTCGTATGGGACTTGTAAATAAGGGGGTGACCAACCGGGACAATGGACAACATGCCTGGGCCCCAAAAACGTATTGCTGTATTCTTATAATGATATTTGGTTTTTTAATAGTCGCTGCCTTAGGATTGTGGTACCTCGAAGAAACTCACTCTTTAGAACTTTCGTTGCCAACTGAAAGTGCACCCATTGTTCCTACTCCCTTTGTACATTTGCATACTTTATCCCCTCGGGATTCCCAGCACAGACAAAGGTACCACAATAACACTTTACTGATTATCATGAATGCTACACATGCCATTTATAATAAATCTAACTGTTGGGTCTGCTCACATTTACCGCAACACGGGGATAAGGGGCTAGGTTGGTATATTCATCCTTTACCCTTGACAACTGCCTGCTATGCTTCTCTTAGAGCACTTTTTTTTGGCTGATGGAATGATAGCATCTCAGGGAACTTTGAATAGTTTTGAGAAACGTGTTTTGACTCCTCTGGGAAGCTCGCTTTTTGCAAATAGGAGTAAACCAAATGTTGCTTCTATTATGCCTTCTGATAAACTGTTTCGTCCTTTCCAATCTTTGATTTCCTTTAAAATGGCTCCAATAGGCAATACGGATGCCATGCCTCCTTCTTACACTGTTAACCATAGCCCCGATTCAGTTTCTTTTTGCATACAGAGGAATGGAACTCAGTCAATGGGAAATTTTCTAGGTTGTGCCAACGTTGCAAATTTAACTGGGGAGAACAGACCTTTGTATGTAGGCGAACCTGTCCACTATTTCTGCGGTAATGTAGCATTCCCATGGTTGCCCAGGGATTGGCAGGGAACCTGTTATTTAGGGATCCTGTTACCTGGGGTGTTTATAGCTAGTACAAAAGAAGTTTCGAAGGCTCGTCCATGGTGGGTTGAGAATGGCGACACCCCAGCACAAGTCTTGGGAGATATAGCTAAATCAGTTGTGCCATATTGGGGGCAGATAGTGAATTCAGAAGATATCAGAAAACTAGCGAGAGTACTGGAGAGTACCATCAACCGGTCCACGGACATACTCTATAATATGACGTTAGAACAAAAAGCGATAAGATTAGCAGCACTTCAAAACTGAATGGCATTAGATGTCATTCTAGCTGAGCGTGGTGGAGTGTGCAAATTAGTGGGGTCCGTTTGCTGTGTTTTCGTTCCAGATTCCTCCCCAACTATCTTCAAGGCAATACAGAATCTGCACGTCCTTAGGTCCGAAGTACATGCTCCTGAGGGAAACTGGGATCTGAGCGCTTGGTTCTGGGACATCTTGCGATCTTGGAGTTGGAAGGTACTTTCGGTCTTACTAATTATTTTGGGAATCCTGTTGTTTCTTTGTTGCTGTATTCAGTGTCTACCTGGTATGTGTTCGATTCTAGGGGGATGTTGCGCACAAGCGATAGGTTCGATAGGACATAAAGTGTATGCCCCAGATAAGACTTCCAAAGAATATGTGTTGAAGGATATTTTAGCAAATTACCTGATGGCAATAGATATTTCCCATAGTGATTCAGGGTGCACGGACGATGATGCATGGAGTTATTTGCAAGGAGAACCAAAGTAGTTTTTAGCACTTGGCATAGGCCAAAAGGGGGGTTTGTCGAAAGAGAAAGTATATCGTGCCTCCTATTGTAATAAATATATTAATATTGGCCTACGCCAAGCTGCTCGAAAGTCGCTTGCGAAAGAAATCTGTGTTGCAAGGTCCTGACCTTAAATCCATGTACGTCGCCATTTTAGGTCAAACCGCCATTTTAGGATTCGTTGTGTAAAAGTCACCCAGTGAGTTAAAATGGTGGACGATGTCATTCCAGAATACAACATGGCCGTCTTGACCTCTGTACATAGCTAATGTGTAACTTGCCTGCAGGCAACTTGTTGAGGTCGTGAACTGAGACCTTGTCCTTCATTGACCTATGTGTAGAAGGATTACTCGTGTAATGAAACTAATCCACAAGCATATGTTGAGACAATGTATTCAAATACTGACTGAAGAACATCTGTTTAACTACATTGTATTTAATGTTTAAGAAGGCCTGCATGGAAAACCTTAGAATACACAGTTATTGCATAGGCTTGTTGATACATGTATTAAAGGCAAACCAGTTATATGCGGTTGTTTGAGACTTGGCACGAACCCTCGATCGGTGATGTATTAAAAGGAATATTAACCCGAAGTGGGACTGGACATCCCACTCACCAAATGTATAAAAAGCGAATGCATTCTAATGTACAGCGTCTCTCACTGAACACACTGAACCACGCTGGAGTTCGTTGTGTTGTACTGAGGGCTGATAGCTATCTGATTTTGCTCTGTTTTTGTAACTGGATTCAGTATAAAATAAAGTACTTTGTATGTTACTTTGTAACCCGTGTTCGGTGTATTGGGTACTCAGCCTCGATATTTTGATTCTGTTTTCACAAGGGGTTTTGGTCCCAAGAGTGTTTGAAGCAGCAGTGGCAGAAAGAAAGTTGGTAAGTAGAAGCAGCCAGCAACAGCTGTGACTTTGGAGCCTGTTAGTGAAGCTCTGTACTCCAAACCACAAGAAATACCATGGTGGTAACTGTAACCGGCCAAACTAACACTTAAGTTTAAGAGGAAGCAAGTAAAATTGTCTGTAGTAGTGGGAAGTCTTCACAACAAAGGGAATTGCATCACGCGGTTATTCAGCACAAGTTAAAACCTTTACATTTCCATTGCTGTCGTTAAATCATTACGACAGTGGTCGCGTGTCTCCTATTAAGAGGGAGAACATTGCTGGTAATCACTCAAGAAGTAGCAACTCACCTTCCCAAAGTGTTACAAGAATACTAACATCAATAGAGGTTGTGTGTAAGAAATTGTGTTTCCCGATCGATAGTAAAGTAGTATTAATGAAAGGGAACACAATTCTTTAAGTGGAAGTTCATCATCAAAGAGTGATTGTGTGTACCTAAATTAATTTCTATAGTGAAACCTGACTCTTGTAACATTCGGAACAAATACTTTGCAGTTGTAGAAGTTACAAAAAGAACATGCTTTACCCAAGCCAGTCTTTCTAAGGTGGTGCCAGCCCAATTAAGATCTAAACACTCATGTTTTAAAGTGCTTGAAGTTATTATGAAGCCAGAGTCATCTGATGCAAGGGTGACAAGGTTATTCAAGGCTTGAAGAGTGTCAATACAGTTTTGGGATAACTACTGGACACAAGAAGGTGTGCATAAAGATGGAGTAGGGAGCTGGGTGCTTGTTAAAAGAAATAATCAACAATCTGTGAAGCTGAGACTGTTGAAGCTGAGAGAGAGAAGCAGTCTAGAAGCCATGACAGATTTTTGTGTTAGAACACTTTATATTGAAGGTAATTCAAGCAGTAGTAGACTGTGAAGCAAAGGATCCTGCTTTCAAAGTTTAATTTGCAGACGCAAGTTGCCAAGGAGTAAGCAACCCTCTCATATGAAGCATCCTGACAAGTTATATTAAAGACACTGCAGTGGTTACAAAAGAACCGTTGTTGAAGCAGAAGTGTTAATTTTGTTTTGAACTTTATCAATTCTGTCCTGGAAGGAGGATATCCAGGATTACCATTCTGCTATTTTCTTTGTGAAACTTGGAAAAGGAATTTTTCAACCAACGAAGAGGAAGCTGTTAACAGTGGATTTTTGTTTGAATGAATTTCTGTTTCTTTGGAACTTTTCAAGGAAAGATTTAAGACTTTACATTTCTTTGGGAGAAATTGACTTTGGACATTCCTGGGGGAACAAGATCTACCCAGGACAAGTAGAAGTCATCCAAGATACTGATTATTTGGTAATCTTTCATTTACCCTGTCTATGCTTTGCTTTCACTGTTTAGTTGTTTAGTGTGAGGGCCAGTTTTGTGTATGCTAAGTGACTTTACCTTAGATTTGAGACTAGGTAGATAATTCCCTGGCAGGCAGGGTAGGCTTAGTTAGGTTTTATTGGCATTTTTTGTTTCAAATAAAATGGGAAAAAATGACAATACTACAAGCAGATGTCCGCATCACATTACTGACCCCTCACACCATCTACCGCTCACGGCGCTTTGTACAAAGCACTTGCTTTATGTACAACCGTGTACTCACTTCTTACATGGTAGGCCTGTTTGGGTTGAGGTGATTAAAGGTCCATCTGCACATAAGTGTGAGAGCAAGTGAGTGTGTGACTGAGTGTGAATGGGAGTGTTCATTGGTATGAGTGAATATATGAGTGTAAGTGGCTGTGTAAATGATTGTGAGTTTGAGAGTGTGTGAGAATATGTAAGTGTGTGCGTTCTGAGTATTATGGCATCCCCACAAATCTGACACATTCAGCACATTGAATACGAATAAATGCACTTCCTTTGGTTAACTCAATATGCACACAGTTTCCTTCATATGAAAATGAATTAATCTTTTATAATGTGTTTAATAAGTTGTTCTGCATTGTCTTGTTTCTAAGTAAATGTGTTGCCCCTGACCTATCCACCCGGCTGAGTGTGTGTAAGTGTATGTGAATGTAATTGTGAGTGAGCCTGGAATTGAGTATACCTGAGTGAGTGTGAGTGGATGCAGAAGTCGGTGTCAATGTGAGAGTTAGCATGAGTTGAGTGTTCGTGTACATAAAAGACTGAGAGCAGGTTCGGACTAGGACAAGAAATAGGCCCGGATACCCAAAAAAAGTGTCTCACCCCTCACCTCAAAAAAGTTGCCTACCCCTCACCTTAAAAAAGTGGGCCCTCCTTTGCCTCAAAAAAAGTGGCCCTCAAACCATCATCCATGAATCACGTCAATTCACGACTTTACAGAAAATGCTACTTATGGAGGTTTCATGTGTCTGTTGCATTACAACACAACTCATAAAATAACATCACTTTGCATACAGTTCTGTGACAGGGTCCACAGCTCCGAGGCGCAGGAGTGGTATGAAACAACCACCCCCACTGCGGTTTTGGAACCTGCTATAAATCAAATTGATGCTTATACAGGGCTCTGCAACTGTAGCAGGGGAGGGTTAGGGTTATAAGACAACCTTGAGCACAGTTAAAAGATTTAGAGTCCCATTAGGATTTGGGTGGATTTTAATGGTGAAACAGTGCCAGAGGAAATTACCGCCTTTGCTCGTGGTATTTCTGAAAATCTATCTAATTCAGAGCGTAGTGTAACATTGCCAGAAATGGTATTTCTGGAATATACCTCTAGTAGTATATTTCAGAAATACAACCATGCCAGCTGTAATTTTCGGATCCTTTTTGGCATTGTATTGGTAAGGTGGGAAGAAAGGGCATTAGAGATGCCCACTTCCTCACCCCTTTTCTATGTCCCCAGTTAAAGGTTCAAAATCTTTTATACTATAATGCTTTCCTGAGTTTCCTTTAACTGTGAGATGGTGATAGAAATGGGCGAACTTCACCTCAAAGTATGCCATGAAAGACTACTAGTGGTGGTATTCCCTAAGAATACTGCCAGTGATATTTCACCAACCCTGAATAGAGCAGATGGTATGGAAAATCTAGTGGTATTTGGCAAATACTTCTGGATTTACCATTACCATCCGACTCGTTACGACTGACACCTGCACATCTGAAAATGCTAGAGTGCAGCTAAACATCATTCAAACAGCGATCACAGTGTGCTTTCTAATCATTCAATTACATTGTAGCTAGAATCACTCACATTTAAAAGTCCCACCACTTATTGCAATCATCAAAACTATGTATTTGCGCTTTTTACATATCTTGGCAATCGTCATTATTCATATCTAAATCTGACATGTCTTCAATACATCCCCACTTGACCATTGCTCCAGTTTCTAACTACTAGCAGAGTATCACAATACAGCATTAATCTCTCTATAAGTGACATGGGTGTGTGGGTGTGTTGTGCAGAGGAGTCTGGGGAGAGCGGATGGATTGGACTGTGAAGGCACCGCAGGAGCGTTGACAAACATGCGTATGGGTGTGCAGAGCTGGTCGGAGAGTATGGTGGTCTGGTCTTGCTTCACAGGACATGGCGCATGCTACGACCCACAACCCTGGTGTTCGAAGGACAGACACAGATAGATAGTGTTGATGCTGGACTCTGGCAGTCGCTCGTATAGGTCCTTCGGGTAGCCAAACCATGTAGCTTCCTCTCACCCAGGCCCCATGTCCCCCTAGTGCTCTTTACCTCTGAGCACTGGTCACCGTCTGAATAACACCCCATGCACATCTGTTGTGGTGCTCGGTTGCCAGGGTGGCTGATTCTGCCTTTGCTTGATACTCTGAGTGATTCTCATGAAATGGCAGGTTTCAGTGGTCAGTAAGAGCCGTGATGTAATGGTGAACCCTTGACAGGAGAAGGGGGTCACCAGGATAAAGAAGCACCTTTTACTGCCAGCAGTTCCTTTCCAAGTCTCTGTAATTGCATTACAAAGCACTGAATGTATAGCCAGTGAAATGCCACTGGGTGCGCCTCTTTGCACAATAATATCACCTTGCTGTAGTGCTTGCATTGCTTTACAATGTCTCAGCACTGGGATGGAATTCTTCACACCTTCTTCCATTTCTAAAAGGCCCCTGTTGTTAAACCTTTGAGGTGAAACCTAGCCCCTGTTTGGGCAGCAGAGAGAGTTGTTGGAAGATCCAGCGGTAGAATATGAATACTCTACATTTCCTTGGAGTTCCTGGCAGCTGTTGCATGCAGCCCCTTGGAGGATTGTGCGCCCTAGTCGTTCCTGTCCCCCATGTCCAACCTTTGTGGAAAAAAGGGCACCACCTGCGTGAGCGCTATTTGCATTGAGGCGTCAGTCTCTGTTGGCTCAGACAGTGCCTCAGTGGTTGTGTTTTGCATAGGATGTTATTTAAGAAGCAGAGGCAGACCACATATCAGACCTGAACCTAGAGCCGAGAAGCACGCATGCAGAGGCATGTTAGAAATCCAATATTATCATTACATCGATGAACATACTGTTAAAGAATGGTTGAAATATGACTGGCATAACTAAGCCAAAAAGACGTGGAGATGAGGAAAGGAGAAGAGGAGGCAAAGGAGAAGAGGAGAGGACAGAAAATAGGAGGGGATAACGATGATGGGAGGAGGTAGAATGTGAAAGAGGAGAGGCACAAGAGAGAAGTGGAGGTTGGCTCGGTTATTTTTGTTCGGCCTCTTACCTCCTCAGTTCAGGGCTGTCTCGGTCTCAGGTAGCCTGTGGCGCATGCAGTGGGTGGTGGCTGTGTGGGGCCGGGGGCAGGTAGGGTGTGCCTGTGCCGGCCAGCTTGGCTGGCCTGGCTGCCTGTGTGCACTACCCTCCTGTGCTGGCTGGGGGCCCCTGGCCTCAGACTGCTGCTGCTGCACTACTGCAGAATGGCTGCGGTGCTTCCTGTGGACCGGTCTGCTCAACGGACTTCTGTGGACAGCGGCCTCCTCGACCTGCCCACGGCCCTAGTCCTCCTTGTGTCTGTCTGTGTGCGGCTCAGAGTCT
Source organism: Ambystoma mexicanum (assembly GCF_040938575.1). NCBI lineage: Eukaryota > Metazoa > Chordata > Amphibia > Caudata > Ambystomatidae > Ambystoma > Ambystoma mexicanum. The sequence goes on from NC_090921.1 coordinate 480,490,338, forward strand.
GTAAACTGCAGCACCAGTCCTCCCCGCGACCTGTCAGACTGTGTCAGCTCACCAGGATCAGAGAGAGGCAGCGGGCCGGCCCAAGCAAAATATAGTTATGTGAGGGGTGGGCGGCTGGTGGCACAGAGTCTAGGTGGCTGCTGCAGCCTCATTTTCATTGCCCAGTAATGGCAATGACCCCGTTCTGGCAGCCCCCAGGCTGGCACAACAAGTTGCTTTCAACTTCGCAAAGTGGCATGCAACACATTTGTTGCTTGCTTCCTGCAAAGTTGAAAGCAACTTTAATGTGCACCACACCGCTGGGCCAGCCAGGCCCTGCCCGGGCCCAGTCCTGCAGACAGCCTCCAGGTTCTTCCAGCAGTCTGCCCCACGTCTTTGCATTTGCAAATTGCACACTGTCTCTGTGTGACGGAGTAAGTGGCCCGGGTCCGAGCACCATCTGTAGGTCCCGTCCCTCTACTTTGTATTGCATTTGCATGCTGCCTGATGCATGCATCATAATTTATGATGCACACATCATGCATGCATGCACATCAATCATCAAAGCAAGGTAACAATGATGTGTTACCTTGCTTTGATGATTTATGCTGCCCTGGCCCTGACCCAGTCCAACGCCTCCTCCCCCTACTGCCTGAGTGCAGTTGATCATCATCCAGACTGGCTCGCCCGCGCTGACTACATCCTGGCTGCTGGCACGGCCATGGCGTGGGCAAGGGATCGGGAATGCATTCAATGCATTGCTGCGGTGCGGACCCGGCCGCCCCACCACAGGCACACACTGACAGTGACACTGTCTGCGAACTGTGTCCTGTGGGTCGCAGCAAACTTGTGAATGACTGACAGTGACTCTATAATTAATAAAACATTTTTTATTAATAATAAAAAAAACAATTCTAAAACCGGCCCAGCCCAGAAAACCGGCCTCAAGTCCTCAAGGTCATTCGGCCAGTGGGCAAACATCCGATAGGGCCAATCCGAACCTGACTGAGAGGGCAAGTAAATTAGTCTGTGAATGAGTATGAATGTGACTGAGAGTACGGAAGGGAGTTTCAGAGTGTATTAAGATCTGTGTGCATATGTTATGAGTACTCTGCCATCTCCAGAAATCTGACAACTCTGGGCCCCATTAATAAAAGCATATGCCATTCTATGAACTTGATGGCCACACAAAATTTCCTTTTATGAGGAAATGTAAACTTGACTAGCGGACATTTCACTTTCTCTCAGATAAAAATTCCAAATGCACATAATATTTATTAATCTATTTTTGTAAATTGTATAGCGGAATTGCCATTTTGATTAAACATCCATTGTTAACCCATGTGCTGACACTTTTCTTCTGTTGGAGGCACATGGCTAGAAATATGAATCCTCTCTATGTCCAACTTCTGCTGTTTTGTGCAATCCCTGCTAACATTGACACTATGATATACACAATCATGTTGTACACACACCTATGAATATGTATTTACAAGTATTAGGTAATATCCCTCTGGGGCATACCGATAATACTTAATTGGACTATATATGTCATTTTTCGTTAAACATTAATCTTGGATATTATTTTGGTAAAATCTGATTTCTAAATTATACAATTAGCCAGGCTTTTGTTTAAACTTTAATCCAGAACACCTCTAAATGACATACCATACAGCAACCATCTCTCTCTCCGTCTCTCTGGGTCTTTATATCTCTATCTTCCTGCACTCACTCTCTCATTCTCTTTCTCTCTCTGTTGGTGCAAGATGTGCTGTCAGCTGAATGTTTGCTAAAGCCTCCAGAGCCGTTCCTGTCCTGCAGGAATGGTGCCAGGGCACTGAATGGTGTCTATACGGAAAGAGATGAGGGGACACAAATCAGCTCTGCGGAGGGTGCCGGGATTCTGATAGACCAAAGGGACCGTAGGACCAGACTGCATGGATTACAACTGTGTGTGTTATTTTCCATTCTTTGTTAATTATTAGCAACCCACAAAATTAAACATTGCCTTAGTTCGCCCAGAGAAAACACATCATTTAATTTAAATTGAGTGTGACCCTTTCCGAAAAGGAAGGGCAATTTGAGAGACAAGAATACATTAAACAATAGGACATTATTTAATTTTAATACTATTGGAAATTGTCACTTCGGTAGTATATCTTGTAGTAATAATAGGAATCTTGCACTTGTAAGGAAAGCTCATTTTCAAAAATGAGAATACAATATATATATATATATATATATTCAGTAAAAAAACTTTGTTAAAGGGACGTTATGGTTAAGTTGCGCTACTAAAAACCTATGAAATTCAGTGAAAAAACTTTGTTAAATGGACGTTATGGTTCAAAGCAAAACCGCAAAACCCCTGAAATTCGCCAGTTATGGTAACATAAGCAACCACAACTCGCGCCACCATGCACTGCTAACACTAACAGCCAGGACATCAAAAATGACATCACAAATGTCATTGATGACATCACTGATGACATCACATGTGCATTTACTTTTCATAAAAACTATGTACAAGGGATTCTTATATTGCTGACAAAAAACTGTCAAGGATCATTGGGATAAATATCAGGAGCTAATTAGTGCATTAAGCAATGCATTGATATAAATAGCATTCTATTATGAAGTTCTATCCAGTATACTAAGCTACTCATGCAGAAAGATAGGCAGTGTGTGCAGCATACATGATGAAGGTGCCATATTCATAATCTTGCCATGTTGAATACTGAAATGATAACTGCTTTCTTATTAGAGTTTTGCATACTGTGAAACATGTAATAAGTAGATAATAAAACCCACTTAATACATAATTATTATAGACAAAACACAAAGAGACAACAACACATACAAATATGAGTATATACAGGGACAGTGAAGTAAACAAAAAAGCAGAAGTAGTAGCAGAAAGACTTCATAACCTAACTGATTGTCTTTATGCAGAGAAACTAATGCTCTGTTTCAAAGCTGCTACTTACCATATGTATGTGTATCACATGATGTGACTGCACCCAAAGGAAAGGAGAGTGAGTATAATGTATACAAATATGAGCATATACAGGGAAGGTAGAGTAATAAAAATAAAACTATGAGAAAGTGTTGATAACCCTACTGATTATCTTCATGCACAGAAAGGATTGCTCTCTTTCAAGCCTGTGTCTTCCGCTCTGTATATGTTTCATATGATGTGACTTGACCCTAAGTTTACAAATATAGTACCTTTTCAATTTTTACTTCCTGACTGTTACTGAAGAAAACTATGTGGCTTCGATATGTCAGTAAAGGATAAAAAGGGAGAGCCAGCCATGTGATGTCATCAGTGATGTCATCAATGACATTTGTGATGTCATCTTTGATGTCCTGTGTTAGCAGTGCACGGTGGCGCGAGTTATGGCTGCTTATGTTACCATAACTGCCGAATTTCAGGGGTTTTTCGGTTTTACTTTGAACCATAACGTCCCTTTAACAAAATTTTTTCACTGAATTTCATAGGTTTTTAGTAGCGCAATTTAACCATAATGTCCCTTTAACAAAGTTTTTTACTGAATTTCATAGGTTTTTAATAGCGCAATTTACCCATAACGTCCCTTTAACAAAGTGTTTTCACTGAATTTCATAGGTTTTTAGTAGCACAACTTAACCTTAATATCCTTGACTTCATATACATGTAACATAGAACATACTAACCCCCTCGTAGTGATTTTCATGTCCGCGGACTACCGCCATGTCCGCGGACATATCGAAAATCTGGGCGTGGTGAATGTAAATTTAAATAGTGTGCCCCATTTCCCCATTGAAGTTGGCTCTGAAAAGAGCCGTTTTTTTTGTTTTTTTTACAGGTGCTTGACAGACACCTGTTATTTTGTATTTTTTTTCTTGTTTTTATTTCTTACTTTACTCCTAAATTCTTCACATAACCTTCTCCAAAGCAACCCTTACATTCCGAAATAGAAAGGCATTTCCCGTAAAAGGTAAAGAAATGCCATCTTCTTTAAAATTAACAGCATTACTGGCATCAATATTCTCATTATTACAGAAGAACATACCAGCTCTAAGCATGAAGGCACACATACCTCGGTTGATGACAGACCTAGCAATGTTTTGCTGAGGACAAAAAACAGAACTATTGTCCCATATTGCCGTAGGTAGTAATCCAGAAAAAATTACTTTCGCATTTGGAAGGATCTTCATTACGGCTTGAACCAAGCGTTCCAAATCAGCCAACAAAGTAGGGGCAATGACGTTGTCCAAATGGAAAGCACCATAGTGCAAAACTACCACATGTGGACTGTTCATCGTGGCCATATTCTCACAAACATGTACAATTCCCTGTACATTGCAATGAGGCACAGTGCTCCACACCACCTCCACTCCTTTCACATCAAAGTTCTTTGCAACATGCCTGCATTGAGCGTACTGTTGTAAACCATACACAACATATCTCCAAGCACCAACACCCTGACTTTCTCTACTTCTGCCATCTTCACCACACGCAGTCTCTTTCAAAACAAATCCACAACCTCGACATCTGATTGGCTGATCCGTACAGTCTTCTTTCCATGTTGGATTTCCTGGAAAAACCCGGATGTAGCACGCCCTATCCACGAACAGCAACAGTGTCCGCGGACGGCATCCACTTTACTCTCTGTGCCATTCCCTCATTGCATACAGCTAAGCAATCACACAATACAAATAACGTCCTCAGAACACCCCCATTTTGTGAATTTTCGAACATTTCAGGACAATTATCATTTCATTATTCAACATATTAACATTAAAAATATTATACTTTCATCTTGTACTCTGCACACAATCTATTTTTCTCCATTAGTAGCTCAGTATACTAGATAGAATCCCATAATACAATGCTATTTATATCAACGCAACGTTCAAAGCACTAATAACGGTATGATATTTATTGCAATATCCTTGACACTTTTTTCGCAACATTATAATAAAAATCCCTAGTACACAAATTCCATGAAAAGTACATACACATGTGATGTCATCAGTGATTTCATCAATGACATTTGCGATGTCATCTTTGATGTCCTGGTTGTTAGTCTTAGCAGTGCATGGTGGTGGCGCGAGTTATTTTTCATAGCTTACCATAACTTGCGATTTTCAGGTCTTTCGGCTGTACTTAGAACCATAACGTCCCTTAAACAAACTTTTTTTAATATCACGCAAACAATATACAAACATGGCGTGCAAAAACCAACTTCTCACAGATGGCTTTACACAGAATGTTGCAAAGTAAGAATTTATGCTCGTTCACAGTGAAGGTCAGTTGCTTCCATTTTTTTCTCGGGCCCCGGAGAGGCTCACGAAGCGGACTATAAGGTGTATTGTGTTTTGACCTTGACAGACAGAGATTGTGATGAAAGACTTCTCTTGAAGGAGTGTTGCTAAAACGTAAGAGAAGATAAGGATGAAATTTCTGAAACGAAACCACTTTTATATATTATATCACTATGCGAAAGATCGTTCGCACACACAGTCGTATTTTGGGACTGCACTACTCGTAGACAATGGAAATTGCAATTGTACTGTAAGTAACTCTTTAGATTATTTTACACCAAATATAATTAGAATAGCCTTGCATTAAAGACCACTCAAGTCGAACTTGTTCGTTGAAAGTGGCATAATGTTTTCTACCGCGCACTATCACCGCCGAATTGATCCCCTGTCATTTAGAGGGCTCTGAAAAAGGCAGACGACACAGGGTGGGTTCATAGAAATAATTTAACCGGTCTATAGGCGGTCAAGCGCTCTATTCACTGTGCCATTTCACTGTAGCCTGTCAAGTGGCACAGCGAGTACAATGCTTGCTTTGACATCCGTGCACAGTTTGCTAACACAAGTTCGAATCCCGGAAAGGCCAAACTCAGCCTTTCATCCTTCCGTGGTCGATAAATGAGCACCACACTTCGTGGTTAATAATAAGCACCACTTAGATACCTCACAGTTCTTAGCACTATATTAATGGGAAAATATTATTATTTTATTATTAACATACTCCGTTGCACTATCTTCAATAGCAAATAGTTTCATGCCCTAATAAATAAAATGATGATTTTTAATGAAGATCGGCTGCTGAGACTAATTTATGTTTTTTAAAACAGGTATGTGGCCCCATTTTGCCTATGTCACGATTTACAGACTCCAGCGGATGGGGTCTTCAACTGCCAGGTACAGGTCCAAATATTCAACTTCATGACCCTAACCATTTTATGGGACAATCGCCAAGGACCAATATGCCCTTATGCAGTGCTAGCGGCTACAAACAACATACCAACCAATAGGGTGGTCTAATGGCTCTTTGTTGGAGCAACCTTCTGATTATCAGAGCGACCATTTACTGCTTTTATCATAAACCAACAGCCTATCTACCGCAAAGGAACAACGCGTGGCTCAAAATAAACTTTTGCTGATCGACAGCAGAGACAATAGCAAATCGCTGAATATTCACTAAACATTTCATGTGAAATAAATGTACTTTACCAAATGTACAATCCTGCTGTTTACTTTTAAACCACAGTTTCATATTCCGAATTGTGGCGCACTGAGTTGTAAGCTGATCTAACTCCCTCTGTACCGCAAAGGAACGTTGCGTGCCTCAACATGAACTTTTGCGGATCGACAACAAAGACAAATGCAAATTGCTGAATATTCTCTAAACATTTGATGTTAAATAAATGTACTTTACAAAATTTACAATCTTGCTGTTTGCTTTTAAATCACTGTTTCATATTCCGAATTGTGGTGCGCTGTGTTGTGACGTAATATGTGTTGTCTTCCGGGTTCTGTGTAAAGTCACTTAGGACTGCAGAGTACTGGGCGCGTTTGATGTCCCACCCTGTCACGTCACGGAGAGAGGCGGGGAATATGAATGCTTTGATAATATCGGGCTTAGGGGCGGGAGACATGATTTAGTGTCGCAAAAGCAAGTCAGCCAGGTCAAAAGCGCCAGTCATAGGATTGTCACATAATGTTGGTGCACACCAGCCAGATTTATCGTTTCTTTAGTGGACAAAAAGTCTGTTGACGCCCATAGGAAATTGTACTATTAGCGGACAAAAGGAGTGGTCTTAAAACACTTTCACCCTGACAACGAACAATACAAACAACGTTCTCAGAACACCCCCATTTTGTGTAATTGCAACCATTTTGGGACACAGCGAGTGTTCTTAGAACACATTCAACTAGACAGATTACAATACGGATAGCGTCCTGAGGACACCCCCAGTTTGTGTATTTACGAACAATTAAGTACACCGCGAGTGTTCATAGCTCATTTTTACCTTCCTTGCGAACAAAAATGACACATAAGTTTATTTACAAAATGTCAGAACAGCCGTGTTCTCCGCGGACAAATCGAACGCAACAAAAACATCTAGCACATAAAAAAAAAAACATTGAACCTATCTCATACTCCCCCACCATCCCCAAACACTCTTACACACCAACACACGGCACTAAATACAATTCTTTATCCACGTTTCACCACGCTGTACGCGGTCGACAGCGAATACAAAATGGCGGGTGGCACAGAAAATCTGACGCGCTCCACGCCCCTCGCCGTCCAATCAGCAAACACGTTGCATGTCCGCGGACATGACGCAAGGCCATGGGCCAATCGGGATGCTGTCCGCGGAGCGAACAGGGAAGTCCTTCCGCGAAGCAAACACAGATATCACACATTTTTTTGCCTTACATTCTGGTATTCTTTATAAAAAACTAGTGGACGGATTTATAGCAAATTTGCAAAAGCACACTTCTGGGACCAAGCCCCCGCTCTTGCCACAAATTTGGTGTAAATCCGTCCAGCGGTTTGGCCTGTGGCCGTGCGCAAAGTTCTTTCCCCATTATGTCTATAGGAAAAAACACAAGTTTTGGGACGCCCCCCTATAATTTTTCCCCCCCTGGATGAATCCTCACCAAACTTTGCCAAAAATTTCAGAGTTGGCCATATACTTTTTTTGCAAAGTTTGGTGAGGATTCGTCCAGAGGGAGCGAAGTTATAAGCCACCCAAAAAATGCTCTTCCTATGGAAACACCAACTTAACCATAACTATATGGACGCTACCGCGTCCATCTAATATATATACATATTATTTTCTGGTAGCAGGTTATCCTTCCAAGTTGAACACCTTCTATTATACTCTTTTGAAATATCCCTCTGAGAAAGGGGAGATTGACAAATAGCACCAATGAGGGACACTGGCTGCTTTGCATAAAATCAAAGAGCATTTTGGGAATGTAAAAATGACAGCCAATCTTTATGTTTGATACATATGTCTGTGATAAAAGGGTTGCATGCTTGAATAACTAAGTCAATAATGCACACTGGGCTTGGTACTCATTACATTTATTACCATATTCGCTGAAACATAAAAGTATTCTTAACCATGCACCATATCTTCTGATTTGGATGGGGGAAGACAAAATAGCCGGAACCTGGCTAGGTTTGGGTGCCTGGCAGTATTTAAAAAAGAGGTGGTGCTTTGAGTAAAGGCTGGGTCTCAGGGAAATAATGTCTGTAGATATTGGGCTGAATGCATGTCCTGTCCTCAATGCACAGAGTCCCTATTGAACTAGATCATAGCATAGTTAAGATTAAGCATAATTTGCTGCGGAGAACCAGAAAATAACATGTCCTAAAAACCTGGGAACCCTTCCGTGTAAAGCTCTGACAAGATTACACAGTCAATGTCGGAGTCATCTGACGGAACTTGGAACATTTCAGAATGTATCATGGGCCTCAATTGCATTTTAAATAGCTTTTAACATGGGGCTTTTCCATAGGGAAAAGAAAAGATTGTATCCGTCCAAAAGTCTCAAAATAGCCCACTTGGATTTTCGAGATTCTTGGCATGCACCTACTTCTTAACATGACTTGGTGCATTGAAAAAATATGTGAAAATCAATAGGTCCAATTCTGAGATATTCATAATTTAAGATGTATCTTTTCATGATGCATACATAGAATGAATGTGAAAAAGAAAATAGTCCATAGGCGGCCCTCATGCAAGAACGAACACGGCCCATTGACCTGTTCTTTGGGAAGGTACCCACTTGAGAGTCTGCAGCCACATTTTGGCTCACTGTACCTTTCACAGATGGGAAATAACCATTTGCATATCAGTCTTTGTCCCGCCCACATGGGCAGTCCAGCACCGAAATGCTATGGCAATACCCTTCTGAACAAGAGTACCAACAGCAACCCCATACACGTGTTTCAGCATTGCTGGGCCTCAACAGTGAGGTGGAGCTGTGCCTCTGTGAGCACAGTGAGCAAGGGGTCCACGTCTGGCTGACCCTAGGAAACATAGGGTGACTAGTCCCTTAATCAATCCAAATGGTCATTTTCTGATGTCCCTTTTTTATAATTTTCATCAATTTTCCATGTTATTTATCTAATAAATGATCGTTATTTTCCCAAAAATTCCTAGGGATCTTCTATTCTTCCTTCTTTTAACTGTATTGCATACCCACACCTTTCTGATATAAAGCTTTAGCTTGGCCCATACTACCCAAGCGTGTGTGCCAGGGGGACTTTTAAAGAGTTTTTTGTAAACTCCTGTGGGGTCCGCTTGGCAGCGTTGTCACAGAAACTTTGCCATAGTATGCATTCCAGTCATTGGGGCTCATTACAAGTTTGCTGGCATCCCACCGGTAATTCCGGCGGCATACCGCCAAACTGCCCCTACCGTTTCCCCCTCCTGATATCCTGGTTTTACATGGGATATTACAAGCGGCGGAAAGGGCGGAAGATACCATTCCATGGAGTCCGATAGTGCCAGTGATTCTGGCATTTATTTGCTGGTAGGGTCCTGATTTACTGGAAAGTCAGGCCGGCCGGTATTTCGCTGCCCCACCAGCAAACTTGTGTTTCCCCTGTCCAGAAAAAATGCTGGTGCCAGAATTACTGGCATTTTTTCCAGACCGAGGAACTTATAATGAGCCCCATTATCACTCTTACCACTCATCCTAAAGGGTGGCTTTTTGACACCACTTCTGCTGCAGGTGTGCTTTACATTGGACTCCCAATAACTTTGCTAACGCCTGGTTATGCATGAATTATGGACGATGAATCAGACTGGGGTTGTCCTCAGACAAACAGAAGAAGTGAATTTGCATTAGAAACAATTCTAGCATTTTTTCCAGCCGATCTAATATATTTATTAGGCTGCCTGGGATATTCCTGACAAAAAAGAAGAGTAACTCACCTCATCTCTAGAAACCTAAATAAACTAACCCTGTATTTTGCCATCGAAGGAGGCTTAAACCTCCTCCCTTCATGAAGCAGGAGAGGACCAGCACTGCAGCCCTAGGTTGGCAATGCTAGCCTATAACAATTTGCAAGGGGTTGAAACACAAGCCCAGAAGATGGAACACTTTTAAAATAAACTTTGTCACAAACTCTAATCACACAATTATTTGGGTGATTTGAGCAATTTCTGACATTTGATGTATATTTTATGTATAGTATGGGTCAGAGATCCCTTCCCAATCCACACTAAAAATAACATATGCACTATTGTTAATGTAGCTTCACCAATCCGTGATAGAACAATGAAGAGATAGAGACAACAGAACATAAAAAGGCAGTTGTAATCATCAGTGCTAGTGTTTCCCCCTGCTGCAAAGGGGTACAGCTATTACAAGGCTGTACTTATCTGGATTAAAAATATTCATCATTTTGCTTCTCCTCTCTTGGCACATTCTGCACACTGGGTACCCTCACGTGGATGTCAAGTTACTATTGGCTACAAAGAAATGGTATCATGATCGCGTGAAGGATCCTTCATATATTGCCTTGTGCCAGATTCACACAAAGTTCTTCACAAAAATAGAATCACCAATGTATAAGGCAAGGGATTTGACTAAAGTCTGTAGATCAAGTTGTTCACAGTCTTCCTCATTGTTCTTCGACCTCAGCCGCCAATTTAGAAGCTGTTGGGACATAAAAGAGACACTTGTGGTCATAGCAGTCAGGGAGTCATGCATTTCAGTTCCAAGATCAACAATGGCGCTGTGGGCATCCGTTCATGCTCTAGTGCGAGGAGCAAGAGTTGTGTCCATACGAGGTCCCGCCACCCGTTCATGAGGTGTCAGGTGATGGTCTGAGCCGGGATGATTACAAAATGCAAATAGAGCTAAGGGTAGGCAATGGAGCCATCTTTTTTCAGGATCATTTAGAACTTGGCTGTCCTCTCTTTGAGAAGACTGTTGAGTCGCTCACAAATCCTGTTTGCCTGCAATTGATATGTGGAAGAAAATGTATGCTTAGTAGCCAGCAGGATTGTAATATGTGTGAACAATTTGTTTACAAAATGCAGTCCATTGTCAGACCGGAGTTCTTCGCACACCCTCATCTCAGGAATACCTATGTTACAAGGAATCTTGAAGCCCATGTGGCATAGGGATGCGTGCATGGACCCACTTTGATGCATCAAGTGACAGGGCACAATACTACCAAGATGTACCTGTAGCCATATCAATCTTGGAGCATATCTACGCAAATGCTGAAAAGGTCCTCTAGGATGGGCTATTGCTCTTCTCACTACTCACAAAGTGTGCCCTGCTGTGAATTTCTGACACACTGCACAGTTAACAACAAAAGCAGCAACATGCTCAGCAAGGTTGGGTCTTAACCACTGCTCTAAGTCAGGACTGCAAGACTCTCTTGTGTCATGTATGTAGGATGGTGTAGCTGGTAGCAGTACTGTCTAGTCGCCACATTGTATTAGTGGGGGATAATGAGTACCCCCTCCTTTTCCATAGCTCTGACTCTTTGGGTGGCACACGCCCCTTTAATTCAATTATCTGTGTTATTTGTAAGGAGTTTAGGCTTTCTTTCAGAACCAAGTTCTCATGTATCAGATGGTGTATCAGTTTTAGATAAGGCCTGGAAAATATGCTGCTTTTTTTGCCTCTTTATCAGCGGCTTTGGTGGAGCAGGAAATTAATCCCTGCCCCTTGTGTCGGCTACGTACTTCAAGCCAGCGATGGCTGATGGGAGCTGTGGTGCTTCTATGAGCCTGTCCAATAAATGCACATGATGCACTGGTGTGCTGTCTGCACGGAAGAACCAGACATCCAGCATGCACTGTGGATGTTATATGGGCAGAATTTGAATATGTTGTGATTTCCTCATCCTCATGTGCTTCAAGGGCTACAATAAGCATTGCCAATTCTGATGCTTGCGGTGAAAAATGTTGAGGCAGTTTTGCACTGGCCACTATATCAAAGCCAGCATACAATGTTAGCTTTACTGCTGCAGCCTCCATGTGTCTTTTTCCTAAGGTCTGGCCAATTGTCGAAGAACCATCAATGAAGAGGACTTACCCCACTCTGAGGGCATTTTCTCTGTTAAGGGATCTATCAAGTAATGTTCAGTATACTTGGTGCAGTTATGTACATAGTCCCCTTCCTCCACTGGCTCTGCAATGAACGTTGCTGGGTTCACTACTCTACATCTCACTATCTTAATTGCCAGCTTCAAAATTAGCACTTTATACCCAGATGCTCTCTGTGTTGACTGTGTGCTTTTGGGTTTCTCAAGGATGGTGAATATGGCATGCTACAAATGTAGTGTTATTCCACAGCCCATTGTAATATTTGCTGGCTTCTCAATTGCAAAGGCTGAGGCAGCCAATGATTGCTCACAGGGGTAATTGCCCCTCATCACTGGGTCTAGGATCCCCATGTAATATGCTAGTGGCTTGTGTACCAAAGAAGTCTTGTCTGTAAGCACTGCGGTCATTACCACCCCATTTGAGTTTCAGAATAGGAAATGTTTTGCATTGTAATCAGAATTTCCTAGAAATGGTGCTGTGCATATTGCCTCCCTCAAGTCACTGAATGTTTCACTCATATTGTCTGTCCACGCTAGGCTGCTGACATTCTTCTGAGCTTCTTTAAAACCCTTTAGGGGTTTGACATATGTACTATAGTCAAAGACCCATGCTCTGTAGCAGTTTCAGATCCCCAAGAATTGCTACATTCCTCTTACTGTCTTTGGCTGAGGAGTTTTCATTATCGCGTTTGCTCTTTCCCGGGTCCTCTTTCTGCCTTCTTGAGATATCAATTTCCCGATGTACAAGACCTCTGTCTGACAATATTGTAACTGTTCCTTGTCCAATTTATATCCTTTATCTGCTAAAACTGCCATTAATTGTACTGAGTCTTGTCTGCACTGTTCTTCACTCTCACTGCACACTAGAATGTTATCTACATACTGAACTGCTGTGCTGTCGAGAGGGGATGTTTCCTACTCCATCTGGAGGACTCTGTTGAAAATGGACGGGGACTCACAGTACCTTGTGGTGAACAAGTATGTTTATACTTTTTAATTTCTATATGAAAATGGGGTCAGGTCTTGTGATTCTTCGTGAAGGGGATTGAAAATAATGCATTTTGTAGATTAATTACTTTGCAACATTGGGATTTGGGTGGGATGTTACCCAATATCATAGCTGGACCAATGGTAACTCTACTTCAACCATATTGTTTAGGGGGATAAAGTCCTGAACAATTTGCCATGACCCCCCACATTGATTTCTTCACAGGGTACACTGCTGTATTGCAGGGAGATTCTGATGGTACTAGTATCCCCTGCTGCACTAGTACAGAGATTGTCTAATTAATGTCCCCATCAGTTTCTCTTGACATGGGTTTGTAAGGAAGGCATGGTATCAATGTAAGACTCACACAAGTGATCACAGTTCAAGGGTGTTTATTAAACTGTAAAATGGGTGAGATAAACGCCTAAGCTAAACCTAAGCTATGACCATCAAATAATAATGAATAATAATAATATAGTCCTAGTGGAGTCTAGACAACTTAAAAGGGCCTATACTAAAAAGAAAACTATTGTCAATCCTTATCGCAATTCTAAAAAAGAATGTGGGATAATGTTCACAAGAAAAGAAAGAAGTGTTCATAAAATGATAATTCATGATATTAAATGCAGCGTCTCCCTTCCCCATGTTTTTATCACTGGACAAGGCAGGACTCTCGAGCACAGCACACTCCTGGGCTTCTCCAACATGATGTTACAGTTCCTTTTCCAGTATCAGGGGCTTCTGTGCTTAAGTCTCACCTCATGCCAAGTCTCTTGCTTCAGAGGACCTTATATGCCAAAACAACAAAGCAAATGTTCCTCCTGGTAATCTTAAGGTGGGGTGAATACCTGTCATCCTTGGATCCCCCTCAGCCGGGCTCCAATCCTTTTCTCATTCATCAGCCTCCCTCGGTCGGGCTCAGACCAACCTCAGTGCTTGCCAATTCAAACAAAGACTTCCGAATGCTGATCATATCTCCCTGGGTCACTCTCTTAACCTACGGCAAGCGCAGGCTTTACACCATCAATGCTCACACAGCATTCCCCTCAGCCGGGCGCAAACTCCAGTTCCACAATAGTCACACTTTTGCAATGAGTCAAGGACTTTTGATTGTACAAGGGATTTGACTTGACCCTTGTATGACCAGCTTAACATTTTACACTGGCCTTCCCCATTGACTCTTGGTACTTGTGGTATCTTTTGCTTTCAATGTTCAACACAATCTCTTTGTTCAGAAAATGGTGTACCATCTAGAAACCTTTGAATGAGCACCCACATGGCGTCGTACCACTCTGACTCTGGTACCACATTTGTTTATAACAGACCTCTTGTCTACTTTATCTTCTAACTGTTGCTTGTGCAACCATCAGCCTAACACAAGCCGGTTAACCATCAGGTGCTTCCGACTCACCAGCTAGATAGATTGGCACTTTTTTTTTTAAGTCCCTATTTAAAATTTTGAGCAAATGAAGCTCAAAATTTACAAAAGGAAGCACATGGGGGCATCCATTTTGTGAAATCGATGCCCGCCTGTGCTTGCTTTTGCTTTTGCTTTTGCGGCACTAATGAAGGAAAAGCCAGCCAGCTGTAGTAAACAAAAGCTACCACTGGGTGACTTTTCCTTCATTGGTGCCGGGACTCAGAGGACGCAGACCGTAGACTACAGGCAGAAAAGCTGCAGCTGCATCTCGGTAAGTTCTATTTATTTTTTTTTAAAAGCACTAGCTTCGTTTTTTTCTAAGTTTTCCGGGCTAGGGGAGCCCGGAAAATGTAGAAATAAAACTGCAGCTTTTAAAACGTTGTATTTATGTTTGTGGTAGCTTTTGAAGCTACCACAAACATAAATACAATGTTATTGTGTTTGAAAACGCTACAGTTTTTCTTTGTAAGTTTCTAAGGCTCCTCCGGCTCGGAGGAGCCTGAGAAACTTAGAAAGAAAAACCACAGCATTTTTTAAACACAACCGTGTTGTGTTTCTGCCTGCCGTGGCTATCACTTTGGGTCTTCGGTGCTCCCCAACGCGGTTGTGTTTCCATGCTGCAGTGTTTCTGCCTAAAGCTGTTTTCCCATTTGGGGCTCTCGGGCTCCCCGTGCGGAGCCCGAAAGCCCCAAATGGGTAAGCAGCTTTAGGCGGAAACACAACGCGGTTGTTTTCTGAAATGCTAAATGCTGCAGTGTTTCTGCCTAAAGCGGTTTTCCCATTTGGGGCTCTCGCGCTCGTAGGAGCCTGAGAAACTTAGAAAGAAAAAACGCAGTGTTTTCAAACACAATAACGTTGTATTTATGTTTGCGGTAGCTTCAAAAGCTACCGCAAACATAAATGCAACGTTTTTAAAGCTGCAGTTTTATTTCTAAGTTTTCTGGGCTCCTTCATCCCGGAAAACATAGAAATAAAAACACAGCTAGTGCTTATTTTAAAAAAAAATAAATAGCACTTAGCGAGATGCAGCTGCAGCTTTTCTGCCTGTAGTCTGCGTTGTCCGAGTCCGGGCACCAATGACGGAAAAGCCACCTAGCGGTAGTTTTGTGTACTACAGCTGGCTGGCTTTCCCTTCATTAGTGCCGCAAAAGCAAGCACAGGCGGGCATCGATTTCACAAAATGGATGCCCCATGTGCTTCCTATTGTAAATTCTGAGCTTCATTTGCTCAAAATTTTACATAGGGACTTAAAAAAAAAAGTGCCAATCTATTTTTTTATTATTGGCCATCTTTTTTTGCAATAAAAATTTTTGGGTGAACCATTTCTTTAAGGAGGTATGTGGGGGCTTTTTTAGTAATGCATTTGTGGCTGATGCTAAGGGTTTTGAAGGGTATTCTGGCTTTAATGTGCAGCCAGTGATTTTGTCTCCTAATGTTAGATATGTGCTCGGATTTTTTTATGCCCAGTGTGGCACGCAGGGCTTTCTTCTGCATGAGTTGTAGTTTAGATAGGTTGGTGTTGGACGTGCCTAGAATGAGAATGTTGCAGTAATCGAGTTTTGATAACATGAGTGCTCGTGCTAGTGTGATGCAGTTATCTGGTGACAGGAATTTGCGACTGAGAGGTATGAGTTTGGCTGTGTAGGAAGTGGAGGAGGCTAGGGTGTTTACTTGTTTAGACATGGTTAGAGTCGCGTCAAGGTAGACTCCGAGTGTCTTAACTTGTTTAAGTACTGGGATTGTGGTGCTGTCGATGATGAACGAGGCATACACAGGTTGGAGGGATGTGATTTTGGATGATGATTCTAGTATGAGTAGCTCTGTTTTGTCGTCGTTGAGGCACAAGCTTCTTGTTGGCCATCCAATTTTGTATTAGTGAGTATATTTTGTTAATGAGCAGTGGATCTTGCTCATGGATGCCTATTAGTGGGATGTGGATCTGAGTGTTATCTGCAAAGTTAGTGTAGATGACACTCATAGCATCCAGTGCTGCAAAGAGCAGTTTGGTATAGGCATTGTATAGGGTGGGGATAGGCAGGAACCTTGCAGGACGCCGATTGGGACTGGAATGGGGTCTGCTGATTCTTTCCCGATGGCCACTCGAGATATCCTCTCTGCGAGTGGCATTGTTGGATAGGTTGAAATTGTTGTTTAGAGTGGCACAAAGTTTGTCATGGTCAACCAAGTCGAATGCAGCGGAGAGGTCTAGGAGCATTAACAGGCAGAGTTTACCAGATTCTCTTGTGGCATCCATTTGGATCTTTAGGTTGAAAAGGGCTGTTTCTGTACTATGGTTCGGGCGAAACCCTGACTGTCTGTCCCCAAGTAGTTGCTGGTGTTCTAGGTGGTTTTGAATTTGGGAGTAGGCTATTTTGTTGATGATTTTCAGTAGAAATGGGATGGTGGTTATGGGGCGGTAGTTGTTAGGGATGAATGGGTCCAGAGATGTTTTTTTAAGGAGGGGTGTTACCCACGCTTTTTTAATGCTAGCAGGAACTGTGTTGGAATCGAAGGAAGCGGTCACAAATTCAGTGATTATTGGTGCCAGTGTATGGGCGCAGAGTTTGACTAGATGAGAGGGGAATTGGTCTTCTTTACAATTGGAGGCTTTTAGCTTCAATATGGTGTCTAGTACTTCTTTGTTGGAGACTGGGGTGAAGCAGAACAGTGGGCAGGTGGTGGTAGCAGGAGGGTTGGAGGTTATGTTGGGAAGCGTTTTATCAGCAAGGATGTTTTTTTTACTTTCAATTTTCTTTTGCAATAGTATGATTTTAGAGGATAGTGCATCTTGTATTGTGGTGCACCAGGTTTTGCTAGTATTATAGTGTGCGGTCACTTTGCATGGGTTCTAGAGCTCTCTAAGGATGGTGAACAGTTCTTTGCTGTCCGAATTGGCACTAGTTATGCATGTGTTGAATGTGTCGGCTTTATGGGAGATTATGGCTGATTAATACTTTTTGTTGGCTGTTAGAAAGGCCTTTGCTGAGTCGTTGGAGTTGATTTTCCTAAGTAGGTGCTCGGGTGCTCTTTTGGTACGTCTGAGGGAGAATAGTTCTTCGTCAAACCAAAAACATGAGCGTTTGTCTGGTTTGCGAATTTTGGTGATGATAGGGGCGAGTAGGTCGATGGTACGGGTGAGACTTTGTTGATAAAAGTCTGCTAAATAGTCAGGGTTGTTCATGTTGGGGGTGACATTGGCGAGGGTGAGATTTAGAATAGGGGAAAGGTTGTCTGTTATCAGTTTTTTTTTATATTTCTGGCTTCGAAGGTGTCAGTTGTCTTAGTGGTGATTGGGCCCGAGTTGTTATATTCCAGAGTAAAAGAGGTGACAAAATGGTCTGACCATTCTACGGGGAGGATGGAGTCTATAGTGATTTGGGAATTTAGGGATAGGATCTAGTCCAGCGTTCTACCTTTCGAGTGAGTGGGTTCATTTACCAGCTGGGTGAAGTTCATATCTGACATAGCCGAGTGAAAGGCGGTAGCGTCTGTGTCAAGTGGGTTGCTGTAACCCAAGTTAATGTCACCTAGGATGATGCATTTGGTCTTAGGTTTGAGGAGTGGTGTGATCAATAAAGGGATGCCCAAGTTGGTGTGGCTAGTTTTGTTGGGGGTTCTGTAGACTACTATAAGGTTAGTAGTGGTCATAGGGTTACGGGAGAATTTGGCTAGCAAGAGTTCGTAGCCCTGTACTTGTTCCAGGTGGCAAGCTCTGAGTTGCAGTGAGGTTTTCGCTATTAGGGCGACTCCTCCTCCTTGGGTGTTGTTCCTATCTGATCTGATGATAGTGTACCCAGGAGGAATGGCGATAGCAAGGAGTGGGCCTGCAGCAGGGTGAAGTCAGGTTTCAGTGACCGCTAGAATGTCGAGGTCTTGATCTATGATGAGGTTGTGGATTTCTATGGCGTGTGCAACAAGTGATTGAGCATTGATAAGTACTCCTTTGATAATTCCTTCCCCAATTATCCCTATGGGGTAAAGGTTAGCCAGATGTCTGTAGTTGTCAGTAATTGCCTGACTCTGCCTGACCCTTGTGTTGGGACATGTCAGGTAAACGGCTTGGATATTAGTCTGTTGTTGTTCAAGAGGTGAAAAAGTGTTCGAAGTGGAAAAGGGGGGTGTAGAGTTTCTAAGTATCCTAATGGGCAGGATTGGGAAAAGGTATTATAGGGAAGGGGATGCCACGTCTCACCCTTCGGTGTCCCACTCCCATTCCCCAAAGATCCCCATACAGGTGATCCTCCCCCACTGCTCCACCCGCAGGAACTGGATCCAATAGCAATGGCCGTGTTCTGTCCACCTGAATGACAGATCCCCTGGACAAGCGGGGGAGATACCTTTAGATTTCTCATAGGGTACTGTTTTACTCTTAATAGAATTGCCCCTGGTTTTAGTTTGATTTTTACTATTCCTACTCCCTTCAGGACGGCTGGTTCATAAATTGCCTGGTACCTGTGCCAAATCGTCCTGCAAAAATGATGGTGTATTTTTCATCTGTGCCATCCTCTGTGGCACTTCCCTGTTCTCAGTGTTCACCCAGTACATGAGGCTTATCAGTTCATTATCTGAGATTTTGTCTTAGAACAATTGCTCATCTGTAAGATCAGTTAGTCTGCATCCTTTGTCCAAAGCAATAACTGCTTGCCATATTCCCCTTCATTGTCAGTCCCATGAATAATCATCCTTTCTTCCCTCACTATGACTGCTTCTAGCTCTAAAGTAAACACATGTCCTTCCTACTCATCCATGAGATTCTCTGGCCTAAACAAAAATTCTGCGGGCACCCGTAATTACCTGTGCCTGATCCCAGGGAACCATGCTAACAAGAGGTTCACTCCATTTGAAATACCTCAGGATCCATGGGTACGCCCCTCTGTGCCAGTTGCCCTGAAAATGCTAATATGAATTCTTGTGTGTTCACGTAATTAATTTCTTGATTGGAGCACACTATTCCACGGACAGTGAATGAGATGGTCATGTTGAGTTTGGTCATCATATCCCTTCACATGATATTGACTGGTATCTGACGGGAATATAACAGTGGTATGGAGAGGTCATGGACACCTATAGTGATGGGTAGGTCGTCAGTAAATGGAACCACATTTCTAGCCTGAGAAAAACCTTGTGCATTCATGGCAATACCTCACATTGGGTATCTCCCCTCCCTAACACAGGTCCTGGTTGCTCCTGTATCTACAAGGAAGGAAACGTCTTGTCACCTATCATTACTCTAACCCGTGTATCCTCTTGTGGGTTGGTTATAACTGATACGATTGAACACAGTCAACTATTTTGGAACTTATTTTTCAACACATTATTACTATGTTCTTGCAACAAGTTACACATATTTATGAATGTTTCACTTTCAAGAAGTTGAAGAATACTCTGCTTTGTAGTCTTTCCTTTCAAAGTATACAGATCACATGAACCAACTGGAGAGTACACAATTTGGGAGTAATACTGCAACCTGGTAATATGTATTGTCAGCTTGGTTTAGTATGTGATTTGTATACTTTTCAGATCATCTCTATAAAACAGTATTAAAAGTTCTTGAAAACCAAACATTAATGAATATTTGTACCAACCATAGCTGAGATGATATGTCGCCAAAAGACGATTTTGAAGATATGGTTCAAATTCTGCCACCACAATTTAATTCAAATGTCTGCCCCTGAGCAAATCACTCTCTCTCACTGCGACATATTTTGGAGGGTCAAATAGGGTGGCATTTCACAGTATACACCTTCTGTCTTCCTCAGTAAATTGAAAAAATATGACAAATTGAAGTTTGGAGAAGCTGGAAATCGGAATACAGTATACAGAGACTTTGTAAAAGGCAAGTGGGTTGCTGGGGAATGTAGCTGAAAGGGTGTTGGGAAGTTCTGAAAGGCACTTCGGCAGATCTCTGTGGCAATGCCATTCTCCATACTGCCAATCAAAGTTTGTTCTCTAGCATGAAACTTACTGTGATTTCTAGCGCCTAGCCATCATACACTGCAGAGGCTGACCTTGTGAGAACAGAGTGGCAGGAGAAGATCAAAATGAGGACAACGCCATGGTCTTTCCAATTTTTCAGTTGAAATGGATCTAGAGCTTCAGTGGGGGGGGGGGGTCGTGAAGCGGCCTTGCTCATTTTGGCATCATTACCAAAAAGCATAAAATGTCTTTAATGTGGTCATTCAATGTGTTTTTTTCTAAGTGCATGCTACAAGGTGCCTTTGCTGGCCCCCTCAGACCTCTTGCAGTAAGAATCCAGCAGCGTTCTTACCACTTTGTTGCCTTTTTAATCTGGGGTTGCTACTTTAGCATCGTGATGACTCACAGTGTAATAGCTTTTCAGTGGACATTTAGTGTTTCATCAACCCGCTGGCTGTAGTCCCATGATAATCAGCTGATATTAACCCCCTCACTACATTTCTTTATCCTTCCAGTATAATCTGTGTACAGCACTTGTGCCCCAAATTATTTTTCCCACCTGTAGGCAAAGATGCCCTCAAACATCATTTTGAAATGGGTCATCATGGGCACCGACATCGTCTGCTGATCCTGAATAGAAAGCAACTGTTCCATCAGGACCTTATCTCTCCTGCCCTAAAATCTCTCCAATGGCTCTCTGTGACCGCAAGGATCAAATTCAAGACACTCTGCATCATCCACAAGGCCGGCTGGTTCCTGTGACAGCTTTACATCCAGCTTTACATCCATAAATACCTCCCAACCAGAGTCCTTCAGTCCTCTGGCTCAACTCTCTGCAGGTCAAACGTTTCTCCAAGCAGAGAGATGTGGTAGATCCCTTTCTGCAGTTGGCTCCTCCCTCTGGAATAGCTTTCCTTCCCCCCTCTGAATTCAGCTGGATCTTCCTTTCCCTCATGTCCCCAGCCCTCCAAGATGTCAGGCTGGAGCCAGGCCACGATCACCTACATGTCCCTCAAGGGCCTCTTCATCGCTCCAAAGACCCACTTGGAGTCAGACTTGGCGCTTGTGGCACCAGACTCACTCACTCCCATAGGATAACATTGGGGATTGGACTTGTAGTGCATTGATGGGGACAAGATGGATGCCCCCACATATTTCGTTTCCAAGAACTGCATGTGCAGTCTAGTCTTTTGGGTGTGGTTCAGCCCAGAGACACCTGGATACCCAGAGACTATTTAAGCCACGCCCAGGCTGAGAAACATGCTTTGCGTTTTCTGCACCTGCAGCGTGACACTCACCGTGTTCGGATCGGTCTCCAGTAGGCCTGCATCTTTCTTCTGCGCTCAAATCCTGCAAGAACAAGAATACCGTTAGGAACAGCCTTTCCTTGCGGCGCTTCTGCCCATAATTCATCGCTTCTTCTGTTCTGCGGGCATCTTCGACGGTGTCATTCCCATCCCGGCACGCTGCTTCCTAAGGAAAAGAGAAAAGAACAGAAAAAAGGCATTAGTAAGCATTCAGCAAATCTTTGCTTATTTTTAAAGACTGTACAAGTTTCAAACGCTTACCTGAATCCCAGCCGCTCTGGGGAAACTCTGTCTCTGGAACTTCTCATCCATCTGCAAGAGGGAAAAGACACTCCAGGTTAGTGTGGAAACATCTAGAGGCGCCGCATACCGTGCTTACTCACCGCATTTCTTCTTCATAACCGGCATCCACGCTGAAAACGTTGCGCCACCTAAAAGACACAGAAAAAGAATCCAGTTCAATACAAATACAAAAGGGTTGCATCGTGCATTGCGCTCTCACTCACCTTCAGCGCTACTCATCTCAGCAGCACGTTGCCATCCCTGGATGCCGGCCATCATCTAAGGAAGAAAAGGAACGAAGTTAGAGAACTGTTCAAAAGACTCATTATACTTACCTGTCGGACTCTTGCCAGTGAAGTAACTAGGCAGCAACAAGCCCTCGTCAATCAACGTGCCCCTGTGCTGGAAAGCAGGATGGAGAGCACACTTTCCAAGAAAACAAGGTGAGCTGTGGATCAAAGGGAAGGGTTGGACCCCCGGGAAGAAGGGGTTCAAGCACACAGAGACAATAGGGAGTTAAACTCTACCAATCCTGTGTTTCAGGCCCATTCTCCAGTCGAGTAGACTCCAGGGAAGGGTTTGAGGTCGTAAGAGGTTAGAACAGGCCGAATGACATCCCCGTGGATACCAGGTGAGCGTTACACAATATAACTGTCTTTTGATTTTTGTTGTTCTACGCTCATGATTCCCTTGTCGCCCCAGCATGACTTGTGGCACCTGGAAACACTTGTGTACAGGCACCATGCAAATGACTGATAAAAATAAAAAAATAAAACATTTTAAACTAAGTGACACACATAGCAATAAGGTATGTGGCCTTTAACTAAGCTAGTCATATCTGGAAAATAGGGTTTTCCTTTTTAAGTGTAGTAAGTTGTTATGCAGGACACATGGTGGGGGTGTGTGAGGGGGTTACCTGGTAATTGATTTACAAACTATTGTAAAGGACCTGAGGGGGGTGTCTGTACTCCTGCTCTCTATATGGCAGAAGAGAGGCACAGAGGACCCCAGCCGAGATTCTCTATTATTGGTATGTGGTCGAGCAATCAAGGCCTAGCTTCTCATGAGGTGATGCAGACTGGTTCCTAAGTACAGTGTAGTCCCCAAGTACCCACAAAGGAATGTTCGCACCCTGTATTAGTTAAAACACAGTCTTTACATTATTAATTTTCAAGGTTATGTACAATGTCACGATAATTCACTTTATACTCGGTTTTCTATAATGGCAAACCTTTACAGTTCTTCGTGGTACCACAGTTACTTTTCAATCTCTTTAAAGTGCATCAACAGTACGGTTAAATGTCACACAAATCAGTTTATAACGGAAACCAACAATAGATATAAGAGGAAAGCAGTTTGTTAGAACAATTGGCAGAATACTGGCCCTGTTATCTAGACACAGTTCTGTGTGGAGATCCAAACCTGGGCAACCTGTAGAATAAAGATATATCACAAGCCGAGCCCATATATTGTTCACCAGAATCTTTCCAATAGTTCAGCAACCCCAAAGTACCTGGCGTTGTAACGTTCCTCATCGGGAAATCAACGGCCCTTCTTGAGTGCCCTCCCTTTAAGGCAGGAGTCACGGGTCATCGAATCTCCGGCGAAGAACAGGGTGAACTACGGCAGTGAAGTGGCAGCTTCTTTCCTAGCGGAGCTCATTGATGGGGAAGCGTAAACATCCTACAAGGAAGAGGCGTGCGGGGCACCTCGATGTCGATAGAACCGGACTGCAAAGAGTTTGAAGAACTGTGGCCCAGCAAGGGCTTCGAGTCGTCGGCCTCTCTGTGGTCTTTGGGTGGTGGGAAACCCACCGGCGGATGCTCCTCGGCGCGTCGACAGCCTGGCCTTCTCTGGCGGGATAAGGCGGGTGGTGGTGCAGACATGCACATCCATGAATTTAAAGTTCTTAGGCAACAGGAGCACGGCAGCTCCAGTCGTTGACGGCGGTCGTCGACGGTGGTGGACAACAGTCCGGGCGCTTATCTTTGGGATTCCGCGGCAGTCTCCGTCTCCGGTCGGCAGCCAGTCATATGTCTGTCTACCAGGGAGCTTTGGCAAAGATCAGTTGGTGCACGATGGTCCCTCGTAGCTCGGGAAGACGGTGCCTTACCAGGTCCTTTCTTGGTTAGTTCTTGGAGACACAGCAGCTTTCAGACTGATGAAGGAGAGCAACAGCAATTCTTCTCTTCCAGCAAGGCTTCAAGGTTAAGCTTCAGTTTTACTCCAGTTACTCTTTGTAGTGGACTTCAGCTTCTGAACATGAATTCTAGCAGTGAGATGCCCCCGGATATACTCGTTGATCTCCCATTCATTCTGCTGGATCACACTCAGGCAACCAATCGGTCAGAAGGGCATTCATGCAGGCCGGCAGCCAATCAGCTGCATAGTGCATTCATGCCATACACTTCTCTCCAGACACTCACAATAAGTTATGTGTATTGGGACAAGTACCCAGCTATTCAACACTCCACACTGCAATCATACCAGTTTCAGGCAGTGCCATGTCAGTCATTGTGTCAAACACCAGAAACTAGACATCCACAACAAGAATTTGTCACCCACTCCATTCACCCAGATCCCAACCACAGGGCGTACCCACAACATACCGTCACTGGGAAGGTTCCAGCCAGTCTGGCCTGGACTTCACAACAACACCATATATGGAACTTCCATCCAACAGCCAATCAGGGGGAAGGGACAGAGCCAGGGCTTCCAGGGAAATCAGGAAGATCAAGGTAACAGGCGATGGATGGCAAGAGGCCACGGCAGCCATCTTGTCTCCACCCGGAATCTACTTATTCCAATGACAGTGTCTGGGCATCCCAAAATGGAGGACACTCAGGATGTGAAACCTGATAGTATGGAGATGCCGGGTTTGTTATAATTATGGAATCATTGCCCATTATTAGAGAATCATTACCCATTTAGGGATTAGTTATCCATCATTGCATCCTGTTTAGTTATCCATCATACATTCTGATTAGTACTGATTAGTAGTGACTTGAAGTAGTAACATTAGACTATCCACATTATTCTGCCACTTTGTATGCATTTGCAAATTGCTATAGAATGAGGCCTGTTATATTTGAAGTGCCATTTAGGGACACATGTTATATTTGTAGAGATATGTTGTTATGTATTATGTATGCATTGTAGAGAGACACACATTGATTGTGCACTTAGAATATGCATTAAGGCATTATAGATAGTGCTTGGTATGAATGAATGTGTTAGGCACTACATTCGAGAATAGAGAAAGCATGAAGCCATTCTAATGAGACACACAGAAGCGCCGCAGAGTGCAAAGTTGTTATGGTACACTGTGAAAGATTGGAATGTGTAAACAGTTTGGATGATAAGAGGTCACCTTTGCCTTAGTAGAAACACAGAGAAGGAGGCTTTATCAGCCCTGGGCTGGTGCTTCCCAGACAAAGAGAAGGTGGGAGTAGGCAGCACCATGGAGGGAGAGGAGCTTTGCACGCAAAGACATGCAGGGGAGAGGGATTTCAATGGAGAAATATGAGGAGATGGTAAGATGGACCGCAGGCACACAGAAGAAGGCCATGGCATAGATATGGTATAGATATGATGACAAATGTCACAATGACCAGAGCACGCAGTGATTGAAAAGTAAAAGACTTGCATCAAAGACATATAGGCACTGCTCACATTTAGAAATGCTGACAGATAGAAAGAGAGGCATTTTAGCTTAGAGAAACATGCCACCATGGATATGTATACGTCATTGAACAGTGTAATGAGCGGTGAGGCTCTGAGATTTGAGGTAGTGGCTGCTCTCTGGTGGTCTGCTCTCTGAGGAGAGAGGGAGTTGGTAGTTCAAGATGCTAGTTTGAGTTGGAGATGGCACACTGACACTCTTAGAGATCGAGAGATGACTTGGAAAGGCGTCTGGGAGTGATTTGATGTACTTCGGGAAGCGGTTTTGGCTGATATGCAGATGGGGAAACATTCTGAGCCGAGCGAATGAGATTGACCTGGCAGGGATCTGGCAGAGAGAGGCCTGGCCCTGACTGACTGGCTGGTTGCAAAGTTATCAGGATAGGAGAGACAGAGCAAAACAGAGAAAAAGGGGAGTATTGCTGAATAAGACACGTGCATGGGGAATTAGAACAGACACTAACACAGAGCTATAGATGGGGAAATCAGACAGGGTTTGTCTTAGAGATAGAGAGTGTGAAGTATGGTGTAGAATGGAGAACAATGGTGTGGAATGGAGAGGCTATTAGATTGCTTGCATTAGAATCCTGTAAGGCTTATAGTTATTGCATTGCTAGTAGATTTGCACCAAAAGCATAAAAAGTGCAAATTCGAGATTTGCATTATAGTAGTGTTTGCATCATGCATTGTTATGTATGAATAAAAGTGTTCCTATTGTTGAATTGATACATGTGTTTTCTTTGTGTCTTATGTTATTGTGTCCTTAGGAGTAAGCTAGGAGTAACACAGTGCACAAAAACCCTGAGATACAAGAGCAGGGGGCCATTAGTGATTCACCCCCCACAAGGTAGATTTGTTGCAGTTTCCACAAGGGCACCAATCAATTCAGCATGGAGCTGTCAGCAGCCCATACCCTGCTCTGTGGGCCACACACAGGTGCCCAAAAACATACACTCGGGGCATAGGGTTGCACCCCCACCGATGGATGTCATAATGGTATCCCATTGGTCTGTACACCAAACCAAAAACAGGAAGAGCTGCACTGCATGGACTCCTGGGCAGAAAACAATACAGAACACAAATGAAAAAGGACTACAGGACAATGACAGGGAGGCCCTGTCCCTCCAATGCATTTCCAGCATCACAACTATGCAGCCCCAAATAGTGAATACACACCCTGCTGGTCAGGGGTACTGTAAACATGTGCCATGAAAATGAACGAGAAAAGAAACTCATGCAACACAAAAGACTTGAAAATCTGAAACCATGAGCCGCCGTTTTCCAATGGATAAAATGTGCGAAAAAAACAGTGATCAACAACTGACTTATGGTTCTTTGGATGTTACAATGGTGTACTGGGCTGCATCATTCCATCCTGATTGTCAGGATTCAGGGGTTGTGGTACAGGAGAATACATATATCGCCTAGATAGGGGAAAACACTACAATTCCCAGCAGGAATGGGGAATGGGTGTAGTTTTCTGAAGCATGCTGGTAACCAGCTGCAGACACTTTGCATTAGGAGAATGTGCTCTTAACGGCCGCCCACCCATGCTCAGGTGCTGATGATTGATGCTGGAGAGCACGGGCGGTGGCAGCAGCAGCAGCGGAGCAGCGAAGTGAGAGGTGGAAGCGGGAAACGGACGAACTAACGCTGACCATGCGTGGCGGCATTCGCATCTCCCGAGCCGTGGCGGTGAACGCTGGTTAATGTGCGATTCGCTCTCTTCCGTCAGGTCCGGGGCAGCCGCAGGAGGCGACAGACACTCAGTTAAGTGTTTATGTGTGTTCTGTGTCCTCCTGGGCCATGGCGGCGACATGTATTGAGCAACGCTTCACTCGTTGATGTCCAGAGGTTATGAGGAAATGTCTGGACCATTAGTTAAGTGTGCTTCCTTGAAGTGTGCCCTATTAATAGTATTTATTGTGCTACTTGCTACTATGAACCCTATGTTTTGATGCTATGGTCTGAATTACGGCATGGATATGATAGCAAACAAGAAACGACCAAAAGTCTTCTAAAATCTGCTTTCCTCAGTCACCTTGTTTTCTCCACAAGGGGAAAGCGTTGTGCTATGTACAGGAGTTTGTGTCAACCCATAACTGGGGTATGTTGTTGTCTCAGTGTCACTGCTTGATATATGTTTGATGTTGCTTTAAGTCATTGCTTTGTAAGTCATGGTCACTAACATTCGAAAGGTCATGTATATTGCTCCATGTGTTTTGTGAAAACTTATGTTATGTCCTAGTTTATGCAGAGAGAGTCAGGTTAGGTTTCCAGGGTATCAAATCAGGAATTGTATGTGATTTTTCTGTTTTATGTCTAGTTGTTGTCCCTTCCTTACCTTTATTAGTCCATCCCTTTTCCCTAACTCCTTCTTCCCCCCATTGGCTGCCACGTGGCTACCTGTACTTCAAAAATCCAGGCGCCCGTGACAACCACGGTGGGAGGGTCGATCCATTCGGCTTCTGTGGTTCGGGAGAGGGGATTGATATCCTCCTCCCTTAGTTCTAATTTGTGACACTGATCTTCCCTCATCGAGAGACATTCCTCTACAATCAGGGCTGAAAGGCCGCCCAAGCCAGAGCAGAAACTGCATACATCTATGCTCGAGCAGAGAGCACCCATGTCTGTGGTGTGTGGCCCCATTAACTGGGGTGTCATATCCTTTTAAGAAAACGAGTCATGACTTTGTCATGACTTGGAGGAATAAAAGGGGCCTCTGTGTGCATGTGCAGGCACTGCAGCAGCAGAGACCCAGTAAGTGGCATCCCTACGCCTGTGTGTTTATTTGGTTTGGGTAGCCGTGTGCTCATGGCTCAGATGCGATCCTCAGTCTGTGTGCCCACAGCGCCAAGGACCATGTGCCCTAGGTTCCCCCAGTGCTAGTACAAACGTCGGGTGCTCCCGACCCTCACATGGTGCCCCCTGCCATGTGTTACACTATTTGATTGAAGTGCCATTGTCCAGCTGGGTGCTACACAGCTGCTGTTTGTCCAGCTTGGGTGCCCCAGAGCGGAAAACCACATTGGCGATGAGGGCAGAAGTGGACCTACATTGAGGGACTGTGACTGCCCACACACATTTTCCCTCAGCTGGTGTAGCAGGGAAGCCATGCCATGCAAAATGGTGTGTCACAGGCCTCAGGCGGTGAACTTTCAATCTGCTCCGTAATTGGAGCGTCAAAGAAGTGGAGGTGAGGAAGTGCGCGGCCCTCTAAGTTTGTGCCTGGAAAAGGGGGAAGGATGTCTGCCTGTACTTGGCCGTGCTAGCAGGAAGAGGTTTTTCTGTGCTCCCGTTCAGAGATTAAAAAAGAAAAAAAGCAAAGTGCTGAGCCCTCTGGTGAGCCTGGGCTGTGGAGGCGGTTCGTTTTCTAGTGAACTGAGTCTCTGAGGCCACAAGAAGGAGGGAATGGACGCCTGCAGACCCCGGGACTATCGGTGGTGAAGAAAAAAAATAATACATTTTAATGGGAAAGTAGCGCGCTTATTCCCTTTCAAGTGAGGTGCCTGCAACATGCCAACTCACTGCACCAGAGCCACTCTAGTGACGGCATGCAGCTCAGGGAACACATGATATAAGCTATGCATGGTACTAATACATAGTGTGGTGTGGGTTTTGTTTGGCAAAGTGAGCAAAGCAACAGGGAGCGGTTGGTGGGGGTGCATGTAGAAGGACACGCGCAGGCAAATTATGCATCTTCACAGGACCTACGGGATATACAAGTGAGTAGCCACATGTGAGAAGCCGGTAGTCCCGAAGGCTGCGGGAAGAGAGGCCACACTTTCATCTTGGGTAGGTGGATACCAGAGGGTAGCTGCTCCCAGTGAGTGCTTGTGCACCCTCCTTAAAACACACACTGTGACTTACGGTGGCACACCTGCCAGCATGTGCGCAAGCCAAGTTACCTCAGGTACCCATCATGGAGATGCGGAGGATGATGCACAAAGGGCGTATCAGCAACATAGACAGCTTATGCCACTGTATGCCTTTGATGTGGTAGGAGCACCTGCTAGTTTAGGATCATGTTGGACAGCATGGGTGGAGAACCTCACACTGAGGTGGTGGAGATTAAGGAAAGAGCGAAACTGCCAACTTTGCTATACTCATCAAGCCCGCAGTTCAAAAGTTGTTCAAGACTTGACAGCCCAGGGATCAAACAAATGCGGCAGCCATTGCCACACTGAATGAATACTTCACATGTGCGAGACAAGAGGAAGGGGAGAGCTTGGATGCATTTCATGGCAAGCTTCGGAACAGCACACTTTGCTGTGCTTTGGGCAACTTTGCGGATGATGAGATCAGGGTACAGATAATTTATGGCTGTAGCTTTGTTAGGCTGCGTAAGCAGGTCCTCAGGAAGCCAGGGCTAACCTTGGAAAGAATCCTGGAATTGGGACGATCCCAGGAGCTAAAAGAGGTGTGCGTGGCTGCCATGGACATTTCCAGGCAGCAGTTCAAGCTGGACGCCCCCATGCAGTTTGTGAAACTCGAGGACGTGTATGTCATGGGTAAATGGCAGGGCAATAAGCCATCAAGAAAAAGGGAGTGGCCACGAAAGGAGATAGGTGCCACATTATGCCTGCAGTGTGGATGGGGCCTGTCACACACATGAGTGCCCAGCCAAATGACGTGTGTACTGGAGGTGCGGGAAAGAAGACCATTTTGCAAGGGTCTGCCCAGCCTCATCACCAGCCAGCCCAGTGGCGCTAGCAGCAGGGAGTTCCTTCAAGGAAGATATGAGACAAGCAACGGGAAAGGAACCACTCAAAACAACTGTGATCCAGCTGGCAGAGCAAACAGAGAAGGGAGTTTGACTATGCTGAGGATGATGTCAAGGAGGTCTTCTTCCTGTCCTGCCACCAGACAAGTGAACAGGGGTGTCTCCAGCAAATGCAGGAAGACCGGAGTATGGTTCCCGGAGATAAACAGTTTGATCCGTGCATATAGGATCACTGTGGTCCGAGTGGGTTGGTGGGTTTCATGAAAATGTCAAGTTTGCTGTGGTTAGGTACATGGTTAATAGTATTGGTGTGCCGACTGGAATGCACCAAAGTTGAGGGCTCGTTTTGTGGGATGTATTTACCCATGCATCCGAGCCCTACCTCAAAACTGTGCAGTACTGACATGGAAAACATCATGATGGCCAGAGCTTCCCAGAAAATGCACAGGGAAATGCATGAAGAATATGCTGCCACTCATTTTTGCCGATGTTATGGGCACAGAAGGACACTGCCTAAAACCACCATTGGACTACCCACACAGTAGTCTGAAACCATTGGGAATGGCAATGCTGATTGCCAAAAGCAAACCCATAACTGTGGAGAATTCATTTTCTTAAATCCCAAAAAGGGATGCAGTACCAGTACTCACCACTATCCAAAAGCCGGCGTTTTAAAACCACCAGATTTTACTTTTTTGTAGAAAACTGAATAAATGAACCCAAAACATGCCAAAGAAAGACTTACTGAGAGGTGGATCCAATGTAAAGTTATATTCTGAAGTGACTTGAAGGTTTATAACAAGACTGGCTGAGCTGTGGATTTCAGCAGTTTAAGTAAATTTGGACTGAAAGACATTAAAAATCTCAATGTTTAAGAGAAATGAGTGACCTACTTTTGAGTGTCACATAGGTTGCAATTGTTTAAATGTCATAGTTTTAAACTTAGAATCAGCATTCTAGCTGCATATGTGAAATTGTTAGTTTATTTGAATGCAGAAACTGGGGAACAGAAATGACATATAGCTAAAAACTGGCTTAAAGAGATTCCAATTTGCCTGGCAACTACCCCCATCAGGAGTGAAACTTGAGTCACAGCTGTGTTCCCAGGCCTAGCTGCCCTTTTGCTGCTCACACCAAAAGGGATATGACACTTCCCTGATTGAATTACCTGGGCTCTGCAGGAAATTGAACAAAGCCCTGTCTTGACTCAGGCAAATGTTTTATGGCGGGAGTCGTAAATGGAGATTTCTCCTGGAAGCACAGGGGAGGGGCACTGCCTGTGAGAGCAAGCTGGCTTGGCAGAACTGGAAAAACCAGAAATTCAACCTTGTGCTGGAGGAAAACCACACCCCTTTGGGGCCAGAACATAACTCTAAAAAGATGAATAACTCATAGTACGGACTTGTGAAAATTATTTAAATGATACCATAATTCTTGTGATTTTTCTGCCCACATTTTAAGAGGTTTTTAGAACCGGTGGCATGTTCAGGGGAGGTTTAGCAGAAAAGAGGATATTACTCAAAATGTGTGCATGTGAAAAATCTGACACTTCATCAATTAATGTCCATACTCCTTGCGCACATGTGTGTACATTTGGGGTAATGTCTGATGTTGCAAAACCACTAAAAAAGTGAAATATGTGCCATTTCTGAATGCAAGCCCCCAGGAAGAGCAGAGTTTGAACAGGGTATACCTCCTGTAAGGCATGATGGGTGCATATGATTTTAAAACAATATGTACCTCTGCAAATATGTATTTGGTTCAAATCTAGATTTGTGTGCAAGTTGGCAGGAGGAGTGGACTTTCTGCAGGCTGTAAAATGGCATCACTCTGACACAACTTAGCTCCCCCAATCAGGGGAGAAATTAAAGCTTGGCCAATGATAAGTGGAGAGGGGCTGGCTAGTGATGCTGCTCACACACACCCATTTTAAAAACACATAAAAGCAGAGAGACAGGACAGATAGGGACCTTCAAATCCATTTGCAGCTGGAAGCTCTGCCGGGAAAATCCATACTTTACCTTCCTCAACCTTCAGAGAGCCAAACTGGAGACTTCAATCTATCCAGAACTAGAGACCCAGACCAGACCAGCAGAGTAGAGCTGACCTGTTAGCAGAACCAGAGAGAGCTGAACCGGAGTGCAGTCCAAAACCTGACCAGATCCGTGGCAAGGCATATTTCAAGAATATAGTGTGAGTACCTAGAAAACTGTGCAGAACCAATCTCTTAGTTAAAATAATATAATCCAAGCTATTTTAATCTAAGTAGAACTGCCTCCTAACTGTCACCTGTCATTTGTAAAGCTGTCACTTGTCATTTTCTAGTTGCAAGCTGCACTTGTCTTTTTGAACTTTAACATTTCAAATCTGAAAAACGACCTTTATTTAATCGCTCATATCTCTGTGACCGTTTGTTAGAGACTTGCAGTAACTTTCATCTGGAAGCTGAGATCCTAGGCTTTCATAGGACCCCAAAATGATATTGCTAGCCCTTGTAGTTCCTCTGTAATCGCGCCAGACGCGTTCGCAAATTTTGCCGCGATTTGAAAATTTCTCCACTTGCAAAAAGATAGCTGCTTTTGCTTTCCTCTGAAAATAATCGTTTGCCTCATAAAAACTATCCCTGCATCACTGCT
Source organism: Ambystoma mexicanum (assembly GCF_040938575.1). NCBI lineage: Eukaryota > Metazoa > Chordata > Amphibia > Caudata > Ambystomatidae > Ambystoma > Ambystoma mexicanum. The sequence continues at coordinate 480,523,640 of NC_090921.1, forward strand.
AGAGTGAGCCTGGACTAATATTAACTAGATACCACTCACCCTGAACCTCCTAGAGGGAATTAAAAGCATTTTAACATATTTTCACTCCATTGCCAGCACATATCGAAGCACTTTTGCCTGTGTTTCCAACTTCTGTAGTCTAAGCTTGCTGGGTTAACTGAATCACATTTAATTGCATTTCTGAGAACTGTGTGCCTACCTTCCATTTCCTTGCATTGCATAAAAGGGGGGGGGGTGAATTGTCCAAGAAAGTGATTACATTGTCTTTTGCTGAAATCATATTGAGTATTTTCTGTATTGCCTTTCATTCAACATTGCATCCATTTGAACTCTATAAAGCATTCTCTATCACATTATTCTTCTGTCCCTATTTACCAGTGTGCTACCTTATCCATTTCATGTCAACTCCTTAGTGATTATAAAGAAGTGTGCTAGTGCCAGATTCTCCGTTGTTAATCTTTATCATATCAGATTAAGTGTGATATCCAATTATTAATTTATTATAAAGCGTGATATAATATATATTGTTTAAATTATCAAATAAACCTTTTAACTTGCAAAACAGAACTACTTCTTGGCTCAGTGGGGTCAGGGGGATTCCAAGAGAGGGGTGTTATATAGGGGTAGTCATCCAGAACGCATGAACTGGACATAAAGATATATCAATAAGGGTTTTCATTCAGTATTCTAGACTAGGCGTTGACTTGGCTGTAGTGCTGAATTGAATCCTCTTACAGTTTACAGGGCCACTGTTGCTGTTTTTGTTTTCTTTGTTTATGGTAAAGGAGTAGTGTGTTGTGCGGCCCATTTCACTGGGGCGTGTTGCTCTTTTAAGAGAACAAGTCATGACTGTGTCAAGTCTCGTAAGAATACAAGGGGCCTCTGTGTGGACGTGCAGGCACTGCAGCAAAGATGCAGGAAGTGGCAACCCAGCGTCTGTGTGTTTATTTGGTTTTGGTAGCCATGTGCTCATGGACCATATGCAATCCTTGGCCTGTGGCCCACAGCAACGAGGACCACGTGCACTGGGTCCCCCAGTGCTAGTACCAACATCGGGTGCTCTCAACCCTCGCAGGGTGCCCCCTGCCGTGTGTTACACTATGTGATCGTAGTGCCATTGTCCTGCCTGGTGCCCCACGGCTGCTGTGTGTCCTGCTCGGGTGCCCCCAGGTGCTTTGTTCCTGGTTTAGCTTGTAGCCTGGGCTCAATTGGAGAAGAGGACCTCACGCATTGTGGCATCACACCCTCACAAGGCAGGTTCCTATAGGTATCTAGAGCAGGTCACCACCCTCCCCTTCTGAAAATTGACGGTCAGTTTTACTGTCTGTCATTTCAATTTAAACTTAGATCAATTTGAAAACACAAGCAAACACACTTTGAGCAAACATGCTGCCTCACTTTCAATATGCAGTCCTACGCCATGGCCTAGATGGCCTTATTGGAAATACACCACTAGAACATAGAAATATGAGTGGTGATTGTTGGCTCCCCTCACAAGCTCCTCTGGACATTATAACCCAGAAACACACACAGTGTATTTCTAAGAAACGGGTGCATCTAAAACCCAAGTTAAAATCCCAGACCCTCATCTACTGATGGTGTGTAGATCCTGTCAAAAATGTACCCTTTTAATGTTCTTCTGTTTCGCATTGTTCCTCCCTCAGAGAGCTAAAGGACTCTCAAGGCAGACCTAAAAACGAGTGACTCCTCAAAGAAAATAATGGAACATTCATGTAGTCAAGGCTAATGAGTGAACTGTTTCTTGGTGCAAAACATGTATGTCTCTGTACAGTGACATGAAGTTCAGGACAGGGACAGGGATGGGAATTGGACACTACATACATAGGATAAAAACCCACCGGCCATCGTAACATCCCAGCTCAGGCCCCCAGCTGACACTCTCAGAACATTCACCATTGTTAGATATGTTTTTTCCTCGAGGTTAAGTTTATGGTTCTAGTAATGTTTTCAGTGCTACCAGGAGCACAGTATGTGTTAAATGTTGTTTCATGTGCACCAGGTTACACAACGCCCACTGTTGAGCCTCTGCAGGCATCAATAAGCCATTCAATGCACGTTTAATTGTACACCCTAAAATGCTGGGGCTACAATAGAAATATATTATAGAAATAAACACTCCTTTTCCTTTTTTTTCCTGAACTTGACATGTTCAAATCCCAAAACTGGAGCACTCGGTTTTTCCTGGGGTCAGATTCCTGGGCGTATCTGTTGGATGAGGGCCTCCCTCCTAGGGCATCTTTTGAAATTAATTTCTCATTTTGCTGGGCAGGATGGTTTCTTTATAGGCATGGGGGAACGGTGGGTTTCTCTATCAACAGCTGACCCCCCCCCCCACAGCTCTCCTTACGGTTTTTAAGTTGCTGAAGCTTCTCTCCATCTCTCTGTCCTTTTACTCTCCTTTGTTCCTTTTTTTTATGGTTCTTTCAGCCTTGTCGCCACTTTTATATCATGTTACTACTGTGGTGTCGGCATAGTCCCTCCAGTGCAGCAAAGTTCCTTTTTTAACCGCCATCTATTGTAAATATTTGTCTCTTGTGATGACCAACTTAATTTTTATTTAAAGGGCACCAAAAGTAAACATTAGAAACAGTGTTGTCCCGGCGAAAGCATTTCCACTTCGCAGGATCAACAATGTTGTTTGGATCCTACGTACTTCAACATCTGTTTCCTGATCACGTTGTCATGCTGATCACGCCGGCATGGAATTTGAGGTGCATTCCTCCAAAGTCCGAGTCATACATAACGCTCATGAACATCACATCAATGGCGTTCTTCACTGCACCATTACCATGTAGGATTCTACAACCTTCATCATTCATTTGGTGAACACTGGAGAAGTCGGATTTCTCTCTCCTCCATCACAAACCGTCACTTCAAACACAGCATCATTTAAATCGGCAGGTTCTATGCTGAAATTACATCTACCATTGTCCATGTTTGCCAATTTTAACTGCCATTTGGTCACACCGCATATGAACATATTGTCATCATTAAATAACACTTTTCCAAGGGCTCACTGGACATTTTTTTAATGCATAGGTGGATAAATTGTTGTAATGTAGTCTGGTGATGTGATGTTACTGGCCAGGACTGCTTGCTGTCAGAATGTTGATGCATGAATGCAGCTCAGGAGAATGTTGAGTGGATCTCTGGTTGAATGTTCTGAGAGTGTCAGTTGGGGGTCTGATCTTGGATGTTAGGATGGCCAGTTGGTTTTTCTCCTATGTATGTAAATCCAATTGCCATCCCTGTCCCTGTCCTGTACTTCATGGCATTGTTCATGGAACAAGAGTAACTGGATTATGTATATAATGTACATTCTGTACAATAAAGCTTTTCTGGACAAACCTGAGACTACACAGCAGATCTGTGTGTGAGTGCCAGCTTGAATGACCACTATAAGACATTACAACAGTGGCAACGAGGCTGAAAGAACCCTAGAAGCAAAGGAACAAAAGAAAAAAAAAGGACAGAGGGATGGAGAGAAGCTTCAGAAACTTAAAAGACAGTAAGGAGAGCTGTGGGGGGAAACAGCCATTGATAGAGAAACCCACCGTTCCCCCATGCCTATAAAGAAACCATCCTGCCCAGCAAAATGAGCAATGAATTTCAAAGGATTTTCTGGGAGGGAGGCCCTCATCCAAAAGATATGCCCAGGAATCTGACCCCAGGAAAAACCTGGTGCTCCAGTTGTGAGATTTTGACCATTTCAAGTTCAGAAAAAAAGAAAAAGGACCGTTTATTTCTATATCAGCACCAGGATTTGGGGGCGTACATTTAAACGTACACTGAATGACTTTCCAGCACCTGCAGAGCTGCGACAAATGGTGCTGTGAATTCCTGTGCCCCATATATTCATCAATGTGATAAAGAAAATGTTCAGTGAGCCATGGGAAAGTGCCATTCTAGACACAATCGCAGCATAGAACTTGCCTAATTTGAAGAATGCTGCTTGAGGCAACAGTTGGTGTCCGAGGCCTAGCGAGGTCCAACCTCTTCTGTGCCATCAAGTAAATGATGAGGTGATGTGGAAAGTTCGATGTATTGGTGAAGCTTAGAATGTGGGTGATGTAAGCTCTTGAGAGTGACGGCTTCTTCCGGCATTACAAAAGGAGTACCATCAGAGGAAGGCACCTCAGCATACGTGCGACATGGTCAGGAAGTACATTTGAAAGTACTTTGCATTCGAACAAACGTTTTGTTGCTCCCGTTAGGTGGAAAAGAGTGGTGCCAGAGCCGAACTGTCTCTAATGTTTACTTTTGGAGCACATATGAAAACGCTGGTCATCACTAGAAGCGAACACTACAATAGACGACGGATGAAAAAGGAACTTTGATGCACTGGAGGAACTATGCCCTACAGCACAGAAGTATGATGTGTCCCATTCAAGGGTGATGAGTGAATTGTTTTAAGTAACGCGGTGGGATCAGATTGTATGGAGTTCCATTTGGCAATGAAAACAGTAAATGTCTTCAACGGTGAACGTTTTGAACAATATGTTTACTTATGTTTCAGATGAATTACAAGGAGGAACCATGATTATTTTTTATGAGTTTGGAAAATGAGACTTTGCAATCTTTTGGCAGTATAGATGAGACAATGAGACTATGGCAGAATTAATAGCAACCAAATGCAACCTGTGTAAGCCACTGAGCAGATGTGGTAAATCAGAAACAGTGACTATAATATGTGGGAGAATTAAGATATTTAAATGTAATATGTGTCATTGCTGATTGTTTTTAAGGGATTTGGTGCATGGCCCTGATCAAGCCACCATATTTTGGAATTAATACAATATTAGGTGAGAATTCAGCACTGGCTAACTTAAAAGACATTTTTTTTTAAAGTGAATTCTGGATAAATGCACACCCTTATTTTTTTGTGCAAAGACAATATAGAACGTTGTGTTTAGACAATGTAGATTATTTTGGTGAATAATGCAGATATTGGTTATACAATGAGAATTATATGAAGGATTTTAATACATTACGACCCTGGCGGAAAGTAACTGACATGACCGCCATAGCGTAAATAGCGTTTCCGCCATTGCACGATGGAGCAAAGTGCGGCCAATTCCGACCCATCGGGCACGAGCACCACGCCATGGCGGAAGTGCAAAGTCCGCGATGGCGGAAATGACCCCAAAACGGCCCATTCCGCCGTCGTACGGCGCCCTAGGTGCAATTCCGCCACCCATCTTAGCTGTCACCGTAATGAGCGGTCAGCGCAAATTACGGTCACCGTAAATATACGGAAACGGAAGTAAAAACATGGGGCCGGAACGGGAAACGGGACGCCGTACACCTATAAAATCAGAATCCCAACACAACCATAAAAAACCGACCCTGAGACACATCCCAACCCGTTAGCCACCCCATAATAAAAAAGAAAAATGGGAAAAGTTGCTAAAAAAGCGTGCGATCGCAAGCGGCAGGTCCACTTCTCCCATGAGGAACTCACCGTGCTCACAGAGACCCTCCAGGAGAACGCTGCCGTCGTCTTCTCGACGCAAATGACCAGGACGGCACTTGCGAACAAGAGGGACACATGGGCCCTGGTGGCACAGCGGGTAAGTGCGGTGGGGACCGCACCCCGCAACCCACAGCAATGCAGGAAGCGATGGGACGACTTGCGGATACGCGGCCGGAGCATACTTTCAGCCAACCGCAACATTGCCACAGCTACCGGGGGAGGATCTGATTCACCCATCAAGTTGACCCCCTGGGAAGAAATCTGTGCCTCCACCATTGGAATGGAGAGCATAGAGGGAGTCGGAGGGATGGAGAAAGGAGTGCAGACATCCGAAGAATCAGGTAGGTGGCCCAAATAAAACAACGCTAAATCCACAAAGTCCAATCATGTGAAGCACCATGTGTCCCCATAGTGCAATAGAAACACATGTCCAGGAGAACGTCCACATACATTGCCATGATAGCGCCCTGTAAAAGTCAGATTAAATACATAAATAAGTAAAAATCCTAAAAACACCCTCTGCATGTGCAGCATGCACACCCTAACTGCAGGCTGCAAAATAACTGCACCCTCAATCCACACGAAAATGAGACCTCCCCCAAAGCCCTGACCCAAATCACCCTCAGGTACCACCCCAATGCATGTGATACATTGCCATTCCAATTACAACAGACCCATAAATAACGCTTGCCCTCCTTTACTCCACCACAGGGTCCGAATCAAACGACGAGCTTCAGGACACCCCTACCAGCACACCTGCAAAGAGGGCCAAGACCAACGGCCAAAGACCCTCCACCTCAGCTGCACGGATCAAGACACGTCAGCAGGACGAATCGAGTGGCAGCACACTGGAGGGGACATCAACAGGCACCCCAGCAGCCAGCATGTCCACAACAGCAGCACCACAGGTCCCCCCAATGGATGCCACAGAAGGCACTGCTTCTGGTGGCAGCAGCACCATAGGTGACACTGCTTTCATGCCATCATGCTCTGACACAGAAAACGGTGCTGTAGATGTAGGATCCATCCATGACCTGTCCCAATCCCCCTGTATGTTTCATCCCGTACACCATGAGGACACCACGCAGGGGCACCCACAAGACGACGACTGGCCAACCCCCACAAGGCCTGTGGCAAGGCAACATGAGGTGATCAGCCCCTCTGTGACACCACCGGAAATGGGCATGGCCCAGCAGAGGCAACAGTCCCTCGAGCAGATGATAGTGCAACAGCAGCAACTGGCCACGCTCCTCAAGGAGCATGCTGATGAATATGGGGGTTCTAAGGCAGCCATTGAAACATCTACTGAGACACTTAGGGCAGAAATGGAGCGAAGTACAGAGACACTAAAGGCACAAATTGAGGGAAGCACCGAGAGCCTGAGGGGACAAATGGAGAGAAGCACCGAGAGCCTGAGGGGGGAACTGCATGCGACTTCCAAAGATGTATGTGTTGAACTTGCCGCTGTGCGCCGTGTGCTCACTGAGCTCTCACAAACCCTTAGGGACATGCATGGACGTGAGCAGGCAGAGACATCATCCGTTGCAAGTTCCGTCCAGGGCAGCCCCCAACGCAGATCTGGGAGGAACCTGCGCTCCACAGGCAGGGGTGCCCCTGATACCCGGAGAGGGGGCTTGCAATAGCGTCTGACCAATGACAATGAGCATCTCTGGACACTGGTGTTCTGGGGGGAGGTAGGAGGGTGGAGGGGGTGTGTAGGGTTCTTCCGGGTGGCGGGTCGATTGGGTGTGTAATACCATTTCACATTTGCAATACATATATACACATTAATCCAATGAGATGTGTGAACATTGATCTTTGTGTACGAGGCCTTTCTTGGCGTACAGGCCACATTGTGCATGTTCCCGACACACACAGTGCCACAAGTCCCGTGTCCATGTAACAGCCACCAGGCGTGAGTACTAGAAGCATGCATCTATGATATTCTGACGAATCTCACGGGCCTCCTGTGCCTCGCGGACTTCTTGAGGTGCTGCCACATCCCCACCCTCATCATGACCATCTTCAGGTGCTTGCAGTTCTGCGTCAGGGGGCATGGGCACATTTCTACGTACGCACATGTTGTGTAGCATGACACATGCCATGACCATCTTTGCAACCTTCTCATGGCGGTACAGGAGTGCCCCGCCAGACCTGCTGAGGCAGCGGAAACGAGCCTTCAGTAGGCCGAATGCCTGTTCTATGACTACATGGGTACGTGAGTGGGCATGGTTGTAGTCCTCCTCATGCTGGGTCTGTGGGTTCCGGATTGGTGTAAGGAGCCATCTCTTCAGTGGATACCTGGCATCACCTGTATGTGGACAAAGAAGGATGTTTGTGGAATAACATTGCTACGTACGCATCCCCCCCTTCCTGCCACGTCATTGACGCATCACCTACCCCACATTCACATGCATTAAATGAGACTCACCGAGTAGCCAGGATCGGTGCCCTGCGTGTCGCTCCATGTAGCGTGGTACTGTAGAGTTCCTCAAGACCATAGAGTCATGGGTTGATCCTGGAAATCGGGCACAACAATGTGTAAAGATCCTGTTGGAGTCACACACCATTTGTACATTGATAGAATGATATTGTTTCCGGTTGCGGTACTGGACCTCCATGGCATGTGGGACAACCAATTCCACATGGGTGCAGTCGATGGCACCAATGCAACCCGGTATGCCGCCAAGTGCATGGAATCCCACTTTTGCGTTTGTGAGCTCCTGCTCCGAGCGTGGTAAACAGATGTAGTCGTCTGCTTGCTTCAGGAGGGCATCAAGCACTTGGAATAGTGTCCGTGACAATAGTGGCTGTGAAATGCCATGCAACTGTCCGACTGTGTGCTGGTAGGTGCCTGTGGCCAGGAAGTGGAGTACAGACACCACCTTCAGTAGGGGTGGGATGGCGGTTGGGCTATCTATCATGCTGACAAGGTCAGAGTGTGTCATGTCGACAATGGCGGTTATGGTGTCCCGGTCCAAACGGTAGAGGGTGTGGATCTGCTCAGCAGTGAGGTTGAACGGATTGGCACGGAGGCGTGGGATTGCGGGCTGCCTGCGTGGTGGTAGTGGCTGTGCTGGTGGGCCTTGCTGCCCCTGCCTTGCCCTCCTCCTCCTCCTGCGTCTCCTCTGTGCGGCCGGTTGTTGCAGTCGTTGTTGTTCGTCTTCTTCTTGAAGTTGGAGTACTTGCAGTGCTATCAGGTCCCCCAGGCCCAACATCGCTAGTCCTGTCGGTAGCATTTGGGAGTGGGTGTGGTTGTGGGAGGGGTTTGGGTATGCAATTTATGTGTTTTCAGGCTGTATAGCCTCCACCTGTGGTGATTCATTTCACCTGTTCCAGCTGCAATTACTTTTGGGCGAGCACGTCCCGCACACGACGCTGCTATTTGACGCATGGCATCTTGCAATTACAATCATGTATGTGATCCCGATGGCAGTGAAATATTGGTTAATATGTTGATTCTTCTATGGTCCCATTGTTTCACATACTATTTTTGCAGTCGCGGACAAACTTGTGAAGGGTCAGTGGAATGTAGTACTCGATCAACGGTGGACCCTCATGCAGCACTGTACCGATGTTCACCGACGGGCGGGGAGTCCCATTAGTGATTGAAGCCAGTTGCCATTTTCACACACAGCCGCACTACATAGATGTATTTGTGAATCCAAGCGTTCACAGATGCCTTTTCGACGTGATGTTGCAAATGAGGAATTCGAAGGACATCGCTTTTGCTTTTCAACTAGCGGCGAGGAGACGCCCACAGGTCTGACTGGAAATGTAACGTTCTATTGTTGAATGTCCTTGGGACAGGGCCCATGACGAGAATGCAATGATTGATGTGAATTGAATGGGATGCACAATAGCATAGTGGACGATGAGGCAGGATGTCCCCAAATACATGTTACTTCACTACACTAGTGAACCGGGCAGGAGCACAGTGGATTTTGCAGACTTCATTCCGCACAGACTCAATGGAAATTTCAAATGTAATGTGAGTAAATATTCAGGCGTTTCTATTCCGGGATGAGGGAATGATGAATGGATGCATGGACAGATGATTTAATTGAGGGTTTGTCATGTGCATGGCTTTTTGATATCTATCCCCTTCCCCTGCGCTATGTGATGCAAAGCTGCCATAGTGGGTCCATCATCTGTCTGCCCTTGTTGAACCCTCCCTGTCTCGACGCGCCTTCAAACACTTGTGTCTGTGCACGTTACTAATCACATCTAATGGATTCTGTTTTGACAGACGCATGCACACATACACTCGTTAGTAATAGTGTATTGAGCTCGATTTATGTCGTTATGATTGGCAAGTGATTTTTTGGTGACATTAATCCTTTTGAGTGTGCTAGCATGCATATGGTTGTATATTTAGTGTGTTGAATGAACTGAGTAATTCATATGAAGTTCGGATGCCCATGCTATTATTTTTTTCTTTTGGGTGACAGGTATCTCCTCCCCTTTTGCCGCTGCCATCTGTACGCCACTCCTGCAGATGGCTTTTACACTCGACACCTGCAGCTTCGAGTTAATCAGTGGAGCACCATTACGATCTTATGGGACGATCGCCAATGGGCCACATGCCCTTACGCAGTACTAGTGGCTAGGAGCAACATATGTACCTTTCAGCTGGACTAGTGGCTACTTCATGGGACTGCCCTGCGGTTCTAGGCGCTTCCGTGTTGCCTTTTTGGTCGTAAATGTAGGCCCTGTGTACCATGAAGGAACAGGGCGTCACACAAGTAGAAGCTGGTCATTTATTGCGGATGCAGCCCACAGTGATGGAAATCATTTGGGAGTTAGTTTGTGAATAGCTGTATGGCCTTGGTGATTTGGATGTGCATTAAAATTATGTTCAGATATTGACCGTGTGGCCTTATTCTTTACTAGTGATGTTGCATATTCCGATTTGTATCGCGATGTATTGTGAGATGATCTGCATTGGGTTCCGGCTTCTGAGTGGAGTTGTGTGGTACTGTACTGGCCGCGTTTGCCTACGAGGAGTTGTGCAATGTGGGCAGGGAGTGGAGTACAGGCACTCAGTAGGGCCATGTACGGTTGGTTCGCGATGCCGTAATTCTCACCATGGCGGAAAGGTACTTTCCGCCATGCTTGATGGCGTTGAGTACATGTCCGCTAGGGTCAGAATTCGCGTACCGTTGCGCCATGGCGGAAATTACGGTTTTGCAAGACGCGCGTGCGCATGCTTTGTGCAGTTAGCGTTGGCGTTCACTACGGTGTCGCTAATGGCATCGTACTTTACGGTGACGGGTCATGATCGCAACGAGCGGTATTCGATGGCGGTATTTCATTTCCGCCTTCGTTTTTGGAATTCCGCCAGGGTCGTAATGAGGCCCAATGTGGTTTAGGTTAAACATGCAATGTCCAGTTGAATTAGTGGACATTTTGGGTATAGAGTCAAAGTGAAGAATACATTACAGGTTTAAATGTACGGAGCTTAATGGATGTTATACAGGATTTGTTACCTGATGGTTTTATTGGGCCATTGTCTTGTTGCAGTTTGTGATGTGTTGTGGCCCCAATGTGAAGATGATGTATTATCAAAGTACAACTTGTGCACCCAGGGTTATGCTTGTAGTCAGGTATTGAATTATCCTAGGTAACAAGTACACTCCAATAGGAGGTATAAGTGAATAGGTGAACTGGTTACGCTCAAAATTTCAGGTACATAAGGTAAAGTTGTGCAATGAACAGTTACGCTCAAATTGAGGTACAGAGGGGAAATTGGCCAATCAAAAAGGGTTGTGCCTGTCTGGTAAGTATGACCAAACGTACAGATAAATGAGGTCAAGGCAAAGGGTGTCAAACAAAGTTTTGGTGTTTCATGTTAAAAAGAGTAACAAACAAAGGGTGTGGTGTTTCGAGGTAAAATGAGTATCAAACAAAATGGTTTGGTGTCTTTAAATGATTTAGTGAGTGACATTGAATTAAACTGCTTTCAACTGGTATAGAGTTGTAATGGCTAGTGGATAAATTAAAATGTAAAAATGTGCACAGAAATGTTATGCCAGCAGGTTGTACCAATGTTAGATATGTTCTTTCCTCGTGGTTAAGTTGATGGTTCGAGTAATGTTTTCAGTGCTAGCAGGAGCACAGTATGTGTTAAATGTTGTTTTATTTGCGCGAGTCTGGTACTGTTTGGATTGTTTGACGCATGCATGGGTATATGGGTTTAAGGATGTACGTGGCGCGGGTGGGTATGAATGTGCTCACTTGTTTTTGAGAGGCTGCATCTGTGTGTATGCTGCTTTGTTCCACCGTCCCCTGTATGTTTGCACCAAATTAATGTTGTGTGCAGCGTGCATGTGTCCATTTGAGGCTGGTTGGAAGTTGATATGCTATTGGTTCTGGATTATATTCTGTGGATGGATGCCAGGGTAACAAGTGGGAGTTGATTGTGTAGAATGAGTTCTGGTTGTGAGAGTGGAAGGAGCGTGATCGATGTATCACTCCTACAAATGTTGTCCTGGTCGTGGCAACACCCCTCTTCTGTATGTTAGTGTGTTTGGACTTCCTTGGACGAAAGTTTCCAGTTGGATCTGCATCACAGTTTTGTGTTGCACCTGGGTCCGTTGTGAGGCAATCTGTGGTCCCCTCTTTCCGTTTCCCCACCTGTCTGGCTGATTGATGTTCCCCTTATTGTTTGGGTTGCGCCAGAGGGTGGCAGGCTCTGTTTCTGAATGTGGCGGGTCCGGATGGAAAGACGTTGTTCGGTTGGAAGGCTTTTGGTGTGTGGAATGGAGATGTTGTGGTTTGTGTCTGGTTATGAAAGGGAGATGTTGTGATGTAGTATGGATTGTGTCTGGGTATGAAAGGGAGATGTTGTAGTGTAGTTTTTCTCCTATGTATGTAAGTCCAATTTCCATCCCTGTCCCTGTCCTGTACTTCATGTCACTGTTCATAGTACAAGAGTAACTGGATTATGTATATAATGTAAATTCTGTACAATAAAGCTTTCCTAGATCAACCTGAGACTCCACAGCAGGTCTGTGTGTGAGTGCCAGCTTCAATGACCACTGTACGACTTTATAACACTAATGCACTCTCAAGGCAGACCTAAAAACGACTGACTCCTCAAAGAAAATAATGGAACATTCATGTAGTTAAGGCTAGTGTGTGAACCGTTTCTTGGTGCAAAACATGTTTGCCTCATCACTGGATGCCACTGAGAAGCCACAAGCAAAGATACGAGGTTCCCCTCCTAGCACGCACGACATGTAGCAATCACACCTAGGAAATACGAGTTATTCACCGGAAAGTTAGATAGGGCCGGCACATACAAGGAACCCAGAGAAGTCCTCAGGGACAGCCACCCCTCAACCCCTTATTAGGAAGGCACTGTGTCTTCAAAAGCGGGCAGAGCAGTCATACGGGGAAATAACATGAGGGGATCGAAGGGGGGCAGTCTCACACAAAACGCATCATTGTCTCGTCAGAGTAAGTTACGGAACGGTCACAATTGAGGCCACTTATCATCTCCGCACAGAGCAGTCACGCACATGTCTCATCCTAGGACGCCATAGAGCAGTCACTCTGCCTCATCTCAGAATGTGGCCGAGTAACCACATACAGTACCAACAACCTGGATGTCTCACCGCATGTTGATGTGCAGTCACATACAAGCTACCTGTTTCACAAACATGGCATCAGAGAGCAGTCCCACACAGCCAGCTCGACAGTCTCATGAAAAATCGTTATCATGTCACTGGCTTATCACTGAAAGCCTAAAAAGCAGACACCACCCTAAAGGAAACGAGTCCCTCATTCTCATATGAACGTCACAGAGTCCACACTTAAGGGATACAGCTGTCAATGTATGCCTCACCATAACAGGAGAAAAATGTTGTACAATGAGTTTGTGCGTGCTATACGCACTGGAAACAATGCATCCGTCCATATCCGGCTTACTTCTGGAACATTCCTGGAGTCATTGAAGAAATTCTCAACAACTTTAGAACCCTTCCCCGCCCCATCAGAGAAAGGAACGCTTAATGCGTCATCATAAACGTTAAATAAGATGGGTGAGTGAGGATTTCAGGCGGATTTTAAATTCCTGGGCTGATTACTTGACAAGCACGACTATTTTGGAATTCAGCTAGTTGGAACTGTTCCATATTATTTGAAAATGAATTGCAGAATTCTTCGCTAGCATGCCCAACAGTATTTGTCACCAAATAGAAATTGGGCTGGACGATGTCAAAATAATGTTCCGATTTCTTCGCCATGACCACCATGTCCGCATGGGGACTGTTTTTTTAGGCGCCAGCAGGAAAACAGTTGTCACCGAATGCAATGATAGATATTCACTTTGTCCCGAATATTTGGAAATCTGTGTCTCAAGACGATGGGTTCCGTGCCTCACCACACTGCTTGCCATTATGTCCTCTGAGGACTGAGGCGTAGGGCTATCTGGTGTGTCACTTCAGTTTAAGCTGCACACGCAGTCATTTGCCTAATGCCGCTCGCCCTCTGTGATTCTGGATCTGATTTGTGTTGTTTTAGTGCAGTATACTGGGGCTGTAGGAACCGTGACCTTAATGGAAAGTCAAGCTTACTGGGAGTGTCAAACTAGGAGCTGATTGGGAATTTTTTAGCTGACTGAGAATTTTATCCAGGGAATGTCAAACTAGGAGTTTACTTCAAATGTCAAACGGAAAGATTACTTGGACTATCAAAAGGAATGGTTAATGGGAATTCTGAAGTGTATCAGAAATTTCACACTGTGAGATCCTACTTGGAATGGCAAGGTTGTTGGAAATGTCAGGTTTACTGTGAATGTCAAATTGGGTGCTTATTGGGAATTTCAATATGAGAGATCACTGTGAATGATAAGGATTATGGAAATGTCAAAATAGGAGCTAACTGTGAATGTTAAACTGGGAGTGAGAAAGTGGGTGCTTAATGGGAATGCCAATATTCTTTGGAATGTCAAACTGGGAGTTTACTGGGAATGACATAATAGGAGATTACTTGCCAGGTTAATCTGGGAGCTTCTTGTGAAATGTCGGATTTACTGGGTGGTTACCAGGAATGTCAAGCATACTGGGAATGTCAAACTCTGACTTTAAAGGGAAAGTAAAACTGGAAGCTTATTGTGAATGTCAAGATTAAAGGGAAATTCAAATGTGTCACTTACTGGGAATATTGATTTGGTTGCTTACTGGGAATGCCTAGTTTTCTTGGAATGCCAAACCGGTAGCTTACTGTGGAAGTCATGCTTACTGTGAATATTTAACAGGCTTTCTGGGAGAGTCACTTTGAGGGGTGCAACTAGACATACATTTCGGGGGGGCGGTGTAACCCTTCAAATGTATGGAAAAGGGCTAACTTCCGAGACTGTGGGAACGGTCAAACTTACTTGAGTAAGGCCATCTAACTTCATTATATTTTATAATGAGACCATTATGGTGACGTTTCAGTGTTAAAACAGTTTACCCTCTCCTTCATGCCTGAAACCACACACATAAGTACTACTGTTAAAATGTGCCCTCTCCTACTCCACCGACCCCCACAGCACCCCATCAACATTTCAATGATCTAGAAATGTATGCATTGGAATACAGTTGCTAACAATGACATGCTCTGCATCAGGAATTGCCGGTCCTTTGCTAACAGTGCAGCCACAGGCAAGGTCTAATGTCTGCGTCTTGGCCTGTCTTTCCACGGATCTGTAAGTCAGGCAAGTCAAATCAACATAATCCAAATGTTTGGGGGGGGGTGGGTGAAAGCCAATATGCCAATTAGTCGTTGCACCACTGGTCATATTGAAACCTTATTTGAAATGTTAAACTTACAGGGAATGTCAAACTGGGATCTTTCAGGGAATGTCAGACTAGGAGTTTACTGGGCATGCCACGCATGGTGGAAACATCAAACTGGGAGCTTACTTTGAATTCACAGAATATTAGGGTTGGCAAATAAGCATCTTTGCACCGTTGTAAAAGAATTCTTTGTTTTTGAACATTGGAGAAATATTCAGTCAACTTTAAATGGGCATTACAATATGAAAAAAGCCTTTCGACACAAGAAAAACAATACATGGTTTTAAATGTTGAATATTATGAGACAAAAATTCATGCCTGAGCCTTTGTCACTGATATATGGAATACATATTTTAGACATGTTTGTGTATATGTGTAATTAATTTTTAAAATAAAAATAAAGAGATGTGTTGTACTCAAAGTTTAAGAACTTTTGTGAAGTTGAAATAACACTGTCATGAAACTACTATTGCCAGAGTGTATGACCTTAAAATCATTTTGTTAAATGATAGAGGACATTACATATCACAGGTGTTTTGCAGAGGGAAATAGATTAGAGAGAGAACCACATAGTATGTACTGAAATAACTGCCTCTTCAGTGCTTTACAAAAGGATTAGAGAAAAGAACGCTTGTGGAAGAGGAGGAAGGAGACCCACAACTCTAGGGCTATAACCTAGAAGGAATGGCTTCCCCTACACTGACCGAGGAAGGTAGGAACTGTGAAGGTTGAAGTGAGGATGAGTAGAGTGATGAGTAAGGGGAATGGTGTACCAGTTGGTCCTTGACGAAGAGAGAGTTGAAACATCAGACAGGTAGATGGATCATCGAGAGTCCCATGAAATAAATCCTGACGCTGACATAGCACAGCATGGCATAGTGTGGCATTATATGACATGCCATATACTGACATGATGCATCCAAGCACAACGTAGCATATTATAACATGAAATAACATGACATATAATGACATATATTGTCATGGTATGCCGTGACAGGTCATGTGTACGCTGTCAGACTTTTGCCTCTGGGAGTACTTTTAGACCAATGATGAATTGCTGGTTGTAGAGCCACTTGAATGACTAGGCCATGTTTGATTTAGCACTGGTTCTATGAAGGGATTTAAACATGTGTGCTGTTAATTCTGTGGCTAATGCTTAAGCAATTGTTTTCAAGGCACCATGCCTAAAACTAGCCAAATTATGTCACTGATAGTGAGACACGAATTGTGCTGGTTCTTCCAATGGTTAAAATTCTGATATTGTGCCAGGGTAAAACCCAGACATATTTAGTCATTTCGCTGGCAATGCGAGTGATGCAAATCCAGTCACTGCTCTAGCACTAAAAGAATAGTTATTTTACCCTGATACAGCAATCCATGCGTGTCATAAATAGGTTTCCAGAGTGAAGTGCTGCGAAAGGTCCCACCCAGATCTGTCTGCTTGAGGGTGATTTGTGTGTCTTGGGGCTGGCCAATGTGCATACTTCAACAATACCACACTCAGTCTCAGTCCAAGCCTTAGACCAAAATGGGGACCATCGGCCTCTCTTCATTCTGGAACCAGCAGTCAATAGAAAAATAATCTGCAAGGAGATGACATGTAGAGCTGAGCAATGAAGAGTTAGGTACATATAATGGTGAGTGGCCTTGATGTATGGCCTAAAAAACTGCAATTATGTGCAGATTGGGCATAATGTAAATTAGCAATGATGTGCTAAGTGTGGATACTGAACCACTTCACCGTGTACACTTGACCATGCAGAGACCTGCTAAGTAGGCATAAGATAATGCAGAAAGTAGGCATAATGTAAACTGGTAAAGATGTGCCAAGTGGGTTCGTTATGATATGCTACATAGGTTTAAATGTTCATAAATAAGAATAATATGGATTTTTCAAAATATTTGAATTCTTATCGTGGTGGAATCAGAATTGTATGTAAGCAAACATCAAATATGCTGAAAAGAACTGTGTGTAAAGTGAGGTCACAGACTAAGAGGCATAACAGGAAAGCTCACTTGACAAGACAACCACAGCAACGATGTGTGGACAATCAGGGTCGGGGGCTCAATGGACAGTATCAAGAGATAGGGCACAATCTGTTGAGATGTGTGCAAACTGTAGATCACAGGTTACATTTACAGGAAGAGAGCTGGGTGGGCCACAACACCTGCCGAAGATAGGTGTAGTGGCATGGGGGTCAATATGTGTATTTCCAATAAGTCTGGAAAACATACCGTTCAATTATCACTTGGTTCAGTCTTATTTGCACTTTTTTATGTGAATGGAATAATGTCCAATAATATGTGGTATGTACACATTGCAGGGGATCTGTAGAGCATCAGTACATCAATATTAAAGTGTTTTAACAACGTGTTTGTTATTCTTACATGTGTGTACACCAGGGCAAGAACTACAGGACACTGTCCTACTTCTTCTTTCACTTCATTCTTACTGTTTCCTCTTCCTCTGTGAGGCTCCTCCCTTTCCTCCTGCTACAGCGTGTCTCCTTGACCCGTTAGGTTGCGGACTCATTCCCTCAAAACACCTCTCCCTCACATATCTCTTTACGTCCATGTCACACCTCTTCAATGAGTCTGCAGGGCCTTTTGATAATCTGTCTGGGTCGGCCCTCGGGTGGGTCTCTTCTCTCGTTTCTCTTTGTAATTGTTTATTCATTTATAGTGCGCGCCGGGCCCGGAGGCATCAGGGCGCAGAGCAGTTTACAGAGTTACATATGACAGTATAAAATATACACAATACAGAATATATACAATGTGCAGCTATATACAGGAGAGTGTGTCGTCAAGGTACATATATACAATAGGTAGATTACTTAGGCGCTGTTTTTTTATTTAGGTGAAATTCAACAGAATGAGGAACCAGGAAACATACTAGCTGGTCAGCAGTCTAGGGAGTGCAACCACTTCTTGACATTGCTTTTAAAGCAATGTAAGGGAGATATGGCTCTTAATGAGTCAGGGATAGAGTTCCATAGTTGCACGGCCAGGACTGGAAAGCTGGCACCTCCAGTTTTTTAAAGTTTGAACTTGGGTATTCTGAGACTGTTGGATTGTGCTTTTCTGATGGGACGTGTTGAGGTGTGTTTGGAGAATCTGTCCATGAGGCATAGAGGGGCCTTGTTTGACAGGCATTTGTGAGTGAGGTTGAGTGATTTTTGCTTGATTCTGTCATTTATGGAAAGCCAGTTAGTATCACGTCTCACATGGGAGATGTGTTGGGATTTGGGTATGCCTAGAACAGCTCTTAAGGCGTTGTTCTGGATTGTCTGTAATTTAGTGGTGTTGCGTTTGCTGGTGCCTAAGTACAAGGCAGTGCAGTAGTCCACTTTGGAGAGGATTAAGGCCCTAGCAATTGTAATACAGCTTGCCGTGGACAGGAATGGTTTGCATGCATAAATCAGTTTGCAAGTATAGTTAGTGGCAGATGATGTGGTGCTGATTTGTTTATTAAGGTTGAGAACTAAGTCTAGGTAGAAACCTAGGTTCTTGACCTCGTGAGAAACTTTGATCTTAATACCATCAATGAGGATGGAGTTATAGAGGGTGGATAGTTTAGTCAGTTTTTTCAGGGGATCCAACGATTAGGAGCTCTGTTTTTTCATCGTTGAGGCAAAGGCCATGGGTGGCCATCAATGTTTGTATAAACATTTTATTGATCATGAGTGTGTCTTTGTCGTGGTCACCTAGGATGGGGATGAGAATCTGGGTGTCATCAGCATAGTTGGTATATGAGACACTCAGATTGTCAAGTATGTCAAACGGGCTTTGTAAAGATATTTCATAGGGTTGGGAAGATGCAGGAGCCTTGAGGTACTCCGCATGTGATAGGTACTGGATCTGCTGCAGCGATGCGAGAGAAGACTCGCATGGACCTGTTGTCCAGGAATGAGCTTATCCAGGTGGTGGCTTCCTTAGAGAAGTGAGCAGCTGTTTTGAGGTGATTGCACAGGACATTATGGTCTACGAGGTTGAACGCAGCGGACAGGTCCAATAGGAGAAGGATGGAGGCTTCACCTTTATCTTTCCGGTCGTCTAATTGATTCTTTAAGTCTATGAGGGCTGTCTCTGTCCCATGTGTGGGCCTGAAACCTGATTGGTGTGTACCTAGTAGATTGTTGATCCCCAGATAGGCTTGAATCTGAAGGAAAGCAGCTTTGTCAAAGATTTTGAGACGAAAGGGTACAGTTGTGATTGGGCTAAAATTGGTGGGAATATTAGGGTTTAGATTAGGCTTTTTTAGTAAGGGTAGTATGCAGGCATCCTTGAGATTGGTGGCTACTGAGAAAGATTTGAAGGAGGAGTTGATAAAAGTGGAGATGAACGGAGCTAGGTTTCTTGCGGTTTCTTTAATGATGGGTGCTGCGCAGGTGTCCCCGATGCATTTAGATGGTTTTAGGGAGGAGATTATTTTCTCAGCCTCAACAGTTGAGATGGAGTTGAATTTAAATTGGTGACTGGGCCTAGTTTGTTTGAAGGAGGCTTCTTGCAGAATGGCTTCTTGTGTTTCCAGGGCAATCTTATGTAGAGTGGCTTTTTTGGCATTAATCTTTCCTTGGAGTAAGGTCATTTTATTGCAGAGGGTGTTTTGGATGTCTGTACACCAGGATTTATTTTTGATGAATGAGTCCCCAGGCTTTACCGGGGTTTCTAATTCCCTTAGGATAGGGAAGATTTCTCTAGTGTTTGAATTAGTTTTTTCAATTCTATCATTAAAGGTGTTTTTTTTTGTTTGAATGATTTCCTAAAATGTGTTCTCAGCAAGTCTTTTCTCGATGCGTAGGGCTTTTAGGCTGTGAGTAAACCACGTGTTTAGGTGAGCCATGGGTTTCTCTTTGCTGAGTTTAAGT
Organism: Ambystoma mexicanum; assembly: GCF_040938575.1. Taxonomy (NCBI): domain Eukaryota; kingdom Metazoa; phylum Chordata; class Amphibia; order Caudata; family Ambystomatidae; genus Ambystoma; species Ambystoma mexicanum. The sequence continues at coordinate 480,543,787 of NC_090921.1, forward strand.
GGTGCAATGGTATCAATGGCTGCGTTGATGGTATTATTGTTCAGGTCAATGGGGTTGGAGGGTGGGTTCACAAGTAACAGGTTACCAAAACGCTGGCATGTGTAATGCAGTAGTGCAGCATTAATGGTGCAGTGCATAGGTTCATCTGGGTCAGATTAAGCATAGGTAGTGCATTTCAGCAATTCGGCAGATAATGTGCATTTAAGCAGTAGCGCTAAATCATGTAGGGCATTAGAATGCAAAATGGGCGGTTTAGCTCATTACGAATTGGGTATGTATAATGCAAGCGAACAAACCAGCTGCAAAAGTTAGGCAAATACAATACAGATACACAATGACGCTGTATCAGATGGGCAATGGATATAAAGGCAATTTGGCTAGAACAGAATGAACGCCTTAAATACAGTCAAACTATTGGAATAGTTTAGATGATGCAATTATAATGTGAATGGGCAATCTCGCTAGAATAGATTAACTATTGAATCATAGTGAGCAGTACTGCTAGCTTTGAAAGGGTCAGAAAAACAGTTGTGTGGCTCATTTTGGATCACTAGGTGGGGAACGTCACTTGTCATAGATCAAGTAGCTTAGGGCAGCGGGGACATATGAAATAGGATTGAAGCTTGCAAGGGCTCGTACATGATAAACTTGACTTTCCATGTAGGGTGTGTAATGCTGTGTCCAAAATTGTTATTAGCCTTACCGCCTTGTGAGCTTGTTACATGAGCAGCTTACAGACCGGAGAGGCGACGTAAGTCGGCACGTGTCAGTGAGCAGAATTGGCAGAGTATTATGGCCAGTTCCCAGTTCTCCAGGCAGCGACAGGCATGGACAGGCCTTATTAAATCAGGCCTTTGTGAAGAAGGCCGGCTTGCGCCTTCCGGTCGCTATAGTTGGCTCATCAGGGCCAAATCAGCCAATCACAGCATGTGGCAGTGTGTCTATGAACTGCTGATTGAAGTAGATAGTGAAGCAGCCATTTTCGAGAGGCCAGTTCCAAATAATGTAAATGTGAGAAAAATATGGAATGTTGGGGGAAAGCTTTGCTGTTGAAATGTAGCTTGCAAGGGCTGAAGGCAGGCAGTAGGGGAACTGGGTGAGAATTCCCAGTTAATTAGCTCTGTGATTTTGTGCAAGTTAATGCACGTTAGAAATCTCACTGGGATATTCCTTCGTAAGTGGGCTGCTGTTGCTGCTGCAGCATGTGTTCCATCCGTGGAGGAGAAGGGCTCCTGCGCTCTCTTCTGTGACAATCGGACCTGGACCACTCATGGTGCTGTGACGTCTCCCTCGCTCTCTCCTTCTTCTTCCTCTAGCATCCTTGTATGCTGACCTGGGACTCCATTCAGCATGAAGTGCCTAAAGAAGGATGCATTCCTGGTGACTGCCCTCTGGGTGTTGGTGGATGTCACCATGGTCCCTTTTGCATCAGTCACTCTGAGGTGAGTTCTGTCATACCTCGCATCCGTCTTCCTCTGTATTCGCTGCTTCACAAGCACTTCTTCTCCTGCCTCAAATTCCTTGACCCTCGCTTTCTGGGCCTGGTTTGTTCTTTCTTTGGTTGCTTCCTTGGCTTTCATGACTCTCTCGCTCTTTCTCACCTAGTCCTCTAGAAGATGTCAATGGTCAGGTTGTCTCTGGGACCCTTGCTTGGTATGCTCTCATTAGGCCTCCGGGCAGTACCCCTGTCACCGAGTGTGGTGTGTTTCTGTAGTGATGTATCATGAGGCACATGGCTTGGTGAGTCGACATGCCTTTAATGTTTGCCTTCTGGATGCTCCTTTTTATGGATGACATATACCGTTCTGCCATTCAGTTGGCCCTTGCCATAGCAGGGTTATCCTTTGGTGGGTGAATCCCATGTGATTTGCGACCCAGCAGTAATCTTGGCCACTAAACGGTGCCCCACTCGCTGAACACTTCATCTATAACTCTGACGACCTGGGTGAACGCTGTGGACAATGTGTGCTTGACAATGGGAAATCTGGAGAACTCGTCCACTATTACCAGTAGAAGTCCATTGCAACGCCTTGCCATACCTTCTCACGGATGTGTGTTGGTTGCATGGGGAGTTGCGGGTCACTTCCCGTTGCGCACTGACATGGGAGGCAGCTTCTGACTACTTCCTTCTTCCACCATTTTCCCCTGTTCTCTCCAGGGAGCTGGCCAATCCTGCTGCAGTCTCTACCTCTCCTGTCCCCTCCCAGGCCCTTTGCACGGCCCTGGCTTCTCATTTCATCTCTAAAACTCAGGACATCCTGTCCTCTCTCTCTTCCTTTCCTCCTCCCCCCTCTACTCCCCTCTCGTACTCTGCCCTTCTGTGGCCACCTCTCCTCCCTCCTCCTCTGCCTTTCCCCTGTTCTTACGAGACAAGGTTTCTAGATAAATCAGATCTATGAAAGTCTCGTCAAAACAGGTTCACCCCTGTTCCTCTAAAACATTCAAGGAACACATTGACACCCTGGCTCCTGCTTTGGCTGACTTCTGTAACCACTTCTTCTCCACTGGAGTCTTCCCTTCCCCTCTCTGAGGCATTCCCTTGTGCACCCTCTTCTTAAAAACCCTCAGCCGACCCCTTCTGCCCTGCTAACTACTGCATAATCTCCATAACTCCTTTCCTAGGCAAACTCTTGGAAAAACTGGCCATCTCCCAGCTTAATCTTCACACTGAATTGGTTGGTTGGCTCCATGACCATCAGTCTGGCTTCAGAGCGGCCAGACGCATGGAAACTGTTCTCCTGAACATCCGTGAAGACCTGATCTCCAACCTTGACTCCAATACCCCCTGTGTCCTCATCTTACTCAATCTCTCTTCTGCCATTGATACAGTCAACCATGCCATCCTGCTGAACTGTCTCTGTGATAACGTGGGTATCACTGATCAGGCTCTGGCTTGGCTGACCTCTTTCCTTTCCGATCGACCCTTCCAGGTTCAACTTGAGTCCTTCTTCTCCTCTAGCTCTATCTCTACCCGTTGTGTTCACCAGGGGTCTAACCTCTCACCCTGGCTGTTCAACCAATACCTAGCACTTCTTTCCCCCCGCATTGCCGCTCTCTGCCCCAACATTCAGTCCTATGCCGATGACACTCGGCTAATTTTCAGGCTTCCTTCCGCCACCTCTTCTCCTTCTCTCATTTCTGACTGTTTGTCCGCTATCCAGGAGTGGTGTGCCACCAACGATCTCTGCCTTAATCTCAGTAAGACTGAGATTATCCTCATTGGCACACCTGCTCTCTCCTTTCCTGATGCTCTCTGTCCGGCCTCTCTTGGCCCTCTTCCTTCTCCCACCTGTGATGCTAAAAACCTCTGGGTCATCCTCGACTCCACTCTCTCCTTCTCTCCTCATATCTCTGACGTCTCTAAGAAGTCACACTACCAGCTGCACCTCCTCAAAGGTATTCTTCTTTTCCTCTCCTTCCCCAGAAGCTTACTGTATCCAGAGCTCTGGTTCTCTCTAGGCTGGACTACTGCAACAGCCTCTTTCTAAATCTGCCTGCCTCTGCTCTCCGCCCTCTGCAACTCATCCAAAACAGGACTGCAGGACTTGTCATTGGCCTCAAGCCCAGGGATCGTATCTCTCCAGGACTGAAATCTCTGCACTGGCTCCCAGTGGCTGCGAGGATTAAGTTCAAAACCCTCTGCAGTGTCCACAACGCCTTCTGGGGCCTCAATACCTTCAACTCTCTCTTCCTAAATATCTTCCCTCTCCAGCTCTTCGTTCATCCACCTCCAACTCCCTCAGTGTCAATCGTTTCTCCAAGCAACGAGTTGATGGTAGATATGTTTCTTCGGCTGGGGCCTCCCTCTGGAACAACCTCCCTGCCTCCCTGAAACTTGAGGAGAACCACCTCCGGTTCCGGAAGCATCTCAAGACCTTCCTCTTTGCTTCTGCTTTCACTCTTCCTCTCCGCTGCTGAACTCCTGACTGAAACTTCACTGGTCAACCTCAACAGCCCCCTCCGGGCAGATGATGGGAAGACGATGCGGCACCCTCTAAACAGTATCCCTTATTCTGACACTGCCAGTGCCGTACTGATCTTTGCCACGTGCTCCAGCTCCTGCCTGTTTACTCCTTCTTGACGATGTGCCAGTCTTTTGTAATATTTCCACTTGTTGGAGGCAGTGAGTTCTTTGGCCCTTCTGTTGGACGGGTTGGCTTGTGTTGCTCTGGCCAGTTCCTCAATGGTGAACACAGGTGGAAAAGCCTGATCTGTGACATAACATAAGTATTCTGTGTCACCTTCCCTTGTTGGGTGATCCTCCGTCGTCGGGTGCCTAGAGATGTAGTTAGCGGGATGCTGTCTCCCCCTGGTCTGTACGTGATAACAATCATATTCTTGGAGGCGAATGCCCACCTTTCTATTCTTGGTGGCATCTTGGTTCTCGGATTGCCGAATAGTGATAGGAACACCTGGTGATCTGTTACGAGGGTAAATCTCTTTCCGATCACAATGTGGTGGAAGTATTTGCAGGCTCAGACTGCTGCCAGGCTCTACTTCTCTGGCTGTGAGTATGCGCCCTCCGTCTGAACCAGGGACCAGCTTGCGTATGCTACCACACAGCTTATAGGCATGTCTGGTCTCTCATGTTGTGCCAGGATAGCCCCTAAGACAAACGGGCTGGTGTCAACCACCCATTCTGTGTGCCATTGTGGATTTATACATGCTAGGTGTTGCACTTGCTAGTTCAGACTTGATGGTATCAAACGCCTTCTGGCTGTCTCACAACCATCTGAACGGCTCATCTTTCCTTAGTAGTCATCTCAGTGGTGCTGGCGTACCGCTGGAGATATCAGGCACAGTACCGGCCATCCCCAGGAATGACCTGACTTCCCAATGTGGGTGGGTTCCTGCAATTCGTTGATAGCGTGCACCTTTTCCGGGTCAGGCTGCATCCCTTTCCCCAAGAAAATGTCATCGGAGAACCTCAATTTGTCCTTGCTAATGTTGCATTTTTCATAATTTAGGGTGAGCCCCACATCTTTCAGGATGTTACATACATCCAGGAGTGTCTGCTCTTGTTCCACCTGAGTGATGCCGTACTCTAGGATGTCAGCAGAATAGTTAAAGGCTAGCTTGACTGGGAGGGGCAGGTGTCTGATGGCTTCCTGCAAGAACTCAGAGGTGGAGGAGATACCAAAGTTCAGCCGCTTGTACCGAAATAAGCCATTATGGGTGGTGACAGTGGTTATTCCTCTGGAGTCAGTACATAGTTCCGGCTGATGGTACCCCGGTTGAGGTCCAATTTGGAAAGCTTAATTGCACAGTTCAAGTTGATGATCATGTCCCCAATCTTCAAGCCTGGGTGCCTCTTTCTGTCAATCGCAGTAAAGCCACTCTCATGTCGACACATAGCCGGAGTCTGTTTCCATCTTTGGGCACCACTATCAGGGGTGAGATCCACGGTGTATGCCCATTTGCGTTTTCTATAATATCATCATCCAAAAGCTACTGCAACTCTTGTGACTCGGCTTCCTGCAGGTGAAACCCTACCCTCTTTGGGTGTTGTGGGACGGGCTTGATTTTGTCATTGATATGTAGGCGGATCACTGTGTCTTTCAATCTTCTCACGCCTTTGAAGAGTTCACGAAACATGGCCCTGATCATTTCCTTGTTTACTTGGGCTCCCTTCAGGTGGCATATGGTTTCGCTGCCGCACTGGTCTCTGCGGCATACCACCACGCCATTGTCCTGAAAGGTAATGTCTATCAGGTCTTGGCAGGATAGCTCAGTGACAACGTGCTCACCTTGGAAGCAAGATGACACCGAGCAGCACAGGTTCAATCCCCAGGACTGCGCTTAAAAACCTCTAGGTAATAAGTGCGTTATAAATACCCTATCATATTATATCATATCACTTTTGCTGTGCAGAAGCTAAGCAGACATTTTCCCCAGACTGGGCTCCGAATTACTGTGTCTGTCATCTTCCCCTTGAATGAAAATGTCTTTCTGAATTGTCCCAGTGATGGGAGTGGCACGCTGGCCCCCCATTGAAAAAATCTTGCTTTCGATGAGGTCAAGTCCCATATGTTTCCTGAGAGTAGGACTTCCTGTTTCCCCATAATGGGCATAGTGGCCCATGTGTCTATTATGAAGTGGTTGGTGACCGCATCCTTCTTTACCATCACTTTGGGTGCTTCGCTGTTATCTCTCTCCCCATGTATCAGATTAACCATCGCATTGTGGGATTCTGCATCCTAACCATACATACATTTGTTCCAGTTTGCGTATGGGTTGTCTGGATAGCTGTAGTGGTCCGTATAATATTCTGACCATGGTATCTGGTTGTTGCTAGATGTCTCCCCATACTCTAGGCCTTGTTCCATGGCCCTTACCATTCTCCTGGGCTGTTGTAGGTAAAATTGCGGTTATCGCCACTGTGTGGTTGTTGTGCTTGGCCAGTATGGTTGTCTCCAGTTGTTTGGTGCTGCTGGAGGCTGTCGGGTTGGCGGGAATGGTTTCCATTCACAGCAGACAGCTTGGAAGTCACCTCTGCCGCATCTGGAGTGAAAACAAAAGGATGGGTGTCCCCTTCTTTGTGGACACGGAGGAAACTAATATACCAAAAAGTACAAAGGGGTTTTGTGTCTCAAGGAACTAGATACCGAACATGAATAAATAAGAATAGAAAGACTTCAAAGGGACGGCTGTGAAATAGGCTAAAGTCAGAATAATATCACTATAAACATATAAAACTTTTCTAATTTTTTTTAATTTAAATTAAATATCATGAAACAAGATTAAAACCATCAATGTATGCATTCAGGCCATAATTCATCTAGGACTACAAAAAGTGGATGAAACCATTGAGTGTCAACATTCCATATTAGAAATTCATTATGCCATATGCATCAATGTAGTGTGAAGTGGGCAACAGAACTCGATCCGCATAAACAAGGTTCATGGGGAAGGAGGCTGTGTCTCACTGGACAATGGTCACATACAGATACATCATAACTAAACGCTTGCAGGTGTGCAAATGGCAGCTACTGTAAAATGCATAAAGTGCATAAGAAACATGTAAACAAGAAATCTAGAATCAGTTGTTCAGTGCAATAAATTTGCTAAAATCTAGACTTGATTTGAAATGTGGTAAAGCGCCATAGAGCGAACCATCTAAAAATCATTAAATCAAATAAAGTGCCAAAAGTCTGCCGCATCTGGAGCATCATTCATTGGCTCATTGCCGGGCATGGGCCCGCATGAAAGAAAATCTGTCCACATCGGTAGCCTAGCCTCTGTGGGCGTGGTCCTGGTTTCATCTGTGAGTATCCTTCTCTTTTTGGTCCTCTCGATGGGGTTAGGTGGTCTATTGTACCCCTTCCCGTGTCTCTGATGCTGGTGAGTGTTGCAACTGCATCGTCTCTCTCTGTCTTTTCTTGGGTGTCTCAATGGCGGAAGCTTGGATCGCCAACCTCTCATGTACTCTCGCCATTTCAATCACTTTGCTGATCGTCAGCGGATTCTTCAAGAGCTGTTTATGTATCACAGACAGCGTGCACCCTTCCATAACACAGAGTCGGATTGCTTCATCATCCGAAAAGGCTGAGAATTGGCAGTGTACCAACTTTTGGCGAAGTCACGTGATGAACTCCTCCACCGTCTCATGGGACACCTGTTGCATTGATTGAACACATACCATTCATAGTCCTTGTTCAGCTGAGTTTCTTATGTAGGGCTGTGACAAGGGCATCATAGGTGTTCCTGTCTTCTGCTGGGATGGTTTAAATAATGCCGTTGATTTCTGTCCCTGCTAGGTTAGTGAAGATGTTCTGGAGTACTGATGACTTTTCCTCCCCTGCTGCCTTGATAAAACCGACATAATCTTTGACTCACGCGGTCCATCTGGACCTCTGTCTGATTGTGGTTGAAGGCTGAATAGGCACGGGTTCTTAAGAATGCAATGCTGCTGGTGCTCTGTTGCACTGCCCCCTGTTCTCCTGCTGGGTCCACCGTGATGTCGGGTGCCTTGGTCTGTTGGGCTTGGTAAGCCTCATGACGTGTGTCGCTCACCCGGTGCGCGGTGTTTTCTTCTGGCTCTGCTCTGTGCTGCTAGGGGTGCTGACTGGGATACCACGTGGTGGTGCCGGGCCTCTTTGTGTGGGTGGTCTGGCTGTTGGCGATGTGTCCTCTTTCTCGTGTCCCACTGGCCTCTCTGGGCCGTGAGCCTTTAACCCTCTTTTTGCAGTGTGGGTGGTTTCCATTCTTGATCCTTTTATTTAAATTATGTTTTTTTCGCCGTAGATGTGATCCTCTGTGGCCCCACTCCTGTGTGTGTTATGAGACGGGCGGGTGCAGGCCTTCCCTGAGGCCAGATAATAGTCTGTGTCGTGGCAACGGTACAGCTGCTTGCCGGCAAAGGACACGCGGAATGCCTGGGTAGGGGCCGCTGCTTTACTGCAGCGAGGCCCTGCGGTGTGAACCTCACCTGGTGCAAGGACACTGGCTCTACGCCCAGCAAGGACAGGCGGAATGCCCAGAGGCACGCGTGGATCGCAACGTGTTGCACGAGGACGCTGGTTCTCCTGCGAAGCAAGAATGGGCAGGACCCAGGAAGGACACCTGAATGTCGACGAGTGGGTCTTCACGCAGCCCACAAAAGGATGGCTGCTCAGCACGCTGCTCAGATGATGGTTTTCTTTATTTGTATCCTCGTCGGCAGTTGTTATTCTTACATGTGTGGCTATAAGGGCAAGAACTACAGGACTTTTTATAAAACCCTGTACTCTTCAGAGATCAACTTATCTGAGCGTACAATTGGTCAATTCATTGATGACTGCCATCTGAAGAAAGTGAGTTTGGAATCCTTGGAGTGTATGGAAAGAGATTTGAACGTGGAGGATCTCAGGTTGGCTGCTTATGCGCTGAATTCTGGGAAGTGTCCAGGCCCGGATGGGCTACCAGCTGAACTTTTCAAAATGTTCCCAGAAGAGGTGTTTGCTTTGATGCTAGAGATGCTGCGCGCCTCTTTGAGGAATGGGTGCCTTCCAAGTTCAACAAGACATGCTTCAATCTCCGTTTTTCTGAAGGAGGGACGATCACCAGTGAAAACTGGCAGCTATAGGCCGATCAGTTTATTGAACACGGACAAGATTTTCGCCAAGGCGTTAGCTTTGAGGATTGAGAATGCGCTGATGGATATCATAGATGTAGGCCAATCTGGATTTGTAAAAGGCAGACATGTTTCAGAAAATGTGAGAAGATTGTTGCTGACACTGTATGAAAGCAAAGAACACCATAATGATGTGGTGACGTTGTCCTTGGATGCTGAGAAAGCTTTCGACCGTATTGAATGGACATATCTTTTAAGTACATTGAAAGGCTTTGGTTTTGGAGATACCATGATCGGATGGATAAGACTGCTGTATTCCAGGCCGACTGCTTGTGTTCGGACTAATGGCATGGACTCGGGCATTTTTGAACTTGGGAGAGGGACGAGGCAAGGCTGTCCACTGTCGCCAATTCTGTTTGTGATCGCCATGGAATTGCTGGCTGTGAGGATAAGAGAAGAGGATAGAATTGAGGGCGTACGCTTTGGTGCAGCCTCCCAGAAAGTTTGGTTGTATGCGGATGACATGCTGGTGGTGGTTCAGAATGTGGAGAGCTCCATTCCTGTGCTGATGGAGTTGATCGATGTGTTCAACAAGGTTTCTGGATACAAGATCAATTGGACCAAGTCGGAAGCGCTGCCGGCATCAACCACTTGCACTGTTTTGAAGATGCAGGGTTTTCCCTTTAAGTGGTGTCCGAATAAGATGAGATACCTTGGGATTTGGCTAACGAATGATTTCTCGAAAATAATGGATGTCAATATTACACATGTGATTCAATCTTTGGAGGTGGACCTGAAGAGATGGAATGCACTTAAATTGAGTCTCTGGGGGAGAGTGAATGCCATCAAAATGACATCAACACCGCGAATCAACTATGTGCTCAGTGTGCTTCCCCTGGACGTAAAGAAGGGCCATTGGTGGAAAATTGAGAGTTTAATCCAGTCTTTTCTCTGGGAGAACAAACAGCCACGCCTCAGCTTGTGGAAATTGCAGCTGCCCCAAGACTGTGGAGGTTTGGGGGTTCCTGACTTTGAGAATTATCATTTGGCCTTTGGAGCCAGGCATCTGGTTCCATTTATTGAAGATTCGGAGGATGTTTGGACGCTGGCGGAATCAAGTAGTTCTTCTCCGTTGCCACCTAGGGCCATACTGTCCATGGTGGATGGATCTGGTTATCGCTCATTTCCGCCGACAAGATTCCTGAGAACTTGTTGGAGGGAACTATGGAAGAAAAGTAAGCGTAAGGTATGTGATAATGATTACATCCCTATCTGGTTGAATCCAGGTATTTTGCTGAATGGGAGGCCGCTATTGTGGTTGAACTGGCTCCTGAGTGGTGTACTATGGTTGAGTGATCTGATGGAAGACGGCAAATGGATCAGCTATAGAAGACTTTCACAAATTAAAGATCTCAGAGACTGTACAGTGGGTGAATACAGAAAATTGAGAGGTTTGCTGCGGAACCAGAGAACTGTTGATGGCGGTGGTTGGCAGTTATGGCTACCTGAATATAAGACATTAGGTGCTATGGCGTCCAAAGTATATAGAAATCTGAGCCAACAGTAAACGCCAGCAGAGGGGTTGTTAACTAAGTGGTCTGAGGTCCTTGGCTCTGATATGACTGTGGAGAGGTGGAGGTGTCTTTGTAAAAACGTAACTCTGACATCCATTAATCTTGGAGAACAATGCCGCCAAATCAAAATTCTTAATAGAGTGTTTTGGACTCCCCAGAGACTTTATGCGAGAGGGATGATTGACTCAGAGTCCTGTTGGAGGTGTAAGCATGATGTCGGCTCCTTTGAACACTTGATCTGGGACTGTTATGAACTGAGGACATTTTGGAGGAGTGTCACTGAAAAGATTAATGAGGTTCTATTACTGCAAGAGGATTTTGATTATAACACTATCATCTTGGGTGAGGATGATAAAGTGGAAGATCTCACTTATCCACAGAAATGCTGGTTTTTTAGGGCTACAAATTCTGCGACAAAAATTGTTTTGAGAAAATGGAAATGTGATGAGAGACCGACCTGTTCAGAATGGGTGGAGGACTTGAGGCAAGTGGCCAGAATTGAGAAGGTTATCCTTCGCAGGAACAAAAAGTTGAAATTGTTTGATGATATGTGGGGTGGGTTTTTGGATGACATGTGATAATAAGTTGGCCTGTTTTGCTTTTTAGATTCTGTGAAGGTTGGGGATGGATATGGGGTGTGGATTCTATGCAATGAGTTCTACGATTACAATGCTGATAAGTTTGTTGCTTGTATGTTTTCTATAAAATTCAATAAAATTAATAATAAAAAAAAAAAAAAAAAGAACTACAGGACTCCTCTTACTTCGCCTTTCACTTTATTCTTACTGATGCCTCTTCCTCCCGGAGGCTCCTCCCTTTCCTCCTGCTACAGTTTGTCTCCTTAACCCTTTGGGTTGCGGACACCTTCCCCCAGAACAGTGTTCACTATATTAGTGATTATCAGGTCCAATGTGCTAATCATTTTGGTTAGCAAATAGAGTTGCAAACGCTGCGTTAAATGCAACAGTGGATGGCAGTTCAGAATAGCATTATAGGTAAAGTATATATTGTTCAAAGAAAAATATTGAGGAGTTATTAGAGATAAAAAAGGACCCCTTTTCTAGGCATCCTTAGACAGCTCTCACCCTTCCTTGCAGGCACATTTGCTTGGACCCTTAGCCCTTCATCCTTTGTCCCCAGCCTCTCAGTCTTTCACTGTCGGCCATTCATCCCCCAGTCCTGCATCCCCAGCCCTCCACTTCCATCCCTTGGCCATTCACCCTCAGCCAAGGATGGATCACCACTGCTCGTACTGCAAACACTTTAATGGTGAACTTCCTCCATACCAGAGGTGGACTTCCTACGTGACAACATGTCCTTCTCCATTTGGCCCCGGATTTGGAAATTACAATCTGCAACTCCAAGAATGCACTTATTTGTTGCATTAAAACCCAGAACTGGAAGCAGAGTCCCTGGTCCTGACAGTATTCCTGGGTCTCTAGATTATAGACTAGACCTGTCCACTTACGGGTAACAACTGTCAGGAACCGCGGGTGGAGGATTTGGAATCATTGGAGGCACTAGCTTAATGCACGGTTCCGCACCAGTCCTCACCCAACATGGCGGAGTCTCCTATAATATCCGACTCCGCCCCCTGGTTCGTTGCGTTGTATCTGTGTACTTTCACTCCGACGCTCCGTTTACTCCGTAGTATTTGCTTCTCTCATTTGACTCCTCGTAGTCGTTTTGTTCTGTGGTTTACTATTTAGCTTCTTTGTGCCTGTGTTTTCCTCGTCTGTCCGCTCAAACTTTCGATTTGTTTACCTTCTGCACTTCGGCTCCCGGAGTCGGTTTGCTTACCTCTCGCTTTGGCTTCTTTCACCGTTCCTTGCTCCACCGCCTGCGGTCGTTGACTGCTTGCGGCTCTACCTGTCTCCTCCTACTTATTCTGACTTACTGAACTACGGCGTCTGGCCATTCCTCTCTATCGCAGCTCTTCTGATCTTGCCATCCACTAGTTTTCTGCCTTATTGATCTTCCGCCTTTCTTTTTTCTTTGACCTGTTAGCACACTGTTTATTATCCTTCTTTCTGTTAGGACTTACCAGCATTTTGGATACTTTCTCTCTCCTGTGGTTGTTTATCTTATAGTGCCCGGTTCTTCTGTCATTCCTTTTAGTGCTTCTTGGTTTGTAGTGGATACTGCCTCTTCCACTTTATCTTTGCCTCCGAGTCTGCCACCATTAACCATCCATCGAGTGTTCCTTTGGCAACTCAGCTGATTGGAGTGTTTCATCCACTGCTCATTAAGTTCCGGAAGATCCTCATACCACCATCTCCCATAAACGAGATCTCCAGGGTTTTTTCTGCCTTCCGGCTTTTTCCCTGGGAGTTGAGACTGGCCCTCTGGGAGCCCCCGAGGGCAGGTTTATATCTCTGTCAGGTTGGCCTCCGGAGGGGCCAGACCTTATTTACATGATTGGAAGGTCCGGACGCACAAGGACAAGGCTTCCAACAAGGAGAAGAACCGCCTAAAAGTTAAGGAGGCTCTCAAGGATCAGGTGAGGAGAAGGGGGAGGTAGAGCCGAAGCCTGACAACAACCTCTTGTCTGTATACTATGGCATTTTCTGGGCTTACCTGTAGGCATACCTGCCTAACCTCTGGGTTTTCCCAGGAGACTCCAGGTTTTTAGCCATTTCTCTCGGTTTCCGGGGAAGACCCTGGAGTCTCTGGGTTTTCGATGCAGTTTCCGGATCCCGTCCAATCCTCCATCCAATTGGCTACCGGCAGCATTCTTTTGCAGCAAATCGGATGGAGGATTGGACAGGACTCGGAAACTGCGCAAATGCAGTATTACCACATTTATTTTGCTTAAACTTTCATTCTTTTTGGCCAGTTTGTCTTATGTTTTAGTCGCCCTAAATTGAAGGGTGACTAAAAGATAAGGCAAACTGGCCGAAAAGAAGGAAAGCTGAAGCAAAAAAAAAAAATGTATAAAAACGGAACACTGCTTTCAATCCGGTGTCATTAATGAGAATTAATGACACTGGACAGAAAGCAGTATTATTATGTTTTCAGGTTCCATTCTTTTTGGCCGGTTTGCCAGCACTCAGATTGAGGGTACACGAGGGTGGACGGAGTCCACCCACTTTTTTCAGAGGGTGGACTCGGTCCCCCCCATCTAAAATTAGAAACATTGAAGGTCCTTTTTGAATTCATGAATTAGCCTCCCTCAGGGATCAAACCAGAGCAGTCAGGTTTGCAGGCTGAACACCTCACCACCGCACTATATAACCTCATGTGAAATAACAAACAACTAAGGTAAATGTCCAATTTCGGTACTCCAACTTCCAGGGAAAACCTTTGTATTGGTTCTTGGAGTTTAAAACATGCACACATGTTAATGTTTTCAAAAACATTATTTGAAGAAAATGTCCTCTCTTGGGGGAGTGTACATTGAATTGAATTGGATATTTTATTTCTATCGCGCTCGTACACAAGTGGTTCTGAGCACGACACAGCAAGGGAGGGGAACAGGGGAGAACAAAAACAGTGATCTTAATAGGCCCAGTGACATTGAGAATGCGCAAGTGCATGGGAGAGGGGGAGGGAAAAGTGCATGGTAGGGGGGAGAAGTGGAAAAGTGCAGAGCAAAGGAGAAACAGATCAATAATAATAAATAAATAACTAATAAAGGCAACAAACTGTGGTAGTACAGCAAGCAGGTAGCAAGTGCTGGGGGGGGGGGGAACTGTATAGGTACAGATACAGACCCCAGTGCAAGGGGTGGCCTGGAGGCAGAGCGGGAGAGTCGCAGGGTGAGCAGGTACCTGGGCCCGGAGGACAGAGGGTTGCCGGGTGCAAAGTGCCAAGAGAGAACAGATCAGCAGGGGAAAGGGGGAGTGAAAGCAGAAGCAAAGAGGACGGTCTTGAGGTGCTTCCGGAACCGAAGATGGTTCTCCTGAAGTTTAGAGTGGCAGGGAGGCTGTTCCAGAGGGAGGCCCCAGCCGAAGACAGAGATCTACCCCCAGCTCGTTTCTTTGAAAAACGACTGACCCTTCGGGAGTTAGAGGTAGAGGAGCGAAGAGCTCGAGAAGGGAGGTATTACATTGTGTGTGTATTGCTTTTTTGGAAGGCGAAGGCCATTCCCCCTATGCAATTTGGGAGGTTATGCATGTCCTTGGACATTCACATTTATTGCATTTCACTGTTAAGTGCAAACTGCAAACGTGTTTCTAATGACTGCTACAAAAACCAAGTTTACCTTTTTGACAGGTGGGCGGAGCATGTGGTCGGGGCCATGTGCAAATGGGCAGAGTCTTTTGTGACTGGGGGCGGGGCATACATTTCAAATTAGGCAGGTATGCCTGTAGGTCTTTGGTCAGCTGGGATCAGCCCAGTATCCCATGCCAGCCTGTCGGATAACGTCGATAATTGAGGCGAGTTACCCCGTACATACATACCATTACCTCGGCTGTCAATCAAGCCCGGCAGAGTGTCCCATTCCTCACACAGATTAAACCATCTCCAGTCCTATCTGTCTGAGGCGCGCTGCAATTTATTACATGCTTTCCAGTTAAGTGGAACCAGCTTTTATCATTATATCTTCAATCTATTTAATCAAGATATCAATTAACGCCAGAGAAGAACCTGCGCGTGGCTCTGGAGAGGGTCCACCTCCCGCGCGGGCGGAAGGGGAGGTTTACCTCAGTTGTGTTCCTTCCAGAAGACAATATATCAAACGACAGACGAATGTTGCCACGAGTAAGGCTGTGTGTTCTCTGGCACAGTTCCAGCATTGCCTTTCAAATACAGTTCTGCGTGCACGCACACGGTATAAGCTAATCTTTTGTTTATGCCCTTTCCCCCTGCCCCTAGACGAAAATACACCCTCCCTTTATGTGCCAATCGCGCACATGATCTGATCACGTGTGTACCTCTCGCTATTTTTATTTATTTAATGGAGACCCTCAAGGTATGCTCTGGCTTTTAAAAACACAATTTGGGCCTCATTTTGATGGGCCCGGAGTGTCAAATCTGTATGCCAAACAATGGATAAATGTGTTACACATGGCCTAACAGTTGGCTACGAGTCAACAAGTAATATACACCGTCTGTGTGAAATCAGTGCTCCCACGAGTAGGAACCAAGAGATTTCGCCAGCTGTTAACAGGTGGTTTGTGGTCTGTGGTCTTTTCGCATATAAGTGCAGTAGTGGAAAAATTATAGCCACATACATTTTACCAACTAAAATGACTCAAAACAATCACCAGCTTTAATTCGGTGCAAGCTGGGGAGGGGAGTGACACAGCAAGCCCAGTGTCAGATTTAAGGCAAAGATCCCCGATGGCAAGATTGACACAGGGCCCCGGGTGGGCGGGCCATGGAGGCGGAGTGGAGGAATTTGCAAAATGATGAACTTTACAGACACATACGATATGATTTTTTAAATTGTGCTTTTCAGTTTTCTGTGTTAAGGGGTCTGACTAGCTAGAGCGAGCTCAGCCTCCTCACCAGGTGTTGCTGTCAATGGGGGAATATTGAATGGTCAAGCTTGAAGCCAATGTTGGAAATGATAGGTTTCAAGACAATGGGCAAAAACATGGGCGACGGTAAGGGACGTTACAGGATGTGATATCACTGGATAATTTTACAGCATGCAGGTCCATTGCATGCATAGCCCCGGTGTCCTTACCCCACAAACTTGAAATATCATTGAATGCCACTTTTTAATCTCCAAACATACCAACTGTTACCTAATGGAGGTCAGGGGAACCGGGCAAAGGTTAATGATGCACAGGAATGATGGAAAATGCAAGCCACAGAGGTTAAACGGTAGGCAAAATGGAGAGTGGTGGGACAAGAGTTTATGGATAATGGGAGTGAAGGAGGTGTAAAGAGTGAGGGAGAAAAGAAGAGTGAGTGACGGCAGGACAAAGCAAGAGTAGAGAGGCAAGAGAGTGACGAATGGGGAGCGGAAGGGCATAAGTGGAAAGGCAAATGGCATGTGGCGTGGTTCACGAAGGAGGGGACAAGTGGAGAGTGAAGGAAAACACTGAGTGTGTGAATAGCAGCCGAATGAGGAAGAGAGCAGGAGCTTTAGAGAAAGAACCATGGGCAGAAATGGAGAGAGAAAAAAGGCGGGAGGATTAAGGGAATTAAGCATGCTCATGGGATGACATAGTAGGCATAAATACCAGGAGGTAGGAGAGAGAGAAAAGGAAAGAGTGGGATAGTAAAGAGAAAAGAACTATTAAGGACAAAGGACAGGCCTTAAAGAATGCTGTGTGGGAAGAAATTAAGCAGGAATGAAAGGGAGCTTTTTTGTGATGTAAGGAGGGAAGGCACTTGCCCTGGATGCCCACCTGGAGTGCCACAGCTGCCCCACTGCACATGGCATGCTTTCTAACACATAACAAGAAGGATGCACTAAATAAATGAACAGGGGCACAATTACAAGCCAGCCAATCGAATGAGGTTGGATTGAAATGGGCCAAAAAGGTCAATTTAAGTGAGAAAAATCCCCTTGCGTGAGTTCTCCTTGTTCCCCTTGCATGAAGTGGACTGCTACACAAGCCCAGGTGAAGCCCAAGGATGGGGAACAGGGTTGGGGTAGGTCTGGAGGTTGACCAACTATCTTGCATTCTGTAGCACTGTCCCAATTTCATGGAACATGCTCAGTGTCTTGCACACAACCTGCTCGGGACAGGAATAAGTCCCGACTTTGCTCTGAAGCAGGGTCTGCTATTTAAAGTCTTCCCAGCTTACACTTTTCGTCTAACATTTTAAAGTGCAGGGAAGCACAGAAACTTTTACGCTGCTTACCCACCACTGCCAGGTTCAGCTGTGTGTCAACAAAGAATTTCTATAAACGGATTAGAGCTTGATGACCCATGGGCACTTGGGCCAGGGCTATTGTCATGGAAAAGGTGCAAATGGTGGGTGATAATAAATGGGAGAGGAGTATGAAGCTACTTGCTGTGTAAAATAATGGCTCATGCAGATGACCTTATATTTCATTTTCTTTCACTCTAAATATGGTTTTAAAAACCAAATTACATTGTTTTAGGTCCAAATACCTTTGCAGGCTGCTACTGCAATATTGCATTCAGGATTGTGAAAATAAAGCTATACATGTCTGTTTGCTTGACCCGTTTCTATAAGCATATATATAATGTTAGGCAGGTTTCTTATGTGATTTGTGTACTTTTTGAGTCATTGCTAAAAAAAAAAGATTATAATGTAATTTTTGAATCCCAATCCTTAATAAAATACTCATAAGAACTATCACTGAGAAGATATGGCACGTGCTTAAATCACAGCCTGGGCCCGAATACTGATTTCACCAAAAAAAGGAAATGTTTGATCCTGACCACATCATTTTAATCTTACTTTGCTTGCTCTGCTGGCAATTGCAGTCCCTAGAAGTGATTCAATTTGCAACTTTTGCTTTAAAAAAAAAACCCTTGTGATTTACTAAACTATAGAGTTGTTGCCCATTAATAATTGTTGCTGTTCATACATACATGGTATGCCACATTATTCTTTTGGAATACACATGAAAACCTCTTTTCATTTCTCTACCAATGATGAGTATTGGAGACTGAGTTCACTGATTTTAATGTTTTTTTCTGTGATCCCGTGTCTGATCATGTCAATCCATATCATGCAAATTAGGGTGTCTGCCTATCTTTTGCTGTACAAAGCCTTTACATTCCCAGGACAGGCATGCAAGAGAAAGCAAACATGTCAGCGCCTTCTATGCCTAACAGTTCTACAGTTCTACAGTGTAGCCAATGTTGTTATTTTGTTGTATTGTGTCTATGTTAAAATGACTCTTGCATTATTATTACCATAAAGTGGATTGGGGAAGGAATAGGGTTGTTCATGATGCCATACTGAACTGTGTGCACCACAACCGCTTCCAATTCACCATTTTGTAAAGTTGGGCACCCTCGGTAGGTAGGAAAAGGGGGGGTTGTTGCCTTATAATGGGCGACGGGGCACCACCTTGCCACCCATTCTGGAGGGAACACCAAAATGTAAAGGGAAACATGGCTTCCCTTTGCACCTCAGTTCCCCAGCACACATGACCAAAAGGGCCCAATATGGCCCAATAGTCCATGCAAGGCTGGGACGTTTTGTTTCCACAGTCTTGCATGGCCCATTGTGGATGCAGACTGGAGAACTGCGTGGTGAAATGTGCATTGGGTGAGCTCCTGCTTCTCATCGCATATTTAGATCTCAGTGGGCGGCGAGATGGAGGCACCCCGGTTTCACAATGTATGTCAGGAACCAGTACGCTCTCCCAGCTTCCTGGTTCCTGTCTGAGTCACATGTGGTGGTCAGAGGCCTGGGCTGAAGATCTTCATCGAGTCCAGAGCTGGAGGGAAAAAGTATGTGTGTATTCGTTCATCGATGAGTAGCTCTTGGTTTTATGGCCCTGGTCCGGGTGTGCATACATTAAACTTACCTGGGACCCGCATTGGGACACACTGGAACCACCCCGTCATGCCAGACCAGCTGGTGACCGCAATTACATTTGGTGTTACTTCAGGAGATCAGGAAGCCACACTCCTGGCTTCCTGATCTTAAATAAAGCAAAGCACACTAGAGGGGAGTTTTATTTTTTGTTTACCCTTTCGAGATTCATATAAAACAAAGCATGTCATCCTATTAAACATTTAAGTCTTCTTCCAATCTCTGTTGCCACCTTTCATTTCCCCACTCATCGTTTGGTATGTGACGTATGTCACTTATAAAGTAGGAGATGCTTTATGAAACAAACCCCATTCATATGTACTATGGACAGGTTTCTATTCGCACTTTCCCTGGGCTACCATCCCCTCGTTCCCAACCTTCCTCCGTTTCCAATACCCATTCACTTGTCTTCATTTAAATAGCACTAGCAGTTGCAGCCTGCCCTTACATGCCAATTTCCCACTTGTCTGTCCAAGTCCTCCAGAGTACTGTTACTAAATAAGGAATCCAAAGGTACAGGACTTTACATAGCGTCCATGTGCTAAGCCCTTTGCCCGCTGTAAAATGGACACCTCACCCGTTCTGCTGCAGGTGAGTGCCATTGGTTGCTTCATTACCATTCCCGGATTGACTAGCCCAATGTGAACTTTGTACAGAATCGGTTGTAACTACACTGTTTATGATGTATCTTGTAACGTAATGCCTTTGTCATCTAAGATCTATAAATCTGTTACCATATCCTTAAGTTTTGCTATAGCGCCTTGCTGCCTATGGGCTTTGCGTGCTTCATAAATGAATACATAAATAAATAAATCTCCATTGGGGATTTGGTGTTACCACTGCTTTGAAAGAACACCTGTTCCTCATGGCAGTGCTTGGTTTTGTTAATTAGGGCTATAGAATCCCACTATCCTGAGTAATGGGGCTTGAGAAACCCGTACTGTCCTCCATGGCAGTGCTTTTATTGAAGGGGCTTATCAAGTCCTTAATTTCCTCCATGATGGTGTCGTGCTTTTATTAATGTTCAGGGCCCTCAACACCCTGATTTCCTCTATGGCAGTGCTTTTATTGCAGGATCTGTCAATGCAGGACTCCACCCAAGTCCCACCTGGGCAGAGCCTAAAATGAACCATTCTAGTGCTGAGCCCCGGCCATGGTAGATGCGCCAGCTGCGTCTCCAGCTACCTCCTGTGCCATGCGGATTCAGCTCTCATCCTATGCGCCCTGCGTGGTTGCAGAGGACATGAATTTTGAACACCCACCCTATCTGATTCCAGGGCAGGCTGGCCCGAAACATGCTGTTCATCTTGGCCACTGTTCGCTATGCGGCCCGGAACTTATGCTCACCTCTGGTCTGCCCGGACTGGGCCCCGGGCAAACCGGTTCCCGCAGGCCACGCCCTGATTTGGGGAACAACCACTCATGCAGAGCCAGGGTAGGGTGCCTCTTCAATGGGCTGCACCCACTACATAGCTCGGGATTTCTGTTCTTCGCAGCCCACCATGAATGGCCACTGGGTGGGCCATTGCCTCTCAGGCATTGTCCCTAGTCCTAGTAGTCAATGTGTTCCCCATGGTATGGAAACATGGTGCATTCCGGTAAGCAAGTAAGTCACCGCATTCACATTAAATACATTGTTTAAAACTCCTTGACTGTCTGTTGTTAATGTCTTACGATTTATACTTGTAAACCCCTACCTGACAGGGTCCCATTTGTGCCAGAGGTTACACATGTCAGACGTGTATGTATGTAGGCACATATGTGTGCATACAAGGGGTGTCTGTGTAAGTGCTCCCTTGAGAGTGCAATGTGAACGTTGTGTAATTGGTGTGAGTGCACGTGTGAACACAAATTAAGTATGAATGTTTGCCGCGCTTGTGTGAATGACTGATTGAGAGATGCTGTGTGGGTGCATGACTGTATGAATGTAAATGAATGTGTGTGTATGGAAGGCTGGGTCCTGGGGGGGCAGTGGTACATGGAGCTAGCAAGGACATGTTTTCTTATTATTGCATGGAATTCTGCAGTGGGCTTAAGGGCAAAGCCAACATAATGAGTGGTCTTACTGGGGAAGAGTGGGCATTTGTTCAGCAAGCATAGACATATTTTCTTACTTTATAATGGTGTTAAGGGCAATGCCAACCTGATGAGATACCCATTGAGACAACTCTATCGAATGTATCCCAGAAGGGACGACAATTTGAGGTAGGAACTCCCTCAAGGAATATGAGAAAGAGCATAGAAAAGAAGCCTGTGACATCATAGGAGAGGATGAAAAACGGCTCAGGACTCTGGCTGAAGAGGATGTATAGATCCTGAAGAGACTAATGACGAAGTAAGGAATCAAGAGAACTTTTAAATACAAAAAAGATTACACATGCACATTGTGCTGCAGATAATCAACGGTTCAATAACTGTACAGATGCTGAAATGCAAGTAGACTAAGTCATCATAGAAGATGGCTATATCTAGTGAATAGCATGAAGGCAAAGCCAACATTGTATAGAAGCTGGACATTGGTATCATGAATTTAGTAAACCAGGACCCATGAAGAGGGAAGAGAAAAATCGAGTGTACGTCCATTGATGTTTGTTGTAACTCCCTATTTTAGATAAATGTTACTAAAACAGCACTTTGCCATCTTCCTAAATTGGTTCAGTGATTTGGACTTGGAGGTATTATGTGTGATCCCATCCATTACATGCACATTCCTAAAGGGCCCTAAGCTGCATGCTGCTAGCAAAGACATGTTTTTTTACTGTGAGATGGCATTTTACACTGGTTCCAAGGGGAACATCAACATAATGAGTGTTGTTACTTTTTTGGGGGGGGGGGCAGGTCATTTGTGCAACCAGCAAGGACATGTTTTCTTACTGTGCAATGTCATTTTATACTGGTGATAAGGGTAAAGCCAACACCATGAGTGTTCTCTCTTGAGCTGAGCTTTTGCTCCTGGGATTAAGGACACCGCCAACAAGAGTGTTTTTACATGGCCATATTGTCCTACATTGGTGCAACCGGTCTGGAGAGGATTTCCTACTACTGCATTGCATGTTTTACTGACTTTAAGAGCAACACCAACATTATGAGTATTCATACATATAGGGTAGGGTGGGCATGTGTGCAGTCAGCATGGGCATGCTTTCTTACTGTGACATGGCGTCATATACTGGCATTAAGGGCAACACCAACATGTTGAGTATTGTTGCAGATGGGGTAGGGGCATTTGTGCAGCCAGCGAGCCATTCTATACTGGCATTAAGGGGGAAACCAACATTATGAGTGTTCTTACTTGGACATACTGGCCTACAATGATTCAACCAGTATGGTAATATGTTCTTAATGTGGAATGGCATTGTTCTACTGGCATTAAGGGTGAAGTCAACATGAATATGTTCTTATGTGGGGATACTGGAATATACTGGTGAAACCAGCATGGACAAGTATGTGCACATTCAGCACGATAAAATACTTTTAAGCTGTCAGAATGTTGACATACAGTTGGTAATGGTATTACAAAGAAACATTGGAAAATGTTCTTGAGCACTGTTGGAGACCTGGAATCTAATGGATTGTTTGTATGTCCTACCCAACAAAACCCAATATAAAAAAATAAACTGGGTGGCTTTCCAACCACAATTTCATTGAAAGTGTGCTGTAAAATTCACCAATTTAAGCGATTGTTTAAACAAAGTTGTCAGGTGGTGACACCCTGTGAACCACACTTGCTTGGTTCCGGATGTCACCAACCTGCCGCACCTGCTAAGTTTCCCTGGTCATTTTAGGGAAGAGATAGGGCTGATACCCTCAAGCAGCCATGACCTTCTCTAAGATTGAGTCATGAGGGCTCCAGGAAGGGCTCAATAGTCAGAAAAAAACATTACCGGAGAGTTGGAATACTGAAGGTGAAGTTGAATTGCCTTGTGCCTTGTGCAGAACGAATGGTCAGATGACTCGATAGAAGACTGCCCACGAATAGAAAGCCCACTGATAAGCTGAAGGGGAAACAGGACAAGAGGAAAGGCTACAGGTGCCTAGAAGGCTAGGAGCAGGCTAAGGAGAAGAACACGAGACAAGGAACAAAGAACAAAGAGAACAGATCAGGAAAATGTCTTGGAACAACAAAATTGCGACCAGCTCTCTTATCGTCCTTTTAAACAATCCTCGTAATTCTCCAGTATATGTGGTGGCCATCTAGGTCATGTCAAGCATTTTACATGCGTCTGCACATTGCTGCCATCTTGAGGGTGGACAGGAGCGTACTCAGTGCTTCTCATCAGAGCCACACTTCCATCCAGCCATGGAGAAGGAGGGCAAGCATCACCAGCATTGCCAGGGCGATACGCAGTAAGTTCTAATACAGGCTCCCTCACTAAACTCTGTCGCTCCCTCACGTGTTCATAGCAAATGGTTAGGCCTCCACTAATTATGAAATTCACAAGCTGCCACTGACTGACATTGCTTCCATCAATGGCATTAAATCTAGGTTGTATTACATTGCCAGGATACCCACCCTAGTCGGTAGTTTGAATTGTACCCACGTGGATTTTTTTAGTACCCAGGGCACTTGAATAGGTCTTCCATATTTGTCAAATGCACCGAATAATCGATATGCATATCTGTTATGCTTACCTGTTCTTCACCCATGTACATGCAAAGTTCCCAGGCTCATCACATGACTCCAAGACCGTAGCCCAATGCAATCTTCTAAATCTTTTGGAGGGATTACAACCATATCAGTCAATGCAACTGGTTGCGTGCATGATACCGCAGAAGCGCCTGTCATCACAGACTCTCTACTCCTTAAACCATACCACATTGGACACTGTGCATGCATATCACGACAGCACACTCAGATGGAGAGATATGCTCTGCAGCACCAATTATTGGAAGATACACATATTCCCATATGGAGATACCTTGACAGATAATCACATCATATAAAAATGGGATGGAAGGACACATGACAACTAACTGCTCATCAACATGCTCTCAAAAATTCCTACGCATGATTTTGTTTTCCGAAATATTTATGGCGAGAAGTGTTCCCTGATGAACCCATACATCTGACCTGTTATTCAAGCACTACAGAAAACCATGTGCACACTATAAGGGATCAAGAGTAAAAGTCGGACACAGTGGCATTATGTTTTTGGTCATAGACTTTTATTAAGATGAAATAAAGAAAGGGTTTGGGGAAAATCCTACCGTGCCTTAACTCTGTATTTGTATTTGTATTTATTTTATTTGTATAGCGCACAAGGCCCGAGGTCAACCAGGCACATTATTTAGTTACAGGCAGGTTACATAAGACACAATATTTACATTAAAATTTACAAAATATACATGGTTACAGACACAATATTCACCTAAACATATACAGAATATACATGATACATAGGCGAAGGTGTACATGTTACACAGTCTGTGCAAAATATACAGTCAAGATATAATGCAAAGCCGGCCTATGATGCTGATATGAAAGTTCCAGTCAAGGTCGTGCCTCGTCAATGGTGGACAGCCAAACTTTAGCTTTACGCTTGAAGGCAGGGAACGAGGGTTCAGCTCTGAGTGGATTGGGTAGAGTGTTCCACAGCTTAGCCGCGAGGACTGGGAAACTACGACCATCAGATTTTTGGAGGTTGAAGCGTGGGATGTCAGAGGTTTCCCAGTCTGAATAAAACTAATGGCTGTCTGTGTCAGGATGTTCAACCAAAAAGCATCCTCTGTCCTGTGTCCAAAAACCCTAAACTGACCCGTACACTCAATATAAAGTGCAACTCAGGGATTTCTTAAAACTATAAACGTATAGTTTTCTTTCAAAGTTCCAAACATGAAGTTGGAAGGTGCAGAAAAGAAAGGGAATAAGGTTCCACCAGGAAATGTAGTCCTCCCTCCACCTAGGTTTCTTCTAGTCTTCCACTGTCTATCCGGTAGTTCCGGAAGGAGCCAATAATGTTCCACTGCTTCACAGGGGGATGACTATTCACCTGTGTTTCTGCTTTGATAGAACGTTTTACTTCACAGTTTCAATGGGGACAACTTCTCCCTCGAGACTCCCTTAATCACACAGTCCTTTTGAATGTCTCCGTCTCTCACTGTCTGGATCTTAGTAATCCTTAAAGGGGTTGGGGGTTTCCCTTGTCCATTCATTTTCACTGTTCAACAATTTCAAGGAGGGGGTTTGACCCCTAAGCTTTCTCAATCCTTTTCCAACCCCTGATGTACCTGCCATGGTACTTGCAGCTTTATAAAATCTCTCATTCACTGGGTCTTAATTATCTTTCAACGAGGTATGGTTCTACTGTTTTTGTATTGATGTCCACTGTTACAAGATGTCCTTATCTTTAACCGCTGTGACAGAAACCTAGCTAGAACATATAGACCAATAGCATTAATAGATGCATACTGTAAGATGTTTGTGTCTATTCTGCTATTTCCTGTAAATGAATGGATGGCTAGCTCCTATTCCTTTAACAAATTACAAACTGGTTTAAGAGAAGCCATTCTACAAATTTGAACGGGCTGGTAATGGCAACTCTTCAGAATTTAGCATGTGATAGTTTTGTAGGTGAGCTCTATGTAGCCAAAATAGACTTGTCGACAGCTTTCGACTGTGTAATCCAAATTCAATTACGGGCTAAGTTGGCAAAATGTGGTATACCTGGAGGCTTGTTGAATTTAACAGTGGTCCACTAAGACAACGCAGGAATCGGTGTACGACTTAATCTGGAGGGAAACCTGTCCCACTGGATTGAAACACATGTAGGATTAAGACAGGGATGCTCATTAGGTCCCTGTCTTTTTAACCTCTATGTGTTGGATGTTGGAGAGTTCTTAAAAGAGGCATGCCTAGTGGCACCTAAATTGGGTGATCTACGGTTCCCATGGTTGCCTTTTGCGGATTGCTTCCTGCTTCTCGATCGCACCCGGGTGGGTCTTCAATGACTGATTAATACATTCACTGAATTTGCAACCAATAATGGACTAACGGTTAATCAGAGGAAAATCCGAGTCTTGGTGGTTTCGAGGGGTCAGAGAAGGAAAAAGTTTGGCTGGAGTATGGGGGGGTCTACCCATAGGAATGACCTCAAAGGTCCTATATTTGGTTTTCCATGCTAACGGCACAACCCTCGAGATCTGGATCTGTGCCTTCCTGAAGCAGAAAGCCCTCCCACCAATAAATCAAATTCTGAAATTCGATTACAAATTTGACCATTTTTCCTTAAAGCCTGCAATCTCCTTCTATGAGGGGAAAATAGTGCTGAAATTAATATATGGCATGGAGCTGCACTACCATCAATTGACGAATTTTTGGGAAACTCTAAAAGGGAGTTTATGGAGGAAAACATTGAAGTTACCCATCAATATACCTATGGCGGCAATATGGTATGAAGTAGGCATAACATGGCTGAAGGCACGGGTCCAGTGGCATCTGCTGTCCCTGTTTCGTAGCTTGATTGCCCTGTTGTGTAATACCTTGTATGTGGATTTGGGTAAACTGGTGCCATTGGCTGGAACGGGGAATGCTCCAAGTAAATATATGGCCTCGATCCGGGATACATGTGATCAATTTCTTGTTGAACTTGACATAGATATATTGACCTTGGTAACGAATCCTGAGAATGTGAAAAGGTTTCTATATGAAAGGGATTCGATTATCACAATGGATACATTCCATTCTTACCCCTCTCCTAGTTATTTAAAGCTGGACCATAAAAGAAGAGGGACTATTTCTTTTATACTTATTCAATTTCCAAGTCGATATTATCGTACCCTCCTCAAATTACGATGGAATATTTTGCTTACTCGGGAGGTACTGTTAAGAAGGAAGACTGTAGGCATTGAAAATACATCTTGTTGATTCTGTAAGAAGTCAGGGGAAATAGCATTTGCAAAACACTTGTTACTGCTATGCCCGGCATTACGGGCAAAAAGAATGACCTATCTTGAGAAGCTTGCAAAGTGGGGAGAGGGGTGATTATGATTATATCTGGCCCCGATGTACATCCATCCAGAACATCTCAGAGGGTCTGGCTGTAGCATCCTTTATTAAATCCTTGAACCTACATATTGATTACGATCTGGAACAGGAGGCCTGTATCTCTCCAGTACTAACAGGAGAGTATCTGGCCCGTATGTAGATGTACAAATAGTTATGGGAGTGGAGGGACCTAATACTGGGATTACAGTAGCATGGAACTCTGGAAACTATTGGAAGGTTGGTTTTCAGAGGTATTTTAATTATCTTAATTGTAATGAGTAGTCAGAAGTCTCTGTGTTTTTTAGTAAAATTGGGTTTTTTGATTCTATGTGGTTTTAGATAATATGGACAAAAATGTATATCAACACATTTAATGTATATTATGTATGAATATGCCTGTTTCTTTTAAAATTAAGAAAATGGTTTTAGGAATCTATGTAATCACGGACAAATGAATTTAAATGTTTGTAATTGTATTGTAGTCATCTGTCCTTGAAAGATGTTGAGTAGTACCAAGTATTTATGCAACTGTGGTGAGGTCACTGTAAAACTGTGAAAAGTCGTTTTTATTCTTATCTATTTGTCTGAAGTTTTTTTATTTTTTATTTTAATTTATTGAAATTTTTGAAAAACATGAATAGGGCGTTACAAAACAGTAATCGGAAAAAAGGATCTGTGGGTGCCTACACATGTTAAGCAATTTCCCACCCTAATACCAAAACATGAACTTTATTCAAAATACATTTGCCTGCCTCCCACCCCCTCCTGCCCGGGAAACACATTCCCCTCTCTTTCTTTTTATACTCACATACGTAATCGATATATAGAAAATAGAGACTTGTTAGGTGCACATTATAACACATCCATTAGATGCACTAGTACAGGTTGTTTGGGCTTGAAGTCCTCTGGGTCATATTGTATGTCATTTTCAGGAATACAGATTAGAGTGTTCTCCTCAGGTGTTACAGTCTACTGATTAGTTCCTGGCATGTATTTACAAACAAAATCTTTCCATAACGTGTCACATTGAGTTGATTGTCCATGCAGGGTCGTGGTGATTTTCTCCATGACACATATATTTGATGCTATTTTCACCCATTCGGCCTTGCTTGGGGTTTGCTCGAACTTCCATTTGATGACCAGAGCAGCACAGGCCGCTAGCAAAAGGTGGGTCGCTACACCGTTAATTCTTTTTCTTTCTTCCTCGCTTTGTTCAAATACAAAGAGAACCAACAGGGGGTCTGAAACCCTCAAGATTCCATCAAGTTCTTTGATCCGTCCTAGGACTTCAAGCCAGTAAACCTTGATTTTGGGACAAGCCCACCACATGTGCCAGTAGTCAGCTATTCCATCACACGTACGCCAACACTGTGGGCTTTGTGATTGAATCATTTTAGAGAGTCTGAGAGGGTCATATTGCCATCTGTGCAGTAATTTGATCCTGTGGAGTTTGTATTGACTAGCTATAGAGACTCGAGGTGCAGCTCCACACATCCTTCCCCACATATTCGAATCAACCTCCTCCCCGAGATCCCTCTCCCATCTACCCTTCAAGTGCAACGTGGACCCCCTCCCTGCTTCAACCAATTCTTTATACATGTCCGATATCAAACCTTTCATTTCTGTTCTGGAGTTCAACAGCTTCTCAAAGGGTGTAAGTTCTCTATCCACCTTATTTTTCCATTCAGCCTTTGACAGAGCTCCCTTAATCTGCAGGAAGTGGAAAACAGGGAGGGAGCCCAGCCCGAGGTTGTCACCCAGTTTGACAATCAATATAAATGTCCTGTCCTTCCAAAGTTGGCCCGCCCTCCCCAGACCTGCCTCAAACCAGGATTGAAATCTATCTAGGTTAGGAATATTCTCTCGAATACCCAGGGCCCATAGATGACTCAAAGGGGATTGCCATGAAGTTATTCCCTGCATATCATTTCTCTTTCTCCATATCTCTCAAATGGTTCCCAATATCGGGTGATCTCTTATTCTCCTTACTAATTTGTTCCTCGGGACACATATCCACTCAGAGACCATTGCTGGGGACAGGTAGTGATGGTCCATGGTGACCCATTGAGAATCCTTGCAATTTCGCAAGTGATGGATCAAAATTCAGAGCTGGGCAGCTTCATACTATTTCCTCAGATCTGGTAGTCCCATTCCTCCCTTATCCTTGGGTAAAGTTAAAGTGTGATAGGCTACTCTCTCATTCTTACCCTCCCAGAGGATCTTCAGAACAGCCCTTTGGCCTCATCAAAGAAGGTATTTAGCATTCCGTATTGGGAGCATCTGAAAGGGATAGAGGAAGCGAGGGAGGCACACCATTTTGATCGCGTTAAGTCTCCCCATCCATGATATGGTAAGTTTCTTCCATTTGGCTAGGTCCACATAAAACCTTCGGAGGAGGGGTGGGTAATTAGCCTCATAGAGTTTGGTGATGGCTCTTGTGATCTGTATACCTAGATATTTAAATGTGTGCCTTTCCAGAATGAGGCCCAGATGGGAGACTCTATCTACTTCTGCATGCGTGGGCTCATAGAGGGGAAATAAGATTGATTTGGCCTCATTGATTTTAAACCTTGAGAGGGCCCTGTACTCTTTAATCAGCTGGATTGCTCTGGGAATGGAGGACATAGGGTTCGAAATGTGCAAGAGTAGGTCATCTGCATACAAGGCTACTTTGTATTCTGTGGCTCCTAGTCTGAGTCCTTGAATTTGGGGGTCGTCTCTCAGTTTCTGTGCTAGTGCTTCTACCGAGAGTGCGAAGAGGATTGCAGAGAGGGGGCATCCCTGTCGTGTTCCTCGACCTAGTTTGAACCAGCGGGAGTAGTCACCGTTGAAAAGAACTGAGGCCATGGGAGATGTGTACACTGCTTGGATCCCTCCCCTGAATTTCGGGCCTATTCCCTCTTTGTGGAGGACTGCCAGCAGAAAGACCGATTCCACTCTGTCAAAGGCATTTTCGCTTTGACCGAGAGAAGAGCCGGTTCATTCCTCATGGTTCGAGATGCATTAACCAAGTGCAGGGTCTTCCTCATGGTGTCTGCTCCTTGTCTGCCCAATATAAAGCGGACCTGGTCAGTGTGTATTAGACACGGCATATACGTCTCTAGTCAGGCTGCCAAGATTCTGGTGTATATTTTTGCATCTATGTTTAGTAGGGATATGGGGCAATATGATCGACATTGTTTTGGGTTTCAGCCTTCCTGACCCATAAAGGGTTTCATAATATTTGGAAAAGGCATCAGGGATGCCTGCGTTAATGGTAGTGTGGGAGGTATCTTTGTTCTCTATGTTATGTTATGCTATGTTACTTGGCACTTGGCATTTATATAGCGCCTTATGTATCATTGGTATGACCTCAAAGCGCTGGTAGATTGAACGCCCTCGGGAACCGTAGTTCAGGTCAGTAGAGGGAAAGAGTGTGGTATGGTGCGTAGGCGCACCAGATATGTGTGCGGCTGGTGTGGTTGTTGCGTTGTAGCTGCTTTCATAGCAGTAGGTGTGGTGCTGATGAAATCAGTTGGATTTGTTCAGTCTGGAGGGTGGACACTCAGACTGAGTTCTGGCTGTGTTAGGCCTGAGGAGACACCTGAAACTAGCCAGAATGTGCTCAGCTAACTGTGTTTTATTAGGGTGATGAGGTGTTAGTGGGGTCATATTAGTATGAGAACAGCTGGGCCGAATATGTCGTAGCATAGCTGTGTTCTAGTTGAATGATGGTGTATAGGGGAGAGTAGGCGTAGTAGTGTCATATGGTGGTTTATCTATAAAGTTTTTCGTCGACTTCATCGCTTTCGACCACTTCGTCACTTTCATCCACATCATCACTTTCGTCCACTTCGTCAGTTCAATTCTCTTCGTAAGTTCCATTCTCATTGTTTGTTCTATTTCTTCTATCGGTTCCGTCCAGTATATGCGTTCCATCTGCTTTATGCATTCCATCTACTCTAAGCGTACCACTCATTCTGGCGTTACCATCCACTCTATCCGTAGCGTCCACTCTATCCGTTCCATCTATTCAATCCGTTCCATTCACTTCATCCGTGCCACCTACTTCGTCCATTCCATCAACTTCATCCGTTCAATCATCTGCCTCATCCAGTCAACCATTCTGTCTACTCATCTTCTCCATCCACATGATCTACTCCATCCATTCCATCCATCATTTCAATCCTTCCCATCTATTTCATCCATTCCTTCCATTTTGTTCAATCTATCCACTTCATCGGTTCAGTCAGGTTTCTACAACTCTGTCAGTTTCTTTCATTCAATTGGTTCCATTCACTCTATCCACTCCATCTACTTAATCTGTTCCATCTACTCCATCCGTTCCATCCACTTCATCTGTTCCATCCGCTCCTTCCATTCTATCTGTTTGATTTATTCCATTGGTTCTATTTGTTCTATCCGTTCCATCCACTCCATCTGTTCTATCCACTCATCCATTCCATTCGTTCCATCCGTTACATCTGGTCCATTCATTCCATCCAGTCCATCTGTTCCATCAGGTCCATCCGTTCCATCCGATGCATCCACTTCATCCGATCCATCTACTTCATCCGATCCATCTACTTCATCCGTTCTATCCACTACATCCACTTCATCTGTTCCGTACACTTCAACCGTTCCATCCACTTCAACCGTTCCATCCACTTCATCCATTCCATCCACTCCATCCGTTCCATCCACTACATCCGTTCCATGCTCTTTGTCCGTTTTGTTCTCTTTGTCTGTTTTGTTCACTTCAACCGTTCCATTTTTTTCATCTGATACATCCACTCTCTATGCTAATTCACTCTATCCGTTCCATCCTCTCTTCCCATTCACTCTATTTGTACCATTTATTTTATCCATTCTATCCACCTCATCTACTCATCCAGTCTATCCATTAGTTTCCTCATCCATTCCACCCGATCATCCCTCAGCTCCATCCGCTCATCCCTTCATCTTCTCATCCTCTCCAATTCACTTAATCGCTTCATCCCCTCACCCCCTCATCCCCTGATCCATTAATTTCTTCATCCCCTCCATCACTCGCCCCTTATCCCGTCATCCATTCATCACTTCATCCCCTCCATCCACTCACCCCCTCATCCATTCATCTCTTCATCCCCTCCATCCACCCAGCCCCTCATCCCTTCATCCATTCATCTCTTCATCCCCTCCATCCACTCACCCCCTCATCCCCTCATCTATTCATCTCTTCATCCCCTCCATCCACTCACCCCCTCATCCCCTCATACATTCATCTCTTTATCCCCTCCATCCAGTTGATCCACTCCATCCATTCCATCCATTCCATCCACTCTATCCACCACATCCACTCCATCCGCTCAATCTTCTCCGTCGAATTCCGTTCTATTCCTTTCATTCCTTCCGTTCCATCCATACACTCCATCTGCTCATTCTCTTCGGTTCTGTTCCATCCGTTCCATCCGTTCCATCCGTTTCCATCCAATTTCATCCTGTTCCATCCTGTTCTGTTCTGCTCCATCCTGTTCCGTCCTATTCCATCCTGTTCCATCCTGTTCCGTCCCGTTCCATCCGTTCCAGCCCTTTCCATTCTGTTCGGTGCCGTTCCATCCGTTCCACCCGTTCCATCTGTTCCATATCTCCAATACTCTTCGCTCCACCCTTTGGGAGTGTAGCCTGGCAGCCAGCAGGAAGTCTGCCTTGTCCCCTTTCTCATAAAACCTCTTTTTAAGAAGTTGTAATTTACGGGCTATCAGTCCATGTTCAAGAAGGTGAAGTTCCTCCCTCTTTTTCTTTGCCTCTAGGATCTTTTCTGCTCTTCCATTTTCGTCCCCCCTCACTTTCCCGTCTAGCTGAGAGATCGCAGCTCTGAGTTTGTTTTCGATTAAGTTTCTTTCCCTTTTCTTGCTCGCCCCCTCTCTCATCAGGACCCCCCGCCTGGTCGCTTTCCCGGCTTTCCACACTGTTAGTTTGGAGACCTCCCCAGTGTCGTTGCTCTTAATGTATTCAGTGACCTTAGTTTCCATCTCCGCTTTGAAAACTTTTGTCCTTCCAGAGTGTGTCATTACACCTCCAGCGGCATCCTTTACTGGGCAAAGTGTCCCAGTCAATGTCAGCCATGACCATGTCGTGATCGGACCAGGTGATGGGGACAATATCCGATCTTATTGTTGCATTATGCATTTCCTCCGTCAGGTATATGTAATCAATCCTGATAAAGGAGGTATGTGGGGCTGAGTATAAGGGTTAGCCCAAATCTCCGGGGTGGAGTTGTCGCCATATATCCCTAAAACCATATATATCAAACATATTTGCAACCTCTTTGCGCCCCCTTCAGTGGGATCCCTCGTTTCCGTTTTTCTCGCTTTCCTATCCAGGTTGGGGTCCACCCACAGATTGAAGTCTCCCCTGAGTATGAGGTGTCCAGTAGCCTCTAATACAATTTTGGGAATTGTTTCTGCTAGAAATTTGGCTTGCCTTGTATTGGGGGCGTATATGGTTGCGAGCGTGAGGTTTACCTTTCCTGCAATGCCTGCAACAAGCAGGGCCCGTCCTTCCACATCCCCCCATGTCTTGGAGATCATGAATCCCAGCCCCTTTCTAATGAGTATCCTGACTCCTCCCCTTCTCAATGGGCCGGATCCCTAGAATTCTATCCCTGTCCGTGTCCCCAGGAGTTTCCGTTCCTCTCCCTTGGCATATTTTGTTTCTTAAAGAAAGAGGACATCTAATTTACCCCCTATGGAATACCTGATGTATTAAATATCTCTTTGTCGGGGAATTAAGGCCTTTGACGTTCAGTGTACCTACCCTGAGGAGAACTCCTACCCGTCGGTCTGTATCAACCACCATTTATGCTTATGTATGTTAGAGGACCCTTCAGCCATAATTGACACCGTCCCAATGTGTCAGTTGACCGTGCCTGCATCCCTACAAGTCTCAGTGAGGATTCTGTTCCTGGCCCCCTCTTCACCTCTCCCTGGTTGATGGCCTCCGGTCAGGATCAGTGAAAAAAGACTGTCCCAACGTCGGACCATCAGTGGGAGCCATTACCTGACGGCCCATTTTTGATAAAACATTCTCAATAACATTTGATCCCTCTTCTCTCCCCCCTTCTCATTCCCCCAAATAAAAACTCTTTGGAAGGATACATGGTGTCTCATTCAACATCGCCGCCTATTGCCAGTAAGTCTCTTGGTCTCCCTTTAGGAGAAGCATTCAGAGACGCGATGGTTTCCCCGTATCCAAGCCCAATGAGGGCATGAACCACTCATGGCTCCTAAAGCCGCTTGGTCTTGTATATTATTGATAAGTATACTGAGTTCCATTTATCCAATTGCCGTCATCATTTATCTCCTTCAGGTGTGACATTGCCTCATCTATATTTCTTTGATCCCTCTCTTCCTCCGTGGGCCCTGGAGTTCTCAATTTCTCCCATTCTGTCCTGTTACCTGATGTTCTCCATCTTCTGGGCGCTTTTCCAAAAGGTCTGCAGTGCATTCGCGTATCTCCCTCTCAGATTTCAATCTTATCTTCCTGCATTCGTATTCAAAGGAGAGAGAGAAGATATGTCCCCATCTATATCGAGTCCCTCGTTCCTTGATCCTCTTCATAAGGGGGCCACACATTCATCTTAGGGCCAAAGTCAGTGATGATAGGTCTTGAAAGATTGCAATTTGCGCTCCACCAAGGGTAAGTGAGCCTCCAGTCCTGGCTTTCTCCAGGATCCTGGCTTTATCCTGATATCTGTGAAACCTGGCAAGGACGGATCTTGCACCGCCAGGAGGTCCTCCAGCTCTGTGTATCTGCTCTGTTTTGGGCTCATCAATCTCTTCGTCTCCTACCAGTATTTTGATGATATAATGGATTGCTTTCCTACGGTCACCCTCCGTTTCTCCCTCATGCTCTGGGATTCCAAAAAAGCATAGGTTATTTCTCCTCTCTCGAATTTCCAGATCATCCATCTTCAATCAAAATTCCTCCTCCTCCCTTTGCTCAATCTCCCTTATTCGCAGATCCATCTGGGTTTCAATTGTGTCTATGGAAGCTTGATTGTTTTCAAAACCATCTAGCCTCTCCTCAATCTTGTTCATTCGCTGCGTTATCTTGTCTATTTTGCCACCAATGTTAGCTCCCATTGTCTTTATCTCATTCAAGAGAGCCGCAATGTCTCCTTTTGTTGCCACTGCGTCTGTCCCGACGGTTTCCTTGGTCCCTATATTTGTGTCAGTAGCAGCGTGTGATGATGATGCGTAGAGGTACTTGGCTATTTTTGATTCAGCGTCCATATAATGT
The DNA here is from genome assembly GCF_040938575.1 of Ambystoma mexicanum. Lineage (NCBI taxonomy): Eukaryota > Metazoa > Chordata > Amphibia > Caudata > Ambystomatidae > Ambystoma > Ambystoma mexicanum. Next base: position 480,579,080 of record NC_090921.1, read on the forward strand.
TTGTTGTACCGAAGGAGGCACACGCCCTGTTACCGGGGGCCCTGCCCTCCGTGTTGTTGATGAGGAGAGGAAATTAATGACGGGCCCATTGGTCAGTACTCACCCTCGAAAACTATTAATACAAGATAGCTGCACCATGTGAGGACTGAGTTCAGGATTCACATACTCCAGCAAGATTCAATAACCACAACTCAAACTATTCGCAAAGGGAAGTCCGTTTAATGATACATACATCAGCTAATGGAAATCAGCAGTATCACGAACACCTGCCTCACCCCGACTTCCCCGAACTACAGTCAAACAGCCTCTTTTATGGGCAAAATTCATCATCATTGATGTCTAATTCTACAAAAAATCATCACACAATATAATTGGTTGGGAAAGGTAACTTAAGTATAGGTGCTATATCTGTATATGGAAATAAAGCGAGTGGATTGGATAACTCTTATCGGGTGGGCGTCTATGCCCATCTCTCTACAACACACGTGATTGACATCACCACAAGTACGACGTCTTATTGGTTACAGTGTCTATAGGACCCTAGATTACATGGCCCATTGTGATTGGGCAAGTTACACCCCGAAACATAAATCTCCATTTTAATTAGCAGCATGCAGAATAGACACCCAGGTGCCTAGTGTCCCAAGATTCACCCTTCCTCCCTTCCATCAATCAGTGTTTTAGGGCTATGTGTCAATTAGTTGGCTGGGTATGGTCTCGGATCTGCAGTCTCTTATCAGGAAAAGTTATGGCATCTTCGGATTCTGGATGACAACAGGCAGTGGTACATCTTCGCGCCTGTCTAGTCCCTTGTTGGTTCACCATGAATCTGCTTCAGTTTTCAATTTTCTGTTCATTTAATTCCGTGTTCGCTTGGCCACCTGCATGGGCCTCTCTTATCTTGACCTTCACGGGCGGGCTGGTATGCTCTGTAGTTGGAGTCTTGTGAGCTCATGCTCACCTCCCCTTCTCTGGTCAGTCTCGATTTCCCCGGCATGAGCCTCTTTGCTGAGTTTCGAAACTTGGCCTGTCAGGCCTTTGGCCGCCTGGGTACATTTCTGCTTTCACAAAATGGAGTAGCATGTGTGCATTGTGCTGTGTTGAGTTAGATATATGGTTGGCGCTTGCCGCTCTATTCTTCTACTAAGCATTGTAGGCAGTATCGATTTCTTAGTATCTTGCGTTTCAAGCTTATTTACACACGTTCAACAGGGCGGTTGCTTCCATCTTGTCTCGTGGCACCATTCTCTTACGTTTTACCAGTGTCTCCCCCCTGTATCCGTTATAATTATCCTTGTAGTTACTAGTACTGGCATACGTGCTATCAGTAGCCAATTCTGTTTGTTCTCGGAGATGCTCGGGCCCTTGGTTTATTTCCATTGACCTTCCATTAAGGCTTTAGGGGTCTCCTCGTGGACCGTGTGCAGGTATTCCTCATTTCGCATCAGCGGCTGGTACGGCGGTCTGATAGGGTACCGCACTGCCCATGGTTGTCGTGTTATGGCTGCTTCAACCGGTACCGATCTCCTTATGTACACGGGGCAGAGTCCCAGTGTGGCTCTTTGTTGGTTCATTTTCTCCTCATACGTCACGTACCTCGGCGAGTACCTTACTGGCAACTCGCAATGGGGGGTAGGGGTGCAGGTCATATCTGGGACCTCCTCTACACTGTCAGTGGTTGATCCAAATGGTCCCAGATGGCTTTCAGGAGTAGTTAGGTGTTCTGAGTGTTCATGTGGACTTAGGGCCGGTTGACAATGTATCAGCCTCTTCGATGAACTCTGAGCAGCCTCCACATTACAGATAGCATGGGGATGCGTTTGTGGTCCCTTCTACCCTAGCCTCTCACCTCTTGTTCTTCTTCTGCTGAGGAGCGACAGAGATCCACCCCAGCACAGGAGAGGGGATCTGTGACTCCTTAATGTGTGGGAGTCATTGGATCAGATCCTTTAGTTTGTGCTTTCTCTCTGGATGTGGCTGGTTGATAGCAAGGAGTGGTGGGGATGGGACTCATGCTGGAGGTGTGGGGGATGGGCCTTAATCTGGTGCACCGGTTGGTGCCTGTGTGTTGGGCCAAATTGGAGGTCTTTCGTTCTACCGCTTCCGTGAGGGCAACTCTGTCACAGATCCAGGGTGCAGCCTTTCCTTAGTCGGTTCCACCAAGGCACATGTAAGGATGAGTCAATGCTGCGGGGGTATGCACCTCCTCCTGGTGCTCCTGTGAGGACACTGGGCAACACTCTAAAGAGTGCGAGGAATGTTTGTTGTCTCTGAGTCACCAGATGAGCTGCCTGTCTTCCATAGTTTGCTCCCACTATCTGTTATGCTTTCACATTCAGGAAGGATCTCCGTGCTGCACGTTATGTGGTACTCTCAATCCAAGGTAGCTTGGTTCCAGGAGAGTGATTTGGGGATGTCTTCAGACTGATTCCAGGATTGCTATGGGTCAAGGGTGTGCGCCCCCTAAATTCATTCCATGACCTCTGGAGCTAAAAAGCTGTAGTGCTTCAATCGGATTGCCTAATTATGGGAGCCCAGCTGGGAAGGTGGGGGCACCGCATAGCACTGGGGGAGGTTCTCCTATCTCCTCCCTTACCATTTCTCAGGGTGTGATCTGTGTCGATTCCCAGGCGTTCTATGCCAAGTATATTTTACCCCAACTGTAAGGGTGCAGCAGCACCAACTTCCTGGAAGGTGCCGCTGTAGCGACATTATTCCGTGGGGAGTGAATTTGCTCGCTTCCAAACGCTGATTGTCACTCCTCCTCTGACCATGGGGGGCAGGCGTGTGTGTGTGCACCAGGTAGCAAAGATGGGTGAGGTTTCAGTAGTGCGCTTCCTTATCTACTGTATATAGTCTTCTCGTAAAGGCAATCTACTTGCGTGTTGCCACCTCACGTGCGCATCTGGAGCACAGTTCCTGGTGTGATGGCTAGAGTACACTGTGCACGGGAGCACCATTGAAAGCGCACTTCTGATTCCCAAATAAAAAAATGTCCCTTTTTGTCGCTGGAGTAAATAGGGGGATGCAGTATTGTTCGTTGGCTAGATGTGCCTGGGTAAGCTTGGGGAATTTAGCAAACCAATAAGGGCAGGTAGCAAGGACTCACCGAATCTGTGCTTCGGTCGTATCAGGCCAACAGCGAGGAGGATGTCACTGATTCTTTCTGACGGGGGTCCTCACGTAGCAGTCTGCTGGCACGCTGCACCAGAATCTCTGGGGGCTGCACAGCACGGGACAGGCTGCGGCGTAGAGGCGGTCGGGGGTCGGTCGAGCGCACTGGGTTCCTTCTCAGTGCCACCAAGTTCCATGGTTGCATGTGACCTGAGCCGAAGGGATCCACAGGCAGGCCGCTCAGTCGTGGGAGTGCGGGGCTGGGCTAAGGGCCGCCACGGGGCTCGTCATGTTGGTTTCAGGATTCCACACCACAATTTCTCCTGCCCTGTGCAGCTGGAGTCACGACCCTGCAATCCCGAACAGGTCGTGGAGCTGGGTCTCCAGGCGTCCTTCCGAAAGACTCCTGCACAGCACCGCAGGGCCGAGGAGAGTTTCTTCAGAGCCAATGGAGAGCCAGAGGTAGTTTCGCTTTCGTTCAACCGTTGCTCCCGGCGCTTGTATAATCAGACGATTTCTCCAGGTTTAAGGCTCCGTTTTTCTTCAGGGCTTTTTTTGACGTGTGAGGGGCACCTTCCCACGTCACTGGTTCCTTTTCCAGCCATGAGGGGGGTCCAGATGTGGGGGCTCAAAGGCACTTCATGGACCTCAGAGTAAGAGCTCACACGAGGAAGAGCTCATCCATGTGCCCCCTGGTGGCTGATGTCTGAACTCTTTTTGATATTTGAATTGTAAAGGTTTTGTTGTAAACCAGATACAAATAAATGTTTAAACAACATATATCTAAACGATATGTGTTGTTGACTATTGCATATAATCAACTCTTATGTCAACCACACAAACTAGTTTGATAATTGACTGTCGGTTTGATAGCCAACTTTCATAACACTTGTTATTGTTCAAGTGTCTTTGAATATGTATCCAATAGTCTTACAGATCAATAAGCGTGGCATTGCTTCCTTATCTGATTATCTATGAGCTTTAGGTTATGGATAGGTCAGGACCCCTGGTGATCGTGGTGTTCCTGTTCATTGGAAGCTTGGTAAGCCTTGGATGTACCTTCTTCGTGTCTGAATGGTGCTTGTGATGTTGCGGATTTTTCCTCTGCTTATGTATTCATCTGGTAATATGTGTGTGTATGCGTGTGTGTGCGTGTGTATGTGAGCGCACGCGCAGTCACGCATAGATGTGGGTATGTGTGCATGTTTGGGGTTGTTTGATCATGAGAGAGGTTCGCTAGATTCTTCCCAGGTTGTACTTGTCCTTTGAAAGAAGACTGCATTTCCTCTGTCCACTCTGTATGTATTCTGGTATTCTGTGTCTGAGGTTATAGTGTCCTTCTGCGTTCTGCACCGAACCTGTTCTATATCAATAAAGAGGCAGATGCCATAACCCCTTCTATGCACCACAAAACAACAGCACATGATGGTCTTAACATTGCTCAATGTTGATGATATAAGAGAAGAGCACAACAGCAAAAGCCGTATTTGCTCTCTCTGTGGCCGGGAGTGTCATTCCATGTCTGTGCAGCACCTTGTGCATGTTGGATGCAGCAATGAGTCCAGGAGATGAGAAGGTGGCCATTTGGGAACAAAGCAGTCTGAACACACACGTGTGCATGTGCAGATGGCACAGCATTGAGATGTAGCACCGTGGAGGCATGCATATTTCCCAGAAACGCCCGACTTAACATCCCAAACCAAGTGAGGCATTAATAAGGGGTGTTGACAACTAATGCCCCGATATTCCGCCCTCCTCCGCCATTGTGGGTGTTAATATCATAGCAGCAGGGTGTAGCGTGTGATGGCATATGCAGGGCAGAGGGCTGTCACCTGCAGAGCCGGGAGGTCTGTGGCAGAGGCTCATCAGGTCATGGATGAGGATTCCATACAAATACTGGGTATTGGTGCCTGGAAGCAAAAGGGTGCTGATAAAGTGCAACATTCTAGCCCGAGGTCAAAGTGGGTAGGAACTAAAGGGAACAACATCCCCTTACTGTTTTGGGTAAATCAGTGGTTATTCCTTTACTTAATTTAAACCTGTCGGCAGTGATGGGCACCTTTATTTATGTATTTAGTAACTTCTTCCCTACTGGGGATTTGAATCTGGGTCATGCAGGTAACACTCTAGTGGAACACCATGCTGAGCCACCTTGGAGGTGTTGGGTTGCTTTTGTTGCTTGACTACCTGAGACATAACACTCATTGTCAGTCACAAAGTCACGTTCTCCGCACTGATCTGTACCTTCTGCAATTATCATGGTTTGCTGCAAACAGAGTGTCTGTACAGGTAATTCAGGGGTGTGTGGCTATAGCCCTAGGTGTCTTCCCTAAGAGGTGGGAATGGTGGGTCATTGGAATGGGAGGCTGCTTAAAGTTGCATGCTGTGGCGGGGGCAATGACCAACTAATGGTGGTCATTTAAATGCTGCATTTTCTTCCCGTGTGTTCTCATCCGTCTTAATGGTGCTGTTATAAACGCAGCAGTGTGGGATGCAGTGGAGAAAAAGAAGGTATGGTGTTTGCATTATGGGGGGTTGTGTGGGGTCGCTGGAGGTGGGAGCAGGGCAAGGGAACATAGCTCCTCTACTTGTTTTTTTTTTACACTTCGAGCACTGATTCTAGCTATTACCAACCAGTTTAAAATGCACTGCCCCTGTTTCCTAACTGCTTCACAATGTTGCAGCGAGAAGGGTTTGCTTCGCCGTTTGTTTCTATAGGCACCAGACTCTTGATATTCACTCCTGTGCTGTATCATGAGCGTGTGTAAAGATGGAGTGTATTTCCGGTCTGGGCTCTTTTCTCCTGAATTTCATTCTAGATGAACACTCGAATGTACCGAGACTGCAGGAAATAAGCGGATTCATAGATTACTACATTGCTTGCTTCTTGTGGTTTATTGACTTTTTCTTGGATTTCAATTTTGCTTTCTAGTTTTGCATTCGTATTTCTGGTTACTTTTTTGGTTTAATTTGTTCATTCTTTGGAATATTGCATTTCCTTCAGTCGATGAGAGTCCTGTACCACAGCCGTCTATGAGCACCACGGGTTATTTTAAGGTAGAATGGTTAGTCCACAGTGGGACTAGACAGGATTATTATTAGTATCATTATTATTATTATTATTATGGTATTTATTGAGAGCGGACCTAACTTTGAGAAGCAGTGGAGCGCTTTACAGAGGTATATACCAGTAGAGATGCAAAACGGAGTACTTTTTAGTAGTAACAACAGAACAGATATACAGTGGGGGGTAGGATACAGATGGGGACAGAGGAGGGGTACAGCAGTTCCAGGTGGTGGAGAGGATAGGGGTGGGTGGCATCGAGGGCATCAGGAGGCATGATGGGTGACATGATGGCCTAGGTATTGAGGAGGAGAGACTCCTTGAAGAAGTGGGTCTTGAGTTCTCTTCTGAATTGTAGGAGCGTGGGGTTGAGACTGATGCCGACAGGGAGGAGGTTGTAGAGTCTTGGGGCGTCAGCAGGGAAGTCTTGTGTTTTGGTCCTTTCCTTTTTGCAGCAATGGATTTCAAGTCTGCACGTGTCCTGGCTTCTGGTGGTGTGCTGTCCGCCGGGGATGCAGAGTTTCTCCACGAGGTACCTGGGTGACTTGAGGGTGACTACCTTATAGATGGTGCAGCAAGACTTGAAGGTGATTCATGCGTGCAGTGGGAGGCAGTGATGCCCGTTGAGGCCCAGCGTGATTGTATCTGTGTAGGTCCTTGATGAGGCATGCGGCCGCATGTAGAACACTTCTCAGGAGCACAAGGGAGGATGACCGGAGGCCTTGGACCAATGCTTGAACAGTGGATCTAAAGCTGCCCTGATGGAGGAAGAGCTTGTCTTTTTGCCGGAGGGAGAGCTGATTCCAAGCTGTCTGAGTGTTCTTGGCTATGTGTGTCTTGATGGAGAGGTGTTTTTTCGATGTGGAACCCGAGGGACTTGGCACAGGAGTTGAGCTTGCTTGTAAAGCCCTCAGTATTCATTTTACAATTTACTTAGAAGAGTACTTGTCAGGGATGTCAATTTGGGGTCACAGCCGTGACCCCTGTGGTCTCCCTTGCTACCCCTGCAGTCTCCCTTGCAACTCATGTAAATAAGAAAATAAATATTCTTTATCTTTTTAATTTTCTTTTTAGAAATAGAATCTCCTGGGCACTGGGATAGCGGGGACACCCACAGCCCATGTGGTATGTGAGGCCCTGCCAGACCAGGTTCCGTCCCAGTCCTCACCCTCAGGGTGTAGGCTGAGCCAGGGTTTCCAGCACGAGAAAGAAGCACTCAGTAGTGGTTGTAGCTGAACGTGACATGTGGCACGTGTCACATGCCATGTTCATCTCCAACCCTCTTCTCCTCTAGCTTCTTTGCGGCTCATATACAGGAACCAGGAAGCTGGTTCCTGTTTGTGAGCAGTACTGAAGAGCCGAGGGTGGCCTGGAGTGACTGACCAAAGTTGGAAAAACAGGTATAAAGGCTATTATTTTAAATAAATGTGATGTGTATTTTGCATGTGTGAAGTGCATGTCAGATGTATATATCTGCTATGCGTCAGTGAGTGGTGGGTGTATGAGAAGAATTGCGATAGTGTGTGTGTTTGAATGTTCTGTGTAGGTGTGTGCCTGTGTAGATAATGCGGTGAGAGTGGGTGTAAGATAAGGTGTATGAGTGAGTGACTAGTAGGTGGATGAGTATTGATATGATAGTGTGTGTGAATGTTCTGGGTTGGTGTATGTGTGGAGAATGCAGCTTGAGTGGAAGCGAGATAAAGTGTACGGGTCCGTGGGTGGTGGGTGAATGAGTAGGATTTTGATAGTGTGTGTTTGGATGTTCGGGTGAGTGGGTGCATTCCACTGTGGAGAATGCAGTGCAAGTTGACGTGAGAGGTATATGAGGGGAGTGAAGATGACTGACATGATGGCTGAAATGAGAGCGCCTGGAAACACAAGTGTTAGATGCTTCTGATGGTTGTGTGTCATTTCCTGTGATGTCATTTGGGGGCAAGGTCAAATGACATCACTTCCTGTGGTGTCATCAGAGGTGAAGGGTCATGTGGTGTCACTTCCGCTACCCCTGACATTTTGGTGAAATGACGTACCTGGTACTTGCTCTATTTTACAGGTGCAGATCCATCTGTGTTTTGCTGTGGCAGATTTCAGGTATAACACTAGTGCAATATCATGTATTGCACCTATCTTGCTGTGTTCATTGCTTTTGCCCAGACGTAATTCTTTGTATTTGAATTAAGTGGGCACTCATACTGCCAGATCTGCATTCGTACTTTCCAAACGATGCTTGTACTGCTACTGCCCATTAAAAACCTGTTCTATGTATATGTATATGCTGGTACGATAGCTCAGCGGGTTGAGTGTTTGCTGCTGTGATCTATGGCTGATCTGCCGATCACTGGTTGTAATCCCGTCAAGACCACCTCAGCCTTCCAACCTTCCGTGGTTGATCAATGAGTAGCAACTTCGGTTGGGTGATAACTTTATGTAAATATGTTCTATGTACAGTGGTTTGGCAAAAGTACTATATAAATGACAGATCATTATCATATGTTGGGAACCTCAACTGCTATTGTTGTTGATGTGCCCATTCAGTGTATGTGAGAAAAGAGTGTCTACATGGAGGAATTGCCATCTGGCAAGGGTGCAAACCCTGGATTTTTGATTTTTATTAACAAATAAAAATTTGAGGGTAATTCTGTCTCAAAAAGGGATAATCTGCCAACCAGATTCGCCCTTTCCCGTCCACTCCATGCCAAAAGCATTGTGCACTCGTGTCTTGCCTCATCAGTAGTCTGATCTGCAGCACCCTCTCTACTCATGGCACAGAGTGGGTTCGAACACAATTAGGTGTCAAGTTGACATCTGCACAGACGGCCAAGTCCCTGCAGCACAGAGGCAGTATTTAAAATATGCTCCACTGCCTCATTCCAATTGATATTGCACATATGCTAGCTACTGTGAGTCAGCTCCACTAAGAAAGGTGATGTGTATTCTGCTCAGCCGGTTGTAGCCTGCCAAATGGCAGGACTAGAACCTGGAAGGCTGGGCCTCCTCTTTGATTTCCTTGTGAGGGCCGGTAACACCCTCCACCTGAGACCGCCACACAGCAGGCAGCTGTCCCTGGCCTGGGCATCAAGGGAAACCCCCCATTCAAAAGGAATAGCCTCACACCAGGGTAATATTTGTCCCTTACCACTCCCAGGGCACACCAGGGTAACCTCTGCTGTGGATCAGCACCTACTACTCTGAACTGCCATCTCCTGAGCTGGGATAGCAGACCCTGAATGAAATCTCCTATCCTCGGGTCCCCCCTGAAAGTCCTCACGATAACCGGAGGACCAGACCAGCTGAAACTCCCTGTTCACCAGTCAAAACAGGTCACTCTGTGTTCACGGCACCTAGAACAAGAGGGAAGTCACTGGTGATGGGTGCCATGATCCTCCACCTATCGAACATTGCTAGCACCTTCCACCAGCACAACACTGCATGATGTCCCAGCCCAAGCTCATCACCTGGCATGCACAAAGCTGACTGCTCAATGCTGGGACATCGATGCACCCAAGATCACCACTTTGAGGTCCATCACCCTCCGGCTCGAATTGCTGGAGCGCCACTCATCTATCCTTCCCAGCGGCTAAAGCCTGACTCAGCCTTGCCAAATGTGAAGCATTTCAGAGACCACCCGGACCAGCACCTTTGAAGAGCCACCGTTTTATCACACAGAGCACCCACATTCACCCCTACTCAATGCTCGCTTGCTGCCGGGTTCTCCACAATCTTATGTGCCCGAACTGAGCCATATCAGGTCGACTCCGGGTCTGACTGTATCAGCCCACCATGAACTGAATCCAGGTACTGTTGAAACTGAACTTGCCCCCTCGCACCCCCACGTCCTCTTCAACCCTAGAGACTAGTTAGATTGTGATCACTTCTGTTTTCTACAAGATATCCTTTATATGGCAGTACCTTACATACCATCCCTGGAACTACGGTCAGAGTGCTACTTTCTCCAGTCTGTTGCATCTTCTCTGTACCTCATTTGGGGTGGGATTTTGTGTAGTAACCTCTTTTCTCTCTATGTACAGATAGTGTGTTTAATTAAAGTGTTTATATTTATATAGAACCCTGATTGGACATTCCCTTTATTTTGAACTGTGATACTGTGTTGTATAGGTCACTACTGGCTACCTTCACACCCCTCTTAAGAGCATAGACTTCCTTTGGCCCACCTTACCACAAAAGGCAAAGGAGGTCTCTGTTTTAACTCTAGGATTGTGTTGGATCTTGGTTTGTAGAAGCATGAGGGCAGAGTGGGCTATTTTACCCCAACTCATCCTTGTACTCCTGCGAAGCAGAATCCAGTTCTTCACAGCCCATTCTCTTCGTTAAGCCCATAATGTTTCCTGGATGAGAGAAGCTTGCTGTGTTGCCCAGGCAGTATCTGTTCTTTCTGTGAGTGGAGTTTGTACATCTGTGCTGCACCTGTTCTTCAGGTGAGTGAAGTTTGGCTTGCACCTATATTGCCCATACAGTACCTATTCTTTCTGTGAGTGGGGCTTGCACATCTTTGCTGCACCTATTCTTCATGCAAGTGAAGTTTAGCTTGCACCTATGTTGCTCATGCAGTACCTGTTCTTTCTGTGAGTGGGGCTTATACATCTGTGTGCTGCGCCTCTTCGTTGTGTGAGTAAACTTAAGCGTCCACCTATGTTTCCCATGCAGTACCTATTCTTTCCGTGAGAGGGGCTCGTACCCCTGTGCTGCACCTCTTCCTTCTTCGGGTGAAGTTTAGCTTGCATTTACCTGTTCTTTCTGCGAGAGGGGCTTATACATCTTTGCTGCACCTCCTTCTTATGTAAGTGAAGTTTTGTTTGCACCTATATAGCCCATGCAGTACCTGTTATTTCTATGAGTGGGGCTTGTACATCGGTGCTGCACCTCTCCCTTGTCCAAGTGAAGTTTAGCTTGCAACTACCTGTTCTTCCTGTGAGTGGGACTTGCAAATAGGTTTTTCACCTCTTTCTGTGAGTGAAATGTAGCTTGTACCTATTCTCGCCCATGCAGTTACTGTTCTATCTGTGAGTTCTGTGAGTGGAGCTTCCACCTCTGTGCTGAACCTCGTCCTCATGTGTGTGAATGTTAGCTGGCACCTATGTTGTTCATGTAGTACCTGTTCTTTCTGTAAGCAGGGCTTGTACTTCTGTGCTGCACCTCTTTAATATGTGAGTGAAGATTCATTTGCAGCTATGTTGCCCATGCAGTACCTGTTCTTTCTGTGAGTTGTGCTTTGAGTTGTGCTTGTACGTCTGTACTGCACGTCATCCTTATGTGAGTGAACCGTAGCTTGCACCAATGGTCCCCATGCAGCACCTGTTCCAACTTTAATGGGGCGTGTACATCTGTGTTGCACCTCTTCCTTCTGTGAGTTAAGTTTAGCTTGCATCTATGTTGCCAATGCAGAACCTGTTCTTTCTGTGATTGGTGGGTGTTAGAAAAGCATGTTGTGCTGCTGCCCTTTTTATGTGTTTATCAGGACACTTACATAGGTGCAACTAGCAGAGGAGTTCTAGGTGGCCCATCTCCCTCAACTTATGTACAGTGTTCTTTGTCCCCAATTCCCCAACCTTTGGACCCCTCTGTCTATCAGTGCTGTTAATTGCATAGTGTTGACACTGGCAGCAGGACTTCTCAGCAATGATATTTTATATCAGTTAATAGAGGAAAAAACTGTTAAAGTGCAACCCACTTGCCTCTCCCTCTCTTTACCCTTGCCTGGACTGATCATGACTGTAATTCCTCCTTAAAAGCTTCCTGCTGTGACCTCAATGACCTTTACATTGAGTTGGTTTTGCTCCTTGATTTGGCAGCGTTTCTTACAGACATGTACTGCCTATCAGGCAGCAATTGATGGGCCATGAGGGCAAGCTTCTTTTCAGGAACCCTTCTGCGTAAAGACAACTCAAAATCTTTGTTAACCAGATTTGTTAACTCACTTTCCCCCAGAGGCTCACTTTCTCCAGAGCCCTGGTTCTCCCTAGGATGGGCTACTGCAACAGCCTCTTTCTAAATCTGCCTGCCCCTACTCTTCTACCCCTGTAGCTAATCCAGAAAAGCGACTGCGAGAATTGTCCTTGGCCTCAAGCCCAGGGATCGGTCCTCTCCAGCCCTGAAATCTCTCCAATGCCTCCCGGTGGCTGCAAGGATAAAGTTCAAGTCCCTCTGCATTGTCCACAAGGTTTTCTTCGGCCGGGGACCACACTAAATCCAACTCTCTCTTCCTAAGCACTTTCCTTCTCGAGCCCTTCACTCATCCACCTCCAACTCTCTGAGGGTCATATGCTTCTCCAGGCAGTGAGTGGGGGGTAGATCTCTCCCCTTGGCTTGACTTGAGCAGGTCCACCTCAGGTTCTGGAAGCAACTCAAGACCTTACTTTTCGCTTCTGCTTTCTCTCTCCCCTACTGATGTTCTTGTTTGCTGCACTAACTGGCTACCTGGCCTCCCTCTGAACCTTATGGGGACCAGGCTTCATCATGACCAGTAGCCCCATGCACTGCCTCTGGGCCTATTGAGCACTAGGGACTGTATCTGCAACCCTACATTCCCCTGCCTACTGGATTTGGAATTGGAAGAAATGTCTGAATTTAAAGGTCCGACCTATCAAAATGTCCAAAAATGCCTACCCCCAAAGGTTCGAACACCAAAAGTTTGAACCTTTTGTGGTATGCATTTAAGGTAGGTTAAAAAAGAAAAGACTGCAGGGCTGCGGGGGTGTCGCCCTCAACACCCCGGGTCACCATACTATACAGTATAGTGAGCGGGGGCTGCAGGGAACACTCCCGCAGCACACCTGACAAAAAAAAGAAATAATACAAAAATAAAAACTGGGGCTGCGGGGGTGTCCCCCGCAACATGCCGCTCACTATACTTAAACAGAAACCCATGCAACTGCCTGAAAAAAAAGAAAAAAGAAATGGACCCTGCGGCGCCGGTTCCCAATCACGGAAATGAAAGGGAACTGGCGCTGCAGGGACGCAAGGCGTCTTAGAAAGTAAGTAGGGTTTAGTTATGTTGGGGGTGTGGGTCGGGGTGTGTTAAGGGTGTGGGTGTGTTGTGGGTGTGGGTGGGGGTGTAGGTATGTTGGGTTTTGAAATGTATGTTCGCATGGGAAAAGTATGAACCTTTTGTGGTGCGTACATTTCCCATGCAAACTTTTCCGTCGCTGACTTTTCCGTGAAAGAAAAATCACTTAGATCCACTGCATTTACTTATAACTGCCCACCATGGCAGCACTTACTTGTGCTTTGCTTTGCACTCTCCTTTTCCCTCCCCCTGGCACTTCTCCTGCACCTTCCCCTTGCACTTGCACGATCTGAATGACACAGGCCTAGTATGATCGTTTGTTTTGCTCACATGTGTCTTCCCATTTCTTGCCTTGTCGCGCCTGGAAACACTTGTGTACAGGGGCATTATAAATGACCTATAATATCATATTGTAACTGTCTTGTTTAGACTGTGATGGGCCAATTGAGCTTCAAATCCAAAACCCCACCACACCCTTCGGTTGAGTCATCCATATATCTGTGACAGAAAAGGCCAACTAAATACATTTCAAATTTTCCAGTTCTCTTTGCTTTGTTCACTTTTTGGGGGAACACCATTTTAGTTGTTCAATGCACAACAATACGTTGCGTATCTATTTCAAGCAATGATAAAGTAAAAGCAGATGACTATTCCTTGAATTCTACCAGCAGAAGGCGGTTACAGACCTCTGCATGTGCCCCACTGCACTTTTGCACAACACATCTGTCTCTGCCTCCGTCCCTTGCATTCTGCCGCTTGCAGCCTCGTGTTTATAACGGAAATACGTGAAAAAACACGGACAGTACAAGATGCACCATTTGCTCCTCTCGTGAAGCAGAGTTAGATAGTGTGAATTTTCGCATTGCTGCACATACAATCATTGTAATTGTGTCCTGCTCCATGAGCTGCACATACTACAGAATGCTCAACTTGTCCTAGGTCACGTTTGATCAATCAATCCATTCCAGATGTGTGTATTGTGACCTCATAACTCTGCATTTATAATGTCACAAGCATACAGTACGGCTGCAATAATGCAAAGGCGGGAACCGCCTCCTCAGGCCCTCTGCCTAGGGACTGGGCCCCACCATTTGGAGAAGATGGTTTGATTACATCTCCACGAATCAGAAGAACGGTGCTGTTAGATCCCAGACACATTCAGCACCTGTGTAGTTTGACTTCAGCACCATGCACACAGAAACAAATGCAAGTACCTATTCAGTGACAATCACATGACACAATCAGCCCCCTTTAGATCACTGTATTGCATGCACCCAGGGGCGGACCAGGGCATAGCATTGTCCCGGGCACCAATGAGAAAGTGGGACACCGTTGCAAATGGCAATTCATTCCTTTTGTGACAGAGTGTTAGAGTTTTACGCAAGGGGGAGGTTTTTGATAAAATGTGATGCAAATTGTGCATTTTAAAGAATATTTATTCAGTAACACTGATCAAACTACTAGCCGCATGGTGAAGTAACTACTTCACACTGGCCCACGTAGTCCAAAAAAGTAGCGCATTTTGACTCAAAAAGCAGGCCCACACTAACATGTTGGCTTTTTGGTTCGGACATTGCCCTATAGGCCAGTCCGAGCCTGCCTCATGCACCTGTCTCTACTTGGTTTTAATAACCCCTTGCAGCTGACCTGTATGTTAAAATTAGGTCAACGCAAAGTATTCCTCCCTCTCTCCCAAGGCCACACGTCCAATAGTCATGCCACAAATGCATAGCACTGTTATGCAGTGCCCTGTTTGATGTACATCTCCTGAATTACTAGTCCCCTTGCAACACACCCAACTAGCAGTCTGCACTGCCCCGCCGTGTGGTTCTGACATTGTCACCAAACCCCAGCAATGTAAGCCTTTTCTAAAGGTGCACTGTCAGTGCTAAAGGGCTCCTGCAGTTTCAGGTTACTCCAGTGACGTGATGCTTTTTCAGTGCTATAAGTCCATATCGGGGGGGGGGGGGGGGGAAGGTTCATGCTGATGGGGATCCGACTCCCTGACAGGGATCTGCGGGGTGAAGGAAGAACAAGGCAAATAAATGGGACAACCATCTGATTGAGGGAAGGGCAGTGGGAAGTTGCCACTTGCAAGAGCCTTTTGTGGCACAAATGCCTTGCTATGATGGTGAATTGTGCGCACTATCTTCCCTACTCAGCCTGTAATCATTGAAGAAAGGGACGTGCACCTGTTCAGCTGGTGCAGCCTGCAGTGGAGGAGAGTGGCAATGAATAGGACAGAGAGAGTTCAGAGGTATGGGATTTGCAGAGGCCAGCATACTGTGATAGGATGCACGCTGCCAATGCTTGCCATTATTGAGCAAAGTCACAGAAAACTCAAAACATTTCACAACTGGCATCCCCCTGCACTGGACTGCGACCAAAGATCAGGTGAAGTATACATCAAGAAAGGAGTGGCTATCGTTTTTACACAAGCACATCTTAACGCATGGTTCACCCCACACTTAAAAGTACTCAGGCAAAAAAAAAAGAAAACTGGAAGCTATATGGCACCACAACCCCTCAGAAGAAAACGAAACCAATCTGACCAAACTCTCTGATCTCTACAAAAAAGAAATAATAACCACAAAGAAAGAAATATATAAGAACAGGATCGCTAATGCCAGTTCTAATACAAAGGCGCTCTTCACCATACTATGAGAAATGGAGGCCCCGATTCCTCCAGCTGACAACATTACTAAAGACAAAACCTGGTGTACTAACATATAGAACGCCTTCGCCAATAAAATAGTACTCCTCCAAGATAAGATTGCCAACAAGAAATCTTCACTATCTAAACAGGATTCTCATACTCCAGCCCCTAAAACATTGACTGACATACCAGCCCAATTTAAATTTTCGAAAGTTTCTATCCTTGAAGAAGAGAAAATCATCTCCTCGGTGAAACGATCGAGATGTCAAGGTGATAATTGTCCACCACAATTAATCAAAGACGCAGCCAGAAATCTACCACCATTTATCTCCAAACACATTAACGCTTCTTTCTCATCCAACACGGTCCCAAGCAACCTCAAGGAATCTTGGGTACTACCTTTACTGAAAAAACAAACCCTAGACCCATCCATTCCAACCATTCAGCCGGTCAAGTGGCACATGGAGTAGTGCTCGCTTTGACCTCCGTGCAGAGCCTGCTGATGCAGGATCGAATCCCGGCAGGGCCAAACTCAGCCTTTCATCCTTCCGAGGTTGAATCATGGGTAATGATAAGCAGCGCTCAGATACCTGAGGGTTCGTAGTGCTATATAAATGCCAAATTATTATTATTATTATTATTAACTATAAGCCCATCACGACGGTACCATTCCTTCTGAAGATACTTGACAGAGTCGCGTACCTTCAGATCCAACAATACCTTGAAACGAATCACGTTCTTGGCACCCGCCAATCAGGTTTCAGACCACAACATGGCACTGAAACCGCTCTAATTGAATAAAAACCACAAATTGAGGAACTCACTGACAAAAGGAAATCTGCCATACTACTCCTCCTTGACCTGTCAGCCGTCTTTGACTTGCTGGACAACAAAGTCCTATGTAAACACCTGGCCTCGGCGGCTCACTTCTCAAGGATGCAATAGCATGGGTAAAATCATTCCTCAACAATAGAACCATGCAAGTCTTCTCCCTTTCAGGCTCAGCTGATCCAATGCCCATGACATGTGGTGTTCCACAAGGCTCATGTGTCTCGCCCACCATGTACAATATCTTTACGAAGCCGCTGTTTGACAAATTGGATTATCTGGGCGTCACCTACACTAATTATGAAGATGACACCCAGATCCTCATACCCCTTTTGGGCAATTACATCAATGACATGGCTCTCGTGAAGAGAATTCACCTCCTCATTCAGGCATGGATGGCCACCCACGGCCTCTGCCTGAATGACGACAAAACTGAAATTCTGATACTAGGAACAACGGCCAATTTAAAAAAAATGTACCAACCATTATTCCTCCTTCAACATTGATGGCAATACCATCAATGTTGTGAAGGAAGTAAAAACTCTCAGATTTTACCTTGACTCTACTCTAACCATGAGCAAACAAGTCCACTCCCTAGCCTCCACATCAGCATATACCTGCTAACTAATCAGGGCCTGCAGGCCCTACCTATCCTCATCCAGCTGCATCACCCTAGCGAAAGCCCTCATACTCTCACGACTGGACTACTATAATGGCTCTACCTGGGAGCTAACAAGTACATCCTAAATAAGATACAAATGCTACAGAATAATGCCTTAACAGCACTAAACTTCTCAAACAAAGACCATATATCTGAGCTCAGAAGACAAAACAATTGGCTATCTATCAAGGACAGAATCCGGCTTAAAACCGCCTCTTTGACCCATAAATGCCTGAACAACGCCGCCCCACGTTACCTCTCCAACCGGATAGTCAAGAAAATAACCACTCGCCCAACTAGAACTGCCAACTCATATTCCCTCTATGTACCACGTTTCAACTTAGCCAAATCTAGCGGCAGAAGCTTCCCAGTCATGGCAACCCAAATGTGGGACTCACTCCCCCTTACACTCCGTACCGATCAAACCTACCATAGCTTCAGACGCAACATTCAGAAAAGGATCAGAACATACAACGCTCACCCTAGATCCTTACCGTAATTTCCGTAACTCAATACTTACTATACTATATTACTATGACTGTTTTCAAGCCGTCTCACTGCAAATCTGTAACTGTACATATCCTTAACACTGTAACCTGCAATCTGATGAACTGCAACTTCTTCCAACACTGTATCTGTACAAAATGAGCAATACGTCTGTTTAATCTCTGTAACCTAAGCCTAAAGACTATTTGTACTGCTTGCGCCCAGCTACCTTTGGGTTTGGTGCACCATACAAATAAAATAAACAAACAAACAAAAAAACAATAAACAAAACAAACATACAAGACCACAGGCTCAGAGATTAAAGTAGCCCAAGAGAACTGTTTCTTGGTCTCCTGATTGCCCAACCCGCCCATGCCCTCACCCTCCAGTGGTGATAGAGAAAGAGTGAACTAAGAATAATCTGCATGTATCTAAATAATTGGCAATTGGCTGTGAAACTCCCATTCAACCCTGTTGTTAGAGTGCCTAATCTTACCTTGAAGTCTGATCTTAGAGGCCCGGACCCTTGTACCCTTCCTGTTGTCCTGTGGGTGCTTTTAAACACAAGGTACTTGATGTATAAGTGCCTTACAAAGGCAAAATAAATAAAATAAATAAATGTGTTCCTTTGGCCATTGAAGTATTTTTCATTTACAGACCGACTCCTTCAGTAACTCCCAGGACCTGACGGTTGTTTCTGCTGCTTATTCCTCCTATCCCTGTCCCCTCCCCAGGAATTGCAATCCATCGGTGCTCTTTCGTGAGCAATGCACTAATTCATCATGAAATAGTGCATTGCAGTTGGCTTTTCGCCGCTTTTCTGCTCCCCTTTGATCCTACAGCCCTCTGGAAGTTTCTGACACTACTTTTAGAAGGTTATTTATATTTGTAATAAAACGTGTTTGTACAGCATTATACTGTTAAGCGTTGCGCAGCTTTGTAGTATATGACACAGATTTAAGTAGATTATTTATTAATTTAATAGTACACTCATGCGTTTATTGTGATTGTAGTTAATCAATAGTGGAAGGATCTACACATGCAGTTTTTCTTCCAAAGAACATTATGCAGATGGGGAATAATAAACTATTATTTTTATTATCCTATCTCACAATAAATAGTCTCTCATCCCTTATGCCATTCTAAATAGAACATTGCATTGGGAATGGTGCATTGTTCTGACCAATGCTGAATGTACATGTTCAATGCAGCTCTTGTGCTATGTTTCAAAGCAATACACCTTGCTGCGTGCATCACGTCACAAGCACTTTGAGGTTGCTCTTGCTGCAGCACTGCCGCTAAACAGGCCCGCACCCACGCTATTGCAAACTCTACGTACATCTGGCTCGGGGTGCTCCATTTCTCCAGCGGTTATCCCACTGGAAACCTAAACAGCTTCATCTGTGTGTCCCTTGTTCTGGCTCTGGGTGCCCCCAAGCCATTTCTCCTGGGCTTGCCCCACTGGAAGCCTAAACAGCTTGACCTGTGTGTGCCTTGTTCTGGCTCTGAGTGCCAACCAGCCATTTTTACAGGGCTTGCCCCACTGGAAGCCTAAACAGCTTGATCTGTGCGTGCCTTGTTCTGGCTCTGGGTGGTCCCCAGTCATTTCGCCAGGGCTTGCCCCACTGGAAGCCTAAACAGCTTGATCTGTGCGTGCCTTGTTCTGACTATGGGTGGCCCCCAGCCATTTCTCCAGGGGTTACCCCACTGGAAGCCTAAACAGCTTGATCTGTGCGTGCCTTGTTCAGGCTCTCGGTGCCCCCAAGCCATTTCTCCAGGGCTTGCCCCACTGGAAGCCTAAACAGCTTGATCTGTGCATGCCTTGTTCTGGCTCTGGGTGCCCCCCAGCCATTTCTACAGGGCTTGCCCCACTGGAAGCCTAAACAGCTTGATCTGTGCGTGCCTTGTTCTGTCTCTGTGTGCCCCCCGCAGCCATTTGTCCAGGGCTTGCCCCACTGGAAGCCTAAACAGCTTGATCTGTGCGTGGCTTGTTCTGGCTCTGGGTGCCCCCTAGCCATTTCTCCTGGGCTTGCCACACTGAAGCCTAAACAGCTTGATCTGTGCATACCTTGTTCTGGCTCTGGGTGCCCCCCAGCCATTTCTACAGGGCTTGCCCCACTGGAAGCCTAAACAGCTTGATCTGTGCGTGCCTTGTTCTGTCTCTGTGTGCCCCCCGCAGCCATTTGTCCAGGGCTTGCCCCACTGGAAGCCTAAACAGCTTGATCTGTGCGTGGCTTGTTCTGGCTCTGGGTGCCCCCCAGCCATTTCTCCCGGGCTTGCCACACTGAAGCCTAAACAGCTTGATCTGTCCGTGCCTTATTCTGGCTCTGGGTGCCCTCCAGCCATTTCTCCCGAGCTTGCCCCACTGGAAGCCTAAACAGCTTGATCGGTGCGTGCCTTGTTCTGGCTCTGGGTGCCCTCCGCAGCCATTTCTTCAGGGCTTGCCCCACTGGAAGCCTAAACAGCTTGATCTGTGCGTGCCTTGTTCTGGCTCTTGGTGCCCTCCAGCCATTTCTCCCGGGCTTGCCCCACTAGTAGCCTAAACAGCTAGATCTGTGCCTGCCTTGTTCAGAGCTTGCTGAAGAAGCCTGCTAGGTTCTTTGCTATGCTATATTAAACGGGTGCTGTCCATGCTGTTTGTGCGATGCTGTGTAAGGGAGGCATGCATTTCTGTTGCCCGTAATGTATGTGCTGTTATGAGGGTTGTGTGAACCTCTGCTGCCATGGCTACATCTGCTCTCGCTTCCAAAGCTATAGTCCATGATGACACTATTATGTGTGGGTGAGATGTTATCACAATTCTTGTCACTGCCACATGCACTATGTGCTTGAATGGAGATTTAGAGGCTGTTACTTATGCTGTATTGTGTGTGTGTGTGAGGAGCCTTGTATTGCTACTGCCTTCCTGCTGAGGAAGCTTACACTACTGAGGTCCATTCTGTTCTGTGTTTTAGGACATCTTGCTCTTCTGCTGCATCTTTTGTAACGTGTGTGTGTGTGTGTGTGTGTGTGAGGGACATCTGTACCGCTGATGTTCACCCGGAACCTGTTCATTGTGCAAGGAAAACCTGTACAGCTTGGGCTTTACCACTGCACTGTATGCTGTGGAACACTGCGTATTCTTTTCACAGCCTTGTTCTGCGTGTGTGGAGGATTTGGGAAGATCACACTGCGTCTGCCTGTTGGTGTATCTGGGCTGCTCCGGGAGGGACACGGGCCCTGCTGCTGCGTTTGCAGCACCCCTTCAGTGGGTGCCTGAGACTCGCGCTGCTTCAGCCGTTGCTGTACCTGTTATGTGTGTGTGAGGCAGAGGCAACCGTGCACTGACACTGATCATGCTTTTATGTCTATGAGAGAAGCGTGTGCTGACCCTTTTGTACCGCTTGTTTAAAGACGGCGCTGTATAAATGACAAGTACAACACAATACGTGCATATGTTACGCCAGTGATATGTGCCAGAGATTACATTGCCTCTGTCTCTGGTGCTCCTGCTCTGTGTGCATGACGAAATCTTGCTCTGCTGTCGTTGGTATACATATGCTGTAGTTTGATGGGAATTGTGCTGTGGCGCACCCAATGATCATGCATACACTGGTTACTTGTAACAGGGGCGTTATTGCCAACTTGCACATACTGTGCTGGCAAGTAATCAAATAGGTGTGATGGTGCAGGCTGTGGAGAGGTGCCAGCTGCAGGCTGGTGCTGGGACGGTGTCAGGTGGAGCGCCAGGGCTGCCGTGGCATCTTTCCCACTCGCATGCTCAGAATGGCGCTTCGCAGGCAGTCGCCGCCTTCCGCTGGGTAGCGTCTCCTCGCGAGAGGTCGGGCCAGACTTCTCACGAGCTGGCCAAGAGAGAACACTGAAAAGCATAAAAAGGGTGCTTAAATCGCCAGGAGGCTAGCAACTCTTTACCAGCCCCTGCAACGCCAAACTCACACTGAAAGTCTGCTTTGGGGGACTACTACCTGTCCGGTACTAACGATTACCATGTGACCGTCTCAAAGGAGTGTGCATTAAATCTTTAGACCCGTCAATGTGGCTAGTCTTGAACTCTTAATACTGCCTCAAGACAGCAACATGAATGTCCGCACCTTGCTAGAAGAGAAGGTCAGGGTCCTAAATGGGAGTGCTGTTGTGATCCCGTACCAGATTTCAACAGCCAGAGTGCTGTGAACCCCCAGGCAATTCACCAAGCTCTCCTCCTGCACCCATGCTTCCGCTGTTCGGACCCGCCTCTAATTGATACAATTGGGGTGCTTTAGGCGGTTTATCCAGAGATTATTTTCTGTAAACTAAGGATTATGACAGGTTTCAACCTTATGTTTACAGACACGAGGTCAAGGAATGCACCCTTCTGTTAAAAATGTGTCTGGGGATTCTCCCCCTGAATGAATTCAAGCTAGCCAAACTACACAAAAACACACACCCAACTAAACTAACACTCGCAGACTACAACCACCGCAGGCACTGGATCTCATGCGTTAGGACACAACAAGCCAGTGCGCATAGCTTTAAATGCCAGCCAATTTAACACATAAAACACACAAAGCACACACAAACACACACCCAAAATAACAGACATTGACACACATTAAACAACCCAGGAGTTGGGCCTCATCCTTACGGATATAACACGTCAGTGCACGCAATCCACCCATCTGCAATCCAACACACACCGAAGCCAGTTTATCCTGGTTCTGGACCTATACAACCTCCAAAATTACGGAGCTTATATGCCATCAGGAGGCCAATTTCCTTTTCTCTTTCTTGGTTGATTCAAATAGCATAATCTTAGTCTTGTTAATATTGATATTTAAGTTATTTCCCTCTGAATAGAGGTACAGTTCATCCAGCAACCTTTGTAATCCCACTGGGGTTTTATCCCTCTAGATGGTATCATGTGCATACATAAGGCCACATATAGCTTTACCTTCCACTTTGTGAAGAAAGCTATTTATAGTAATGAATCTATCCCACACGTCCGATACATACAGATTATATAGAATCGGCAATGTAACACATCCCTGCTTAAGGCCAGTGTTTGTTCTAATCGCTGGCGATATCATCCCCCCCTTACCGAGGCAGATAGAAACCGTTGTTTCCCTATAGATTTATTTTAGGAAGTGAACAATTCTTGGACATATTTTTTCCCTACTTCATTTTTCCTACAATAAATCCCTATTGACACAATCAAATGCTTTCGAATAGTCGATAAAGCACACATATAATATTTCCCATTTTCTATCTTTTGTGTCAGCAATAATATGGTTCAGCATTGTCAAGTTGTCCAAGGTTCTATGGTCTTTTCTAAAACCCGTTTGTTGGGCAGATAACAATCCCTTCTCCTTAATCCAATTATTCAAAGTGCCCACTAACAGAGAGCAGAAAATCTTGCAGCTACTATCAGCCATAGCTAGCAATCGATAATTATCAGTACTTTCCTATCCCCTTTTTTGAAGATAGGAATGACTATAGCTGTCCTCCAAATATCAGGAATAATTTCCTTTTCCCATATTCTAGTAAATAGTTGGAGAAAAAGCACTGCTAATTTTTTAGGGTTTTGTTTGATTACAATATTGGCCAGCCCGTATTTGGGTTACGATAAACCAGGAAATGACGGATGCTTTAAATAACACATATATACCATAAGTGTATATAGGTGTATCATGAATAAGGGATACAAAGTGAGAGATGCTTAAATAAAAATAAAAAATAGCTCCCTGAAGAACTAATACAGTGTCAGACAAATATATATTTCAAAATGGATAACTCAAGTACAAAATGGTATCGAGTTCTAAGCCAGGTGTGAAAAACTATGACTCATGCCAAGAGTTTTTCAGAAAAGCAACATAGGCTGATCCATTAGAGATAGTCTTTTGGCAGCATCTCACAGTGAGATAATTGAGTTTGTTTGGTTAAAAATGAAACTAGGCAGGACAAGCAGACAGGATTAATGATGAAGCCAGATAAAGCAAGGGAAACTTGTATACATGTATCTATGTTCTTAATGGGGAGTGTATACCCAACTCCCCTGTGCACTCCAATGGGGTCTGAATGACTTCCTACTACATTTGTCCTATGTTCATGGGTACATCTACTGTATTTACTGGCATATATGACCCCTATTGATTAACTGCTGCCTGCATATACTGTTGCATATTCTGTTGTCCAATTGCCTCCTTATGGTATCTGCCGCACACACTGCTGCCTGGCCGATGCATAACAACGATTGTTGCTTACACCACGTTCATATTTAATGCCTGCAAATGTTGAATTGACTGTTGCCTAACCTATACCAACTGTATAATTCTACTGCCAATTGCTGACTATTGCGCTGTTTTACGAACACTTACCAGTAACCACCTCGAACCATTGCCTACTGCTATAACTATTGGACTGCTCTTAGAAAGCTCCATAAGACTACAATCATGCTCTTGGGTGGAAATATGATTCCTAAGAATACCGAGCTGTCTCTATTATCGCTCATTCTACTAACAGCAATCCAACAGACTATAGCCCTAACTATGACCAACATAATGTGCCTGCCTTGCCCTCTATCTGCAAGGAACAATAGACTCCGTGCCAGACTACCTCGCCTTTATGAGCCTCAAAGTAGCAATACTATGAATCCTTGCCTTCACTCCATTAAAAACACCATTTATTCTAAATCCATCAAAAGCCTAAATAATGAGGTTACATCTAATATCATGAATCTCACAACTAACAATCAATCCATCAAAAGCCTAAATAATGAGGTTACACCTAATACCATGAATCTGACAACTAACAATCATTTAAAGACTAAAGCAAATCCACCAAAACCTAAGCCCACTAATTCTCAGTATCCCAAAAAGAATACCATTATCACTGGAGTATTAATTAATGCTAGATCGCTAGTGGCAAATGATACAGAAATAGCAGACCTGATCTCCTTGGATGACCTTGACATCTTAACCGTCACAGAGTCATGGCTACACACCGCAGCAGACCCAGACCTCACCTTAGCAGTCCCTGATAACTAACAAATCTTCAAAGCGGACAGAACTGATACCAGAGGAGGCGGCATAGCCCTGATCGCTAAATCTAACCTTGCAATAAGACTAGCCCCATCACCATTAATTAAATCCTGTGAAATTCTTACTGGTAAAGTACCTATCTCCAACTCCCGTACTCTAACTATTTACCTAATATATAGACCTCTGTTCCCATTGGTACCTTTGAGGATATCTCCAGCATTCTTGCAAATAATACCAAAGAGTCATCACAACTATTAATACTTGGTGATTTTAACCTTGGATTCAATGACCCTGCTGACAAACATGCTCAGGCAGCAGCCAATATCCTCTCAGAACAGCGACTTACCCAAAGAGTATCTCTACCGACTCATGTCAAATGAAGGATGCTAGACTGGGGGGCTGACCTAAACTGGGAAACTTCCATCAGTTCCATATCACCACAATCTTGGACAGACCACCACCTGATTGCCTTCACCTTAGCAATAAATAGACAAATTATCCAAAGAGAAAGTCATATCACCACCCCTCCTCACTGGGAGCAAAAGAAATATCGTGGCTGATAGGATACTTCCATATATCCTACCACCCTAACTTACTAGTCGAGGCCTAAAATAATACTATGTCTAAAGCATTAGACATTATCGCACCTATCAAAATGTGTAGAAGTAAATGGAGTGCACATCTAATTGCCTGGGGTTTACACCACAACTTAAAGCCCTTACACTACAAAAAAAAAAACTGGATACTATATGGCGACATACTCCGTCTGAAGAAAACAAGATGAACCTGACTAAGTTTGCAGACAATTACAAAAAGAAATAATCCATTCCAAGAAAGATCTATACAATGAAAGAATCACTAAAGCTAGCTCCAATTCTAAGGAACTATTTGTGATTCAACGAGAAATGGAAGCCCCCATTCTTCCCACAGACAACATGGTCAAGGACAAACCCTTGTGCACAAGCATACAGAATGCCTTAGCAAACAAAATAATATCACTCCAAAATAAGATTGCTGACAAGAAAGCCACCTTGCCCAATCATGACTTGCAATCTACAAGCACCAATGAATCTCCCATTACACCAGATCAATTCAAATTTTCTAAAGTATCCATCCTTGAAACTGAAAACATTATCTCCTCCCTGAAACCTTCAAGGTGCCAGGGTGACAACTGTCCTGCCCAGATTATCAAAGATGCAGCCAGAGACTTAGCGCCGTTCATATCTAAACTAATTAAAGCCTCCATCACCACTAATATTGTCCCAAGTAACCTAAAAGAGTCCTGGGTCTTACCTCTGCTAAAAAGCAAACGCTGGACCTATCCATCCCTACTACTTATAGGCCTATTACAACAGTGCCTTTCCTTCTTAAAATATTTGACAAAGTAGTGTATCTTCAAATTCAGAAATACCTCGAAACTATCCATCTCTTAGGTGCCCGGCAATCTGGCTTCAGACCACAACATGGACTGAAACGGCATTAATCGACTTAAAAACTCAAATTGATGAGCTTAAGGACAAAGGGAAAACTGCCATGTTACTCCTCCTTGACCTTTCGGCCGCCTTTGATCTGGTAGATCACGAAGTTCTGTGCAAACACCTGGCCTCGGCTGCTCACTTCTCGAAGGACGCAATAGCATGGGTCCAATAATTTTTAAACAACAGTGCCATGAGAGTTTTCTCACCATCAGCGTCAGCAGACCCCATCCAGACTACCTGCGGCGTACCGCAAGGATCCTGTTTATTGCCAACTATGTATAATATATTTACAAAGCCCCTGTTTGACAAATTGGACCGGCTGGGTGTCACCTACACTGACTATGCTGATAACACCCAGATCCTCATACCCCTTTCGGGCAATTACCTTAAGGACATGGCTTTGATAAATAAAATGTACCTCCTCATCCAGGGATGGATGGCAGCCCATGGCCTCTGCCTGAATGACGACAAAACAGAGCTCCTGATTCGTGGAACAGTTGCCAACCTAAATAAACTAAATACCAACTATTCTGCAATCAACCATTAAGGTAGTAAATGAAGTGAAAACTTTAGGTTTTTACCTCGACTCCACACTAACCCTAAGCAAACAAGTCAACTCTATGGCATCAGTAACAGCCTACACATGTAAGCTAATCGGGGCCTGCAGGCCATTCTTATCCAAACCAAGTTGCATCATCCTTGCTAATACCTTCATTCTATCGAAATTGGATTATTGTAACACTCTATACCTAGGTACAAATAAGTATATTCTGAATAAAATCCAAACCTTACAGAATAATGCTCTAAGAAGAGCTCTGAACATTCCCAATAGAGAACATTTATCAGAGCTGAGGAGAGAACATCATTGGCTGAAGATAAATGATAGAATCTTGCTTAAAACAGCTTCCCTTACCTACAAGTGCCTTAACAAAGCAGCACCCCATTACCTAACTGGGAGAATAGTCAGAAATTCCTCCACCCACCCTTCTAGATCTGCAAACACTTTTTGCCTCAACATACCTAGATTTAAACTAAAAACTTGTGGCGGTAGTAGCCTCCCAGTTAAAGCTGCACAGACTTGGAACGCATTGGCTCTTTCACTCAGAGTGGACCAATCCTTCCTCAGCTTTAGACACAATACCCTGAACTGGTTGCGATCCAACGACATTTGACTTTTCTGTTCCATACTCTGCCTGTATATATCATGTGCCCTACTATTCTTCACTTACTGTATAACTTTGCACTCTTGCCTGTATAGCCCTGTTGCCAATATGACGTACTATGTAACCTAAGCCTAAAGTATTCTTGTATGCGTTGCGCCCAGTTACCTCCGGGTTCATTGCGCATCATAAATAAAACCAACAAACCAACAAACAAACATCTGTTGTATGGTATTTAAAACATGTTTTCACAATTGTACTGTTCAAAGCAACAATTGCACAATACTCGCTGTCAATCAGACTTTTTTTACTAGAATTGTTAACACAAGAATGAGAAAATAGGGTTCAATACCGCCACATAGATTACATGGATTTTAAATACAAGAAAGTGTTTCAATACAAATAAAATGTTCACTGTGTAGCACTGTTGCTGCCTTTCATACATTTATATGTGTACCATTGTAATCAAAACAAGTTATTCTTACTGGAACCAAATTTAAATAAGTTAACAGTTGAATTTCCAAATCTATTCTTTCACAATTAGCTGACGCGTTTCGGATATATTATCCATCATCAGGGCTTTTTCAATGTAAAAATGCTTGATTTGGTTCTCATTCATCTATGTCTCTGTAATTAACAATAACGTATGTTTTAATTTAGGTTATTCAATATTATCTATTTGTAGACTACTTAAGGGTATCCAAAGTAGACTAACCTCACATGGTCTGTCATCTTTCAGCCTTTAACTGAATGCTCCAATTTCATCTTAATTCACATTAATTAGGAACCTACATCGTATAATAATGCACATCACAAAAAATAACCTGGTCAATATTTTGAATAGTTTCAAAAGTACATCAGCCACTTGGTTTACCTGGGTATACACACCAAGGGTAATCTTCTAATGGTGTATATTAGCTGTCACACTGCGGTAACACGCTCCAATGGTTATTATGTGTCAAGGCACTTCATCTGATATTGGGTTAGTACCTGGGGGAATGACGCAAGATACAGCATCAGTGTCATTGTCTAACCCTGTGTTGCATTTCTTAGTCTCATGGATTACAGAGATTTTATATCAGTTTTGCTGTGCAGTATTTTAACTCTGCATTAGCAAGAGGGTGCCCCCTCGAGGGTTATCGGTATCTCTAACACTGTCATCTAACACTTGACATATGCGCATTGGTGCCGGCATCCGAATAAGAGTAATTTCAAAAGTATATAGTGTTGCTGTAAATATTCCAGAATGCTGTTTGAGGTCTGTTATAAGTAACAAATGTTAGCATTCTCGTGCGTGAGAGACAGTGATGTCTCGTCCCGCTTAATCTTACCTCATCCGAATCTCATTGCTGTGTTCCTTATGCAGTGCCGGATCAGTCAGCATGTAAGCCGAACCCTTCAGTGCACTGCTCAGATAAGCATTCCGTTACCATGGATTCCACGTGCATGCGTGTTGCGACCCTGGTACTTAAAGGTAGCCATTTTCATAGGGGATTATCACTTGCTACATGCCCCTGTGAACTAGATGGAAGTCACCAATGCTCACAGCAGTGAACCTCGGCTAATAACCATCCAAGTACGGCTGGCATGGGATTTCATAATTTCACGAATTTCCTAAGACACTTAACACACACATGTACCTGAGGGGGTGGTAGGGTCGCAATCAGCGAAAGCGACTTCACGCCCCCACCCCACCCCCACCAGGTATGGTCACACCATGACTGAAGAGACATGTCATATGTATATTCCATTATTGTTAATTCTATGCTAACCATCCGTTCAGGACCACTACGGTCAGTGGCTACACTACTTTCATAGGTTCTGCAGTTGCCTGTCCGTTGACTGCATGATGGCTCACACTCTAGGCTTAATACCACATCCCAATGCACACGTGATATCTTATTTCTACCTAAAATCATTCCTAGAGAAGTTATCCAATACAGGTGTATCGAGGTAGTAAAGCCCTTGAAATTAGCATTTCCGTGCGACCATCCACATCTGCAGATTCATTCTGTCCAGCTTAGATGGTTCACAATCTACATTAGTTACAAATAGAGCTCTCACAGTTGCTACACAAGTTGCTATATTTCGCTGCAGTACAGAGTCTCAAACTGACATAGAATGGCATTAGGTAGCACATTAAATCAAACTCGCAGTTCATCCCCGTAGGGGCAAGTGAATCCAGTCTCTCAACCCATGCTATTTCTTTTTGCAGATGTTTTGTGTTAATGTCCCCACCTCTATTACTGACACTAACCTGTTCTAAAATTACACATTTCATTTGTGCAATGTTGTGTCTAGCCTCTATAAAGTGGGTAGACACCGGTGATTTAAGACTTCTGGTCCTTATATTTGATTTGTGCTCAGTCCATCTAGATTTTACTTTCCGTGTGGTCATTCCTACGTAGAACAACCCACACGGACCTTTGAGGGCATAGACTACATTGCTGGAGTCACAGGTGCAAGAGTGGTTTAGTTTAATTGCTTTCCCTGAATAGGGTTGACTAATCTCGTTTCCCTTGATCACATTATCACAATGTTGACAGTTGAGGCACAGTACCATACCCTTAAATGTGGTACGAGATGTTTTCATATCCATTAATTCTGCCCTCACAAGTGTGTTGTGAACAACCTGGCTATTTCTAACGGCAAATGTAGGTAACTCTGGTAATGTTTTATTGAAAACCGGGTCCATTTTAAGCAAAAGCCAGATCTTATTATTTTTTTTTATCTGATTGCTTTGTAACGAGTGTGTAGTCACATAAACCAGTGATATTTCTCCTTCTGTTGGTTTGGGTTTCAGTAGGGATTCTTTTGGTATTCCGCTATTTTTTCTGATAGCTTCTGTATGTGATCACTTCTGTAGCCTCTCTCTTGAAACTTCAGTTTGAGGGTTTCTGCTTGCCTTCTGTACTCCTCCTCCTCTGAAATGTTTCTCCTGTACCGCATACATTGGCTAATAGGCATATTGTCTATCGTCCTCTTTGTATGAAAACTGGCGGCTTCTAGCAGGCTGTTCCGGTCCGTAATGAGGAGTGCACATGTGCTTCATGCAGACCATTTTGAGAGACCATCTGTATTATTTGGCACCGTATAATAAAGTGTATCTATTTCTCCAACAGTATAAGGCACTAACTAACTTGGACGGACCTTGAAAATCAGATAACGATTAGACATTGATGTGATGAAGGTTTTTTTTGGCAGAATTTGAGAACTGTCATAAATGTGTCCAGCCAAGTCTAAAATAAGCTTATCAATTTTGTGTGTCAGAGTAAATTGTGGATGTCAGCTATGACTAACATAAGCTTGGTGTACACCAGACTATAAAAGCAGGGGAAAGGCAAAATGTCTTTGATTGTGTCCAGAGCATGTCTTGTAACTAGCGCTACTAAAGACTGCTGCTAACCTCCCAGACATCAGATTTTCTCCTCTCTAACTCTCTGTGAGGAATGTCCATGGATGCCTGGTGTTTGATGGAGGATGGGGACCAGGACCCTCAGTTCAACATAGAAAAAGCCTTGAACAATACAGGGCCACCTAACCAACTGGCTCCAGTGCACAGCAGTGACTTCAGGGGTGAATGTACCCACCTACCCCAATCCCCTGCCTTATGATAGGTTTTATGATTTGCCTTTTTTACCATTAAACTTCCACGTCCTGTCTATGTATGACATTTTGCTAATTTTATCTCTCCCATCCCCATTAAATTTTAGACAGGTGTCATATTATTTAAATGAGTGTGCTAGATTTTGAAAGGAAAAACATTACAAATGTATTCAGTGTTCAATGTCATTTGTTCAGTTGTTTGGATCTTTCTTTTTTTTCCTCCCAAGTTCCTGAATTTAGCTGCTATGCATTCATATTTCATTTAACATAGTTGTGTATATATTATTAATACAAGAACCATACATGCATATTCACCTGGATTATCTTGTTTTATTGGATTCCCAGTGGAACACATTCAGGCCTATTTTTGATGCTGTTCCTTCCCCACTGTGTGGTATTCACTTTCATTAAATTGTTTTTAACTTCAGCACACATTATCAGCTGCAAAGCTAAGAAAACACTTCTATAAGTGTTGATTCCTGGATTTCCATTTTGCGTGTGAAAACGTTTGTTCTCCTCTGTGAAAACTCCAGCATTGCGAGCCGACAAGGGGCTCTTGCTGGTGGCAGTGTGCTTCCTGGAGGAGGAGTGGCCTGCCCTACACACGTGATCCATCACGTGATTTCCACACCTTCAAAGGCCAGAGTGAAACGGCCTTGTGGCGAGTGTTGATTCCTGGATTCCCATTTTGCGTGTGAAAACGTTTGGCCTCCTCTGTGAAAACTCCAGCATTGCGAGCCAACAAGGAACTCTTGCTGGTGGCCGTGTGCTTCCTGGAGGAGGCGTGGACTGCCCTACACACGTGATCCATCACGTGATTTCCACACCTTCAAAGGCCAGAGTGAAACACCCTTGTGGCATTAAGCCCGACAGGGGAAAAGGCCGGTGTCTGTTGTGTGACTGTTAGGCGCTGGAGGAGCTCACACTAAAGTCAGTTGGGGTCGTATCTGGCAAAAACAGCATTACGGAAGTGAGTATTCCACTTAATCTATCATGAAGCCTCCATGCTATACATTGCAGACAGGAATGCCAGTGAATCTTCGCAACCTAAATGAGAGCCTGCAAGAAGAGAAAAGAAAAAACGTACTACATCTCTTAAAAGTTTATTTGATGTAAAGAACTGCTCCACACCGGAACATCCTCAGGTGACTGCCCTGAATAATGATGTTAAAGATAGAAAGGACATAGGATGTGGAGATATTGGGGGTTTCTTTCCGGTATATGTGGGAGGAGCTGGTGATACTCCTCCACCCTCTGCATGCCCTGCAACTTTAGGACTGCCTATCAGTGTGGGATCAGGGGAGGAGTGTGTGAATGCCAAAACACCTAAGGTTTTAGTTGCCACTTCAGTTAGCAGTAGCTTTGTTTTAGCCTCTGCAAATGAAGCTGTGATAGATCTAGACTCCATGTACACAGACTATACCGCGCAAACTCTGTCTGAAAAGCTGTCCTTTTCTCCTAATATGTGCCTGGTTGTCAGCCCTTCGAGAGCTAATATTTCCTCCTCCTTTCTGGTCCCTACGCCAAGACAAATCAGGCAGGAAGATGCAGGACCGTTATCTCCTAGAAGAAACAGCGTGGTGAATCTAGCTTTTGAAGCTATGAACATCACCATGAACACACTGATCAAATTATTTGATTCTTTAAATGACAAAATGTCACTACAGAGTGCACAGATAGCTTCTATTCTGGCCTGGCAAGCCATGTTTGGAGTGTTAGGGGAAAAGGGTGGTGAGCGGCTAGGAATTGCTCCCCTATCTCCCATAAGAGTGCTTCTTCTAGATAGAGCCTCCTATCCCATAAAAATAAAAAAATGCCCTCTGAGCTACTGCAACGCCCTTGTCCAATGGTGATAGAGAACTCGGTGGTTCCCTTGTTTTCAGAAGTTATTACTGACCCATTTGCCAATGCTATCGGGGAGGACATTACCCCTACTAAGGCGCCAAATGACTTGGAAAAGCAAATATATACGATTTTTGCTAAACCATCCAAAGCAGCATTTGGTAGGCTTACTACAATGAACATGGGGCCAAGCCAATCGGATTTTGATAAGAGGGATGACCCTAAACTAAAATCAAAAAAGGCCAATCCTAAGAATAAAACGGCTTCCACGAAACAGTTTATTAAAACTCTGAACATTGCTTGTAAGAGCTCTTCTGTAGCTACAGCTGAGGTGGTTAAAAAAAAAGATGTGGAATTAAATCAGTTAAAAAAGATGAAAGTGGGACTGGCAAAACAAAAAGCCCCGTATGAACCACTGGATATGCTAGTGGAGGAGCTACAGCTCCAAGCCATTTCCA
This sequence comes from Ambystoma mexicanum, assembly GCF_040938575.1. Lineage (NCBI taxonomy): Eukaryota > Metazoa > Chordata > Amphibia > Caudata > Ambystomatidae > Ambystoma > Ambystoma mexicanum. The sequence continues at coordinate 480,612,473 of NC_090921.1, forward strand.
GTCAGGATCCTCTAGTGAAAGAAGGCCCTGTAGCCACTTCTGTGGTTCCGAATGCTGAAGGAAACATGTTCTAATGAAATTGGGACCCTACCCAAAATGGCATTGAGGCAAAGATGCAAAATTGTTGTGCCTAATGAACTTAGCAGTGACCGAAATCAGTGCGTGACTGAGGGTCCAATGGTCCCTTGGAATCTTGGATCTGATTCCTTTGAGGGGAGGGGGGATGAAATTGCACAAACACTTCAAGCTCTTTTGCCAAAACAATTACCAAAAAAAACAGTGCACGAAGTGCAGGTGCCACATGTTTGTAATTTGCCCATTACAAAATCACCACTAGGGGCCAATAAAGACATACACGCTAATCTATTAATTCTTGGGTGTCGTCATGATCCATATCCTCAATATTTGTTAAACAGGCATAGTGTGCTGGAATTATTCTTCGATGTTGAAAACGTTGAGGATATAGGGTCTGCGGACATTGAACAAGTTGAATTTATGAATTAAAACGTCTTATCCACTGTTTGCCTGAAATTGCGTTTGAGATTGGTACACAATACCATTTGGGCTGCTAAAGACCAATTATTTGAAATGGGTTTCATTTTGTTGTCAGGGCCACATGGTGGCAAAGAGATTGAGAATGGTACTACTGCTATGCCTGTGACAAATAAGAATTTTCCGCATGCACAAGTCTCACAATCCCAATGTGTCTGCAATTGTACATCACAAATCTAACTAATGCAACAGAGCGTGAATGATGTGGTAAAGTTTGCCTCGTGGAATACACGTGGCCACACTCATTTGTTTAACAATCAAAATTCTCCTATTAATAACTATGACATAATTTTGATGCAAGAAACTTGGTTAACGGTATGCCCAATTTGGCATGACCATATTATGCACTTCACCCCCGCCTTGCAAGGGGACAAAGGCCGCCCCATGGCGGGTTTGATTACGTGCATTAAAACTAATACTGCTCTCAAAATGATCTCGACCTTTTCACCAAACTCATTTATGCAATTGACCATAATCTCCATTGCCTCTGCTCTGTATGCGTTAGTTAACATCTACTGGAATTGGCAGGGGATTGATGATCTCAAATTCTTTAATGATCTTACTTGTCGGTTAGATTATGTTATCCAGCTTCCTGATGTGATCCATACGGTGGTTGCTGGCGATCTTAATATGCATTTGTTTGATCCAGGGCGAGTCGGGGAATCTGTTAGACAAACTCAATGGAATCACTTTATCTCCTCACGTGGGTTTATTATGCTGAATGGAACGTGTTTGGGTGATAGTCCGCCAAATTATACTTGGCAGGGTGGTCATTCTCTTGCTATCATTGATTATGTGTATGTGGACCCGAGATTGATGTCTCGAGTAAGCCGTTTTCACATAGTACCAGTATTAGAGAGTGATCACTACATTTTAGCCTGCTCCTGGCGTATTCCTGTAATAGGTTCACCAAACCCAGTGTTAAAGTATGAGGGGACCGTGAGAGCTAATAGTCAGATAAATCGCTTAAGATGTTCTGAAGTAAGTTTAACTCCCTTTGCTAACTCACTTACATCTGCGTTTGCCCACTCCTGACTATCTGGAGAAGGCTCAAATGTGTGCTACTTTGATCTCATGCAGAAGCACTCAGCAAAAAGGCGTCAATCTAACACAACAGTGGAAGTCAAAAGACACACGTTTGATGCACAAGTCAGGAATAAAAAAACAGAATATCGGGCACTGAGACGCAAAGCTGCTTTTATGCCAGCCAATCTTAGAGCTGTGGCATTGGTAAAAGTAAAGACCAATTATAAAAATTGGTTGCGGGCACATCGTGCCACTCTTTGGCAAAGGGATGGGGAAAATATGCTTAAATTATTGAGCAACCAAAACACTGCACAAATTTGGGCAACCATTAATGAAGCTGTAAATTCTCCCCAAACTTTAATTCAAGGACATAATGTTTCCGAATTGGCTTCGATTGAGCATTTTAGGTCAATGTATGCCTTACCAACTCTGGTTTCTTTGGCTCAGGAGGCGATTGGGGTTCCTAAATTCCATCTTAAGATACTTAGATCAGATATAAGTTACCACATATCCTCAATTAGCCAATCTAGAGCCCCAGGCCCTGATGGGCTATCAAATAAAACCTTTAAACTCAACATTGATCTATGGACGGAGATATTGTTCCAAATCTTTCAGCACATTAATGCTACGCAGAGGATTCACAAGTTTTGGTTGCATTCAATAATTATTCCCCTGTTTAAAAAAGGCGATAGTAGCCAACCCGGAAGTTACAGACCTATAGCCTTGTTGGATGCTCCGGGCAAACTTTATAGGCGCATTATACATCAACAACTGAATGAATGGTTAAGGCATGCAGGTAAAAGATATCCTTTTCAAGCAGGCTTTGTGTCGGGTCTGGGAACATCTCCCAATATGCTCCTCCTTAGTCTACTCAAGAACAAGTATGCGGGATGTAAACAAAATCTGTACATAGCATTTGTTGATTTTAGCAATGCATTCGACTCTGTTGATCGTCTGCTTCTTTTAAAAAAAATTTAGAACTACGGATGCTCTGAATCAATACTTGCTCTTATTAAATTGTTGCACACAGATACCTCCCTGCTTGTCAGATTGTCGTTAGATGGTAGACTGTCTGCTTCTATTCCAACTCACCGCCGCCTAAAGCAGGGATGTATTCTGGCATCAACCATTTTTAATTTGTTTTTGCTAGACATAGGCAAAAAACTTGCTGAGGTCATTTCTGATGCTCCTAAATTGGGCATTCAGAAAATTACCTGGCTTCTGTACGTGGATGACCTGGTACTACTGACCTGCTCTCCGTGTGGGTTGCAAAACCTGTTGGACAAACTTCAAGTCTATGTACATGAGAATCACCTCACTATTAATCTTGCAAAAACACAAATAGTATCGTGTATAGCAAGTACTAATAAGAAATCTGCTAGATTCAAATGGACTTTGCAAGAGCAGGAAGTAGTGCAGGTCGCCCAATATAAATATCTGGGCCTTCCTTTTACAAAGTGACGGAATGAACATATCTATCTGGCTTTATTGGATGCAACAGTGCGCTCTTTAACCTCTCAAGCAAACATCTTATTATATAGATACGGAAAATTCACGTTAAAACACACTGTGGGGTTTTATCAACAAAAAGTGGTCCCTATTATCATCTATGGGACTGAAACAAGAGCGTCAAGGAATAGAGCGTTTTGGGAGCATTATGAATCCCTCTTTTGGAAAAATGTTTTAAAACTTCCCAAGTGCACACCAATTTCTTTGATTCGGCATGAATTGGGAACTGTGTCAATGCATTGTCAAGTACTGTGGAAGTTCTGTGCGCTGTATAGGAAATGTATTATAAGTGCCCATGTTCCTAATATGTTGGGGATTCTTGCTAATCAACTGCTTACACCTTGTATTGCTCTTGCAAAAATATGGAATATCTATGTGGTAGACGCCTTATCTAGTGCTGATATTTCTTTAGAACTATTACTATCGAACCCAAATAAAGCTAAACTGAAATTATACCAGGCAGATTGGATAAACACCCATAGTCAATGCCTGGCATATGTGGACAGTGACACTATGATTCGCCATCATAAAAAACTTTGCTCTATGGAACCTTACCTAGTGCAATCTCCATCTAGTTACATAAGATCTCAAATGATGCGCATTAGATTGAATCTGTGTGCCACTAGACAGATCCTAGGAAGGAGACAAATTATTCCTAAAAATGAAATATACTGTCAGTATTGCAAGAATGTTGGCCAAATTGAAACACTGTGTCATTTGGTTGTTGAGTGCCCAGTTCTGAGTGTACTGAGGGAACAAATGTTTAAGAAATGTAACTTTTTTTTGTTGCCTCGTTCTGGTGAGGAAACTTGGGCGTATCTTCTATCCAACGCGAAAACCTCTATCCAAAGTGCACTGACCCAATTTGTTAATGCAGTCATTCCTTCTTAACTACTGAAAGTGTTCTTTTGGTATTCATTTTACTCTGTGACCATCTGTAAATCTTTGGCTCTGGGCCTTGGAGGGGGTATTGTGATTGGTGGCAGCTCTGCTTTGGTGCATTCTTCTGTAAGTGTTTTTTGACTACTAATTGAGAAATGCCCATGGTCTTTGGTGCAGCACAATGAAATTTGTATTAATGAATTACTCTTATCTCTCTTTTATTGTTAAAAATAGAAAGATATATTTGTGTAAGGTGTATACGTATATTTTTTTTTGCCTTTTGTAAGGTTGATTTTATTTCAGCCAATTCAAAATAAAAAAATAAAAAAATAATAAAACGTCTATAAGTAGTATAGTATCCAAACTTGGTAAAGTATTGTGCCATAGTGGTGCACTTATTACTGTTTATTTAACAATAACCCCACAATGTGGCTCTAACAGTTACTCAATTTACCAGTTATTGGTTACGTAAATGTTCTAGGTATTTACAAACATGTAATTATGTATTTACCAATGAATAAAGCAATCAATGATTCACTTACAAGCTGCAGATTGTACTTTTCAATAAAGTAATAACATTTATCGCGCACTTTAAACACGTATCAGTCTGTTTGCGTTTGTTTCTGATGAAGGGACCACAAAGTACTGCTGGAAACATGGGCTTTATTGTTTGTATTCACTTTTCAATGTGAGTCCTTTTTTGATGTTTGTTCAAACCATGACTAAGCTTTTTTAAAACTAAAATGAAATAAAATGGATTACAAGGACTCAGCTGCTCTGCCTTCATTATTTTCGGCCTCAATATGCTGTGATTTTGCAGATGAAGCAGTGATGTTGCTGAGAGTGCCTGCCTGTGTTCGCCATGATGGCTAGTCTGCATATACACATGTATGAGATCTCCTACTGAGAACCAACAGAGCTTAAATGGCCTTTTCTGTGATAAGGTGCCCTGTCAGGAGGGTCTACAATTACATTGTTCCTACTGTGTCTTACCAGAGAAGAAATATCCATTTGCAAATCAGCCGGGCCCCATCCATAAGTGCCGTCCAGCACCAAGGTGATAGGCATTTCTCCTCCCAACATGAATGCCAAACGCAAACCTAAACATTTGTTTCGACTTTGTTGGGTATCATCAGTGAGGTGAGGCTGTCTCTCTATGAACAGAGAGCAAGGGGTCCACATCTGGATAGCACTTCTTAACTTAGGGTAAAACCCTAAATCTTAAAAAATCTATAAGATCCCCTGTGCTGAGAAAGAACAAAGGGTGAACAGCATGCTCGGTCGAATTCTCAGGGTCGGAAATCAAATTTCACCCCACTGTGCCTTACCAGAGGAGAACTATCCATTTGCACATCTCTCTGGTTCTCCACAAGAACCGCACAGCACCGGAATTCTAGGCACTCCTCATCACGTGATGATGGAGACAGCCCATTTGCGCTTGTAAAACACCAGGCATCATGAATTGGATCATTGGGTAAGGACTGGTGTTTTAGGTGACGCAGAAAGGGATGTTTCCTTGTGCAATTTCCCTGTGCATTCCTGATGGTTAGTTGCAAGAAGACATTACTTGAATACAACTTTTAAGGTGATTTTGGCATGCACAGCAACTGGGGGGATCAGAAGCATGGGTGTGATGACAGTACTCGAAATCTGTGGGCTTTTAGGCAGATCCTTTTGCAAAATCATGTCCAATTTAGGACACGTGCTGGAGGCTTTTGCTTGTTAAACACCAGGAAGCATGACACTGGGGCATATTCAAATCATTGGCGAATTATGGTGTTTTTAGTTGGGCAATAAAGAGATTTTTTGTTTACTTTCCTCCCGTATTCACAAGGAATTCTTCAGAGAGATTGTTAAATATAGGGCATATCGGGGCGGGAGGGTGGGGGCGGACGGGATTTGAGGTTTTGAAACTCCAGTGAGCATGAGATGGAGGTGCAGGTGAAACATGCCCGAGGGCCTTCTGGAGCATATGCTGCCATGAGAAGGATCCGAGATGTTTTTGGTTGTAAAGATGATTTATAACCTGTTTTTTAACTCACCGTTTTACTTGTGCGTGTGTTTGACAAAAATTATAAGATTTAGTAAGATATTATTTATCAAACTGATTAATAACAGTAAATAAACACAAAAGACCTGTTTTGGTAAGAGAATACATTTTTAAGAAGAATATGTGTTTTCAATAAGTGTGACACTTGCATAGGATAGAAATACTTTGCACAGTGTAATATTATTTTTAAAAAATCGTACGCGTCACGGTTAATTGCTCCATGGCTTGTCCTTTGAAAGTTGGTTTGTTTGTGGCTCCTTTCTCTTGTATGATTTTCATCTTGAAATGGGCTTTCAGAAGAGTGTCATGTGGAAGTTGTGTAGCTAAAATGCAATCTGGAATCTCTCCACTACTGGTGTTTGGGTAGATAGATTGCATGTGCAAAGGGTAGCCAATTGGACGTCGAGTACCTCAGAGCCCAATTTCATGCTGAACCAATGAGGAGTTTTCGGTTTTTAAGGGAGGGATGAGAAGTCCAATGAGTAGTTAAACTGAGTGCCTTCTTTATATTCTTCCGAGTGTTGTTGTTGGTGTCAGAGATGTAAATATCAGAGAGAGGGGCCGCTATTTTTTTCCATGGTCCTGTGGCAGCGTTACTACAATGACTACTTTGTTTTTTTGCCGAAATGGCACCTAATATGGAGAGATTATCATCGTCCACTTCTGCTCTTTCTGTTGAATTTGGTCGAGAGCACCTCAGACCTGTTGCGTTTCCTTTCAGTCACCCCTGCTGGGCCGCAACTGAGTTAGTGGTTGCAGGGGGGTATTTTTTGTGGCTGCACAATTTTTGGTGCTGGTGAGCAGACAGCCTCTTAAGTTCAATGTGGAGGCAGCTCTTTCCCACTGACTGTTGGGTGTTCTTTTCTTATCTAAGTAATTCTCTTCTAAACAAGAGTCCAAGCAGTAAGAAAACTGGTGTGGCATATGAAACATAAGCCTGGCTACGTTTTTAGTTCAGTTGTGCATGGTTATGCAGACTGGAATGATAGGTGACCGTCAGAGTAGAAAGTCAACAGTTTTATTAATTTATTATTATTTGTTTATAGTTCTATCAGAACTTTAACAAACCTATCATCACAAACATAATCACATACATATATATCATCCAATACATTTAAGATTAAATAAAACACATTAAGAATGAGTAAAACCGAATATAATACATTCAATTAATCCGGGTGATTTATTAAAACAACTATTCTTACAGTGCGAAGAAGCATACACTCATTCTCTAAGGTTCACCTACAGTCTCTGCCGTTTGGGGAGCCAGATACATTCCAAGACGTTTTTCAACTATTTTCCAGACTGAATAAAGTGCAATGTGCATTTTGGTTGAGTCCATATTTAAACAGTCATGCCCCCTCCACCAAACAGACAAATATATATTGGGCCAAAGGCACCACACTCTGTCAGCACGTGTCTTGCGGATTCAAAATGGATATTCGATTTACACATCCGACACAGCCTCAGAGCCCTTTTGATACCCAGTTGAGGGCCCTTAACTGTTAAAAGAAGTACATTAATTTGTAATCTCAACATAAAGTGCCATACACCGGGGCTAGGACATAAAAGGATATAAGGTTCTGGTTTTCATTTAGCAGTGGGATACCTGTGCAACCACACTATAATTACTTAAAGTAAATAGATGGATATCGTTTTTAGTCTAATCCAAGATATAAACTTTAGCAAAGAATGATGTTTTAAGTATTTTTCTTTCTTCATTCTTTAAAAAAAGTGCTCATTAATAGGGCATTCTCACAAGTTTTTTTAACTGAATATGTATTTGGATATAATTCTTTGTGCCGTAATTATTTTTCTATGCAACACACGTGACTTACATTGGGATTTTACTTCCAGTGTCTTGTGTTTAGTGAGTTTATGTTGCATTTTAATTTTTGGGACTTGTGTTTTTTTGGTTTTATAGGGTAATGCATTTTATATGTACGATTCATAGAATGTGTAATCGAACAATATGCTTCTCGATAGGTCAGAATGTTTCCGTTGTGTTCACAAGGATAACAAATGCCCATATCATAACAATGTTTGTGTGAAGGTGGTTGTTTTAATGGTGTCATTTTCTTTTGATTATTAGTGTTTTAGTTATAATTGTGTGTAGAAGTTTACATTAGGATTGTTCCTCTTATATCTTCTTTGTTCTCTGATATTGTAATGAAGGCAAATATATAGTGCTCTAGACTCCTTTCCTTGTGAAGAAACCTTGGGTTACAGTCATAGATCATGTTTTGAGAACTGTGTGGCAGCTTAGCACTTGTGAAGTTTCTCCATTGTTATATTTGGTCAGGGTTGACAGCTGGGGTACAGATGCACTCGGTACGAGATGTATTGTATCAGATTGTTTATTTTCAGGGCTCAATATGTGAGCAGGGGTTTGATATAATTTTTCTCAGTTATGCTTTGTAGCTGTAGCTGTATTGAACTGTGTTTTCTGTGTATGTAATTACATGATGCCCTTGGAATGTGCCTATCCTGGCACCAGGGATTAAATTCACTCCTCTCATCTGGCTATTGTAGTAGTGCCTGATGCTGACTTTTATGTGTGTGCTACTTAGATAGTATGGATAATTCGAGTTCATTGTTCTAATTTTGTATGTACATAAGGTGTTGCACACATTTAAGTCATTAACAACAGGGTAGAATAGTTTATAAGGAAAACATTGAATATTGATGGTAAATGTATGGCGAGAAGAATAGTCCGTGTACAAGTGCATAGTTCCCTTAAAATGGACCAACAATCTTCCTATGGTGACATGTGTGATTGTGGCTGGATAGGCTATGACCATTGTAGAAGATATACAGTATTTTCATAGATCTAACATGAAGCCAATGGTCTATTATCATACATGTAAGAAACTATAGACTTGTGTTTAATACCTGAAATGGTGTTATAGTGTGGTACACGCTGAATCATATTTTTAAAATAAAAGGTAAGCACTGAGCATTGGGATGGTGAAATAGAGTTAAGGGCAAGACTTGCCATTATGTGAATTGATAGTAATGGCATGTTTTGGCTGTGTGTAATAGCTGAAGCCTTTGTCAACTCATTTTACAAAACGTTGGGTTAGTATTTCTGTCCTAGTTTGCAAGCATCGTCTATATTAGCTGGAATTGCTCTGAACTTACATGATTATGCCAAATGGTAAGCAAAGACCCATGACTGCAGGAAGAATGTACTGTTTTTCTAGAAGCTGCACTATAGACATTACAGAGAATGACAAATGTGCCTACATCTCCCCATCAGGAAGAACATCAACACAATCGCTATCACACTCTCTCAAAAAGAACACTCGCTCAAAACATTTATGTCTAAGGGAGGGGCAGGCAAAGGAGAAACATTGGAATCTTGAGACAAAGATGTATTCAAGGCATTATTTCTCTGTACTGCTGCGTTGTCTGCAAATGAAACAGTACATGTTGATTAGAACATCGGATTATTGGTAGTTCCATTACACACAATGCCGTGGTTGTGGGCATTGTCTAGTATAATAATGTTCTGCTAACATTCCAATGATTCTGTTTTGCCTTTTCTTGTTTTAAAGGACTGTGAGAGGGCATCTGGGTGGAGTGTACAAAAGAAGCGACTGCACAAAGCATTTTATTCTGCTAACAATTCAAGCAGGCACTTTCAAAAGGAAGTTAAGCAGCTGGAAATAGATTACGCATGCTGCAAAACAGAGGACAAGGTGAGAGAACTGGCTGCCGAAAAGTACCAACTTAATAAAAGGTTCACTGTGAAAGCGGAATATGCCCTATTTAGGACCCGCTCTATGTCAAGACCGGAGGCGAGCATTATGCTTCAACTCCTATTTATTCTTCAAAAATGTTTCTTTTTTTAAAACTACATTTCCTTCTTAACATGGTCCCTCATGTAGTCCATCTCATTTCCTTTTATCTGCTCCTAGTACTTCCTGTTCTCTTGCTCCACCACTTCTATTCCTGATCTTCAGCTAGATAAGTCCCCCTTTGCCTAAGGGGAGAGCGAGAATGTTGTAAAAGGATGGTATAATTGTGATTTAAGTGTTGTGACTTAAGAACTGTTATTTGAGAGTATATGAGGCATGAGGGACGCCAGTGTGCGAGCAACCAAGGCACTAGGGCGCGTACAGCGAGTACCTCAAGATATGAGGGTGACCGGCTCACGCGCACGAATGACATAGATACACGCAGGCATGAACGGGGGAGTGAGAGTGCAGAGGAGGCGGATCCTGTGCCGTATTCTCGGCACAGTAGGGGATCCAGCAGCCGGCCGCCTAAGTGGAGCGACGGCCCCTCCCTAGGCAGGGCAGGGCTTCAACAGCGCAATGGCCCCCTGCCTCAGCAGGCGGGGCCTCGTCAGGAGAGCGACTCTAGAGAGAAGCAACAAACGGCGCCCGATAGCATAAAGAGCAAGCGGCAACAAGAGTAGGGCACAGATCGCAGCCAATTACCAGAGCAACCCACGCTCTAAAGTCCAAATGGGAGAGGTTGCTAATCTTAAGCAATAGGAATACAAATATTTTTTTTTTCAAACGTTCAGAGTGGATCATGAAACACCCTCCTTACAGGAGGAGGAGTAACAGCATTTCTTATCCCTGTGCATCTCAAGGGACCAGCTCAAGAGAAGCAAAGCAAAGCAGGTGCCGGCCACACATAACAGCTCCACAGTGTGCCAGTGGACGTGCCACACAACCTGAGTACAGGTAAAGGCACAAGCACCCTGAAAAAGACAATGGCCCTCATTAAGTATGGAGACTGGCGCCTGTAATCGCTTACCACCCTACTACAAGGTCCCTTAGCGGGTCCCTTCCTTAACTCCTGGTCTGACTAGGTGTTATGGACGGGACCCGTTAAGGGACCTGGGCGCAAATAACGGGCTTGGCATACGCCGGCCCGTTATTTGCGCCCACCCCATTCCGATTGAGCCCTATAGGGGCTCAAATGAGAATGGGGAATGGTTTGGTAAATGGGGATTTACCGGTCCCTCCAAGGTCGGAATGGACCTGTAAGTTCCCATTTAACCAAACCGGAGTTGGTACCGTATGGGAGGCAGTCATGGCACAATAGCGCCATGACTACCACCATACTCGGAATGAGGGCCAATGTCAGAATTTGAGTGCAGCGAGGAGGAGCAGGCAGAGGACCTAGCTCACAGTTTCAGAGAGGTGCTGGGGAACTCACTAGTGGAAGCCGTGGCACAGGAGGTAAGACCCCTGGAAGAGAGGCGAACTACAATAGAAACCTTCTTGAGCGAAAAACAAAAGAGCACCCGAAAAAGCGAGAGTACGTCTACTAGAGCCCCGCAAGGGGACCCACAGGGGTGTACTGAGAGCCGGAAGAGGTGTGAGAACAAAAAAAAGATATCAAGGCTGAGTACCCCAAAAGGAAATACACCGAACACGGGTTACAAAGGAACATACAAAGATCTTTATTTTCTACTAAACAGTTTCAAAGGACAAAGCAACAGATAGCTATCGGCCCTCAGTACAACACAGCGAACACCAGCGTGGTTCGGTGTGCTCAGTGAGTGGGACTGTACAATAGAATAGTCGCCTATTTATACCCTTGAAATCACGATGTTCAACCCATTTCCCAGTTAATGTTGGTTAATACATTACGGATATAGGGTTCGTGCGGAGTTCGTACATCTGTACATTTAGGGTTTACCTCTAATGTATTCACTAACAAGCCTTAATAGTAACAGTATATCTTAGGATTTCATGTTAAACCTTCTCAAACAGTTTTATACAATGTAGTCAAGCAAGTGATGTAGTCAAGCAAGTGTTCACATTTCAGTATTTGAATACATTGTGTTTAAAATATGCTCATGGATTAGCTTCGTTGGTGCAAGCAATCCTCTACACACAGGTCAGCGAAGGACAGGGTCTCAGTTTATGACCCTAACATGTAGCCTGCAGGCAAGTTATACATTAGTTTATACACAGAGGTCAAAACGGCCATGTTGCATTCAAAATGACATTGTCCACCATTTTAGAACACAGGGTGACTTTAGAGGGAGAATCTAAAATGGCGGATAGATCTAAAATGGCGGCTTATACTGATCTAAGGTATATAATATACCATTCGACAGAGGAAGGCCTCTTCTGACCCCCTGGGTCAATGCTATGTGGTAGACAAAAGGCCCCAAAGGCTACCGATGCTCAACAAGCTCAGGGATGCATTCCTATACAAGTTGGTAGTGCCAAGCCTCACAACCCCTGACCCCTGGGAGAATAATATGGAAAATGAAGGGATAGACCCAGAAGAAGAGTCACCAGAGACCCCCACTCTTCACAGGAAGAGGAGGAGAGACTAGGATAAAGAGACTTAGAACCCCCCGGAAGTAAGAAATTGAGAAAAGAGAAACACCTAGAGGATAGTGAATAGATTTCAAATATGTTTGACCCAAGAACATAAGAAACCCCAGATCTTCGGATACATGACTCAGAGACTGAGAAAAGCACTTGAAAAAGAGGTGAGACAACTTATGAGAGAAGACTGTTCAAGGCCAGAGTTACTGGGAAAGGTAGCAAAGGCTCCCGAGCTGGACCCAAAAATGCTAGCTTTCATATCCAAAAAATCTAGAGACCCCCGGAAAAGAATTGACAGGTCATGGAGGAGCTGTCAAGAAAAGGTGCTGGACCTCACAGGGCCATTAGCCAAGATCATGGATCTAGCGGAATGGTCCAGAGACACTGGGGAAGAAGTAGACCCAGATTTTCTAGCAAACTGGGCACAGAGAACAGTATGCCTCCTATGGAATGCAAACTGCAATATATCCCCAAAACGGAGGGGGGGCTCCTACTAAAGATAGATTCCAAACTAGGAGACCTAGCCTCTTATGAAGCAGGTAAAGCGGTCCAAGGCCTTCTCTTCGGGTAGACGTTCAGGAAGGAATGGGGAGATTTGTGTGGACATATACTTCCCTAGAAAAGGTCCATGCCTCGATCAGGAAGATATTTCCTAGCAAGGTTTTTGCCGGGACCGCTCGCTATCGAGGTAGGGCGACCGGTCGCTATCAAGGCACAAGGATGCCTCAGAATAAGAGCCCAGTATTAGAACAATAAAGAGCAAGACCTTCTTCCCCTCAGGGGATTGATTCCTTAGAGGCCGTCCAGGAAGGAGACCGGGAAGAGGACAAAACATCCTTGCAGGTGAGACACAACACATACCCACCAGTGGGGGAAGGACATGGCAATTTTGGCAAAACTGGGTGCTACAGACAGCCAAGGGACTGCACCTAAAGTTCACACATGAACCACATCAGGAACACCCCTACCCCCTTACACATATCTCCAACAGAGAGGGAAAGCTTACACAGTGAACTACAACACCTAGCGGCGCAGAAGAGATCCATCGAGCAATACAATACACACAACAAAGTTCATAAGCAACATGTTCCTGTTACATAGGAAGGACAAAATGAGGCCAGTGACGAACCTGAAAGAACTGAACAGCTGGGTGACTTACTGTCACTTCAAGGTGGAAGGAGTTCACCATCTGAGGGACACTCTAAGACAAGTTGACTGGCTTTCAAGGATCAACCTCAAAGATGCATACCTCACAGTACCCATCCAAGAACAGTACCGACCCTTCCTAGCATTCAAATAGGATGAGCAATACTGTCAATTTACAATGATGCCAATCGGCCTAACATCAGCACTGTGGGCCTTCACAAAACTCATGAGACCAATAGAAGCAGCGATCAGGGAGAAAGGGATCTGGATAATCATCTACCTGGATGACATCCTTGTACTGGCAGACAGCAACAAGACTCTCCGATACCAGACAGAATGGGTAAAAAGACTGCTCTCATCTCTAGGATTCGTAGTGAATCAAGAGAAGTCTGACACTACCATGATGAAGAGGACAGACTTCCTCGGGTTCATAGTAGACACCAAGACAGCAACTCTAGAGTTACCAGCCAGGAAGGTAAGAAACTTCAAGAGAGAGATAAGAGGATGTCTCGACAAGAAATAAGTATCCTTGAGAACACTAGCGAGGATAGTGGGACTGTTAGCATTGTCAATTTAAGCCATATTTTTGAGGCCCTTACATTATCTGGCCCTGCAGAGGCTAAGCATAAGACACCTACAGCAAGGGCTGAAGTATCATAAGGCAGTGCCCCTAGATCTCGAAGCCAGAACAGAACTGGAATGGTGGCTTCAGAATATGGACGCTTGGAATGGGAAAGTCATATTTGAGGACTGCCCCGACCTGGTGAGTCAGATGCCAGCAGAGCATGCTGGGTAGCCCGATGTGGGACGCTGCAAACAGGAGGAAACTGGAGCTCAGAGGAGCTCCAGCTACACATAAATTGCCTAGAGCTGTTAGCGAGACCCTTCACAATCAAAGATTTCACAATGAACAAAGTGAATTAATGTATTCTGTTGAAAATGGACACAATTTTAGCAGTCAAATATATAAACCACCTAGGAGGAACAACGTCCAGGCTCCTAGCGGAACTAGCCAAGGACTTCAGGCACTACTACCTCCAGTCAGGGACCCCATTGACAGCAGAGTATCTCCCGGAGGTGCTCATCGTTGTAGCAGACTGGAAATCCTGACACTTGTTGGATTCCAACGATTGGAAACTGAATGTGGAAAGATTTCAGCAAATAAAGCAACTGTGGGGCCTATTCCAAACAGACCTATTTGCATCCAGGTTGAAAACGCAGAAGAACAGGTACTTCAGCTGGAGATTAGATCTGACAGTGAGAGGTGCAGACGCCTTCCTACAAGACAGGAGAAACAACCTGCACTATGCCTTTCCCACATTTATGATGCTGAGCAGAGTTTTAGCGAAGACGTGCAGGAAAGGAGCGAATCTGATTGTAGTATTGCCGATATGGAAATCACAGGTATGGTTTCCAGTGCTCATGGAACTACTGACAGACTGCCTGAGAATCTTACCAGTAGGAGAACACCTGCTCACAGATCCAGTTGGGTGATTTCATCCTCTGAGAGTGAAAGGGACTCTCCCATTAATTGGCGTGCAGGATAGCCGGAGGCGCTGGGCCTTGCCAGGCATTTCGAAGCAAGCTGCACAGCTCAGCGCAGAGTCATGGGGCCCATCCACAGAGCAAAGCTACGTCACGGCTTGGAGCAAATGGTGGCAATGGTGCAGAAGGAGACATTTTCATCCCGTTTCTGCCCCTATAGTGGCAATTCTAAACGTCCTGGCAGACATGTTGCAAGACGGAAAAGCGTTTTGGATAATAGGAGGGTACAGATCCGCAAATTCAGTGGGGCATCTACCCATGAAAGGAGTGTCTGTGGGGGAGAGGGAAGCGGTAGTGAGACTCATAAAGGGAGTTCAGTTTAGAAAACCACCAGAATCGAAATACATATACTTATGGGACGTAACAGCAGTGCTGAAATTGCTTCTTGCTAGCTGGCCAGTGAACAGATACCTTTCTTTGGGACAGTGTTATCAGGCAAGCTAGCCATGCTCCTATGTCTAGTGTCATGCAGGAGAGTAGCAGATGTGAAAGCCCTAGACGTGGATAGGAAAACCTTCAGCCCATTGGGGCTTACTTTCACCTTCGTCAGGAGGACAAAGTCAGGGTCCACATCTATCTAATACCCTTATTTACACAACCATTTGAAGTGATGCGTAGCAGCATGTGTAAGAGAATATGAGAGCAGAACAGCAGAAATACGTCCGGCAGAGGGGACACAATTATTGATAGCGCGAAGAAGACAATACAAAGCAGTAACAACAGTCACCATAAGCAGATGGGTGCACGAGGTTATGCAACTAGCAGGAGTAGACCTGTCTAAGTTTGGAGCGCATTTAGTGAGAGGAGCTATGGCCTCTAAAGCATTAGCGAAGGAAGCAACGCTACACAATATCTTGCAGGCAACCCACTGGGTGAGCGATAGCACTTTCAGAACCTTTTACTTTAAACCTACCCAGTCAATGGCGTCAACAGTAATGGGAAGCTTTGAACACGCATAATGCTTGTCTCCAGTCTTGACATAGAATGAAGATTACCCCTGCCAATAGTGCAGGGAGTCTTGATTCTATTAAGGACAATGAGGCGAGCTTTCCCACCCAAAGCAAGCAGTGCAGTTTTATATGTTGACATTTGTAATGAAGCATTGACGTTTTTCCTATATGAACTAGGGCAGTGCATTCTCCACCCTACAACATATCCTTTCTATCTTGATAGGAGAAGACCAGAATAACAGTTGAGCCCGGGATGACCGGAGAAGCAGGCTTAAAGAGGTCGGCAGGATCAGCCAGATCTGATTGGGGAACAATGACAAGACAGCCTAGAAGTTTGCAGACGGATCTCGGTGATTCGTTGAGTTGGGATTTTCCAGTATATGTTTGGAGTGCAGTTCAGATCATTCAAAGAAGAGGTGGAGCAAGGGAACAGGAAGGAATAGGAGTAGGAGTGCATGACAGGAAATGAGATGGACTACATGAGGAATCAAGTTAAGAGGGAAAAGTAGTTTAAAAAAAAAGATTATTTTTAAGAAAGTTGATTTTTTGTTGAAACTGCTCACGAGAGGAATACATAGAAGTTGAAGCATAATGCTTGCCTCCTTGTTTTTAATAGAATGAAGACTCCCTGCACTATTAGCAGGGGTAATCTTCATTGTACTCCATATGAAGATAGAGAAAAAAAGCAGCAGCTAGTTAAAGGTATTGAATAATCAGAGAGCTATCCATGTGATCTGGACAGGTGGTCGGAGGTTGACAGATGATCAAAAAGTAATTGACAGGGAATTCAGGAATTTTTTATGAAAGGCTGTATTCAGTAGATGTGAGGGTCAATGGGAAAGATCTGGGACTGTTCGTCGATGAAGTGTGTCTACCCAAGTTAGCACAATCAGAGATAGAGGAATTGGAAAGCCTAAACGTTGGCTAATTCCCCGAACCAGATGGTTTTCTTGTAAAACATCTTAGTGCTATGCCGGGACAATTTATGGGGCACTCAAGGCGATGTATGACACATCAGTAAAGGAAGGGTAATTCCCAACTTTGGCGAGGCATGCTAATATCTCAATGACTGTAATGAAAGACAATGGTGCCAATCTGCCAGGCGGATACAGACACAATCTGCAAGATTTTTGCAATAGCAAGGAGACTAGAAATGTTTCTGTCCCATGTTATAGATGCTATGTGAAAGGTTGACATGCTGCGATAATTGTGAAGAGGTTGTTTTTCACTCTGACAGAGGGTAGGTGGATCTGCGCAAATGTTGTTTCTTCATCAACGGATGTAGAAAAAGGATTGAATGGAGATTCCTATTTAGGACACTAGACGAAATTAGCTTTGGTCAGGACATCTTGAACTGGATTAAAGTGCTTAACAGTATCAATTACTATGAACAGCGTGTGCAACTCTATTTTTACACTGAGACATGGATAAGGAACAAGATGTCCACTTTACCCATTCCTTTTTGTGCTAGCACTGGAACTGTTACCGATATGGATAAGAGGAGAAGAACACATCCAATGAGTGCGTTTTGGAATACTTAAACAGAAATTGTGGTTTAATGCTGATGACCTGCTACTAGTACTTCATTGTCTCCAGTTGTTTGTCAGTGGAGGAACTGGGCTGCTGCATCTTTAAGCGGCCACCCTTGCCTATAATTGTGGGGAGTGGCATGTAGCACCGGCGTGTGAGTCCTGCAAGTGAGTCCAGTCTTGCTCCAGTCATGCGCCGGGCAGCGCGGCCCGCTAGTCTGTTGTGGTTTGTGGATTGATCTCTGTAATGTGAGACAAGAGTGTGAAGTTTCGCTTGTGAGTGACTGCATAAATTGTGGAAGAATGCCGGCTATGAACACTTCTCCGGCAATGCTGCCTAGAGGGCCATGTACCCGGCTAAGACAGCGACTACAAGAAGGACTTATAGAACAAAATAACGGTCAGAGTCCCACGCGGGAGAATGCACTCTATGACAATCAGACTGTGCTCAGAAAGAACGAATCTGGGTCTGTAAATCATTACACAAATACAATAAATGGAGGAAATCCTACAGAAATCGATACTGATACTGAATTTATGGAGGCAGATTTGGTCGTTATCGATATCTCGGATAAACCTCTGCTAAGGCAGTCTACGAAAACAGTTGCCGGCCATGGGGGTGAAAATGACTCAGCCCAAGCAAAAGTTTGGTTAACACGAGAACATCGAAACCCGTGCTTTACGTTACGGCATTCAAATCATGCAGAAATTGATGGAAATGACAAGCCCAATAGTTACAATCTGGCGCATCTTTCATGATGGTGGGAAACTCAGTAAGCTGGAGAGAGGAAACAGAGAAAACACACGAAGTTCATGATACAAATCCAAAGCTCCATAAAGCTAATCAAGATTCAATGCTAGCTCATTCAATGGACGTCGAAGAAACGCCTGCTTTAGTGGGCAAAAAAATAATAACGAAAGGAATGTTCACTGCGGTCCAGGCCCTTGCAGTGTTAGCAAATCCAAATATAACTAAGGGGCAGAAGAATGCAAAATTTACATTGAGGGGTGAATACAAGATAGCAACAGTTCAAAACAACATTCATGAAAAATCGAGTGCGACAGAACTTGAGGAATGCAATGGGTGGGATGATCTCATGGTTGGAGAAATCGATGAACCAACTGCACCACTCTCTGCCTATGGTAACAAACGTTTGGAAATGGCAGGACCACATGCGGTTCAGAATGAGAAGGATCTGTGTCAAACACCATTACTGAAAATAATGAGTGACTGAGAAATGGTTGTTCTCTTCAGTGGAGGCAAGTGCTCATTCCACCCCGATGAACTTCCCTAGAAGTAATGACAACAACCCAAACATTCACTTGAAAGAAATGACACAGCATAAGCCAAGGATGTTAGGTATGGACAGTGTTAGACTCCAGGAAACCCAATTAATATCGACAGTCCAGGAATCGTTACAAAACGATTTACGAATAAATAATTTTAGTGTTCAGGTCGAGGCTGCAGAGCCACAAGCCAATTCCATCAATGAACAAGCCAAATACAAGACCCAATTATCAATCGCTGCAGGTATCCAGATTCACAATAACGTGATGGTGGCTCTGTCGATTTCATTGGCACTGTTCTTAAAACTATAGAAATCAATTAATTACAGTATTAAAGACAACGCCACGCTGCTCGCAATGATGCATACAAAACTTTTATATTTGGAAACCTTTACTACCAAAATGTAGGACAGATTAGATCAGGAATCGGAGACCCAAGCAAACTGGCAAGCACGACTTTGCGATTTTGGCCAGAGATGAACACACTGATAAAACAACGATGATGCCAGCCCTAATGGATTCCAATAAATGGATCAGGAAACAACTGAGGGAAACATAAACATCAGTGTCATCAAAGCTAACAGCAAATGGCAATCAAGTCTTGAACAATGAAACACAGGCTTGTGCTGAGAATTGTGGCAGAGAGTACAGATGTCAACTATGATCATCACTACCCAATGCGAATCCACAACAGACAAAAGTCATCATGTGAGGTCGCAGTCAGTAAAGATGCCTGCAAGAGGATCCTGTGAGACAGATGCGCCCTTTCAATCACAAAGACCAACCAACAAAGTCAGAAACCTTTTAGATCATAGGACAAATCCGGGTGATCCAATGAAAAGAGTACTGAACAGTCAAGAAAGTGACATAATAGAAATCGTAGGAAAACATACGACTGACAAAAATGTTCCTATGTTTAAAACTCAATGGAAGCAAAGTATGCAATCGGTTCCTAGTAAAGACAAAATAACTGTCCAGGAAACCGCAACAAAGAAAACTAAGAATGTTAAAAATGATCCCAAACAAAAATCAAATGGCTCACACGCTTTTCTCAGGAATCTATCAACTCCGCCTGCATGAATAAACACTGTTCAAGAAGATCAACAGCGAGGTCAGAAAAGGAGAGTTAGTATCGAGTTGTTGGTAACAGCATTGGTGGAGAAATGCCGATAGTATCAACAATGATGAGGGAAATGCAACAAGAATCTGCAACAATGAGGCACACTATTGAAACCACAATTGGGTATGAAAATGATCTAATTGATGACCTTTCCCAATATCTTGAGGGCACAGACGAAGCAGAGGATTCACAAGATGAACTGTGCCCAGATCCATTAGATCGGATGAACGACATAGAGAGTAAACAACAAGAAAATAAATTGAGACAGGTAAAGCATGCACTAGTCACAAATAAGTCAAATATAAAAAATAAGTACAGCATCATCTTTCCTAACGCTGTCAAGTCGACACTGTGTCGTGCAATGAAATGAAGACTCAGTTCCTCATCAATGTTTTGAAATCTATACAGATGCGGTGCACGATCTAGATCCAAAAGCACCTTGGCAGGGAGAAAAAGCAAATGTGAGGCCTTCGGTCAATGTAACAAAGCACTCTGGTGGGTTTTCAATGGCAGTAGAAAAAATTCACTTGGAAAATATCTTAAACCAAAGAAATGAAATAAATCCAAACAGGAGGAACGTAATGCACTTACTACATTGCATCCCGGCACTGCGTACAATTGATTCTGATGACATTGCGATTGTTGAATATGCAAATGAAGACAGAACTGATAGTGTGATTTTACATCTGAAATCTTCAACAATCAATGATTCTCTAATGAAAGCCTGCTCAGCCTCATTGTCATTTGGATTCAAATTAAGAGACTGTGGCCTTCGAAATAACGATCGATGGCATAAGGGAACCAAAAGTGCCATTCAAACTAAAACAGTGATGGAATCAAATAAACCGACAATATAGTCGAATTGAACAAGCCGCAGGAGGCCCCTCTGAACATTACGGTTATAAACAAAAATATCTCTACAAGCAAACGCCTACATTTAACAGCTCATTAAACAACATAAGCAAAGTAAAGGATTGGAGGTGGATTTCGAGAGCTTTAGTGGGCCCTCCGATTGAGGCATCACACTCCCTGTTGTCATGGAATACACAGGGATTTAAACACCAGTTAAATTATTCTAGAGTGAATCTGACTCATCATATAATTATTTGCCTACAAGAGGCATGGCTTTGCTCGCCTCCATTGTATACTAGCTACACAACACTAATAAATCTAGTGGTAAAAGGACAGGCTGGCCGACCATACGCCGGTCTTCTTAGATTGATCAAACATGGACAGCGTCTACAAATAATCAACATTTTTAACCCAAATTCTTTTGTTCTATGGACTATTTTGAAACACTTAGTCAGCAGTACAATGTTTCCTTCATGCACAATAGTCATACTTTTATACTGGAAACCCGTAATGTTCTCCAATGCCAAATTGCTACAAACTATATCCAAAATCTTTGATGAAGTAGACACAACACTGTCAAATCCCCATTTTTTTATCTGTGGGGATCTAAATGTGAGACGCCTAGATAAAGAAGGGAAACCAATTTATTACAAAACATCAGATTGAAATGAAAGAAGGCAAATGTGGATGCAGGAATTAAAAATCAGGAATTGTGACATGTTAAACGGCCAAGCGTCCACAGATGTACCAGGAAAAGCTACCTGGTCAGGCAATAACTGTGCCTCGACAATTGATTACATATGGTAATCTAGCAAGTTCTGTCACAATATAGAATGTTTGGAAATCATACAACAACAAAACAGTGACCATGATGCTTTGATGCTTACATGGAAACTGAAAAATTTAGCATATACTGTACACCAAACAGAGAACAATGTTACAGCCAATCAAGGAAGGATCCATCTAAAATAACAACTAAAGCTCTTAGCCTCCTTAATGACCAAAATCTGGAGATGTGTCACGCTCACAAACTTGGTCTATGTTTTGATGCTTTACTACAAAACTTTAAAGTAGTAAAAACGGGACTCAGACGACCATTCATGCAAAAAAAAAAATTTTTGCCCGCCAGTGATTGACCAGCGACAAACGCTGCAAATGGATATAAAACAAATAAGAAATTAAGTTGCCCATCAGTAAATGCGGAGGTGAAGAAAAGAACCCAATGCTACAAAAACTGGCTAATCAGCTTCAGGATGCAGCGTGATCAAGAGCAAGCCGACACAATGCTTAAGGCAATGTGTGATCCTAAAGCTAAAGACTTATGGACACTTATAAAATAAAACTATGCTCTGCCAATGTGCCAGTCTCAGTAATGGTGTTGCTGAACAAAGCTGGATAGAGCACTTGTCCAAAGTGTTTGCTGATCCGATACAACCGTAGGTTAATATGACAAAAACACAAGCACATTGGTGGAGCCTGAACCTCAGCAAAGCGGAGATCAAAGAAGCCATCAAGAAACTAAAGCAATCCAATGCAGCAGCACCAGATGGTCTCACAAACTACATACTAATAAAAGATCCTGGAAAATTGACTATTTTCATCGCTGCATTATTTCAACATATAACTGTCACTGGTGAATTACCAAAGTCTTGGACCACTGCAATTTTAGTGCCTATTTTCAATAAAGGAGATAGAACAAATCCGGTGAACTATAGGCCAATCGCGTTATTAGACGTAATTGGTAAGCTATTTGCCTCCAAAAAAGATTGACAAAATGGGCAGCTAAGGCAGAAATAATCTATCCAAGACGAATTGGTTTAAAATAAGGCATGGGGACAGATCTCAACCTCTTTCTTTTGAATGTACTAAAGCTGTCATGGCCACAGCCCCCAGAACACAAAAACCACACCATCTAGTAAAGGGGGCAATGGGTCACTTGACCCACTGATGTCCCTTGGGACCCATAAACACAGGAGCCTTGGCTGGACTCAGTCTTGGCACCTTTGGCACCAGGCTCATATAGAGACGTGAGCAGCAACACTTTATTTCAGTGCAGGAGTGCTTTTACTTTGTTTCAGTGCAGGAGCGTTTTTATTTTACAAGAACTTTCCAGGTGCTGAAAGCCTTTATTCCAGAGAACATCCTCATGTGCTGACTCGAGTGTGGCTCCCTAGGCCTGGTCTTCATGTGCTGACTCATAGGGTGTGTCAGGCAGGCTGAACCTGGTGGGCGTGGCTTCAGAAGCTCAGCTATATAAACTGCTCCATTCTAAAGGTTGGTGCTTCGCATTACTGTGCACTTGCGTGCAACATGATGATCACTGCCACTTGGACCAGTTTACTTACCTTTGAAACCAGGCGTTCTCCTGCATACTCACCTCCAGAAAACTGGTGCTTCATCGCTTCATCTGCAGACTCATCTCCTGACATCCAGTGATCTTGATCCCGACGCCGCAGCACCGCACTCCGCATCCATGAACTCGGACCCTGTGAAGAAGAATTCAAAGAAAAAGTTCAAACACTGTTTGTCAGGTGCTCCAAAAGGTATTTATTAGATGCAGTTTTGTAAATATCTGTTATTTTCACGGATGAAATTAAACAAAAGAGTTATTGTCACATGTTATACCCTTAACACGTGTTTCCCACTTTTAATATAGTGGTTCTTCAGGAGGTACGTTGTGATAGAAGCAGTTTTATCTGAAAAAATAATATGTATATAACAATGTGAACAAAAGCACAAAGTAAGTTTGAGCACAAAATGCACATTTTTCTGATTGATTTTGGTAGTTTGTAAAACATTTCAACAAAACGTGCAATATACACATTAATTTCTTGATAACTGTCATCTTAGCCTAAGAAATCATTTTTTTGTGCAATAACATGTCAAAACACATATAATCAAATGTGAATAAATGGTCGCACCAAAAGTGTTGGTAGTATATATTGAATGAAAATATAACAAAAGAAAAAAGAAAAATTCTTACTGATCAATGCTTGTTCGCAGCTTGTGAAGAAAAGTCACTTGGTTACTGATTATCTAATTTAGAATTTTAAAGTTGCTGAATGCATTAGTCTCATATGGTAAAGAGCAAACCCTGTTGATGAAAGAAACCTCACAATGAAAACGTTTTTTGTAATGTGGATGTTAAGAAGAAGAAAGACAAATTTGTACCCTATTCCCTCCGGCTGCCATCTCGAGCTCCGCAGCTTCTGCCGGGCCGGCAACATCACCTGCAAGGGAAGAAAGCAAAAGAGCAAACATCAAAAGTGGAACGGACAGCAATACAAGACAACAAATTTTACAATACAACAAAAACAGACGAGGAAAGACAAAGGCAAACAGGAACACTTACCTGAAGTATAGTGGCTTAGTCGCAGCAGGACTGGACTTCCAGGGACAGCGCGTACCACGGATTTGGAGAAGGGGTCTGGAAGGGGAACAAGCGCACAAGCTGGCATACTCACGTCCCCTATTCTCCATGCAGGAGCAGTCCAGAGCAGCATCACCTATTACTACCAGTCACCACATAAGCACAGAGGGATAAGTCAGACCCAAATGACCTCACCCCCGGGAGGGCTGCAACCATGCCCTAACGCCTCCGCAGAGACCAAGGGAGCGTAACAGAACAGGCATCCTCTTCAAATCTCTTCCTGGACATTATGGAAACTTCTGAAACGGACCAGTTGGCCCGATTACTGGGAGAGTTACGGGCTGAAGTTCATGCCTCAAGACAGGAAACAAATGCCCTAAGGAGGGATCTAATTGTGAACCGGGAGCGGACAGATGAACTAGCAAGGCAGATGCTCCAGGCACAGGCATGCCAGGACCCACTGCCGAGGTATGCCCCTCCTGCCGCACCTCCACAGCCCACACCAGTACAGGTGGTTCTTCCAGGGGGGGTTTCCCTGGCCCCACCAGAACACTTCACAGGTGATCCGAATAAGTATGCCATCTTTATGAATCAATGTCGCCTACATTTCTTGTGCAGACCTGGGGCATTCCACAACGATCAAGCGAGAGTGGCATTTGTACTCTCATATTTGGGAGGTAGTGCAGCCTATGATTCTAAAAACTCTCACGTTTTCAGATGCTCATGTATTTCCCATTACAATGTTATTTGTTTTTGTTTAGAATTTATACAGAGTTTGACCTACCCAGAAGGTCTCAGAACAAACGTTCTAATGGAGGAGGTGAAAAAGTAGTTACAGTGTTTGCAGAGAACGATAGGACAGAGAAAGGGGAGCATGGGAGGTGGTTTAGCATGATTAGGTGTGGTGAAGGATGTACGTTTTGAGGCTTATGTGAGTGGTGATGATTGAAGATGTAGTATAGAAGTGGGATTGGAGGGTGTTCCAGGGTCTGTGGATGTGCCATCCCCGGGCAGCGGCATCTATTTTTTTTCTAATGTGGGGAGGACCTCCCTCCCCACCTACCTGTCAGACTGGAGGTGTGTGCTCTGGCCCCGGCGCTCCTCGTGTTTCCGAGCCCCTGCCATAGAAAGAGAGAAAAAAAAGAAACCATTTGCACCCCAGATGAACCCCCGGGTGTGAAAGGGCTAACAGCCCTCTTCAAGGCCCTCGTATTGCTCGGATCTACCTTTGCTCCGGCTGGCGGGCTGGAAAAATCCATGTCCTCACCCAACAGCAGGGGGTGAAAGCGTCCAATATCAAATGCAAGACAAAGGAAACAGTATGTTTTATCTTCAACTCAGTAAGCTCTGCTGACATTCAAAAAATAACTATTTGAGAAGTTCACACATGTGCTCAAATAAATGCAATGTCCACATATCAATACATATCAATACAGGTGATGACATTTTAAGTTGCCAAACGTGAGAGCAGGTTTAGAAAGCCTATTCTCATGTTTTCTCTTTGATATCAGCATGGCCAAAACAGCTAAGAAAGCTGTCAGAATGGTCCAGCAAGATGGCCCAGAAAAGGAGCCCTCTCCTTTTCGCGGACTTTGCCACTCCTTAAGTCCGCTGACATCGCACCATTGTGTGCTCTGTTCTTGTCAGGATTGATGGCTCCAGCTCGCAACCTCTGCTTCCTACTCAGCTGCAGCAATGACTCTTTGGAAATATTCCCAGCTAACATGGGCTCAGTGTGTGCGTTGTCCAAGGGAAAGGGCCTCATTACGAGTTGCGTGGTAAAACCGGGTTCATTACCGGCATGCCGGAATGAGCGGGTCTGTGCTCGTATGAACCCGCTAATAGCGGGTGATTACGAGTGCACGAGCACGCGCGTTACCCCATGCCGGTAGTGGCAAAACTGCCATGCCGGTAACGGTCCACCAACCCCTCTATACTGGCATTGCGGGTACCGCCCATTCCGTAACCACGTCATAACAACCACTAAACACCGGCACGGTAATACTGGCACGGTATTACCGTGGGCGCAAAAAAGGACCCGGAAATTACATCATCTCGTCGGAACGGGAAATGAGCCGGCGGCCATCTTTAAAAACACAATCCATTGCCATCCTACACAACACCAGTTAATCCTCCCAAAGGAAGAGGAAGCAGCATTTTTCTGATGCTGAAATGACTATGCTTGCTAACACCCTCGAACAGCATGCAGATACAATCAGGAGCACAGACCTCAAGCATGCAGCACAAACCAAAAAAAAACAGGTCTGGCAGGAGGTCGCTCAGAGGGTGTCGGCAGTGGGGAGCACCCCAAGAAGTGTACGTGACTGCCGGAAGCACTGGGACAACCTCCGCCTCCGGGTCAGGAAGATCCTTGCGGAAAACAGGAGGGCCGCAATGGCGACAGGCGGTGGCCCACATTCCCATGTGAAGCTCACCGCATGGGAGGAGACCGCAGTGCATTCATTGACCCGGAATCTATAGAGGGAATAGGAGACCAGGAGTTTGGCGCTGCAACTACTACAGAGGAAGGTGAGTGAACCATCACATCCACATCCACGTATACCAAAACATGATGTGGCACAAGTGATGTGGAAGTTAGACTAGGCAAGGCAATGCATGTTCCAAGGCTACATCAACACATCCATAGAATAATGAGTGCCACACCCTGCACCACACGCATGCTGAGTTAAAATCCCAATCCCAACAGAGGGGCAACATGACCCAACCATGCCCCTGGGACCCACCACACACACACCAAACCAATGCTATGCCACCAGCCATGCATTGATTGCCAACATGTCCCCTCAGTACACCAAATGCCACACACCAGAAATGAAATGATGCCTGAATGTATGAACATATTACACCGCAATACATCATAGCTGCCATTTGATAACATCACTGATGACCTGCATCTCTTCTATCTCCCAGGCACCGATGAGGAAGGTGGAACACAGGACAGGAGTGCGAGTACATCCAATGCACGCAAAGGGACCAGGGCCACCGCCACCCCCCCCGTCCAAGAAAATGCCTGCAGCAACACCCAGTCTGCCACGCAAGGCATCAACCCTGCAGGGGGCACCTGCAGCGACAGAACCGCAGCATGCACCCACAACAGTGGGAGCCGTTCCGCCAGCCATCACGGACGTTGTGTCCACAGAGGTGGATGATGAGGCTGGAATCATGTCTGGAATACCCACCCTAAGCCCTATTGCCAGCCCCCACCCACCTGCAGAGTCTGAGAGCCTGGACGATCCGTGTCTCCATGACTCTGACCTTGGAGAATCAGACATTGGGATCTTCCAGGAGGACAGTGCCCAGGACGAGGAGCCCATGCAGGTGCCTTCCACCACCCTGCCAGCCACCACCCTGCCAGCCACCACCCTGCCAGCCACCAGTACACCTGCGGCTGACACCTCCTTCGAGGCTCGCCTGGCAAGGGTAGAGGCCCGCCAAGAGTCAATGCTGCAAATCATGCATCGACAGGTAGACGCTGGGAATGAGGCCATGAGGGCCATAGCCATGGCCATTGCAGCCAATACAGCTGTCGTGGAGGCATCTACGTGTGCATTCAGGGAGTGCATGGGGTCACTGATACAGGCCCTTCTTGCCACCATCCCGCAAATGCAGCATCAACACCTCGGCCCAGCCATGGGACTGACAATAGACACCTCCACTACAACAACCCCTTCCACCTCGGTGCAATCGAGCCCTGTGCGGTTAACGCGCAGGAGCGCACGGCGCTCGGCCACGGCACCCCAAGACCCAAAAGTCTCAAGGAAATAACTGTATGGAGAATGACAATTGAAGAACTACATTGGTGAAGGGAACACTGTTTGTTGCACACATGGGGACATTTGGGATCTGTGGGGTGGGTGAGGGAGTTTGTTGGCGTATTTTCTGGGGTTTGTGGGGTGGGTGAGGGAGTTTGTTGGGGTATTTTCTGGGGTTTGTGGGGTGGGTGAGGGAGTTTGTTGGGGGGGTCTGGGAGGGGGGAGTGGGCACATTTTTGCAGTTTTGAATAATACACAAGTTGTGCGAAGAAAAATCCATGGCTGGACATTGTTATTTTTCGTGTGCATCCATTTAATGTGTTACGGTGTTCAGTGCCCAACTCCCAACATTCGCTGTGTGCATGTTCATATTGGCCCAGTGTCTGACTGACACAAGTCTTTCATAGTCCCTGTGTTTCAGAAGTATGCTTGAATTTGTACGGCATGGCCATCCCGTGCATCACGTACTGGCAGTGGGGCTACTTCACCTCCGTCTCTGTCCTCATCATCCTCACCCGGCCCATGCATGTCAATGTCAGGTGACAATGGTACATTTCTCCCGACGCACATGTCGTGCAGCATGACACAGGCCATGGTGATCTTTGCCACCTTCTCAGGCCTATATAGGAGTGCCCCACCAGACCTGCTGAGGCAGCGGAACCGCCACTTCGACAGGCCAAAGGTCTGCTCAATGACAACACGGGTACGGATGTGCAGATGATTGTACTCCTCCTCATGGCCATTCTGCGGGTTAGGCACAGGGGTGTGTAGCCACGGCCTCAAGGGATATCCTCCATCACCAGCAAGCAGATTCAAATAGGTGTGTGTCACTCTGAACTCCCGTATTTCATGGAGCACAGTCATGCCGCCAGCTATTTGGTGTGGCCATGCACATGTCCCTGTTAGCATTATCTAGGTGCAATCTGTACTGTCATGAGGTGTGGTAGTCTGGTTGGCATTCAATAGATGATGCAGGGTGTAATCATGCATGCTGAGGCAGATATGCTGTGGTAGTGCAACAATGTTTTGACTCCAATTCATGCTGTTCATTATTTACTATGCATGGTCACACTGCCCACATAGCTACACTTGCCGTCCTGTTCATTCATGCATTGCTTGCCATCACCATTGTGGCCTGGTTGTGCCTCTTACTTGTTCTCATTGATATGCATTATTTGTGATATGTGACCCAGTGAAGTGTCATGTACCGTTTGACTGGTTCAGGTCAGGAGTGTTTGGCTCTGCATGCATTCTCCAATCACCGGCTATTCCGACCGAGGTGTAGTATTGCCCGCCCCTCATGCATCCCCACACATCAGTACCCCAAAGCACTGCCATGGGACGGTTGTGCAACTCACTAAGCAGCCAGGCACGTGGTCCGGCATGTCGCTCCATTTGATGGGGTACAGTGGATTTACCCAGTAACATGGCATCATGTGTTGATCCAGGAAATCGGGCGCAGCAATGGGTGATGATCTTCCTGGAGTCACATACCATTTGCACATTGATGGAGTGGTGTTGTTTGCGATTGCGGTACACCACCTCTATGGCATGGGGGACTATCAATTCCACATGGGTGCAGTCGATGGCACCGACACAATTGGGCATGCCTGCCAGTGCCTGGGAGCCTACTTTGGTTTCGACTATCTCCTGGGCAGTCCGTGTAGGGATATGTGGGTTCTTGCGTGCTTCAGGAGGGCATCCAGCACTTGGTTCAGCATGCGTGAAAATAGTGGTTGTGAAATGTCATGCAGCTGGCCCACTGTGTGTTGGTAGGTGCCTGTGGCCAGGAAGTGTGGCACAGACACCACCTTTAGTAGTGGAGGGATGGCAGTGCATATTTGTATGTGGCTGGCAATGTCGTTCTGTATCATGTGCACTATGGTGGTGATGGTGTCACGGTCCAACCGGTACAGGTTGTGGATCTGCTCAGGGGTAGGGTTGAATGGGCTGGGTCTGGTGCGATGTATTGCTGGCTGCCTACGAGGCTCTGGTGGCTGTGCTGGTGGTAATGGATGGGCCTGTCTCAACCTCCTTCTCCTCCTGTGTCTCCTCTGTGCTGCCTGTTCTTGCTGTTGTTGTTGTTGCAGTTGTTGCTGTAGTTGTATCAGTATAGGCAGGTACTCCTGTGCCATGTTTGCAAATGCTAGTGGTGGCATTTTGGTGTAGTAAGGGGTGTGGTGTTTAGTTGTGCTCCTTTTGTACTGGACAACTCTGCATTGGCTACACTGGGGGTGGGGCGGGGTTGTGGTGTGTGGGTGTGCTCAGTTCATACTGGCACAGCCTCCTTTGACTCCACCTGTGGGGATTGTGTGCACCTGTGGCAGCTGCCTTGTATCTTTCTTGCTGTTTGCAGGTGGTCTCGGATGCCTGTATGGCCGGCATCGTGCAGGCCGTCATTACCGGCTTCGCGATGCCGGTATTTGCATGTATGCGTGGGTTGAAATTACCCCCTATTACCGGCATGCCGGTATTTGCTCCCTGAAGGTGCGCGTGTATGCGCCTATGCCGCTATTAGCGGCACCGTTGTTTGGTGTGCCGCTAATACCAGGTTTGCGGGTCGGAATGCTACGGAACGGTAAATGATGCCGGTATTTACATACCGGCATCGTTTTTCCCTTACCGGCATACCTCGTAATGAGGCCCAATCTGTTTCCCGTGCGACCCCACAATATTCATGAGGCTCTCTGATACCAGATCAATATTCCTCACTGTCTCCAGCAGCCACCGAAGCAGAGATACAGGCCCATTGATGCACCCCTCCCCGCAGGAAACTACCACAAGCTTAAAGCCATGCTGAGACAGTAACTAGAGGCAAGGGAGTTCTTTTTCTTAAAAAACATTTTATTAATTTTGCAATAAAAATATCTTAAGCATCATATATAGTTAATTCCAACAAAGTAACCATAATAAACATTCTGACATATATAACTAAAGACAACACAAAAGACAACACAAGTGGGAATGAGAGAAAAGAGAAAGAGAGACAGAAGAAAAAAAATAAAAACCCTCTCTCAGCGTACTCCAACCATTCTCATAAATGCCACCTCCATTGTTACAATCCCATCATCATATCAATCATAAAGAGCCATAAATGGACTCCATAACTTCTTGTAGTCCTCTTACTTATCTAAGGTTTCATTGAACAATAAAGGTAAGGGAGTTCTAATGGGGTTCCATCTGTCATCCTTATGGTCTTCTCGCAACTCATGTACTGCATTCTTTGTATCTGTAAAATCTTGAAATTATTATTTTGATGCTGCCTATTGTAGGCTGTTCTTTATCTACTTCCTGTGATTTCATTGCTTCAAAGGTTCTGTGATATCAATTCTTGTGAAATCATCAGTGTGAAAGGTTATGCGGGGCACTTCCTATGACGCGGTTAGATTGCGGTTTTGAGGATGTCTGATTTTTAGGGGGGCCCAAACCAAGCATAAACCTCTAGAGTAAAACATGATTTTAAAGACTCGCAGCAGCATCAAACACGCATCCTTAGAGAGCACGGAAGGGAACTTGTTTTGCAAGGCACAATTTAGCAGAGCAGGAGCTTTCTCAATGCAGATATTTAGTAGCTCAGGTTGGGGAGAACTGCTTTTTATATGTGAAACCACAGGGCTAAGTGAGTTAACACTGCTGCAGTATTGTCGATCGTGACAGTATAATGTTCAGCACTTTGTGTCATTAAATAAATTACATTTGTAAGTAAATATTTGTTTCCATGGCAGCCATCTTTTTCAGACTGGAGCTGTTTGAAAATGCGCCAGACTGCAAAACTTGAATTTCTCTCCGGGGTGGATGTCAGAGCCACAGAATGGATCAGATAGAACATTTTTCAGTATTTTTTAAAATCATGGGAGATAGTGTCTTCCTGATGTGGCCCCAGCGGCACTGCAAGGATACACTCTGACCTTACCGACCTTGCTGCTGTGTACACAGAACAACCCAACACCCAACTCTGTTCATAGTCTAACTAAACAAGGCTGCTTTACTTCATTGACTTAAATCATGTGAGTGCAGAAGGCGTCCGACAAAGGCATGTGGACAACCACTGAGATAGAGTCACAAGTACACATGTTGGAGTGATAGTACCATCTAATCCTTTGTCAATTTGAGGTCAGTGGTCACATTTCTTAATTGTCTGGCATTCAGACCAATACATGGACATCAGAGGCCTTTGCACAGTCGCCTTCTTCATGGGAGAAAGGGGACAATTAGGGACTGATTCATGTAATAATCTGTGCTGAAAATCGGGTACTTGCACATGAAATTGCGTGCAAGTCCCCGTTCGTCGATTCATGGAGCACAACGTGTGGGGCTTACCTGGTACTTGCGAGGAATCAGCACCGGTCCAACACGTCACTGCGACCCTACGAACGCCTTGCGGGAGACTCCAAGCAAAGGGCCGTCCAGGCCTGCGCAGCCACCTAAAAAATGGCGGGTGGAAGCAAAAGCTAAAATGTGGGCATTACGAGGGACATTGAGCAGTCAAACAATTGCACCGCCCATACATGAGCAAAACAACCGTATTCATGGAATTGCACGGGGATCGCCAGTGCGCAAAAAACCACACGCAAATCCCAAAAAACGTACGCCACATCATAGCAAGTGCAAAAAACGTCAACGTGCACAGAAACATATGCATAAAAAGCATACACGTTCAACAAACACATGTATACAGCAACGATGAATGCACCATTTTTTGCAGCAGTCATCCTGGGACACACGCAGTAGGAGGAGGAGGGCCAGGGCACAGATCTTCCACCCAAGGTCCAGCCTTTTTGGGATGCCTGATAACCAGGTCTATGTCAGGTATAGGTTCTCGCCCCGCAATATCATCCCAGACCTGGTCACAGAGTGGGAAGATGACCTCACATCACCCAACATATGCTCCCAAGCACTGAGCTTCTTGCAAAAGGTGCTCACTCTACTGCATTTTTTGGGCACTGGCTCATTCCAGCGGACCATCGCCATAATCATTGGCATTTCACAGGCCATGCAGTCATGCTGCTTACACCAAGTGTTGGCAATAATAACTGCATGTCCTTCTGTCTGCCGGCATATCTATAAACCCAGACCACCTGGCAAGCAGTGGTCCAGGATTTCTATGGGGTGACACACTTCGCAAAAGTGCTAGGTGCCATAGATTGCACACATGTTGCTCTACGTCCACCTCAAGCAACAGAGCACATCTACTGGAACTCAAAACAAAAACATTGACACTCCATCAATGTTCTGGTTGTGTGTGATGCCAAGGGCATCATTACTGAAGTTTATGCCAACTATCCTGGCAGCACCCATGATAGTTACATCTGTAGGATGCCCCCTCTACACTGGACCCTGAAAGCTGGGAAGCATGGCAACAAGCGGATCATTGGTGATTATGAATGGCCATGCACATGCATGCATGTTGCACATAGATCAATAGACACTGTCAACAAATGAAAATGACAACCATTCTCACGTCTACAGAGAAAAGTGCCTACCCTCTGAGCACATATATGATGATGCCCATACACAACCCCAACACACCTGCCGAGGTAAGATACACTTCCCATATTGCAACTCGGGGCACAGAGGAACGTACATTCACAGTGCTCAAGTCACGTTTCTGCTCCCTTGACCACTCTGTTGGTGTGTTTCATATGCACCACCAGTAGTCTGCAGGATCATTTTGGCAGCATGTGTCCTGCACAATCTTGCAACATGGCATGGCATCCCTGTGGACATGGTGGTGGTACCCATCCACACCCACAGGCCTACTGCTTGCCTATGGCTGGGCAAAGGGTACGCAGAGAGGCTGCACGTACCCAGCTTGTGCAATTGAATTTCATCTAAAATCTCTCCCCTGTGAAGTGCACACAATCCTGCTACATCCCAGGTGCCATTCAATGATGTCAATGTGTTAAACCATATTCGTATAAATACCGCCTGATTATGAACATTGGCCTAAGACATTTGCATTTGTATTAAAAGCTATGATTAACTTGATTTAGATAGATTTGACTTCGCTGCCATCTTGAAAACATCTGCCATTTTGATCCCAACTCCTGCTGCCTGTTCAGAAATGATTAACAATGTTTTCAGCTGCCACTGAGCAGAATGACCTTTGAGCCTATGTCAACACTAGGACTGCCAAAATCAGAAATGTGTGTCCTATGCAAAGAGACGTTGTAGTCAAAATGAATTCCCATTCAAAGTGTTATCTGTGCCTACAGACTCATCATCTTTCAAACAATGACACACAAAGCAAAACAACTAAAGCCATGTGTTTTGGAATAAATCCTTTATGCATCTCTTGGAACAGTACTTATCCTAAAGCTCAAGAAACAAGGAAAGATCTACACAGCTGAATAGAACAAAGTTTGCAGTATTGTATCTTTAAGGAACCTTGGAGCCACAGTGAACCTCAATTTAAGTGCTGTCTGCATCAATAGCTTCAGCTATATACAAACATCAGAACTGAATGGCAGACAAACTAAACCATGCGCCTTTGCAATAAACTATTGAATTTGTTTCTTGAAACTGGGCTTAACTTGAGCTGGAGAACCAACATCGCCATTGAATCTCCAAGGTTAGGACAACATGTCAAAAGTGCAAACTTATATTGTTATATTTGTCATGTGAACTGGGGACAAACCCAAATTTGTAACTTATTAGTTTGGAGAAGGGCTGGGCAATGACCAGCACTGTGTATAAATAATGCATGCTTTGTGATGACCAGTACTCTCACCCCTCACTGTGTCTGCTGATACACACTGCGAGGCGCTTGGGAGCCAGATGGCTATCTGCTTTGATATTTGAATCTGTACAGAATAAAGTTATATTCATAACTTTGGCTTCGTGACTGGCGGATTCAATTTTAGGTTGTACTAACCCTCGATATTCCTTGATGATCTATCAGATGGCACCTGAATAGGGACCCTCAAGATTGATGTCACCTCGCTTATCAAGGACGCGGCTTTCGGACTGGGATCGGGAGAAAATGGCCCCTTTTTGTATGAAAATGCAAACAATTAGAGCTGAAAAGTCCTCTTTTTTAGGGGACTGTGTGTCTGAGGACAAAGTGCAAACATGTATATAAAGAAATGCCACTTCACAGCTACCCACCTACACACGCACCGGGTGTGTTTAGTTGCAATAAGTGCTACAAATCATGTTGGCCGCTAGATCAACACATGAACAATAGAGATAAAACATTTGTTTAATCAATTCGTATAAAATCATTTGAAAATATTTGAAAAAGAATCTCTGTAACAGAGACAACAAACATACATTTGGTTTACAAAAAATGTAGTAGGGAGCAATATTCTGTAAAAAAACATCATTTTTCGATAGATCAAAAGACAATAGCCAAAATATCCGTATTTTGGCAGAGTTGTGAGGTTAGTAGAAGTATGTGACCAACAACTTAGTGGATAATAAACTGTCCTTGCCTCTTTTTGTATGAGACACGACACCTCAACAGTACTGCACGATCTGATCCCTGAACGGTGAGCAAGCGGTTCGAGAGGACATCTTGACGAGGGTCCCCATATCGAAGCAGGTATTTTTCCCATAATCGCCAGTCACATCGATCCTTTGTAATCTGATCAGACCTCCTCAGTATTTTGAAAGTATTTTTAAATCAGTTGAGTTGTGCCCCGATTTCTAAGAATCCTGATATTGGTTGCAGTTTTGCTCTTGCAAGTACAAATAACGCCAGGTAACACCAGTGATCTGACATGCCTGGGAAATTGTCTGCCTGTTTCAGGGGTTTATTTCACAGAGACAGACAATCTTTGGAACGAGGCTGACCAGCGCCACCTGTTTTTTCGCTGGCGTGTACTATGTACTGTAAGTACGGCATAGATAGTATTGTATTTAACAATATTTGGCACAGACAAACTAGACATGCTTCTGAATTTCAGTGGCTAGTTCATGGTAGTTTTGAAATTGCCCGTACAGAGTATATAGAATCTATATTGTTGAAGAATTTTTTTTTTCAAACAATCCTCGCTGCTGCGGTTAGGTCTAACATGGCGACATCAGAATATTTGGGATTTAGTGTTTTTCAAAAAAGGATTCCTTGAAATTTCAAATGGTCGTGTCTCACCGGATGGACGGTTAAGCCAAGAAAAACCCCTGAGACTAAGTAAAAAGTATAAATAATCCGGAAGGAGACAGCGCCCAATAATCAAGTAAAGTTGTTTTTATTATATTTGCAAAGTGCCCTTAAGTGATGACACGTGTTTCGGTCTCCCTGAGACCTTTTTCAAATCAGGGCTATTTCTTAGTCATAGCTCCATAAGTACTAACAAAGCAAGTGTTGGTGTAAAGCATAGAACATAATTCAACATCAACATATAATTGTACATGAGTCAAAGCAAAAATTGCAAAGTAGAATGATGGACCACAGTCATGATGATTATGAATTAACACCATAATACAAATGTGAAAAAGTGAGAGAAACAACATTTAAACAATTAAAAATAAATAAATTAAATGCCAGACAAAAAGAGGAGTGGGGAAAGGGTGGTAGAGTAACAGGTAAAAACTTGAAAGAGATAGGTACAAGAAAAACATTTGTTAGACAATGTATTGGATCATTATCATGTAACCCAAGTTGGTAATTACTGATAAACTCACAGTTAATGGATTTCACTGGTGCCCCTATTTCAAAAGTAATACATCCGCCGTAATAACCGGGTTAGATCCCTAAAAAAGTATTGACAGTGTCAGTCATTACAACATTGATAGTTTGGTAAATCCTTCAAATCTCACATGATGGTATCTCAGTAATCCTAGCCGTGTGCATATTTTGTAAGTGACATTAACTGTATTCATCAGGGACGGTTTTGTGACTGTCTCGCTAGGGTAATCTCTAGATTATACAAATTCGAATCAATTTTGCAATCGAAAGTCTAGGTGATTGGAATCACGGACGCAGAAATGTGTTCAAAATAATGCAAATACCAAGGGGAAATAACGTAGGGAATCGCGCACGTTAAAGGGCAAGTAAAACACACCTTACTAGTGTGCTTTAAATGTTTTGAGTGATTATAAACTTGGACGTTTTGGTGCATGTGAAATGAAGTGATTGAGAGTGGAACATAGCGTGAAAGAATCGCGCACGTTATTGTGCGACTGAACGCACGCATAACGAGTGAAAAAGGCCATGAAATAATTGACGGTCTCTTACCTCTGGTTTCCATAAGAGGTACAATCGCGTGCTGCACGAAGTCTCGAGGGGGCGCCATTAGGCATCCTCTATGTGTGTATATACGTTTCCATGGGGATGAACTGACTGTGAAGTCCTATCTCCATGTTAACTCTAGTGATTACCTGGCGGCCATATTAGAGTGTAGTGTATTCTATAGTTCCATGTTGTTAAATTGCAGGTAGGTTATTAACAGCATTTTGGCAACTCTGTAGTTTTACGAAATACCTGTGTAGTTCATTCAATTATATTATGAAATTATTATGAAATTATTGGCTGTATTATTTTTATTTTTATTTTTAATTACCCATGCAGGTTATTGAGGACATAGTTATGCGAGCCCACACAATGGTAGTGCACCAATGCACATTCAAAATATAGCGCAGTGTGTCTAATTACCAAGGGTGGAAACCCATGGTTTCTAAAAGGATCTGAAAAGGATATTCATATGGTTTAGCAACTCATTAATAAGATCTAGTCATAACAAACAAATATGCTGGGTATGTGGTGGGTAGGACCATTGACATCTCAGAGTAGATTAGTAATATGACTAAAGAAAGCTTCCGTCACATTAGCTTACTACAAAAAAGACACCATTTCGTTATCTGTGTTGAGGCTAAGTACTGTAGAGTTGAATTTGCTAATTATCTTGGCCTCCATTTATCTAAGTTTCTTCTCTTTGTCCCCACCCCTTCTCCCCAAAGTCACTCTTTGGAGACCAATGAACTGTAAATCTGCCTTATTGTCCATTTGGTGTTTTTCTTGCCAATGGCATGCAAGTGGCAATCTGGGATCCTGGCTGCCAATTTTCGCTAAATGTTCTCGTATTCGGGTCCGAAGCTTTCTGATCGTACTGCCTATATACACCAATTTATAGACTCAGATAATTGCATAGACCACATATTTTGTTCTACAGTTGATGGGTTGTCTGATTTTCAAAGTCTTGTTATTACTGTTAGAGAATGAGTCTGGTTTTTTGTGAGCGTATTTGCACATCGTGCAGGTCCCGCATTTCCTAAATCCGTGGGTGGTTGTTTTCAGCCAGTTCTGTGATTCCTCTGGTATTTCTGGCAAGTTAGAAGGACTTCATTTGTTTCTCAATGTCTGTGCTCTTTTGAAAATTATCCTTGGTTTATCATCAACAAAGTTCGAGATATTATCATCAAGTTTTAACAGATGCAGTGTTTGGCAAATTTTTTTTTCACATATCTGTAGTCATCATTGTATTTGGTAATGAAACCTATGGTCAGTTGTTCTCGCGTATTGTGCCTTAGTGTTTGCTCTTGTGTTATTGATAGACTTTTTTCCCAAGCCTTGCTCACACATTGTTCTGAGTATCCTCTTGCTTGGAATCTTGATCTCAAAAGGTTACATTCCTTATTAAAGTGTTCCACGGTCTGGCAATTTCTTCTTGCTCTCAAAAATTCTCCTGATGGAATATTCAAAATAGTTGATATGTGATGGCAACTTGCCGCATGCAAGTATGGATAGGGCTTTTCAACCTGGAGTACAGAAAATATATCTGCCTCAGGATTTTCATACCACAGACAAACTAATCGATAAGCTTTTGAATGAGCGTAGGATTATTGCCACTGCACCATCTTTTTACATGACTCTCCCTGTTGTTTTACCTCTTCCCGCTGTTGCACCTCCGCCTGTTGTTGTTCTTCTTCCTCCCGTTGTTGCTCCTCCTCCAGTTGTTGCTCCTCTTCCTGTTGTTGTTACCCCTTCTGCATCCTCGCCCTTAATGACAGCTGCTGTTCCCTTAATTCTGTCTTTACCGCCGTCAGTAGTGTCTCCATTGCCTATTGAACAAGGTCTGTCTGAACTTTCTTTTGCAAGTGGTTCTGCTCCTCTTGTAGCGATTGAAGGGGCGAGTGCTGATTTAAGAATAGTGACTCGTAGTACAGTATCTAAAGCTAGGAAAAGAGAATTGTATACATGGGCTAAGAAATATATAGAAGAGGGCGAAAAATCAGCTGTCTTAACTGCGATTTCTGGCCAAGAAAGTATTCCCGAACAGAATATTTTGATAGAGGGGATGCGAATGCATTTGGCTGATGTTTAGAGAGATTTGACGGACATGAATGTCCCACCGGGATTGAAGGATTTGAATGTCCTTGCCCATTCAAGGGACACTGTGGTGAAAGTACATGAGCATGTTGAGAGGGTTTTTGAGTTTAAGAGGGAGTTAGATCAATTGCTGAATGATGCCATAGATGGTACTAGAGTGGAAGCCTCATATGTGCAGGAACAATTTCTTCCTTCATGTACACCAATGAAGGAAGAAACATGTATTTGCACAAGAGACACACTTAGATGGATTTCGGATGTTTCAATTTCTCCCATTGAAGTGTATGGCACGTTTAGTCAGTATGCTCCGGAAATGCAAAGGAAGGTGTTACAGGTAATGGTAGAGTACCTGCAGGATGAGTTTATGAAAAAAAGGTTTGTTGTCCTCCAGATTTGACGGTCATTTATAAGAGAGCATTTTCACCCGATACTTCTTTGACTACGTTGTCACTTGATTTAGCCTTGTTGCTTAATGAACGTTCAGAATTGCCTACTTCTTAATTGCCAATGAGGGAGGTTATTCTGACATTTGTTCCTAAAGTAGAAATTCCAGCTGATGCCGCAACAGGCACAGCAGCCACTACTATTGAAGCTCATTATGTCTCACAGTTTGTTCATGTCCCATTTTCTAGACAGGAAGTGAATACCATTAGACATACGATTCCAGATATCAGGAAAAATCGAACAGGATTTTATAAAGAAATTGAATCTGTCTTGCATTTGTCAGTTTTCACACTGGGTGATACAGATTTGATGTTCCCTGTGATCCTACCTGCTGATTTATGGAAACAAATTAGAACTGTAGATGATCAGGCAGGACTGGGTGACACATGGGTTAACTTGGTACGCATAGATGGAGAAAGGAAGGCTGGTGAGAAACCGCCACAGGTGATATTGACACTGCCAGACAGAATAGTAACTACATTCAAAACTTTGGTTCCAGAGAGAAGAATACTTTGGGACAAGCTTACAGCTTGCATCCAGGGGTAATCTGAGGCTTGAGGGTGCTACCAAATTCTTTAATCAGTTCGAACAAGTGTTTTCAGATTTTAGCGGTCAGGACTTAAGTATTGAGTCAGGAAAAAGGCTGTTTGTAGAAACATTTGTGCATGGATTGTTTCCTGATATCCAATCACAAATTATGACTTCTGAAAGCACCTGGCAAGCTAAATCACAGTCTGAAGTATTGCACATGGTTCAGTATTTTGAAAATAGAGTCAATACTGAAAAAGAGAGGATAGAAAAGAAGAAAGGAGACTTAAAAACAAATATATTGTTGCAGCAAATAGTAAGAGGAACTAGAGGTGGGAATACACAGTTTAGAGGACAGTTTGCACCACAGAGTAATGCACAGATGGGCCCTGTACACATGAATCAATCTGCTCATTGCAGACAAGAAGGTCATTGGGGAGCACAATGCCCAAAACTTCAGCAGCGATCTAATAACACATATGGTACCATGGATAGATGATCCAGAGGCCGTCCTGGGATAGGGGATCCTGGTAGAAGTCAGTTCACTCAGAATCAACAGTCTGTCTCACAGGATAGTCAGCGGCATAGTGTTAATAATGGGAACTTTTTGGATAATCCTTCAACTGTCTATTTCTCTGAGGATCTTGCATTTGATGATGTACTGTTCCGTTAGGGCAGCCCGAAGCAGAGTCTGGAACCAGTACCTATTCCCATCGATCATAAAGGGCCCTATGTTGAAATGAAGGCAGGGAATAGCAAGCATATATTTTTGATACATACAGGAGCACAGAAGTGTTCAGTCGATAATTCACGAGTTCCAGATATTCCACTGTCAGGACAGAATAACATTTCTGTAGGGTTCTCTGGTATGCCAGTGGTTAGTTCGGTCTCTCAGCCGGTATCGATTTCACTGGGGCAATTCGCCGATTCATGTCCATTTCTTTTGACGACGAATTGTGGCGAACATTTGTTGGGGTTGAATCTGTTGAAAGAATTGAATGCTGTAACTTACTGTTCTCCAGATGGAGTGCATCTAACGATTTCACCTCAATGAACTTCTGTCTCACAATTCTTGACTAGGCCTTTACCGACTGAATTGGATAAGGTTCCGGCATTTTTATGGGCGGTAGATTATAATGACGTTGGTATTTTGCAAATTGAGCCTGTTAAAATTGTGTTCAAACCAGGTGTTAAATTGCCACGTATTCCACAGTAAAAGATTTCAGTTGATGGTGAACAAGCTTTAAAGAGTATAGTTTCTGATTTTGTACATCGAGGAGTAATTGTGGAAATTGCAGGAAGCTTGTGTAATAGTCTGATTCTACCGGTGTATAAGAAAGGGGATAATACAATGTCTTTCTGTTTTATTATTGATTTGCGGGCTATCAATAAGATTGTTGCTCCACAATTTCCGTTGTGCCTGATGTGACTAAAATATTGACAATGATTCCACCTTCAGCTACTCATTTTAGTTGTGGATCTAAAGAATGCTTTTTTTAGTATTTCTGTACATTTTGACAGTAGATAGTTGTTAGCATTCACCCTAGGGGGACGCTCGTTTACATTTACTCATGTGCCACAAGAGTACACTGAGAGTCCAAGCATTTATATAAGAGCTTTGAAGGAACAGCTTGATACACTTGAGTTGCCTTCCACCTGTATATTGTTGTAGTATGTTGATGATCTTCTGTTAGCTGCAGATTCATAAGTTGCTTGCAAGGAGGGCACTGTGCTGCTGCTTTTTTCATCTAGCAGAACATGGGCATAAGGCTTCATTGAAAAAGTTTCAATATTGTCAACAGGAGGTCGCCTATTTAGGCTATCTCCTGTCAAAGGAGGGGAGAAGACTGACACCTGAACGGATACAAAGCATCTCTAGCATGTCTGTCCCAAATACACAGAAAGAGGTCAGAGCCGTGATAGGCATGTCTTCATACTGTAGTCAGTGGATCCCTAACTTTTCATTAATGATAAAAGCATTGTTGGCATTGACAAAGAAGGGCATTTCTTTGCCTTTACCATGGAACATGGATTGCCAGAAAGCTTTCGATCTGCTCAAGGCTGCGTTGTGTTCAGCACCGGTTTTGGGCACACCAAATTATGACAAGGCCTTTGTTTTGTATGTGCATGGATGCGCTTTGGCTGTGTTAATGCAGGAGCATTGAGGGAAGAATAGACCATGCAGTTATTTTTCCTCCATGCTTGACTCTGTTGCATGCACTTTGCCGAGATGTCTGAGAGCTGTTGCTGCTGCCACTGCATCTGTAAAACAAAGTGAGGGTATGTTCTGGGTCACTCCTTAACCGTGATGGTACCTCACTCTGTAGAAGTTCTATTAAATAGAACGCAAACACAACATCTCACATCCGCACGATTCACAAAATATGAGCTGCTTTTATTTGCACCGCATATTCAAATTAAAAGATGTTGCTCATGAAATCCAGCCACACTATTGCCTCTTACACAAGAAATTGCTTGCAAAGACGAGATGTCACATGACTGACTCTATGCCACAGAACAAGAGACTAAGGGCAGAATTGATTTAAGTGATACACCGTTAAAAGATCCACAAGGGGACCTGTTTTGCGATGGATCTTGCTTCAAACTTCCGGATGGTACATCCACTTCTGCTTACACAATCACTGCATTCAGCACTATTGCGGAAACCAAAAGAATTCTGCAATACTCCTCGCAGGCCGCAGAGATTATGCATTGACTTGAGCTTGTCAACTTTCCAAAGGGCTTAGTGTGAATATATTTACAGTTAGTATGCCTTTGGGGTAGTTCACAACTTCGGTCGATTATGGGCAGAGAGAGGGTTCTTGACCTCGCATGGAACTAAGATGCAACATGATACCCTGATAGTTTGGTACTTTCAGCACTTGCGCTTCCTACCCAGTTAGCAATAATGAAGTGCGCAGCCCACCAGAAAGTAACAGATGATGTGGGGAAAGGAAACACTTTTGCTGACAGAATAGCCAAACAGACTGCCACTGATTTGCATTCCAAATGTATATAACAAAATAGGTCACCAACACTTGTGTAATAGATGTTGGAATTAGTTGCATAAAAGATATTCAGGTGATCCCACTCCGGACGAACTTAAACAGTGGCCTGAGGGTTCAGCAAGTTTAGACGATGAAGAACCGATAGCTCTATTGTCCATGTGGACGATAGCACAGTCTAGGACAGGGCTCTCTCCCTATGAGATAATCATGGGGAGAACAGCCAATATTTTGAATGAACTTAAACCCAAGCTGTTAAAGGATGTAGAGCATTTGCTGCTTTCTGAGTACTGTGACTAGTTAACTCAAAACTTGTATTTGATTTATCAACAGGTGCGAGAAGCCCTCCCAGTAAAATATGAGGGTCCAGGCCATCGACTCCGACGTGGTGACTGGCTGCTCATCAAATCATTTGAAAGAGCCTCCTGTCTCACACCTCGCTGGAGAGGACTGTATCAAGTCCTCCTTGCCACACAGACTGCTCCATGACTGGAAGGGAAACAACACTGGATTCACGCAATGCACATCAAGAAGATACCTTTTGTATTTGTATTTGTATTTATTTATTTATAAAGCGCTGCCAGGCCCGGGGGCATATGGGCGCGTAAGGTAGAGCTGGTTACAAAGGAACAGTTAATGAGAGTTACGTTACAGTTACAGGAAGGTACAATCAAAACAAAACAGTCAGCCGAAAAGTTCTGTGATAGTTACAAGTAGGAACAGGCATAATAAGAAAGTGCATACACAGATATATTAATTACAGGTGATTGGCCACTCTCCATAAGGCCATGGTTAGGCTGTCATGGAGTCCATGTTATGGAGCCAACACTTCATGCTATGTATGATATGATATGATATGATATGATAGTTTATTTATATAGCGCCTATACACAATGTGTTTCAAAGCGCTTCAAGGAGGGAGGGGACATAGGAGAATACAGTTACATTCAGCAAAGTCCTTGAAGCAATACAGAATGTGAAAATAACTATCATAATAGGCTGTCGACATTTCTGATAGTGCAAGTGCATAGAACAAGTAAGGCAGGAGGTAATGGATAGGAGGGAGAACAAAGCAAGCAGTAACATTACTATGTCTGACGACAATTTACGCAGTGCAGGTGGTAAACAAGAGGCAGGGTGGGAGCGGGGGGCAGGGGACGGAGGGGGAAGGAGAACAAGGCACGCTGCTAAGCAAAATGTCGGTGACAGATTTGAAGAGCAGGGGAGGGATAGAAGGGGAGAACACGGGGGGGAGGAGGGGAGACCAACAAGCTGCTATCAAGAGTCAAGGAACCGGTGATAGGAGTAAGTGCTAGGAGGGTGAAGACAGAGAGGAGGGAGAAGAAGAAGGGGAGGGGAGTAGGAAGGTAGTGGAAGAGGATGGAAGTGAAGCAGGGGGGGAAGGGAAGGAGGCAGGAAGGGGGGGGTGAAACGCAGAGCAAAAAAGGGGGGGGCAAGCAGGGGGGGCACACAGACACTCACGGCAGGGCAGGGGGCCAACAGACACTCACGGGGGGGCACACAGACACTTACGGGGGGCAGGGGGCACACAGACACGCAGGGCAGGGGGGCACACAGACACTCACGGGTGGGCAGGGGG
Source organism: Ambystoma mexicanum (assembly GCF_040938575.1). NCBI lineage: Eukaryota > Metazoa > Chordata > Amphibia > Caudata > Ambystomatidae > Ambystoma > Ambystoma mexicanum. The sequence continues at coordinate 480,657,215 of NC_090921.1, forward strand.
GCACACAGACACTCACGGGGGGCAGGGGGGCACACAGACACTCATGGAGGGGCAGGGGGGCACACAGACACTCACGGGGGCAGGGGGGCACACAGACACTCACGAGGGGGTAGGCGATCCGGCGTACCGGGGTGGACAGCGGTAGACAGGGCCTTTGTTGTGGGCCTTTAACAGTGTGGCCGGCTCCCGCCTCCCGGTTGCAGCCATTGGCTAAAGGGGCCAAGGCAACCAATGGGAGAGGGAGGCAGGAGCTGGCCCAGAAGATGGAAGCAACATTCACAATGAAACAGAAAAACGGCCATCTTGGAAGGCATGATGGTAACAGGCAAGTCAATTGCTCTAATAATGTCTACCCAGTGGGTAATGCAAGGAGTGCGGAAATGCACAACAAACAAAGCAAAGGATGCACGCACGATGGAAAGGTGCATTTTGTCACAATTTGCAGCGTCGCTCGTAGCATCACGAATGAAATTTCCAATTTGCAGATTCCTTACCCCCATTGAAGCGCATCAGTATTGGCAGTCCAGCGCAGGTGGAGGGTAATGGGGAGCAGAGGGAAGGGGCTCATCCAGGTCGGAGAAAGGAAAGTGAGAAGGGTGGATGGAGGGAGGGCCTCGTAGTGAGCCTTCGACAGTGTGGCCGGCTCCCGCCTCCCGGTTGCAGCCATTGGCTAAAGGGGGCAAGGCAACCAATGGGAGAGGGAGCCAGGAGCTGGCCCAGAAGATGGAAGCAACATTCACAATGAAACAGAAAAACGGCCATCTTGGAAGGCATGATGGTAACAGGCAAGTCAATTGCTCTAATAATGTCTACCCAAGTGGGTAATGCAAGGAGTGCGGAAATGCACAACAAACAAAGCAAAGTATGCACGCACGATGGAAAGGTGCATTTTGTCACAATTTGCAGCGTCGCCCGTCGCATCACGGATGAAATTTCCAATTTGCAGATTCCTTTTGAACCGGTTAAATGAAGGTTCTGCATGTAAATGCGCGGGGATGGTGTTCCATAGTTTGGACGCTTGTACCGGGAAGCTAGCTCCACCCGAGTTGTGAAGTTTAAATCGCGGTATGGTCATGGTATTAGTTTGTGCTGCTCTAAGAGGTCTCAAGGAGGAGTGTGGTATGAGGTGGTTAGGTAGGTATGCTGGAGCAAGGTTAGCCCTAGCTTTGTGTGTGATGGCCAGCGTTTTCAGGGATATTCTATGCTTGACAGGGAGCCAGCATAGATTACGTCTGGTCTCAGATATGTGTGCTTTTTTGGGGATGTTAAGGGCAGCTCTGATTGCATTGTTTTGGACTACTTGTAGTTTATTAATATTTTTGTGACTAGTGCCCAAGTAGAGGGCATTGCAGTAGTCTATTTTGGAAAGGACTGATGCTCTCGCGAGAATGATACAATTGGGTGCGGAGATGAATGGTCTGCAAGCAGTGATTAGCTTACAAGTGTATGCAGCTGATGACGCTACTGCGTTAGTTTGTTCAGAGAAGGATAAGGTAGCATCGATGTAAATACCAAGACTTTTAGCGTTATTTGAGACTGAAATAAGATTGCCATATATGGTAAAGGCTTTGAATGAGGGATTAAGGTTTTTAAGTTTGGCATGCGTGCCCAAGATGATCAGCTCGGTTTTATCGTCATTGAGACACAAGCCATGGTGTGCCATCCATGCTTGTATAACAGAGTAGATTTCATTAAGGGTAGTGCTGTCTGTTTCGTAGTCACCCGTGATAGGAATGAGTATCTGGGTGTCGTCCGCATAGGTGGTATACGTGACACCCAGATAGTCTAGGATATCGAAGAGGGGTTTCATGGATATATTATAAAGTGTTGGGGACACGCATGAGCCTTGCGAGACACCAAAAGGTACTGGGGCAGGCTCAGCGGAATCTGTGGGAGAGAAGACACTCATTGTTCTGTTCACCAGGAAGGAGCTGATCCAAGCCGTAGCTGCATCTGAAAGTGGGCTGCAGATTTCAGGTGGTTACAGAGTGTTTGATGGTTAAACAGATCAAATGCTGCTGACAGGTCAAGCAACAAAAGGAGTGCAAATTTGCCATGGTCTTTCAGGGTTTGGATCTGGGTGGTAAGGTCAATTAGTGAAGTTTCCGTACCGTGTCTCGGTCGGAAGCCTGATTGCCTAAACCCTAGGAGATTATTAGCTTCTAGATAAGCCTGTATTTGTAGGTAGGCTTCTCTATCCAGTATTTTTAATAAGAACGGTACAGTCGTTATTGGTCTGTAATTAGACGGGTTGGCTGGGTCAAGCGTGGGTTTTTTGAGGAGTGGAATGACCCAAGCGTCTTTTTTAAAACCTTTATTTTTGATTTTTTGAAACACAAAACAACTACACACCCACATTAGGGTGGTTTTAACTCTGCGCCTTGTCCCGCTTCCCCCCTCCCTCTCCTCACCCCCTGCTCTCCCGCTCAGTCTTGTGACTCCTATGGATGTGCTGCCTTGTTCTGGTTACTTGAGACATGTGGACGGTGCTGCTAGCTCTGTGTCTTCACAGCTGACTTGTTCCTGTGCCAGAGGTGCCTGCTCGAATGTCAGGTGTCTCCTCAGCTTCATTTAGCAGGAATTGTACTAGCGGTCCCCAGATGTCAGGTGGGCGGGCATGTAAGGGTAGTGATTTAATAAAGTCTGTTTCCACATCCTGGCAGTAAAGAATGTCCCTGCGCCAGGCGGGGATGGTTGGAGGTGGGCCTCGACCCCAGGCCATGGCCACTCTCCTGCGGGCCAGTGTCAGCAGGAGTCCTGCCAATTTCCTTGACGGGGCGGAAAGTGAATTTGTCAAGCCGAGTAAGGCTGCAGTTTGGCTCGGTTGTATCTCCTCTCCCACTATTGCTGCTGTCGTCTCTAAGACTCGGGTCCAGAAAGGTATTATTTCGGGGCAATCCCATGCGAGGTGGACGAAGTCTGCTGGTTGCGTCCCACATCTCTCGCAGTTCGCAGCCGCCTCAGGGTGGTGTCTGTTAGCTTTTGCTGGTGTGTGATAGGTCTGGTGGAGGAAGTTGAAATGAATTAGCTTGAGGCGAGAGTTGAGAGCTATTTTCTGTGTTTGTTTCAGGATGTAGGTCCAGTCTTCGTCTGGAATAGTTTTGTGCAGGGACCTCTCCCATCTGGTCTTTGCCTGAGTAAGGTTAGGTGTCGTATCCGTGATGATGGATTTGTAGATTTGCGACACCAGCCTGCCCTCGCCTTGCGCCTGTATGGCGTTGTGTAGTAGTTGCCAGGTTGGGGGTTGCTGGGGGAAGTCTGGCCAGAGAGCTTGTAAAGTGTACCTGGTCCTAAAGTATAGAAATACGTCAAGTGCGGTGTTGCCGCCTTTCAATTTTGCTTGTTGTGGTGTTATAAAGCCGTCCTCCGTGAAGAGGTCTCCCAGGGTCTTTATTTGTAGTTTGTCAACCCACTGGTGAAATACTTTCTCGGATGTCAGTGGAACCCCTGGGATAAACTTTACGGGCAATGGTGGAGAGTATCGTGATTGTACCCCGTATATTTGAGCTAGTCTCTTCCAGACTTTGTACGTTGAAAGCATTGCATTCATGGTGTAGTTGGGAACGGGAATTTGGCTGAAGACGACTGCTGTTAACAAGTTTGGTGTAGCCAGGGCTCGCTCCACTTGCACGTGAGGCCTGATTGTATGGGTGGCGTACCAATGGCTGAGGAATTGTGCCTGTGCTGCCCAGAAGTACTTCTCCAGGTCTGGGAGGGCGAGACCACCGCTCGTCACTGGGAGTGTCAGTGTTGCGTGTGCCACTCTGGCTGGTTTGCCTGCCCAGAGCAGCTCAAGGACCATACTCTTCAGTTTTTTCAGGAAGGTTTGGGGTAGCAGTATAGGGATGTTGGTGAATAGGTACAGCAATTTTGGAAGAATCACCATCTTAACTAGGGAAGCTCTCCCCCAGAGCGTTAGTGGTAAGGACTTCCACCGCATCACTTTATCCTGGAGGGACTTAACTACCTCTTCGTAGTTGTCGCGGAACACCTCGTGGTAATTCAGGGACATTTGGACCCCCAAGTATCGGACTTTGGACGTTTTCCATGTGAACTGAAAGTCATCAATGAATGGTTTGGTAGCAGGGGTCAACGGGAATATAATGGACTTTGCTGGATTGACTTTCAGGCCGGAGGCTGTTCCAAACTTGACTACTTCCCTCATGACCGGGTTTAGATTTTCTTCGGGATCCCGGATAAACAGTGCCACGTCGTCTGCGTAGAGGGATGTAATGAGCTTGTGTGGTCCAATAACGAGCCCTCTTCGTTGTCTATGCTCTCTTAGGTTGGAGGCCAACAGTTCCATTACCAGGGCGAAGATGAGTGCCGAGAGCGGGCAGCCCTGTATGGTACCCCGTTGGAGCTCTATGGGAGCAGATTTTGCCGTGCCTACGATGATGTTGGAGCGTGGTTTGTTGTACAATAAAGAGACAAGTTTGATGAAGCGAGCGCCCAGCCCCATTCTGGTGAGTACAGTGAACATGAACGGCCATTCCACTGAATCGAATGCCTTCTCGGCGTCGAGGAGGACTGCGATTGCTTGACTTGAAGGATCGAGTGCTTTGATGACGCTGAACAGCCTCCTGATGCCAAAGGTTGTATTACGGCCCGGTATGAAACCCGCCTGGTCTGCCAGTACCAGGGTGGGCATCAGCGGTAGAAGCCTGTTGGTAAGCACCTTCGCGAGTATCTTGTTGTCAAGGTTGAGGAGGGAGATGGGTCTGTATGATGCACAGTCCTCCGATGGTTTGCCTGGTTTGTGCAGGAGGATGATGTTGGCTTCGCGGGTAGAGTGGGGGAGGGATCCCCTATCCAACGACTCTTCGTACACTGCCGCCAGAAGGGGAGCGATGGTGGGTGCAAAGGCTTTGTAGAATTCCCCGGTTAAGCCGTCTGGGCCGGGAGCTTTAGAGTTCAGGAGGGATTTTATGGCAGCAGTAATCTCCTCTTGTGTGATTAGCTCGTTTAGTGGTTCCCGCAGGGGCTGTTCAACCCAGTACAGTTCAGTGTCCTCTAGGTACTCCCTTGCGGCGGTTGGGTCTCCGTTGTGTCTAGTGCTGTAGAGTTCTTGATAAAAAAGCCTGAATTCTTCTGCCATGTCTTCGTCGGTGTGGGCTATTTGTCCCTGTTTGGTCCTGATCCCTTCTATCGGGGGCAGTTTGTTGTCGGCTCTGACCAGGTTTGCCAGAAGAGCGCCCGGTTTTTGCCCTTCGCCGTATTGCCTGACCAATCTGTCACGGTTTAGGAATTTCACTTCGCGATCGGCAGCGTTCCTGAATTTTTGTAGCTCTTCTCTCAGGGCGACTGAGCTTGTTGGGTTGTTTGTGTTGGTGCCTTGAAGTTCTAGCTGCTTTAGCTTCTCCTCGCTGGTTGCCAGCTCCCGCCGTATGAGCTTCAGGATGCCATTTTCTTTGGCGTGGCAGACCCCTCTGATGTAGCACTTTAGAGTTTCCCAGAGCGTGCTGGCTGAGGAAACTGACCCTGTGTTGGCTTCTAGAAACATTGAGATCTCCTCTTTCAGTTCCGAGGCGAAGACCTCGTCTCGCATGGAGCCTGTTTTGAAGCGCCACCTCAGTAGGGGAGGTTTGGGATTAGCTGGGTTGAGGACGAGAGTTACCGGGGAGTGGTCCGAAAGAGTTCTTGGTAGGATATCGCATGAACCGCTGGTCCATGGGCCGTTCCTTGAGGTGAAAAGGTAATCGATTCTGGAGCTCGAGTTGTGCGGCGCGGAGTGGAATGTGTAATCTCGCAGCTCTCCATTAGATGTTCTCCAGGAATCTTTCAGGTCGAATGCTTTGCATATTTCTTTTATTTGGAGGCAGGCTCTGGACGGAGGATGTGGGGTAGCGTGGGATCTGTCCTTCACCGGGTCCAGTACTGTGTTCATGTCCCCCCCCCAGATTATGGTTGCGGGGTCTCGAGACGAGAGATGGGATAGCACCCAGCTGAAGTTGTCGGGGCCGTCTACGTTTGGTGCGTAGGAGTTGACGAGGGTGATTTTCTGGCCTTCTATGATGCCACTTACGAGGACTGCCCTCCCTTCGGAGTCTTTGGATGTATGGATAAGGCGGAAGCCGATCCTCTTGTGTATAAGGATCGTGACCCCTCTGGAATACGACGAGTAAGAGGAGAAGTACCTGTGGCATCCCCAACTCTTGGCCCACTGGCGGTCCTTCCCTGGGAGCAAGTGTGTTTCTTGAATCATGGCTATGTCCACTTCGTGTCTTCTGAGGTATTGGAGGATTTTCCTGGTTTTCGATGGGACATTGCCTCCTCTTATGTTCCAGGTTATGACATTGAATGGAATAGATTAGGGTCTATGTTGGTTCGTCGTTTATGTCTCAAGGTTGCTGGTATTGCAGCTAGGGATGATCTGGCGGATTGGATGGAGTCGGGGGGTTCGGAGGCTGGGCGCTGTGCTGGCGTTGGTGAAGCTGGGGGGTGTGGGGGAGATGGCGCGGAACCTGGACGCTCCTCACTGTTGAACCATTGTGAGGATGCACACCTCAACTGGAGGTGGTGTGGTGTACGTAACTTCCCTCCCTCGCGCGGGCAACCCCCAACAGACCCGCGATGTTCCCCTTTCATCAACAAACAGTGAGGGTTGCTGTGCTTGGGGCACTAGGTGCCTCCCGAGAGGTAAGGGTGGCTCTCCTACAAACTAGGAGTGTCTCTCTGCGGTAAAGGCTTGCGTGGATGCGCTGGAGGTACGAGTTCATCTCTCTTAGCTGCCCGGGACGATTGGTTATGGTGGTTCTCTGCGCCTTTGGTTTTCGCGCTGCGGCCTGGGGTTGTTTGGGGCAGGTCTGCAGCCAGCACGGTCCAAGTAGTCGTCGGCATCATCAGGTGTGTGGAAGAAAAGTGCTTTCCCATCATGTTGAATGCGAAGCTTTGCCGGGTATAGCATTGAGTAAAGTATTTGGTTGTCCTGCAGTCTCCTCTTTATGGTGGTGAAGGAGCGTCTCTGTGTCTGTACGCTGGGAGAGAAGTCTGGGAAGAACTGAATTGGATCTCCGTCGTACTGGAGGTTCCCTTTTTCCCTGGCTGCTTTGAGTATCGCATCGCGATCTTTGTAGTTTAACAGTTTTGCAATTATTGGCCGTGGGTTTGCGCCTGGGACTGGTCTTGAATTTGGGATTCTGTGGGCACGTTCGACTACAAACAGCTGGGAGAGGAGTTCTTTCCCGAAGAGCGTCGTGCAGATCAGTTCAACATGGTCCTCCATTTTCCCTTGAAGTTGTTTCTCCCTAACTCCTATAATTCTGATGTTGTTTCTTCTTGAGCGCCCTTCTAAGTCTTCATTTTTGGCGCAGACTGCCTTCATTTGGGTTTCCAGGGTGGAGATTCGCGTGGTCAGGGCCGACGTGCCGTCGTCTAGGTCGGAGACCCGTTGTTCCACGGTGTCTAGCCTGTCGGCGTGCTTGTCGAGCCTGTGTTGGAGTTGGTCCACTTTAGACGAGAGATTGTCGAGTTTGCTGCCTAAGTCGCCAATTCCCGCCTTGAGGTCCATCAGGATTTCCCTAATGTCGAAGCTTGGTATATGCTCGTCCGACCTGGAAGTAGCGGGCGTTGGGGACGCTGCTCCGCTCCCTTAGTTGGGAGGTTTGTTGGTATGGCTTGCTTCGAAGTTCAGTTTCTTTTGGGTTTTATCTGTTTTCCCCATTACGCTCTTGTTTCTGCGTTGAGTGCTTGAGAGTGTGGCGGTTGCGGAGCTGGCGACCCTCCACTGGCGTTTGTGACGAGTCCGATGTTTTCGTCGTGGTTTTGGCGGGTATTACGCTGTTTTGTGAGATTGGCCTACGATGTCCACCTTTGTCAAACTGGAAGCAGCTGAGTGTGGGGCCAGGTTCTCAATGGTTATATGGCTGGTGTTGCGTGTGTTTGGAGTACCCGATTTTGGAGGGGGACTCGTGGCGTCTGGTGGCGGGGGTGACCTCTGTCGCTTTTGGCGGGCGCTCCTGCTACCGCCTGTTGGAACTTGGTCAGGCCTTGGAGTGGGGAGTCGTTGCCAGGTGATGGGGCTTGTGCGGTGTCGGGATGAAGGGGCAGCGGGAATATTCTTCAGATGTTGTCTGCCGTCTTGGGGTGGGGGACTCCCTTTTATTTTGTGTTGCCAATGTGCCGGTTAGGCCGAGGTGGGCGCCAAGGCAGGTAGTCTGTGAGGGGTTCGTCGTTACACCTCCTGAGCTTTTCTCGGTGTCTGGTGAAAGCGCCGGGGTTTATGCAGCCTGGTGGGTCGGGAAGGCCGACCTTGCGTGCCGAATGGAGATCCTACCTGCGTGTCTGGCGAGGGTAGTGTAGTCCTTCGCGCTCCCTGCTGGATTTTCTGGCAGGCCGCTGCGGGGACGGAGACCGTGTGTCTCTTGGCGCTGTCGTGCGCACGTCAGCCCGTTTCTTGGTGTGGCCTCGTTCTCTGACCCAGCGGGTCGCTGCTAACTCTGGGCGCCGGGTGGCACGCCGCTTCTTCTGTGTTTCGTGCCCGGACTGCTCCTCCCCTTTCGGCCTGCTGCTGGCGCGGTCCGCGGGCCTTGGCGCCCGGGCCGGATCTCGGCCGGCGCTCCGCCGTTGGAGAGGATAATGGGCTCGGGGTGATCAGTGGCGCCTCCCGAGCGCACCCGGTGGCAAATTTGGGTGAATCGGATGCCGCAGAGGTGAGGATGTCGCAGGATTAATGGAGAGCCACACAGAGCTCTCTAGGAGGCGGCCATCTTGGATGGCTCTGTAGCGCCCTCTTTGACCCAAGCGTCTTTAAGGTTGTCAGGAACTATTCCAGATTTGAAGGAGGCATTGATGAGGTTGGAGATGAATGGCGCCAGATCGTGTGCAGCTGCTTTAACAATCAGGGCAGGGCAGGCATCACCTTGGCAGTTTGAAGGTTTTAGTTTCCTGATGATGTTTTCTACTTCCCAAGTTGAGAGGGGTGAGAAGCTGAAAGGTTTACAAGTTGTCTGGTAGTTGTTTGTGGTTAGGGTCCGCAGATAGCAAGGATTTTTTTGCGTTGATTTTGGATTGTAGGCAAGCTATTTTATCTAGTAAGGCTTTCTGGATATTACTGCACCATAGTGCGTCAGTAATACATTTGTCAGTAGGGTCAATGGGGGATTCTAATTCTTTGAGTATTTTGAAAAGTTCTTTAGTGTTGGATTCCGCTTGTGTAATCCTTTTATTATAAGTGTCTTTTTTGGCAAGAAATATAGCTTCTTTGTAGCTAGAGGATACTAGGGTTAGTTCAGATTTGTTAGGAGCTGTGGGGTGTTTTTTCCAAAGTGCCTCAGCGGTTCTTTTGGTTTTACGTAATTCTCTTAACTGTGGCGTGAACCAACTGTTGAGGTGACGCTGTGGTTTCGGTTTCTGCAGTTTTAGAGGGGCAATGGAGTCCAAAGCTTTGAGTATAGCCTGGTTGTAAGTGTCCACTAGAGCTGTAGGGTCAGCATCTGAATCAATATTATTCAATATAGGGAGTAGTATAGGTAGGAGTTTGTCAGGAGTAATATCTTTCTTGTTTCTCGTGCGGATGGTAGGGGCGATGATAGGCACCAAATGAGGAGTGTTAGCTTTGATAGTAAAGGTTAATTTGTGATGGTCTGACCAGATGCATGGGTCATTGGATAGGAGGTCAATAGAGCAATTGATGTGTGAGAGCCAATCTAGAGTTCTACCTTTGATATGGGTGGGTTCATGGATAATGTGCGTGTGACCCAAATCAGATAATGTGTTGGCTAAGTCAAGGGCGTTGGTGTCTTTAGGATCGTTGAAACCAAGGTTAAAGTCCCCAAGTAGGATGGTTTGCGAGTTCGGTTTGGTGTTTATGGTTATAAGTGATGCAATGTCCTCTATGAAAGAGGAGATGGGTCCTGGTGGTCAATAAATAAGGTGCACGGTGGCCGTGTGGTTGGGTGAGAGGGGTAGTTTAATTGACAAGGATTCGGCAGACGGGATTTGCACGTCTTGGATGATTTTGATGTCGAAGGTATTTCTATATACGAAGGCAAGTCTGCCTCCCTTTGTTTGAGTGGTGTTTCTGTCGGATCTTATAATGGCATAATCATTAGGTATGGCAAGGGCCAGAGATGGGCCGGATGCGGCATTAAGCCAGGTTTCAGTGACTGCGAGGACATCAAGGTTTTCATAGGTTATAAAGTCAGCAATGTGGAGAGCATGGGCATGAAGAGACCTAGCATTCACCAAAGCTGCTTTGATGAGTTTATCTTTTTTGTTTTTTTTTTCAAATGGTAATGGTGGATTATGGGCTAGATTGTCGACGTCAATGGGGGGAGCAACGTGATTACGGACAATATGCGAGTGTTTCGTAATACGGGCCCTTAGTCTGGAGTTTCTGCTTAAGATGCTAGGGTGGTGAGAGTACGGGGAGGTAGGAGGACTAGTTTGAACGTTCAGTCTAGTATTTCTATTCAGTGTGCTAGGGTAGAACGAGCCTAGATAGGTGGGTGGTCTAGTTCTAGAGTTCAGTCTAGAATTTCTGATGGTGATAGTACAGGGTTGGTTAGGTATTGGTTTGGTGGCAAAGTGGCGTATCCAGAGTGCTGGATCATCCAAGTACGGATTTGCAGGTGTCATGGTACTGGGCCCCAGGGAGGAGGTGGTAGGTGCCATACCTAAGCTAGTGGAGGTGTAAAGTTTAGAGTGTGGGTTGGGCTGACTAGACCAATAACTACTTAAGTATACAGTAGGTGGATGAGCGTTGAGAGGCACCAATACATGATGTGTGAGGTGTTACTGGTACACAGGGTGACGGGGTGGTCTATTAGCGAACAGAGGCACAACATAGATTGATTCAATGTGGTCAAGAGGTAGCTATGCAGAGCATCATAACAATCAATATGGTCTGTGGGCGACCAGGCGACCAGGAGGCACAACAACTGGTAAATGTGGTCTGGTAAGCGACCAAAAGGCACAACACAATGGTAAATGTGGTCTTGTAGGCGACCAAAAAGGCACAACACAATGGTAAATGTGGTCTGGTAGGCGACCAAAAAGGCACAACACAATGGTAAATGTGGTCTAGTAGGCGACCAAAGGCACAAAACAATGGTAAATGTGGTCTGGTAGGCGACCAAAAGGCACAACAACTGGTAAATGTGGTCTTGTGGGCGACCAAAAGGGACAAGACAATGGTAAATGTGGTCCGGTAGGCGACCAAAAGGGACAACACAATGGTAAATGTGGTCTAGTAGGCGACCAAAAGGCACAACACAGTGGACACTGAGGTCAGTAGGTGATCATGAGGGGCAATAGTCAGAGTGGTCTGAAAGCGACCAAAAGGTACAACACAATGCTGAGTGTTTTCCTCTGCCCCACAACAAAGGGGAAGAGAAGGAGATTGTTCACTCTGTTCCTCATCACAAGTCTGCTCTAATCGACACAGAGGATGTCCTGGAAATCCTTCCTGAGCCTGTGGGGCCTGGGGAGACTGCTGTTTTGCCTCCATGTTCTTCTTCTGATCTTTCTTCACCGTTGAGCAATCTTGCTTCTGGTTCATCACTTCCTTCAGAAAACAATGACATTCTGTTCGCAGATCATACCGTACCTGGAGTCCTGAGGTACGATCTCCATCCGAGACACCAGATTTACAGCACAGCATTGGCTGTGCCCACAAGGAATCATTGTTGAGCCAGTCCCTTGTCACTCTTTCACTGAAAAATAAACAAGAGGCAGGGACCGGCAAAGTCACCTTCAAGCAAGATAGTCCACGTAGTCAGGAGCCACCGACAGATGAACAAAAAGAGCCTAATGGAGAGGCTTCTAAACAGACTCTGAGAAACAATGTCCCTTCCTAAATCCACTCGTGTGGAACAAGCTATTGATTTTGTGGCTGACAAACAACCTGTTCATCAGAGATCATGGTCCTTGAGGACCCACTGTTTTGTAATCACAGTACTGGTTTGTTTAGTAATTATAATTGTGCTTGGGTTCTGGAATATGGAAGGGGTGCATCCATTTGAAACTTTTTTACCCACTGAAATAATCTCTACTGTGTCTCCTCCTTTCGTGCATCTGCACACTCTTCCTTCACGAGACTCCAGACATAGACAGGGTTATCATAATAATACTCTCCTAATGATTATGAATGCGACCCATTTGATTCTAAATAGAACAAATTGCTGGGTGTGTTCACACTTGCCACAACACGGGGAAAAGAGACAGGGCTAGTATATTCTTCCTCTTCCTTTAACTACTGCATGCTATGCCTTGCTCAGGGCACTATTCTTTGGTCATTGAAATGATAGTATTTCTGGGAACTTCGATGGGACTAATCTGAATGAATTCAAAAAGTGAGTCTTAACACCTCTGGGATGTTCTCTCTTTGCAAATAGAAGCAAACTCAATGTTGCTTCTAGTAGGCCTTCTGATAGACTCTCGAGAACTTTTCAGTCATTGGGCCTCATTACGAGTCAGCCGGTCCGGAAATAACGGTGGCGGTAAACCCGCTGCCACCGTTGTTTCCGGACCGGCTGATCTCGAGTTCTGCAGGTGGGAGGTGTCACTCCCGCCAGGTCTGACCTGGTGGGTTTAACACCATCTGCCTGCAGGCGGACGTGGAAACACCAGCACCATTATAGCATGATGCCAGTGTTTCCACTTCCCCATTACCATGGAGTCCTATGTGACTCCATGGGATGGGGATTTACCAAATTCCGCCTCCGGAATTACCGGGTCACCGGGTTTGTAAAACCCTGGTGATTCCAGGATTCACAGAGGCTGAATGGTAATACAAGTCTGGCGGTAACCTGCTGGTTTTTCTGGCTTGGTTACCCCCAGACTCGTAATGAGGCCCATTGATTTCCTTCAATATGGCTCCGGTAGGCCACCAGGATGCCATGTCTCCTTCCTATACTATTAATCATAGCCCCAACTCTATTTCCTTCTGTGTACAAAGGGAAGGTTCTCAGCCAATGGGTATATTCGAGGGTTGTACTAACACTGCAAATCTAACCAGTGAGGACCGACCTTTGTATGTAGCAGACCCCGTTTACTTTGTTTGTGGCAATTAAGCTTGTCCTTGGTTATCTAGATATTGGCAGGGTACTTTTTATTTGGGTACCTTTTTAACAGGGGTATATGTGACTATCACCTCCGAAGTTTCTATAGCTCATCCAAGGTGGGATGAGAATGGTGATACTCCTTCACAAGTCATGGGTGATGTAGCAAAATCCTTTGTGCCATTTTGGGGACAGATAATGCATTCTGAGGATATCAGAAGTCTAGCAAGGGTACTGGAAAAAACATCAATAGGACCACCGATATTCTGTACAACATGACGCTAGAGCAAAAGACAATTAGATTAGTAGGCCTCCAAAATAGGATGGTGTTAGATATCATCCTAGCTGAGCGTGGTGGGGTATGCAAATTGGTGGGTTCCCCATGCTGTGTTTTTGTACCTGACTCCTCCCCTACTACATTCAAGGCAATACAAAATCTGCATTCTTTTAGTACTGAAGTACATGTCCCCGAGGGAAACTGGAATCTTAGTACTTGGTACTGGGACTTGTTACGATCATGGGTTGGAAGATCTTTGCCGTCTTAGTGGTGATTCTTGGTGTTCTTCTGTTCTGTTGTTGTTGTGTACAATGTCTCCCTGTCATATGTTCGATGTTAGGAGGATGTTGTGCACAAACGATAGATACACTAGGACCTAAGATACATGCGCCCAAGGAAACTACTCATGTATTAGTAATGAAGGATATTACTATCAAGGAACTTATGGCGATTGCTATTTCTGAAGAATGTGATTCATGATGTACAGATGTTGAGGAGTGGGGTTTTGAGTAAAGTGAATGTTTGAGTAATGTTCTTGGCTTAGGCCGAAAGGAGGGTTTGTTAAATCATATTTGCATAAATACCAACTGATTATGAACATTGGCCTAAGACATTTGCATTTGTATTAAAACCTATGATTAACATGATTTAGATAGAATTGACTTTGCCGCCATCTTGAAAACATACGCCAATTTGATCCCAACTCCTGCTGCCTGTTCAGAAATGATTAACCATGTTTTCAGCTGCCACTGAGCAGAATGACCTTTGAGCCTATGTCAGCACTAGGACTGCCAAAAGCAGAAATGCTTGTCCTGTGCAAAGAGACCTTGTAGTCAAAATTAACTCCCATCCAAAGCGTTATCTGTGCCTACAGACTCATCCTCTTTCAAACAACGACACACAAAGCAAAACAACTACTGCAGGGTGTTTTGGAAGAAATCCTTTATGCATCTCTTGGAACATGACTTATCCTAAAGCTCAAGAAACAAGGAAAGATCCACACAGCTGAATACAACAAAGTTTACCATTATTGCATCTTTAAGGAACCTTGGAGCCACAGTGAACCTCAATTCAAGTGTTGTCTGCATCAATAGCTTCAGCCATATACAAACATCAGAACTGAATGGCAGAACAACTAAAACCATGTGCCTTTGCAATAAACTATTGAATTTGTTTCTTGAAACTGTGCTTAATTTGAGCTGGAGAACCAACATCACCATTGAATCTCCATGGATAGGACAACATGTCAAAAGTGTAAACTAATTTTGTTATATTTGTCATGTAAACTGGGCACAAACCCAAATTTGTAACTTATTAGTTTGGAGAAGGGCTGGGCAATGACCAGGACTGTGTATGAATACTGTATGCTTTGCGATGACAAGTACTCTCACCCCTCACTGTGTCTGCTTGTACACACTGCAAAGTTCTTGGGAGCCAGAATGCTATCTGCTTCGATATTTGTATCTGTACAGAATAAAGTTATACTCATAACTTTGATTTCGTGACTGGCGGATTACATTTTTGGTGGTACTAAGGCTCGATATTCCTTGCTGATCTATCAAATGGGCCAATCCACTGTGCCCCCAAAACCACCCTGAGAAAGTGCCTCTGGAAGTGCTAAATTGTGTGCATCCCTTAGAACTAAAAGTCATTTCATTTCCAAAAGAAACACATTGAAGTGGGAGTACCAACTACCACCATGCCAACCATTCAATTAAATCGCCTCTGTGTCACCAAAACCATCCCATATGTAATGTAAAAGTATAATTATACTGTGCACCATACCCACTATAGTTGTCCCCTTCTGCTGTGGTGGATCTGAGTAACTAACATACCGGTCAAATGTGTAAGCATTGATAAATCCAGGAACATCATGTCTGAGCTGCAAGCCATACATGGCCTCAACTATTTGTATGTACACCAACTTCAACAAGCACAATTGCAAATATGTGCACACATGTCCTAGATTTTGCAAGAGGCGCACAAACACGTCCCTATTGTGGGGTGTACAAAAGAAGTGCAGTATTGACCTATGAGTTCCTCAACATTCCATAACGATCAATATAAATGAACATCTTACCTGTCCCATTGGCATGCAGTTGACAGTCAAATTTCATCCCATGAAATAGCCACCATTCCCTGAAGAAAGTATTTGCAGACAATGGACACAATGAAACATAGTGCAGCTAACACATCCATGCTCCAAAAGATTGAAGACCCACAGTCACCCTTCAGTGACATTCAACAAGTGAAAACTACAACTCACAAAACAACCATCAACATATGTCGCAGCACACATGCTCAAACACCTGCACACTGCATGCAAATTAAACACAAAACTGTCCGTCCCCCTCAATGGCATGCAGCAAATGTGCACATCACATATCTCCATTCACTAGACGATGGCACATACACAATGCACACATCAGTCTACATGCTGCATGAAAATGAGAAGACATCACATATGCAGATAACTGATCCCACAAAAAAGCAGGGGCACCCCTGGAAGACCACTAATGACATGAAAAGGCATGCCATCACCTGCGTATTATTGGGAGAGTGCACTGCACACATTCATGGGGCACATTATTAATAAGTCTATGGATTGGTTACTTGTTAGGCCCTTATACAATTACGCAAAAGGTTTCTAAATGCACACAGAGCAACAGGGTGGGGACATGCAAAGGTAGACAATGAATTACTAACATAGATAGAATCAATATTACAAACACATCATGACGATAACTGAGGGGGGGGGTGTCAAATACACTATGCTTTGTGAGTGTTCCTAACATGCAAGTGTACAGGGGAGGGTGGTTAGGGAAATGGTTCTGACTTTTTCATGGAGAACAGCTCAGAGTGAAGTGCTAAGAAAATAAAAGATAAACATAAGTGCAACCTCCTGTGGTGAGGCTGAGCGTGAGCAAGTGCAGTTGCTTTGATGATACATGTGGTGGGGTCAGGGCACCGAGGATACATAAGTGTCCCGCATATCATTCATGCTACTGTATGATTAGTATGGAAGAGAGGGGGAGAAGGAGAAGAGAAAGGACTTGAGGCTAATTGGGAACTTAAGGAGGTCCTTTTCAAGATGCAAAGGGAGAGTAAAGCTATTCCACAGAAGGCAGCATGCAGAGGAAATGGATCCACCAACAGTCGTTTCTATAGCAAAGTGCTTCATACGCAGGGAGTTGTTGCCAGAGGAACATAGGAGTCTAGAAGGGGAGTATTTGAGCAGGAAACATTGAAGATAGAGTCGTACCCGGCCCCAGATGGTATAACATCCTTTCTTCGCTAAGGCATTTTTATGTGTGAATTTTAAACATGCACAAAATGACAAAAAAGGTTAACAAAATGTTTTGGGGTGGTGGGAAAGGGCAAATAATGGGTTGCGGGGTCGGGAATAGTAAAACATAGGTGTTTGAGGGGATATTTGGGGGTCCCCCAAAAAATATAAAAAAAAAATTTGTACATGTTTAAAAGGCAATTGTAAAAATGCCTGATGATGAAATAACATAGAACTCCCCAGATAATCCTGTGAATGATACAGAGGGATTACAATGTAATCCGTGCGGAGACTGTGAGCCAGTGAAGACTTTGTATGGCAGGAGAGATGAGGTCCCTGGGCCTGAGGCCAAAGATAAGTCTTGCTGCCCTATTCTGGGTAAGCTGGAGAGGTCGCAGGGGGGACTAAGGTAGAATAAGGAGGAGGCTGTTGCAGTAGCATAGGTTGGAGAGAACCAGAGCACAGGCAACATTGAGTCTCTGTGGGAAGGTGTGGAAGGGTACAGTTACTTTGAGAAGGATGAGCTGAAAATGGGGCTTCTTGACAATGTCCAGAATATGAGGGAGGAAGGAAAGGGTGCAGTCGAAGATGACACCAAGATTACTGACTTCGGAAGAGGGTGCAGGGGATGTGTGGTATTGTAAGGATGGGCACACAAGGGAGTGCTTGAGGGAGGATGGAAACAAAACAGCAGCAAAAGAATGGTTGCAGAGATCAGCAAGAGCAGGGGCAATAAAGGAGATGTTGCCCTTGATGGTTCTGGATGGCCATGGGCCCACCTGTTTGGAAGAGACCTTCATGGATTTGACAATTCTGGTGACTTCTTCAGGGAAGACAGGAGCGAAGGAGGAGAAGGAGGATGGTGGAGGGTGAGTGGTAGGGGGGCAGAGGGAGGAGGGTTGTGTTAAAAGAGCCTATCACAAGCCAGTTCAGTATGTCCTGGCTTTTTGAAAATAACTGAGATGCGAGCGCATTACAAATGAACTGTGAAGTAATAGGGGCAGAAGATACAGCGGTTGGATCCGCAACTTGGCAGCACATGTTGTATAGTGTAGCCGTGATGCAAACCACTAGAATTCAAGTACACAAATACTCACCGTTTGCACTGCCGGCAGGACCATGCTTGATGCATGAATTCATAGAGGCCGATTTCACAATGGAATGCTGGCCACTGAGGGTACTGCCATGGAAGACATAAGCAGACAACACAAAGCAACGTTATACAGCAATCAAGGATAAATGCATGCTAAATGTAGGCTGCAAACAAAAAGAGCATGATCAATGCATACTTCATAGTCACAGCATACAATAGGACAAATACTTCGTAGAGGTGGAGTCGAGTACCCCCACCCAAGGTTCCTCTCCCATGCTGCCTATATGTGCATTGCCAGTAAGAATACCTATAAGAATACCTATACCAAAGAGAATCCTGGAAGAAAGATTTCCATTGAGGAAGCCGTGCAAGGCACTGACAGGGTCACCAGCAATGTAGAGACAGCAGGCACCAAGAAGGAGGGCATGGGCTGTATGCCCCTGGGTATCGCCATCAGCCTGGAGGGCTTACACACAAAGCAGGCGCCGGGCACTGTGGCAGCAGCTGGCAACCAGGAGGAGGCTACATTTCTCAGGGCATAACATCCAAAGGGGAGGTGCGCAGTGTGAGGCGGGAGGCACACGTGGACCTGAGGGACAGGATGTCTTCTGTGTTCCGCAGATATGGGCAGCATATCGGAGCAGAGAGGCAGTGGGCTCGGGAAGCGAGGATTGTGTTGGCCAGGGTTGGGATTGAGCTGTGTCGGGCCAGGAGGCAGGCTGCCAACCTGGAGGCCACTTGCAGGGTAGCTGAGGTGATAGGGACACAGATGCTGGAAACCCTGCAAGCCCTCCAGGCAAGAACGGAGGCCCGTCTGAGGAGAGAGGACGTGGCGCTGGACAAAGACATGATAAAGCAGCCTGAGTGAGATTGGCGAGGAAGAGTTGGACTAGCCCACTGCCTGTGTACATAGTTATTTAGGTGTAGGTTTACATTTTTTATTTATTATTTCACCCAGACTTTTCAGACATTCCTTCCCCATTTTTATAGTATATAGTTCATTTTTGTACATATTTTACATGGACTACTTTTACCTTCATTCGAAGTTAATTTTTGTACATATTTCTTGAATAGACATCATTCTGTTTGATAAAATTCCACACTTCGTGCAGTTCATTTGTGTGTCAGCCTGTTTGCTAGTTTTATTTTCAGCCAGTGACTCTATTTATTTAGTTATTTATTTGGCATTCATAAAGCACTCATAGCCCAGAGGCATCCAGGCGCTAAAGCTTAGGAGATTTGTTACAAGGGTACTTCAGCAGGTACAGTTACACTTCAACATATACATAGCAGAATACAGAAAGACAGATAGACAAAGCAATCATGGCATCTCTGTTATAGCATAAGTAACTATTAACATGGTACTGTTGCTATGTGTACTGTTTGCTGGGAGTTACGGACATCGATAAGTAGTTTCATTGTGAGGTTATGCAATTAGGATTGGGCTGCCTCACCTGGGCCTGGTGTCTCATTGTTGGGAGTCTAGGTTGAAGAGTCTAGTTTTCAGGTATTTTCGAAATGACCAGTGGGATGGGTCATTTCTCAATTGTGGTGTCAAGAGTTTCCACAGTTTGGCTGCTACTACGGGGAAACTGGACACACCTGCTTTCTGTCTCTCAAATCTTGGTGTAGCAATGAAGTTAGAATATGAAGCTCGAGTAGGTTTGTTGGATTGAGTATTGACAATTTGCTTACTGAGGTAGGATGGTGCATTGTTGGCGAGGCATTTGTGGGTGAGAGTGAGAATTTTAAACTTGATCCTATCATGTACCGGAGCCAGTGGATGTGTCGTCTGGTTGACGCGATGTGCTCATTCAGCGCAGCTCTGATAGAATTATTTTGTACTATTTGGAGTTTTTTGATGTTTCTGGTACATCAACCCGCAAATGGAGAATTGTAATAATCTATCCTTGAGAGGATCAGTGCTCTTGCTATGGTAATGCTGTTGTCTGTCGAGAGGAAGGATCTGCTAGATCTAATAGGTTTAGATGTGTAGGCTGCGGACGAGACAATGGCATTGACCTGTCTGGTTAGGGTGAGGGAAGAGTCGATGTAGACCCCTAGTCTTTTTATTTAATTGGTGACATTGATAGTGTTACCATCAATATTGAAGGATTTGTATTGCTTTGGCAGGTTGTTTAACTTGGATTTGTTTCCTATTAGGATTATCTCTGCCTTGTCATTGTTGAGGCATAATTCATTTTGAGCCATCCATTCCTGGATGGCAAGGTACATTTTGTTTGTTGGCATAAGTGTCATAACAGCCTGTGATAGGTATTTCTATTTGCGTATCATCCGCATAGTTTTGTGCGTGATATCATACTGTCTAATTTGTGGAATGAGAGTTTTGGGAAGGCATTATACAGTGCCGGTGATACATAGGATCCCTGCGGTACGCCGCATGTTACTGGGACTGGGGAGGCTGCTGATGAGGTAGAGAAGACTCTCATCGTACGGTTGGAAAGAAAGGATTCAATCCATTTGATGGCTTCAGAGAAGAAGTGGACTGCAGTTTTGAGGTGGTGACATAAGATTTCATGATTGGCCAAGTGAAAAGCTGCAGAAAGGTCTAGTAGGAGAAGGATGCATAAGTCTCCTCTGTCTTTGAGTTGGTCCATTTGTGTTTTTAAGTTCAGTAGAGCTGTCTCTGTTCCATGACCGAGTCCAAACCCAGATTGTCTCAGTCCTAAGAGTAGGAATTGTTGGATCTGCAGGGAAGCTGCACGATTGAGGATTTTTAATAAGAATGGGACTGCAATGATGGGTCGGAAATTATTAGGGATGTTGGGGTTCAAGGTAGTTTTTGTTAGCAAAGGTAGTACCCAGGCATATTTTAAGTCATCAGGTACTGAACTGGAGGCGAATTAACTTGTGATGATAGTCTTGATGAGTGGAACCAGTTTGTTTGCGCATTCTTTTATAAGGGTGGCAGGGCAGCTGTCACCTTTGCATCTCAAAGGTTTTATCCCTTTGATAATGTTGAAAGTTTTTGCTGTGGACACTGGCATCAACATGAATTTCTTGATCACATGTGGTTCTACGGTCAAAGGTGTAGTTTGGTGGGCAGAGTCAAGGTTATCTTAGGATTTTTTTTATTTCAATATTACTTTGCAGAGGGTGATTTTGTCTGCTAAGGCCTTTTGCACATTAGTGCACCATTGCTGGTCTTTGATGGAGTGGTCAGGGGTCGGGCTGGTGATTCCAGCTCGCAGAGAATGGTGAATAATTCTCTAGGGCTTGATTGGGCATTTTGGATTCTGTGAAGTTATTTTTGGCTTTGATGATGGCTTCCTTATGTTTGCTAGAGTCTGGAAGAAGGCTTTGTTTGCCGCAGTTGGATATTTTTGCAAGCTACACACTCTTTGGTCACTCGCAAGGTTTATAAGTCTGAGGTGAACCATGTGTTGACGTGTACTTTAGTTTTTGCTTTTTTGGATTTCAGGGGTGCAACTTTATCAATGCCTGTTTGCAATGTTTTATTATACAGATTGACTAGTAATCTCTACATTGCAAGTCATGTGTCTTGTTGCGTGCATGCCTGTGTATTGTGGTTGCAGGGATGGTTGTGGATGGCAGGATGCACGTGTGCAAGAATGGGTGTGCTCTGTATATTTGGATTTGCATTTACATGTACTGCATCACTCTGTGTTTGGCATCTGTGTGGTTGGGGTGCAGGGAGATGGGCTCATTGTGGGAGTGTTCCATGGTTACGTTCATGGAACAAATCACTTTGTTGTTGCTGTGTAAAACACATGTCGTGCGTACACCTTCTCCAGCATGTGCAGTCACACAATGCCTTCTCTCATGTGTTGCTCAATCTCTACCACTGGAATGCAGTAGTGGCACATATTTGAACTTCCTGAGTGGATGCACAATTCGCCAGTCTCTGCGAGTCATGCGCTCTATGCCTGCCCTACCATCAGCCATGCATGTACCTGTCATGTGATAGTTCCCTGACAGGTATCTTGACACCCAGCTCACTCATGCTCAGGCTGTGACACGCCTGGCCATTGTTTGTGGATCTTGCAACACCTTTTGGTATGTTTGGTTCTGTTGCGGGCACACATTCTATCAATGTGCTTTGATGCCGTGGCAAGGTGGCATCGGCAGCATGCACATGTTTTTGCACTCTCTTGTCACATGTGTATGTTAGGTGATGAGGCCTGGAAGGGTGTGTGAGCAGATGCTCCACTCATGGATGGACCTCTGGTGATTCCAGTTGCTCCGATTTGTGGAATAGGTGTTGATTTTGCAATTCATGGTGCTGTCACACCATGGAAGTTTTTGGTGAGCAACAGACATGCATTACAGTGGTAATGTGTCAGACTGTCAGGGTGCTGCCTTTTGGGTGGTGTCCCAGCTGGAGGGGGCTGCCTGTGCGTGGTGTCACGTCTGGGGGGGGGGCTGCCTGTGGGTGGTGTCACAGGTGAGGGGTCTGGGGAGTGGTGTCACATGGGAGGGGGCTGGGGGGTGATGTCTAGTTTGGAGGGGGCTGCCTGTGGGTGGTGTCCAGTCTTGAGGGGACTGCCTGTGGTTGGTGTCACAGGTGAGGGGGCTGAGGATGGTGTCCAGTCTGGAGGGGGCTGCCTCTGGGTGGTGTCACAGGTGGAGGGGCTGGGGGGTTGTCCAGTCTGGAGGGGGCTGCTTGTGGGGGGTGTCCAGGCTGGAGGTGGCTGTGTGTTGATGGTGGGTGTCACAGGTGAGGCGGGATGGGGGGTGCTGTCAAAGGTGAGGGGGGCTGGGGGTGGTGTCCCATCTGAAGGGTGGCTGCCTCGGCGGGGGTGTCCTGTCTGGAGGGGGCTGCCTGTGGGTGATGTCACAGGTGAGGCGGGTTGAGGGGTTGTGTCCCATCTGGAGGGGGCTGCCTATGGGTGTTGTCTCATCTGGAGGGGGCTGCCTGTGGGGGGTGTCCCAATAGGTGGGGGCTGCCTGGGGGTGGTGTCACAGGTGAGTGGGGCTGATGGGTGTTGTCCCATCTGCAGGGGGCTGCCTGTGGGTGGTGTCACAGGTGAGGGGAGCTGGGGTGGTGTCCCGTCTGGAGGGGGCTGCCTGTTGGTGGTGTTCATTCTGGAGGGGGATGCCTTTGGGTGATGTCACAGGTGAGGGGGGCTGGGGGTGGTGTCCGGTCTGGAGGGGGCTGCCTCTGGGTGGTGTCACAGGTGATGGGGGCATGGGGGTAATGTCCCATCTGGAGATGGTTGCCTGTGGGTGGTGTCACAGGTGAGGGGGTCTAGGGGTGGTGTCCCATCTGGAGGGCGGCAGCCTGTGGGGGGTCCTGTTTGGAGGGCGCTGCCTGTGGGTGGTGTCACATTTGAGGGGGCAGAGGGTGGTGTCCCGTCTGGAGGGGGCTGCCTGTTGGGGTTTTTTCCCAATAGGAGAGGGCTCCCTGTGGGTGGTGTCACAGGTGAGGGGGGGCTGATGGGTGGTGTCCCATTTGGAGGGGGCTGCCTGTGGGTGGTCTCACAGGTGTGCAGGGCTGTGGGGTGGTATCCAATCTGGAAGGGCTGCCTGTGGGTGGTGTCTCAGGTGAGGGGGCTTGGGGTGGTGTCCCGTCTGGAGGGGGCTGCCTGTGGGTGGTGTCACAGGTGAGGGGCACTAGGGGTGGTGTCCAGTCTGGAGGAGGCTGCCTGTGGAAGGTTCCACAGTTGAGGAGGGTTGGTGGGGCGGTGTCCCATCTGGAGGAGGCTGTCTGTGGGTGGTGACCATTCTGGAGGGGGCTGCCTGTGGGTGGTGTCACAGGTGACGGGGGCTAGGGGTAGTGTCCCATCTGAAGGGGTTTGCCTGTAGGTGGTGTCTCAGGTGAGGGGAGCTGGGGGGTGGTGTCCGGTCTGGAGGGGATGCCTGTTGGTGGTGTCCAGTCTTGTGGGGGCTGCGTGTGGGTGGTGTCACAGGTGAAGGGGGCTGGTGTCCCATCTGGTGGGGGCTGCCAGTGGGTGGAGTCCAGTCTGGAGTGGGCTGTCTGTGTGTGGTGTCACAGGTGAAGGGGGCTGGGGCATGGTGTCAAAGGTGAGGGGGGCTGGTGTCCCGTCTGGAGGGGGCTGCCTGTGGGTGGTGTCCAGTCTGGAGGGGGCTGCCTGCTGGTGATGTCACAAGTGAGGGGAGTTGGGGGTGGTGGCCAGTCTGGAGGGGGCTGCCTGTGGATGTCCAGTCTGGAGGGGGCTTCCTGTGGATGGTGTTATGGGGGATAGGGGTGTGTCACAGGTGAGGGGGGCTGGGGAGTGGTGTCCAGTCTGGAGGGGGCTGCCTGTGAGTGGTGTCCAGTCTGGAGGGTGATGCCTGTGGGTGGTGTCACTGGTGAGGGGGTCTTTGGTGGTGTGCCATCTGGAGGGGGCTGTCTGTGTGTGATGTCACAGGGGAGGCGGGGTGGGGGATGGTGTCCCATCTGGAGGGGGATGCCTTTGGGGGTGTCACAGGTGCGGGGGCTGCGGGGTGGTGTGTGGCCTACAGCGCTGCATGTGCAGTAGGGGTTTATATGTGGACAGGATGGGTGCCGTTGATGTAGAGGGAATCAAGCTTTTGTAAGGGGTGTAGCCTACACTTACAAGGGGGCACGCGTTTTCACTGGGGTACGGGCTGGGCTAGCAAGGGAGGACACGTGCTTTCTCTGTGGTGCGGCCTGGGATTGCGAGGTGAGACGCGCAATTTTGCTTGGGTGTGGTATGGGCTTGTGAGGGAAGGCACGCATTTTCTCTGGGGTGTGGCCTGGGATTCCGAGGTGAGGCATGCAATCTCGCTGGGGTACTGGGTGATGGGGCAGGGGTGGTGCTGAGGCTTGGGATGTGTTAGTCCTTTGGTCTGCTTTTTGGTGTGTGTGGGGGCGTGTTGTAGGCGTTCCTTGTGAAGCTTGTGATTTGTGCAATGGCTAGTACTGCGTCTTGGAATCCATGTATACACGTGGGTGCAATATTTGTACTGTGCCACGGCTCGCGCAGGGTCCTTCTCGGCACGCAGCCCTTGCACCATTTCTGCGCCGGATTCCATGAACGGTTCCCATAAAGTCAGAGGTGAAGGATTATAGCCACTGATCTTATTTCCCTTTTTTCAAATGTTCACATGGAATTGCTCATTTACAACAAGGATTTAGTGATGTTTGATCTTATGTGGAGGAAATTACATGTCTAGGGTGTATGCGTATATCTTCTATCATGACCATGAGTGCATATTTACCATTAGCAAGATAATGACACTTATTATTATTATGATTATTATTATTATTATTATTATTATTATTATTATTATTATTATTATTATTATTATTATTATTATTATTATTATTATTATTACTGGAAGCTTGAGGATTCCAGCACCAAACACATTATGTGCGAACTCATCAACAAGTATTGCGACTTTTCAAAAGCAAGTGCCCAGAGGAAGAGTTATTTTAAAATAACAGAACTCCAAATTGACTTGCAGTATCACTTTTTACATACAGTAGGGGGCATTTTATTGCTTGTAATAGATTGGCGCAATTGCTCTTCCCCTCAATTCCAGGTTCTTCTGTAAGCTTTTCGACATGTCATTTATTTTTGTTTTTTGCAGTAACTTTTCTGCTTTTGTTCTCTTTCCTTTTCTGCTCCTCTTTCCGCCATTTTGACTCTGCCTGTATGTATTGCAAGTGGCCTGTCCAGGGAGTGGCCTGTGATGGTAAGTACTAAACGTGGAATCTGCTTGGCCACCCCAGGTGCCACCCCATTATCCTAAATTATTATCATTAAACTTTAAACACAGGAATGTAAGACACTCATTTTAGTATTTAAAGCAGATATGGGTAGTGGAGACAAGTAGCAAATTAATACTTTTCAGAGGTGTGTGTGTGTGCGTGCGCGTGTACTTCATGCCACCCCTGCATAAGTCAGTGCCCCACTTGGGCCACTCCAGTCAAAAGAGTCTGGATATGCTACTGTGTATTTCCTCTGCATGTTTTTTCCCCTCTGTTTTTATATCTCTGCACCATTCTTGCTGTTTCCTTCTTTTGTCTCCCTCCTGTGCTCGAGTCACTTGTTTCTACGTTTTTTCTCCCTTCAAATCTCCTTCCAGCCCCTTTGTCTCCTTCTATATTTGTTTATTTTCTGCTTATTTTATAGCCATCTTGTTGCACTACAAACTCCCTTACAACTTCCTGAAATATGGCAAACGAACATCACTTGACGACTTAGCACTATATCTGACAATTGGGATGTTGGTATAAGTCCAGAAGCCTGACTTGTGCACCAGAGGCCTCTCTCTCTTTGACCAAGGAGCTGAGATGCACCACAATTCTAATTGATCACTGTTTCTATCCTGATGAATACTACAGCCTTGTCGACAGCCTGTGCAATGGAGCTCATTAGCAGTTTGGCAGTGCAGGAAAAACTACTGTTTATCTCAATTTTTCCTGCACCACCAAACCACAAGTTTGTCGGTATTACTGGCAGAAATCCCCACTGGAGTTCCCTTTCGGACATTAAATGGGGATTTACACCAACAAACTGCCACTTGTAATCTGCTGGTATTACCATTGGAGGTGATACCTTGAGTGGCAAAACTGCCTGACCAAGTGGCAGGACTGGAAATTCCATTTGACGATATTCTGGCAGATTTACCACCAGAATACTGGCAAACTCAAAATGAGCCCCAATGTGCCTATGTTTTGTATACATCGAGATGGGCCAATTCACTGCTGCGTTGCAGAATCACAGAAAAGTTCTGAATAGGTCATGGCACCACGCAAAAATCTGGCTTTTGGTTGACAGTCTCTCATACCTGCTTACATTTGTAGATGAAAAACCCAGGGAATTACGTCAATGACCGCCCACCCCCTTTTTGGCAAGACTCCGTCCACCCTCCCACCCACAGGTTTTACAAGAAAAACCTCAAACCAGCCGTCAAATTACATCAATATGAGCAGGATTTCACTCAATACTTTCTCTCCGCCCACACTTCCATGTGATTGGCCACTGGCTCTCTGTTTGTAGCCGATCACATCGAGGTGTGGGTGAAGTTTCTCAGACAGCCAGAAATCCCAGAGACTCCACGCTCTTCTCCGGAGACCTGGAGAAGAGCATTAAAACACAGAGTCTCCGAGATAAACCCAGAGAGTAGGCAGTTATGCTCTCTTTGTGTTTACACTCATCCTTTGGACTGTGTGCACTGCAACTTGGTGGCATTGCAAGCTGGATTACTGTGAGAGAATCTTCAAGTGCACCTAGACAGCCAAAAGCATTCCCAGGCTCCAGCATCGCTACAAGCTAGCTTCAGAAGTCTGCAACCTTTAGCTCCCCATTTCTTATGGACTATGACTCGCATACGCCTTGTTCAGCAAAGTCGAAGGTGCAGGAACATGGGAGCTGTAGTCCAAAGCATATGGCAAGTCACAGGTTGCAGATCCCTGAAAGGATAATTATTGGATAAGCATTGAAAACAGCGAATCTCTAATCCTTCGCCTTACTACAAACCCAAAAACAAAACTCAAATTCATTCTGGGATACAGACGACCGACATACGATGCAACCTTCGTAGATGCCTTAACTGTAGCCATCACCAACCTAGCCATCGAAAAGGTGCACTTGATAATCCTTAGAGACTTCAGCATCTGGTTTGACGAAGAAACCTCTAACACACAAAAATCACTAGTCAAACAACTGCAGACAATGAATCTACATCAACTAGTCAAAGGAGCAACTCACGAGTCAGGACATGCAATAGATGGATCTTTGCCAACAAAAACCTCATCACCACGACACCACCAATACAGATCATCTGGAGCAACTACCTCATCATCCCCTTTGCAACTATGTTAGCTACATCAAAAACCAAACAACCTGACAAACTGCCTACCATCATGAAAAGAAACTGGAATTCAATCAAAAATAGCAACTTAGTAGAACTACTGTAAATCAACAAACCACCAGCAATAACAATGGACAAAGCTGACCTTGACATTAAAGCAGAAATACTTTGCAAATGGATCACCAAACAATAGATGAAATCTCCATGGAAAAATAAATTACCCCATCGTGCAAAAGAGCGACAGCAAAATGCTTTAGCATTATACTCAATGCCATGAAAAGAAAAAACAGGTAGCTCGAACTAGAATAGAGAAATATGAATGACCAGCTGAAGAAACTACAGTTCTAACGACAAATCTGCTCATATAAAAAGGAAATCCAAAAGGCCACAAAGAACTACTACGTCAACAGGATTACCAAAGCCACCAACACTCAAAAATAACTGTTTAAAATCATACACAAAATGAGAAACCCCTCTGGCTGCAGCAACACACCGATACCCTCACTACAATTATGCAACAACCTTGCAAACCATTAGAAAAACAAAATCAGCACTATCCAACAGATCATACAAAGCAGAACATGCAACCATAAAATGCAACCCATCCATCCAACCGAGGATCGCCAGAACAAACTTTGAAGCTTCCCCGAAATTGCAGCGGAGACATTTGACAAGCTAGTAAGCAATAGCAACAATGCAGGATCCCCATGGATCCCTGCCTCCCAGACATTACACAAATCAATCCTCTCACAAGGAACACCTATGGAATACTTCAGAAACCTCTTCAATCAATCGCTCTCAACAGGGAAAGTACCGCAATGATTCAAGTCAACATACATCAAGCCGCTCCTCAAGGACACAACAGGCAACATGGAGGACCTCTCAAATATACAGACTCCTCTTCAGCATCCCGTACCTTGCAAAACTACTCAAAAGAAAGTCTATAAAATAACACAAGAATTCTTAGAAGAACATCACTGCTGGAACAAGCACAAGTAGTCTTCAGACCGATGAGCGGAACAGCAACAGCACTGTTCTCAATCTGGTATGACCTAAAAGCTAACACAGACTCAGAAAAAAAACACAGCACTAATACTTCTGGATCTCTCCGCAGCATTCGACACAATCAACCATGATATCCTCATCGGGACATTGGAAGAAATAAGAATCATCGACCAAGCCTTACTATGGATTAAATCATTCCTAACAGAACAGAAACCTTATGGATCCAACCATTCAAATCCACTCCAAGAGAATCCACCTTTGGAGTTCCACAAGTATCATCCCTATCCCCATTGCTCTTCAGCAGATATCTGACTTCACTTATCAGCCTCATTAAAAGACACAGCCTCACATGGTACAACTACGCTGATGACACTCAGATCATCTACAAGATACAAGATAGCCAGGAAGGAAGTACAATGCTGGAAAGCTGACTAAAAGAACTCTATGACTGGATAAACACCAACAGTCTCAAACTCAACCCGTGCAAAACAGAAATAATGATCATATTCAAAATCTGGGAAACCAACTACTTCATCCCATGCCCAATGGAGCTAGGAACAGCACAAACCCCATCAATGATAGTAAAGAACCTCGTAGTACTGATGGACAACAAACTAACATTGGAGCCACAAGTAAATGCTATAATCAAGAAATGCTTCTTTCTTCTACACGCAGTAAAAATGATCCTACCTTTCCTCTCTTTCACCCATAAAATAATCACGGTCATCACTCTCATCATGTCCAGAGTAACAGCCTATACCTAAGAATGCCTGAGCGATTAGTTAAGAAACTTCAGCACATCCAAGATGCTGCGGCGAGACTCCTGCTCAAACAGGAAACTTTACCCCAGCGCTGAAAATGCTACATTGGCTACCAATAAAACAGCAAATAAAGTGCTATACAATGTGTATAATGCACAGAGCAATCCACAACCAGGAGCAGAGTTCCTAAATAAGAAAATAACCATCTACCACCTGACAAAACCACTCAGATCAAGCAACACATTTGCCTGGAACCAAAACCACACAACAAAAGAAAATTCGGAGGATCATGTTTCTCTCACCTGGCAGCAATAACCTGAAATAACCTACCAACAAACATACGTAACACAAGGGATCATCTGAAATTCAGGAAATGACTCAAAACCTGGCTATTTGCTCCGGAACCAGAAGGAAATGACTTGGAACCACAAACCCATCCGGAAACTAGACTCCTAACGAGGAACCCATGACTTCAATTAATCCTCCCCATACAGAGGGCCAGAGGAGGACACCCGTTCAACCCATGTCCACATACCACTAACACTTAGAGGAAACATAAATAGGTAAGAACCCCCACACTTGATGTGCTGGGAAGGACCAAGATCCTCCCACCTAAACCATGCAAACCCTAAACGGGAATGCATGCACCGGCCAGATACACATACCACTAGAGTAATACAGAGGAACCCATAAAATCCAACTTAATCCTCCCTAACCGGAGGTCGGGGGGAGGACACCCTGTCAACCCTTGTCCTCATTGCGGCTATCTCACAGAGAAACTTAGATAAGTATAGACCCCACCCTGGATGGGCAGGAAAAGACCAGAATAACCAAATCTAAATCTCACTATCCCTGAACGAGTGAACTCACCAGCTCCAGCCAGGTACACATCCTTCTAGAGTGATACAAAGGAAACTGCCACTCTGCAACGTGCCTGCTAACTAAACGAACAATTTAAAAATTCCAGACACACATGATAACCATACATACAGAGCAAAGAAAATCAAAGAAAAAAGGTAAAATCCTCCTAACCAAACTCTAAAACCTCAACTTTCCATATACACTCCTCATACGACCACTTCTCTGCACAGCAACCCACACATACTTCACCACATTACAACAGGCGAACAAAACATAACCCAGCACAACAGCACATGGGAAGTCGTACCAACCTGAAAGTGCACTTAAGCACGGCGAACGGTGCAGACCGAACCAAAGCGACCAACAGAACATCACTACTCTAACTATCCTATTTCTACTACACCCTACTAACCCCACTCCCTTTTCAGATGTGCTAGAGCACCTGGGGACCACTTCCGTTGGTGACAGTGCACGGTGTGTGTATAGGATCTACGTGATCCGACCTCGGCTGATTTTCCCCTGGCCGGAATGTTCGAATGAGAAATGTGCAAACCACAAAAGGTTCCCACATTTCCCATGCGAACAAACGTTAAAAACCCATACATACCTACACCCCACCCACACCCACAACACACCCATGACACACCCCCCACCCACACCCCCAACATAAACAAACCCTACTTACCTTATTCTTCACGCTGAGAGACTGCCGCACCAATTCCCTTTCACTTCCTTGATCAGAAACTTGCGTGGCAGGGTCCTTTTTTTTGTTTTTCGTTCGGGAGCTGCAGGGCTGTCTTCCACAACCCCCGCTCACTATACCACACAGTATAGTGAGCAGAGTGTTGCAGGGGACACCACTGCAGCCCCCATTTTTTTTCCGGGTGTGCTTCAGGGAAATTCCCCTGCAACACCCTCCTCACCATACCATACATTATAGTGAGCGGTGTGTTGCGTTGTGACACACCCGCAGCCCCCGCAGTCTTTATTTTTATACTTACCTACAATGCTACCACCAAAGGTTCGAACTTTTGGTGTTCGAACCTTTGATGGTAGCATTTTTCAGTCTTTGGGCCTCATTACACGGTAGGCGGTAAGGGTATTTTACCGGTACCAGTAAACCCTTACCGCCTTACTACTACTTTTTGCAGGCGTTAAAAACCAACCCGCAAAGGGACCAGGGAGCTAATTACGGTACCGCAATTTGTGGTGCCGTAATTAGCACCTTCCCCATTCCCATTATGTCCTATGGGGCAAAAATGGGAATGGGGAAGGGCAATGGGGGAAGGGGGAATTACCGCCCCACCAACCTTGGAATAGGGCGGTAATTCCCCTTTCCACCAAGGCGGTGCCGGTATTTTACCGGCATGGACCAAGGTGCTAATAGCACCTTGGTCCACCGGCGTCCGTGTAATGAGGCCCTTTGTGTACCCTCGGACCTTTTTTTCGGTCCAATGTACAATTCTGTGTGTATATGTACCTTTAACATTAACATTGCACGCAGGGCTCGGCAGAAAACATTTGCATCCATTATTACTTAAGTGCAATGAAAGAGTAAAATATTCATGTACGTTTTACTGTAAAACTATTGTTGCTATTGTTTTCATAGCGATTGCACAGCTTTTCTAAAATGATAACTTTTATTTCTACACTATTAGTTTTGCTAAGAAAGGCCATAGGCGGAAAGGAGCGATCCCGCCGTGGAAACATTGTGGGAGGAAGGGGAGAGAGCACGGTGATGCACCGCACTGGCAGATGCTAATTGGTTAGCGGGTCTACCTCATGCCAAGGAAATGAAAGGAAGTTCCTTTCATAAAATAAATAGCGGTGAGGAGGCAACAATGGATAGAAGCAGAGGTAGGGATCCTCAGTGCAGATCGACCTCATTAGAGGGGTGTGACATTGGGTGAGGAGACTCAGAGCTTAATACATTTGGCACCATGAATCTGGAAATACGCAGTTGGACAAGAGGACATCCTGACAGTGGGGCTAGTGAGAGTAGGAGGCAGGAAGTAAGAAAAGGCAGTGAAGTGGGCACAGATAAAAGTGCAAAAGGGATAGAAGTAGTGAGGGAGGTGTGGGAAGTAATGGCAGAAAGGTGGGAGGATGAAAAACAAGCTAGTACAAGTAAGAAAGAAAGGTGTCAAATGAACTGGGGGTGTCATAAGGGGGAGTGAAGTGGTTACCTTTGCAGTCAGTACAGTGTTTAATTTGTAAAAGAATAAGTGCGAGAGCCCAAATGGTTTCTAGCACTCCTGGGAGTCGGACACAGCGGGTGGGCAGTTCCCCACCACTTCTGCCACCACCCATAGGTGCTCTCCATTGATGATTTATTTGTCGTTACACTACAGATCACACTCGCTCGTTGTGGTTTTTGGATACACTATCACCACTGAATAACTTAATTGAGTCTGTCACAACTCCCTCACAAATTAAGCGCCGAGTCAGCAAAGAAAGAGGGTAGAGGAAGAGCATGGTGGGACACACTGGGAAATTGACAACACAGATACAGGAATAGATGGAGCAGGATGAGATCCACGCCCAGTGGGAAAAGTGAAGGGAGAAAAGGTGCTGATCGAAATGTGGTAAACAGAAGACAGGGTGCAGGCATAGTGCGGTCCCAGAACGGCAGGTAATAGGAATGTAAATTGAAGAACAGAAAGAAGTGCAGGTGCAGGGACTGAGAGAGAAAGGGAAGAATTATCCTGGCATGGAAAAAGATTGGGGGAAAAGGAGCAGAAATAAAACAAGGAGTGAATGGAAAAAATAAGAATGGTCGTGGAGCTCATGGGATGCATTTTGGAAAGAAAAATGAGAAAAATAAACAGCAGAAAGAATAGGGAGGAGGAAGACAGGGAGGACACACAAGATTATAGAGGAGGGAAGGAAGGTTAAGAGAGATAAGAAAAAAGAAGAAGAGAAGAGGGACAAGGACAGTGGGAATGAGGGAGAAGTGTGAGTAAAAATGAAAGAGAGGAGAGACAGTAAGCTGCCTTACATTGGGGTTGCTAAACCAGCGGGTTACATCTAACAATGGCAATGAAAGAAATCATTTGAGACGGGGAGTTTGTGGAGTTATTTAAGCTACTACATAGGGAGTGGGATGCAAAGACAATTTGAAGGAAGAGGAATAGGAGTTAGCTTGGTGGCTTAGTCTGCTCACAGCGATCGAGAATTGGATGTCAGCCCTCCTGATACACACTAGCATAGAATGCGAGAGGTTCCTAGAGTGGAGTGTTTTACTCTAAGAATGTGGATGCAATAAGAAAAGCACTGACTAGTTTTGGGGGGTGTGCATGGCTACAATATGATGAAGAATTATTTTCACGAATGGCAGGTGATGAGGGAGAAGAATTCACGGAAATTGACACCGTGTTATGTCTGCAATGGATTACCCCACTGTGGTGGCTGCCCCTTTAAGGGCTTACACATGAAGCAGAGCGACGCAACTCTGCCACGTGTGGTTTAAATAAAGGGGGCATTCCACGGACGTGGCAGAGCGACCATGGAGCCCGAAATAAGAGGACGTGTCCGGTGTGTGTTCTGTATGGCGGGGGCTCACAGGGGTCAGGGAGGAACCCGTGACTACACAACAGTGGTGATGAGGCAGGGAACCGACCCAGACATAGGCGGTGAGGTAAACAGAGCATTTTATTGAAATGTTCTCCATATTCTCTGGCCGTGGAGCCTGTGGTGACCACACGGTTTCAGCCGCCATCTTGCGCACGTAGTGGGGAGGGTCGCGGCTCCTACTAGGAGTGCTTGTGTGCCCCTGATGTCCAATTTTTGGATTCCCTGCATAGGGTACAGCACTGTGCTGTGTATTCTTCATTTTGAAGTATATAAACATTTCTAATTCATCGAGTGTGAGGTTAGGAGCTGGGGGAGGCCTACCATCTTTTGTTCCTTGTCACCTGGGCCCACCCCACTCAGTTTTTGGAGCCATTATCCATGGTTTAGAAGTTCCTTCTTTGTTAATCCTGACTGTTTGGACATTGTTGGATGGGGGCTACTGTGTTTAGTGCCTTAGGGTATTAGAGTGACAAGGGGCTCTACTCCCACATTTCTGGACAGTTGAAGAAGGTGCCTGGCAGGGCATTTTCTGGCTGTGTGGTGGTGGAGGAAGATCATCAGAAGTAGCTGCAAGGGGTGTGTCTGGCCAACATCATCACACTCAACATCTGAATGCAGTTGTGCCTGGAGCAGCATGTCAGTGAGTTGTGGCCCCAGTACATTAGTGGGGTGCCTGTGCACCCTCTACCATGGATAGCCAGGCTGCTGCAGCTCCCACTGCTATCCAAGTACCAGTGCCAGCTGGCCCAGTTGCCGCATGGGTGCCAAGACCGCAGGGGGCACTCACACCAATGCCTTAGTTTGATATCTGTGGAGCTCCATCCAGCCTGGGACCGAGATGGAGGCTGTGGATTGATAGGCTCAACATGTACTTCCGGACCACTGGGGAGACGGATGAAGACAGCAAGGTGGTTGCACTCCTCTACTCAGCAGGACCGGTGGTACATGAGGTTTTTCAGTCCCGAACACCTGCAAATGTGATGTATGCTGCAGCTAAAGATGTGCTGTGAGAGTATTTCATTACGCTTGTCAACCCAGACTACGAGTGTTTTGTGATGTCCAGCGCCAGGCAAAAGGACAATGAGTCCTTGGACAATTTCTTTGGGCAGGTGCGCTGCATGTCCCTGTCGTGTGCCTGGGATAATCCTGATACAATGATTAGGAACCAGCTCATATAGTGATGTTCGTCTGGAAAAATGTGCCGCCAGGTTCTGCGACAGGCGGGACTCATGCTGCCTTGCATATTGGAACTCCGACGTTGCCAAGAGGTGTCAGAGGTGCGTGCATCAAGGATGGATGTGGCTGTGTGCCCAAGGAACGTGAATGATCTGTGTGCTGTGTGCTGTGTGCTGTGGGCCGTGGTCAAGGGGGCAGAGGAGCCAGGTGTCCAAGTGGAGGCCAGCGGGACAGGGGTGCACAGGCCCTTGATTTGTGTACAAAGTGTGGGTCTGACCTCCCACACTTTGCAGAATGCCCAGGGCAGAGGAAGGCTTGTGGACGTTGCAGGGCGCTTGACCACTACGCACGCATGAGCAGAGCTCCAGTGCCAGTGGTTATACGAAGGTGGCCAGTGCGGTCAGGGTTCCTTAGGCCACAGTGCCCACCCAATGTCTCCCAGGTAGACCAGGGGGAGGATGTTGCCCCTCACAATGAAGATGACGAAGAGGAGGAGGAAGAGAACATCTTTTTCATCTCGAGCGTCAGTGTGCTGCAGACCACCGACAGGAGGCAGCGACAGTGTCTAGTGAGAGGGAATGAGTCAATGGTACCGGTGCTGGTGGACACAGGGGCATCTGTTAATGTAATGGTGAGGGTGCACTACAACGCCATGGTGGTACCGCCCAAATTACAAAAGCCAGGGGAAGGAATTTTCATTTTTGGTGGTGAACACCCAATCCCTCTGGCTGGGGCGTTTGTAGCCAATGTAGAGCACGGAGGGTCATCCATCAAGGCCAGGTTCTACGTAACAATCATCAGTGGCAACACCCTCCTGAGTTGTGTGGCAGCAGAGGCACTCGGCATAATGAACTTTGCGTACTTAGTGTATGTTGAGGATGTGCAGGGGCTGCTGGCAAAATACAGCCAGATATTCAAAGGAATTGCGTGCATGGCAGGAAACCCAGTGAGGTGCCATATCGATGAGTCGACACAATCCATTGTGCTGAAACACCACCATGTTCCGTTTCATCTGCGGGACCTTGTGGATAAAGAGCTGGACAGTCTGATGAAGTTGGTTATAACCGAGAAAGTGGATAGCCCGATCCCCTGGGTGTCTCCGACTGTCATTGCCAGAAAGCCCAAACAACCTGACTCTGTATGGATCTGTGTGGACATGAGGCTCCCAAACAAGGCGAGTAAGCGTACGACATATCACCACCACGATTGATGACTGTCACGATCTATGGCCCTGACCTCCTCAGGTATAACAGCCCGCTGGCAGCAGTGGGGCTAAAGCCCTCCACACTGGCCCCAAGGGCCTTAAAACTCCATTAGAAACATACATGGAGTCAGTCTTGGTGCCTTTGGTGCCACGCTCATTATCAGGAATAAAGCACTACCAGTTTTGGACCTTAATCCAACAAGGAGGCCTATTACACAGCTCAGTTCTTTAAAACCAAGCCATGCGGTCTAGTTTTTTGGGCGTGGCTGGGCCTGGAACTACTTGGCCTGGAACTACTTTACCTGTGCTATTTAAACCACACCCAAACAGCAGAACAGGCTTCACGTTATTCTGCAGCATAACGCTCACCGTGTTCAGCTCCTGCTCATCTGCTTCTCCGGCGGCCTGATCCTGAATCCCTAGATCCGGATTCCATTAATAACCTGGAAGAACAAGAACAGCATTAGCGAGCAAGAACACTTAACTGTGAAGTAACCAGCCTTGAATCCATCCTGTGCTTCGCTTACCTCGCCCATCTGTGGAGTTCACTGCAACCTGAAAAGGTAAAGAAACAAGGACAGCATTAATAACAGTTCTAACCTGGGCAAACAGTAAGTCCTGGCAGCACCCTGCGCTTCTCTTACCTCACCCATCTCTGGGTTTCACTGCAACCTGCAAGGGAGAAGGAACAAGGTCAGCATTAACAAAGCACTTACCTGGACAAGCAGCACTTCGATCGCTCATCACTCTGGAACATCACCACAATTTGTACAAAGAAGAGAAGAGAACACAGGATAGCAATTAACACCAATAAAGAGCGCAGCGCTCCCCGCATCAAAAACTCACTGTGGTCTTCGCCATCGGCACGGCAACTCTGAGATCGCAACCATCCCTGTAAAAAACAAAAAAGATATTGTTACGGAACAGTGTATTGGAGCAAAACGCTGAGAAGACAGAGAACATGGAGGGAAAGAAAAAATACAGGATAAAGACGAATAAGACATTATAACTCACCTGGAAGACAGCAAGCAGAGTCAGAGTCACAGTCAGTCTGGACCCGACATAAGGGCACACGGACCAGTGAAGCAACTAGATCCACGGATGCCCACACCAATCACGCGCCCCTGCACAGAGACTCAGGTCAGAGAGTTCAACGCACAAAAACCTAAGGTGAGCAATAACCCCAAGGTAGGGGATTTGGACCAGAGGGAGGTGGGAGTCCACCCATCACAGAGCTAGTATCTTAGCCCTCCATTCTCCTGTTATAGGCGCTACTCAATGTCTGGCACATAACCAAGCAGAGAGGGGTCCGGGATAGCGCTTAGACCTGCATCCAGTATCGTGTGGCGCCCCATGAATACCAGGTGAACGTACCAATGACATCATTGCAGAACTGCAGGGTGCGCGCTTCTTCTCGAAACTCGATCTTCGTGCTAGATGCCACATGATGGTATCACACCCGGATTCTCCATACAAACAATTTTCAACACGCACCCTGGCCTCTACAGGTACAAACACCTGAGTTTTGGTGTACATCTGCGGCAGAGGTGTTACAGAATATCATCCCTGGGGGCCCTAGCTGATTAGCGACAACATCCTGGTATTTGCAACAATGGAGGTGGAGCACCTGGACAGGCTGGTGTAGACCTTGGAATGGCTGCAGGCACTCGGACTAACACTGCATAAGGACAAGTGCGAGTTGCTCAAGAAGTCGATTGAATTCTTCGGCTTTGTATTCAAAGAAGGGGGTGCATTTGTATTTGTATTTTTATTTTACTTTATATAGTGCCTTTGTCGAAAGCGCTTTACATAAGAAAAGGTCAATGGTACATAAAATCAGTAATGCAAATCAACGTTCAGAAACTGCCAGTGACAATCAATCAGAGGACTATAACACATGAGTTTTTAAAGAACAGAACAAAGACTTAGAAGTGATGGAACAAAGAGAAATGGGGAGCTTGTTACAATGAAGAGGAGCAAGGAGTTGAAAAGAACGAAAGTGGGATTGAGCACAGGGAGGACAGGGAACATTCAGTGTAAAAAGAGCTGAAGAACGGAGAGGGTGAGAGGGAGAATTGAATGATAGGAGAGATGCAAGATAGTCGTGGTAAAGTCTGTACAGAGGTTTGAAAACTAGGCAAAGAAAGGTAAATTTAAGCTGGCAATGGAAAGACAGCCAGCCATGTCAGGCGAGAGAGGAAGAGATTAGAATAGACGATTGATAGATTGATTTAAGAGGAGCAGGACCTGAACAAGGAAGACCAAGGAATGTGACAGAACAATCGAATAAGTAGCAAAGCGAAAATGAGTGGGCACCACAATATTAATCTCTTTTAGACAAAAATTAAATCAGAAAATTGTTTCAAAATTAATTCTGGAGTGTTCAGGAACTGACTGTGAGGAGTCTGGAGACACCCAGACTCAAGAAAAGTTAAATATTACACAGGTAATTCTCTTAGAGAAGCATTTTTTGCTTCTAAACAGCAACTATTTACACCTAATTAACCATTTGTATTATTTTTTCCTTTTGGCCGTCTTGCTTTGATGACATTTGACAACCTTATGAACATGGTATGTTTTGTAACCTTTATTCTACATTTTTTTTGTTTACTTTATGCTTCTGTTAGACCAATGATCTTATTGTATTATGTAAGATTCGCCCTGATGAAGGAGGAAACTCCGAAATGCATTGGCAATTGAGTCTAACTTGATGGATATGTTGACTGCTTCCTCACTAAAATATAATTAGTGACTTCTATTTGAAGATAAACTTCATGGATAAATACTTTTAAGATGAAGAATTATGGCGCAGATTGATTTTTTTAAAATTTTGGTTCATTCTTTATATACTTGACTACAAGAAAAGTTATACCTGCCTCCTCCAAACTTTGAACTCCTATATCCCTAGTTGGGAACAAACAGAGAGTGATTGTGTGGCTTGGTATGGTTACCCAGCCTTTTGCTACATAGAACACTCGTATAAACAAGAAAATATTAGCAAAGAGGTAAGAAGTTTGGTGGCATGGAAAGTGTCACAAGTTTCTCCCCTTCTCACCTGTTTCTCCTTACTTGCGACTTTCTTGGAAGTGGCTTCCTTCTTTCTTACTGTCCGGGACCTGTACAGACCTGAACGCCGGTCTTTGGATTCCACCGTGAGGTCTGTTGCTTTCCACTAGGAAGCGTTCAGTATCCAGGACGCGGAACCACGAAGGAGATGACCCGGCTCAGAAGGAGCCGAAGCTCCGTAGGACCAAGCACAAGGTTAATACAGGAATTGAGTTCGAAAAGGGAAGGAAAGGGAACAAAAGAGTACCAGGAAGGAGGGAAGCAAAGGAATCAAAAAGGGAGCACAAAGCGAACTTTGATAATGCACGTATAACTACTCCAAGCAGTAGCATTGAGACGCACGGCGCCGCAGGGGTGTGGTTCTTTTCTAGGAAGTCGAGCGTAGCGTGGAAGGAATGGTGTGCAGCGTTTCGGAACTGTCGGCCATGCTGGTAGAATCACGGAGTTCATACCGCGGTGCATCATGGACCATGAAGTCCAGAATGGACGAATTTGGCAGTTCATAACAGTATGCCTCCTCCTAAGCCCTGCACCTCCGGGCTTGCCTGGGTGGATCCGATGATATCTTTGTATTAAACGGGGGCCATTCATGTTTGAGACAGGTTCCCAGGTGCGCTCACTGGGAGGGCATCCTTTCCATTCAACCAGATACTGGCGCTGACCTCGTCTGTATCTGGAATCACAAATCCTGGAGACCTCGAATTCAAGTTGATTATTGATGACTACTGGTGTGGGTCTTGGAGCAGTGCGGGCGGTTTGTACAAATGGTTTTAACAAGGAATTGTGGAGGACTGGATGAATCCTTTTCCAGGAATCTGGAAGCTGGAGTCGGTAGGCTACTGGATTAATGATTTCCTTTATGGACAAGGGTCCATAATACTTGGGGGCCAGTTTATTTTGGTCGCAGATGTCGAGGAAGGAGTTTTGAGGACAGCCAAACCTTGTCCCCCACTGCGTAAGAAGGGCTTGGTCTCCTTTTGGTGTCTGCATATCGTTTGACATCTTTTTTGGCCTTTTCCAATCGTTCCTTGGCGTTTTTGTGTACGTTGACCAATGTTTCGATCCAGGAGTCGACCGCAGGGACTGGGGTTGGATGAGGAAGAACAGATGGTAGAACTGAAGGATGAAATCCCTGGCTACAAAAGAACGTACTGGTTTTGATAGCTGAATGATCCGAATTGTTGTAAGCGAATTCAGCAACAGGAATCAAAAGTGACCAATCATCCTGGACCTTGGTGGAGAAACAGCGAAGGTACTGCTCTAGGGTCTGATCGACTCGTTCAGTTGCTCCATTGGTTTGTGGATGGTATCCTGAGGACAACGCGCGCTGGATCCCCAATATTTGACATAGTTGTTTCCAAAACTGGGACATGTATTGGGGTCCTCTGTCAGAGATGATTTTGGAAGGTAGCCCATGAAGCCTAAATATGTGTTCCAGGAAAATCCCAGCCATTTCAGATTAGGATGGTAGCTTGAACAAGGGTGTAAAGTGAGCCATATGTGTAAACAGATCGATGGTAACCATTATGGTCGTTTATCCTCTGGATGGGGGTAATTCCACGATAAAATCTGTGGCAATGATTTCCCAAGGTCATGTTGGCATTGCTGCTTGGTGTAAGAGACCTGCTGGTTTTCTGTTATAATGTTTATTCTGGTTACAGACTGCACAGGATTGGACAGGGTGGTGGTGATGCCTCGATGTCCTGAATGGAGGGTATCATGGTATAGTTTCGTAATCTTATGTCTCAGTTCTTGTGTGGGTACTGCCAGCCGTGTTTCCTTGAAAAGATATCTGTCTTTCAGTAGGAGGTTCCTTGGATTATTCCCCTTGTATTCCTTCCAGAGTTTGGAAGAAGGTGTTTTTGCACGAATGTCCTCCAGAAGAGAAATAGCTTGAGCTACAAACACAGTGTCAGGAAACATCTTGGGGAAGGTTCGTGCTTCGAGGGGCTCATAATCAGGACATCTGGACAAGGCATCAGCTATGACGTTATGTGTTCCAGGGAAGTGAAGAATTTGAAATTGGTATTGGGCAAAAAAGAAGGCCCAAGGGGCCTGATGACTGTTTTTGCGCTCCAGGGTTTGTAGCACTTGTAAATTTCGATGGTCCGTGCGAACTTGTACTGGGATTTTGGCACCCAAAAGGAGATGACGCCAGTCAGTGAAGGCTTGTCGGATGGCTTACAACTCCTTCTCCAAGACGGAATAATGTGTCTCACTGGGAGTCAAGGTGCGGGATAAATATGCAATAGGATGTTCCATCTTGTCCTCATGTTCTTGCTTCAAGACTGCTCTGATGGCATAGTCGGATGCATCAGTCTCTACCAAGAAGGGTCGGTCTATATCAGGTTGAGCTAGGATTGGAGCTCGAGTGAATTCCTGTTTCAGTTTTTGAAAGGCTGTCTCTCTTGAGTCGAGGACCATTGAAATGGAGTGTCTTTCTTTAGAAGTGTTACAATAGGATGTACAATGTCAGAGAACATGGGTATACATTTTCTGTAGAAGTTAGAAAGTCCCAGGAAGGATTGACTCTCTTTCACAGTGGTGGGAGCAGGCCAAGACAGGATGGAATCAACCTTGGAAGGATCCATTCCAATACCTTTGGAACTAAGGACAAATCCAAAATAGTGAACGGTTGATGCATGGGAAAAGCACTTTTCTGGTTTGGCCAGGAGCTTGTGCTCACGTAGGCATTGTAAAACTGCTTTTACATGTCCTTGATGGGTCTGAGGTTCCTTGGAATAAATTAGTATATCGTCTAGATATACAATGACGAAAAGGAACAGCATTTCAGGAAAAACCCAATCCATGAAGCGTTGAAATACTGCGAGGGCATTGGCTAGACCGAAGGGCATTACCAGATACTCAAAATGGCAAAAAGGGAGTTCTGAAGGCTGTTTTCCACTCATCGCCTTCCCTTATGTGAATGAGATGGTAAGCACCCCTGAGATCAAGTTTAGTGAATATGACAGCACCACTCACTGCCTCCAGAATGTCCGAGATAAGTGGTCATGGATAGCAGTCCTTGAGAGTGCATTGGTTGAGTCCACGGTAATCCAGACAAGGTCGGAGTTCCTTGGTGTCCTTTTTTGGGACGAAGAAGAGGGAAGCACCGGCTGGAGACTTGGAAGGTCGAATAGTACCGTTTGCCAGATTGGTATTCAAATATTCTCAGAGGGCTTTCTTTTCTGGTTCAGACAAAATGAACATTCTTCCAAAGGGAATCACCGCTGATGGTTCTGTATCAATGGCACAATCCTCAGGTCTGTGAGGTGGGAGAGATTGAACAATGGCTGTTGAAAACACATCTGAGTATGTTTGGTATGCCTGAGGAATTTGGATAATGTTGGAGACAGTTACGGATGGTTGCTTGAGTTCCTGGAAGTCCGCTGAAGGGCTTGGCAATATGGCAAGAGATAAACAATGGGACATGCAATGTTCTAAACCGAGAAACAAGGACCTGGCTGCCCAATTGATGTAGGTGTTGTGTTTCTGTAACCAAGGCATGCCTAAAACCAAGGGGAAATGGGCAGATTTAATGATGTCAAACTTGAGTATTTCCTGATGGTTGTTTATTGACAGCAGTAAGTCCTTGGTTTGGTGAGTTATGGGTCCAGAAGACAAGGGTTTGCCATTAATGGCTTCGACATGTTGTACTATCTTTTTGGTTTCTCGAGGAATATGATGGTTGGCAACACAATCATGGTCTATAAAAATGCCCATGGCACCACAGTCCACTAAGGTCAGGATGGGGTAGGATTCTCTCTTGGAAGGGGATAAGACTGTTTGTAGAATAACTAGAGTGTTCTGTCCTGGAGATTTCAAGGAAGGAATAGATGAGGAGCAGACATAATTCTCCCGAAGCTGTGTTCCGCTTAGGATCGGGAGCTGGCGTTTCCCGAACGCTGCGGTTGCGCTATAGGACATTCTCGTACAAAGTGTTTATCAGAGGCACAATACATGCACAGTGCTGTATTAATCCGACAGATCCTTTCTTGTGGAGAAATAGGTCCTCAGAAGGTGCCTAGTTGCATAGGTTCTGGATCTGAGGCTTGCGAAGCAGTTGTTTCTTTTGGGCAGGGAAAGCTTGTGGCTGTCTTTGGAGATGTTGTTTTAGATTTCCTTTTATCTGCCTTTC
Organism: Ambystoma mexicanum; assembly: GCF_040938575.1. Classification (NCBI taxonomy): domain Eukaryota; kingdom Metazoa; phylum Chordata; class Amphibia; order Caudata; family Ambystomatidae; genus Ambystoma; species Ambystoma mexicanum. Next base: position 480,700,424 of record NC_090921.1, read on the forward strand.
TTTCCTGGATTCGGAAATCGATCTGTAGGGAGAGGTCCATGAGAGCTTGAAAGGAGCATGGGCCAGCAACTCTAGCTAATTCATCCTTTATCTCATCATTTAAACCTCTTTGAAAGAGGGAAAAGCTGGCTTCCTGGGACCAATATGCTTCTTTTGCTAGCTCTTTAAAGCGAGTCACATAAGTGAGCATATCCTGAGTTCCTTGTTGGAATTCAAGCAGTCTTTCCTGTGCGCTATAAATGAGTTCAGGGTGATCAAACATGGCCTTAAGGGCTTCCACAAATCCATCATAATCATCCAAGAGAGCATCACCCGCATTGCCTAAGGGAGTTGCCCAGGTTAAGGCATTGCCCGTGAGATGAGATATCATGAATCCAACCTTTGCTCTTGGGGTGGAAAAGTAGTACGGTTTGAAGGTGAAATGTACTAAACAAGAATCAAGGAAAGCACATAGGTTTTTTGATGATCCGTCGTATTTGTCCACTACTCCCCCTAACAGGACATTTTCCTTGGCTGCAGAGTCACGAGATAAAACCAACTGTTTTAATGCCGAATTCTCAGCCTTAAGGTTTTGGACTTCAGTGGTTAATTCATGCATACCTCACATGAGGTCCTGGACTGTGGCTTCCATATCTGCCCTTGAATCAGGTTTTAGGCGTCTCAATCAGTCACAAGTTTCTCCCATTCTCACCTGTTTCTCCTTACTTGCGACCTTCTTGGAAGTGGCTTCCTTCTTTCTTACTGTCCGGGTCTTGTACAGACCTGAACGCTGGTCTTCGGATTCCAGCGTGAGGTCTGTTGCCTTCCACTAAGAAGTGTTCAGTATCCAGGACGTGGAACCAGGAAGGAGATGACCTGGCTCGGAAGGAGCTGGAGCGCCGTAGGACCAAGCACAAGGTTAATCCAGGAATTGAGTTTGAAAAGGGAAGGAAAGGGAACAAAGGAATCAAAAAGGGAACGCGAAGCGAACTTCAATAACGCACGTCTAACTACTCCAAGCAGTAGCGTTGAGAAGCGTGGCGCCGCGGGGGCATGGTTCTTTCCTAGGAAGTAGAGCGTAGCATGGAAGGACTGGTGTGCAGCGTTTTGGAACTGTCGGCCATGCTTGTAGAATCACAGAGTTCATACCACGGTGCATGATGGACCATGAAGTCCAGAATGGACGAATTCGGCGGTTCATGACAGAAATTGAGAAAAGGGCAAACTCTACAAATATTGTAGAGATGAAATCGACAGGCACGAGATGTAAGGGAAATATGGTGGGGAAAGCAGAGATTAGAATTGAAATAAAGACCAAGGTTGCAGGCAGTAGGAGCCATAGATAGGCTGGAGGGAGGAATGGAAATAAAAGAGGGAGGAGACTGTGGCAAGAGAGTGTTAGCGGGAAAGAATATGACTTCCGTCTTTCCAGCATTTAAAGTAAGGAAATGGGAAGTCATTTTGGATTTAATAGCAGAAAGACAAGTTGAGAGAGTAGAATGAATATCAGGCGTAAAAGATGAAAAGGATAGAAAGAGTTGAGTGTCATCAGCGTAGAAGTGGTCTGATAGTACAAAAGTAGAAATTATAGGAGCAAGAAATGAAGTGTATAAGGAGAATAGAAAAGGACCAAGGACTGACCTTTGAAGAACACAGTAATCAAGGGAAAGCGAAGAAGAGGTGTTACCACCCCATGAGACATCAAAAGTACGGTTGGATAAGTAAGATGAGAACCATGATCGAACAGAACCACGGAAGCCGAAGGACGAAGGAGAGTTCAAAAGCAAAGAGTGATCCACAGTGTCAAAAGCAGCAGTCAGGAAGAACTAGAACAAAGGAGTGTTTAGAATATCTAGCCGTGAGAAGAGAATTAAGCACAAAAGTCAGAGCTCTTTCAGTGGAGTGACGGGGACGAAAGCCAGACTGACTAGGAGGAAGAAGTGATAGACCAGACACAAATGTTGAGATTTGTGAATAAACAATACGCTCAAGAAGCTTAGATAAAAAAGGTAAAATATATATCGGACGAAGGATTGAGACAAGAAGGGTTTAGGTTTTTTTAGAATAGGAATAATAATCGCGTGTTTGAAAGCAGAGGGAAAAGTAGAGGTAGAGAGACAAATGTTAAAAAAGGAAGCAAGAAAGGCTACCAAAATGAATAGAATTCCGGAATGAGGAGTGAAGGAATGGAGTCAGTGTGGGCAGCAGTGGAGTGGACTTTGGCAAAGAAAAGAATCACCTCAGACTCAGAAACAGGGGCAAAGTTAGAAACAGTATTAGAAGGAGTAGGGAATAGTAAAGGAGATGGGTTATGAGAAGGTGACGATAGAATGTCCTGACGTAGAGAGAGAACTTAAGAGGAACAAAATGTGCAAGATCAGATGCTGATAAGGATGAATTAATGGAAGGATCCGGTGTAGGAGGAGAGAGAAGCCGAGTTAGTGTTTTGAAAAGACGGCAAGTGTGAGTAGATTGACTATGGAGAAGATCAGAGAAATAAGTGGGTTTAGCAGAGTTAATACAGTTGTCATAGAGAGCGTGATAGCAGGGTGTGTCACCAGATCCTCACATGGTCAAGGACATCATGGAGGCATGGCTCCCGGAGAATGTAACAGAGGTTCGGAGCTTCTTGGGGGATGGTCACGTACTGTGGCCGGTTCATCAGAAATCTTGCATCCTGGTCGGCACCTCTGTGGGCCTTATCCAAGAATGGTGCTACGTGGAAGTGGGGACCCCTTCACCAGGCTGTGTTTGAGGATGTGAAGGGGGCATTGATGGCAGAGGATGCAATGGCCTTTGTAGACCTGGCCTTGTCCTCAGAAAATGTGGTGGATGCCAGTCCATTTGGTCTGGGGGATGTCCTTACCCAGACAGACTCTGAGGTCTGGCCGATCGCGTATGTGAGCAAGGCACTATCGGAAATGGAACAGCGATATTCCCAATGAGAGAGAGGCCCTGGCACTCCTGTGGGGATGTTGGCATTTTCATCTATATGTGCTGGGATGGCCGGTGACCGTGGTAATGGACCATAAGCCCCTGCTGCAGATCATGGCCGGTTCGTCATCCAGGAACCTGGCCCGCATCGAGAAGGGGATGCTTGCGCTGTTTGAATACAAGGTCACTTTGGTGTACCGGCCCGGCAGCAATAACTCGTCCGACTACTTGTCCAGATACCCCAGGTGCGAGCCAGATGGACACGGAAACATCAGTGCTGATCAGGCAGATGAACATGTGAGGCTGGTAGTGGAGGTGGCAACTCCAAATTTGGTGCCAATCCACGAACTGGAACAGGCGGCAACCGATGATGAGTGTTTCAACATTTTGAAGGTGGCCCTTCAACAGGGCTCATGGAGGTCAGTCATGACACGCTGGCTCAGAGAACCCAAGAGGAAAGATCAGTACTGGAACAGCACTTGAGGGTCAAGGAAGAACTGGCGTTTGTGGAGTCAGAACTGTTGCTCCGGGGCAACTGCATAGTAATACCACGGTGCAAGGTCCCCCAAGTAATTGAGTTGGCACACCAGGGACATCAGGGCATTGCTAAAACCAAGGCTGGCCTGCAGACAGAAGGCATGGTTCCCGGACCTTGAGAGGTGGTTTGAGGAATTTGTCACTGCTTGCGTGTGGTGCCAGGCGGCTTTCCCAGCGCAGGAGGAGCCTCTCATCGACACCATACCCATAGGAACGAAGCCCTGGGAAAACGTCTATGCCAACTTCAGGTCCACAGGCCGTGACAGTCATTTCCTGGTGGTCACTGACGAATAGTCCTGATATCCAGAGGTGGGGATTATTGACTCTGTGTTATTTGACAAGGTGGTTGTGGCCCTGGAGAAGAGATTTGCTACCCACGGCCTGCCTCAGAGCTTGTGTTCTGATAATGGACCACCATTCCAGGGGGACAGTTTTGCCCAGCTGATGCAGGAATACGGGATAAAACATTGCAAGATCAACGCTGTCTGGCGTCTGGGGTGATTGGCGAAGTGGAATTATTCATGAGGATGCTAAAGAAGGTGTTTTGCATCACCCATTGCCTGAAGAGAGCTCTGTATCAGTTTTAAGGGAGTACAGTGCCCCCCTGCATGCGGCCATGGGAGTGGCCCCAGCAGAAGCCATATTTCTGCAATGTCTGAGGGCTCTGATTCCGGAAGTGAGAGAGAGAGAACTGGCCATCATTGACAATGCTCAAGTGGAATGGGAGAGGAGCCTCAGGACAGAGCAGGAAAAATCAGGAGAGGAGTCTGCCCCCAGCAGCTATCTCCGGGAGATGAAGTGCTTGTATAGAACCAGCACCCTCAAGGCAAGCTGTCGCTAACATACGAGCCGGTCCAATGGACGTGTGTAAAGACCAGAGGGGGGTGTCTGTACTTCTGTTCTCAATATGGCAGAGGAGAGGCACAGGGGACCTCAGCCAAGATTTTCTATTATTGGTACTTGGTCGAGCAATCAAGGCCTAGCTTCTAGGGAGAAGGTGTGGGCTGGTTCTTAAGTACAGTGTAGTCCCCAAGCACCCACAAAGGAATGTCCGCACACTGTCTTAGTTAAAACACAGTCTTTATATAATCAATATTCAAGGTTATGTACAATATCACGATAGCTCATTTTGTACTCATAATCTATAATGGCAAATATACAGTTCTACGTGGTACCACAGTTACTATTAGATCTCTTTAAAGTGCATCAACCCTATGGTTAAATGCCACACAAATCAGTTTGTAAGGAAACCAACAATAGATATAAGAGGAACGTAGTTAGCTAGAACAATTGGCAGAATATTGACCCTGCTACCAAGACACAGTTTTGTGTGGAGATCCTCCCACCTGGGCAACCTGTAGAATAAAGATTTATCAGAAGCCCAGTCCATATATTGTCCACAAGAGACTTTCCAATAGTTCTGCAACCCCAAAGTACCTGGCGTTGTGGCGTTCCTCCTCAGGGAATCGATGGCCCTTCTTGAGTGCCCTCCCTTTAAGGCAGGTGTCACCGGTCATCGAAAGTCCGATGCAGAACAGGGTGAGCTATGAAGGTGAAATGGCGGCTTCTTTCCTAGCGGTGCCCGTCGATGGGGAAGCATAAACGTCCTGCAAGGAAGGGGCGTGCGGGGCACCTTGGTGTCGATAGTTCAAGACTGCAAAGAGTTTGAAGAACTGTGGCCCAGCAGCCCAGCAACGGCGTTGAGTCATCAGCGTCTCGGTGGTCTTTGGGTGGCGGGAAACCCACTGGCGGATGCTCCTCGGTACATCGATGGCCTGGCCTTCTCCGATGGGATAAGGTGGACGGCGGTGCGGACGAGCACGTCCGTGAATCGAAAGTTCTTAGGCAACGGGAGCATGGAGCTCCGGTCGGTGACATCGGTCGGCGACAGTGGCGACAACAGTCCAGGTGCTTCTCTTCGGGATTCCGCTGTCGGCAGCCTGTCGTAGGTCTGTCTACCAAGGAGCTTTGGCAAAGATAAGCTGGTGCATGATGTTCCATCGTAGCTCGGGAAGAGGGTGCCTTACCAGATCCTCTCTGGGTCAGTCCTTGGAGACACAGCAGCTTTCAGATTGATGAAGAAGGACAACAGCAATTCTTCTCTTCCAGCAGGGCCTCAAGGTTAAGCTTCAGGTTTACTCCTGTTACTCGTCGTAGTGGACTTCAGCTTCTGAACACTTTCCAGTGGTGAGAGGTCCCCAGATATACTATTCTGTCTCTCATCTACACTGTTGGGTCACACTCAGCAGCCAATCATACAGAAGGGCATTCATGCAGTCAGTCAGCCAATCAGGCATACAATGCATTCAGGCCATACTCTTCCCTCGCAGACACTCACAACAAGGAATGTGCATTGGGACAAGTACCCAGCCATTCAACACTACACACTGCATTTATACCAGTTTCAGGCAGGGCTGTCTCAGTCATTGTATCATACACCAGAAACCAGACATCCACAACAAGAAGTGCATATTGGTCACACACTCCATTCACCCAGGTCCCACCCACAAGGTGTACCCACAACATACAGTCACTGGGAAGGCTCCAGCCAGTATGGCCTGGACTTCACAACAACTCCATATATGGAACTTTCACCCAACAGCCAGTCAGGGGACGGGACAGAGTCAGGGCTTCCCAGGACTTTGGGAAAACAAAGTAAGAGGCAATAGAAAGCAAGAGGCCACAGGGGCTATCTTGTTTCCTATCAGGAATCAACTGATTCCAATGGAATACCCTGCTCTGTGTCAGTCCAGAAAAAGTAGACACCCCACAATCATAAGGCCATGTACTTTGTTGGCCGAAGACCAACCGCCTCATGTGTTTAGTATTAGAAATATAAAGCCATAAACCTGTCTAAAGTGTGGCCATTTTAAGGTGACTGAAATTGCCATTTTGTTTCCTCTAACGTTTGCCTTTTGCCTTCTGTTAAAACTGCTTTGCTGAAAAATTACTCTGCTCCACTAGTGTATAACGCAAGGCTGCGAGAGACATGTTGAAACAAAACGCAGCACCAGACAGAAATGCCCGGTCTCCTCCCTCATATATCCTTGGAAGTGAGCAGCAAGGCATTCTAATCAGCACACAGGTTCCAGCTAGTCTCGGTAATACTGTAGAAATGTTAGAAGTGAACATTAAATGGCTTGAATTATGCTCTGCTTTGCGGCCCCCCCTTTTCTGAGCCCTGTAGAGCCCTGGTGAGCAGGCTGACCCCCAGTACCGAATAGAAACTAGAAGATAGTAAGGCCTGGAATGTGTCTCTCCCCTGCACGCAGCTTGCTTGCAAAAACAGAAGCATTATGTTCTTTAAAACAAAGACTTGTGTCTGTAGGCTCACAAAATTGCAAACTGTTGCTAAATGAATGTTTGAAGGTGTCATACTCGTCACCATTGTCAATCATTGTACCCAGTTTAAAGGAAATGTATTAGGGGCGGTATTTGATGTAACACTACTGATTGTAAGATGCTTGTTTTATACATATGTAACTATTGCACGTTTTTCGCTCTCTTGCATCCCCCGGGGTCCGAAAACACATGTCGCGGGGCGTGGGATCCAGTTGGCCAACTGAGACTATTTGCTTTGCAATAAACCCTAGATTTTGGGAATACAACCTTGTGTCTGGCGTATCAGTTCATGTGTGGTGATTGTGCCTTGTTTCCATATGTGAGTGTCCTCTAGGGGCCCCTTCAAGATGGCGCCCGAATAGGGACCCTCCCCCACTTGTTCCATCGTGTACATTGTAAAATAAGGAAGGCGGAGAGAACCGCGAGGACAGGATGATCGAGCCGGGATCAAGAGGTGTTCGGGGCGCCCCTGTGAAAGTGATGAGAGACTCCTTTGGAGATCTGCACACAACTGATCCCTGATCGACGTACCCGGCCAGAGAACAAGGAGGCGAGGGTCCCAAAACGAGGCAGAGTGAGCCAAGATACGCAGACACGACGTCATTGGTTGCGTCAGTATACAGACGAAAGACAACTTGATTGATCAGGTGAGTCGTGCCATAATTCAAAGTAACCCTGATATTGGTTGAATGTTGATTTTGCAAAATCAAACACCCAGCATAAGGTTGATTAGCCGAGAGTAAGGTTAAAACATGCCTGGGGTATTGTCCGCTTTGGCGGGATTTTTCCGCTGCGGTAGACAATCTTTGGAAACTGGCCAGGTCGCGTCACCCGTGGGGTCGCCGGCGTATGAGATGTATGTGAAATATGGTGTGGGAGCGATAATGTTTTGTGAGACTCGGCATAGGCAAACCAGAAAACAGGAAGATCTTCATTGGCCAAATCATGGGAGTTTTGAGATTACGAGAATAGATAACTTGGAGACGGTGTTGATGAAAAAGAAAACACGCCCTTCAGCATTTGATATCCTTAGGGACTGGAGAAGGGAAGCTATGCTTCGTTGGAGAAGTAGAGAGAAACATGCGCGTAGGCATAAGTCGAAAGCATAGAGAGCGAAAGAAAAAGAGGAGGAGGAGTGGAATGATAGCTTGAGAAAATCAAATAGACGCGATCAGTTGAGTTTAGAAAAAATATACCCACAACGAGAGTTGCATTCATCAGATGAGTTAATAAATAAAATATTAACTGACACGAGGCGAGGCCCAAGAAGAGAGACTAAAAAGACTGCGTCGGTAACTATTGCTCAGCCCCCTCCTGTTGCTCAGCCCCTCCCTACTGATCAAGCTCCAGCACAGCCACAGATCACGCAACCAGTGCCTCCCATTAGCCAGTCAGCGCCGCAGCAGCCACATCCCGGTCCTGTTGTCCCATCTGCACTTCCCTCCCTAGAGATCGTTTCTGTCCCCTCTGCCCCTCCTGTAATTGAACTTGAACTCATTGAAACAAGGGAAGGGGTTGGACAAAGTGGATGCACGAGAGTGACCCGTAGTGCGATCAGCAAGGAGAGAAGATGGGAGTTGCAAGAACAGGCAGAGATGTATATAAACAGGAATGATGAAACATCAGGGCTGGCTTCGATATATGATTTCAGGAGGAGCAGTGAAAGACAGGTAGTGTTGGAATGCATGGGTGAATATTTAATAGCGAGATGGAAACAGTTAATTGGGAAGCTACCGCCACAACGGCTGTTGGATTTGAATGCATTAGCAAGTTGTAGAGAAGTGAAGGTGAAGGTGAAGGATAGGGCAAATTTGAAAACAAGGGTGCTACTGCAGCAAGTGGCGGGACACAATAGAGGGAGAGGAAACGCACAAGGCAGAGGTAATTCAAACAAGCATGGAGGGCTTCTGGGACTAAATCAGTGCGCGTATTGCAGGGAGGAAGGTCACTGGTGAGCGCAATGTCCACATCTGCAAAATAGAAACGGGTATGGCCAGAGGAGACAGCATAGGGGGCATCCTGGAACAAAGTGGCAGAATAGAAATAACATGCAGCAGCACCAAAATAGTCAAGGAAATGGTACCCAAAATCAGAACCAAGCTCAGAATCAAACTGCTTCTACTCAGAATCAGAGCCAATCGAATACGCAAAATGGAAATAGAGGTAGGGGCGGGAATATTTTTGCCACTCAATCAAATGCGTACTATAATAACAGTAGCGATTACACATCGGATGATGTGTAGTTTCCTCAATAGGAAAGCCCAAGACAGGGGTTGGAACCAGTGTTTATTCCCGTGAATCAGAAAGGACCCTACGTAGAAATGAAAGTCGGGAATAGTGAGCACAGCTTCTTCGTGGATACGGGGGCACAAAAGTGCTCGACAGGCCATCACTTGGTTCCGGAAATACCACTGTCAGGGCATAGAAATATTTCAGTAGGGTTCGCAGGTACCTCAGTAATCAATCCAGTGTCCCAACCAGTACCAGTAACATTAGGCCCATTGACTGAATATTGTCCATTTCTCTTAACAGAAAATGGTGGGGGAAACCTTTTGGGATTAAATCTATTGAAAAAGCTGAGTGCAGTCATCCATTGTACACCAGATGGAGTGTTTTTGACAATTTCGCCACAGAATATACCAGTGTCTGAATTTGCTAGGAGAATTGAGTGTAGTGCCAACTTGTATATGGGCGGTGAATGATAATGATGTGGGATGCTTGAAGATAGAGCCAGTGAAAATTGCTCTGAAAGAAGGAGTAACGTTACCACGTATTCCACAATATAAAATTTCAGCTGATTGAAAAGTATTGTTTCTAATTTTGTAAAATTTGGGTGATTGAAGAAATTACAGGCAGTATATGTAACAGTCCCATTCTCCCAGTGTATAAGAAAGGAGGTAATAAGATACCATATTGTTTCATAATTGATCTGTGTGCATTAAACAAGGTAGTGGATCCTCAATTCCCATTGGTTCCAGACGTAACCACAATTATGACAATGATACCTGCCTCGGCAGAGTACTTTAGTGTGATTGATTTGAAGAATGCCCTTTTCAGTATTCCAGTACACAAGGATAGTAGATATCTGTTTGCCTTCACATTCGGAGGGCGATCATTTACCTTCATGTGCATTCCACAAGGCTACACAGAGAATCCGAGCATTTAGAGCAGTGCATTGAAAGAACAACTAGATATGCTAGAGTTACCAACAGGTTGTGTATTGTTACAATATATAGATGACCTATTAATTGCAGCTGATACAGAAGAGATTTGCAAAAACAGCACTGTTTTATTATTGACACATTTAGCAGCGCATGGCCACAAAGTGAGTTTAAAGAAATTCCAATATTGTCGAAAGGAGGTGGCTTATTTGGGCTACCTACTTTCGAGAGAAGGGAAAAGACTAACGCCAGAGCAAATAGATAGTATTTCTGGTATGCCTATTCCAAAAACACAGAAAGGAGTCAGAGCCATAATAGGCATGGCTTCCTATTGCCGGCAGTGGATTGTAAACTTTGCTTTGATTGTGAAGCCAATGGTGGAATTGACAAAAAGATGTTGTGATGCCTTTGCAGTGGAATGAAGAATGTCAGAGAGCATTTGATCTGCTCAAAACTGCATTGTGTTAGGCTCCAGTTTTGGGCACACCAAATTATGAAAACATTTTCAGATTGTTTGTATATGAGAATGAAGGCTGCGCGTTGGCTGTTTTGACACAGGAACAAGGTGGAAGAAATAGGCCATGCAGCTATTTTTCTTCTGCGCTGGACCCTGTAGCGCGTGCACTACCACGTTGTTTGCGAGCTGTTGCAGCGGCTGCTACATCAGTGAATCAAACTGAAGGAATGGTGTTGGGGCACACCTTAATTTTGATGGTGCCACATGCCATAGACGTTCTGTTAAATAGAACGCAGACGCAACACCTCACCTCTGCTAGATTAACTAGATATGAAATTGTCCTTTTTGCGCCAGACATCCAAATTATTATGTGTAGCGCTTTGAATCCTGCAGAATTAATGCCACTTCCCACGGAAGAAGAAGGTGAGAATGAATCACCTCCCCATGATTGTTTAGTTGTTACTGAGGATGAAACGAAAGGAAGAATTGATTTAACAGATACCCCACAAAAAGAGCCAGATGGAGAGTTTTTTTTTGACAGCTCCTGTTTCAAATTACCTGATGGCACATCAACTGCTGTCTATGATATCACTACACTGAAGAGTATTGTAGAAAGCAAAAGAATCCCCTACAACTCTGCACAAGCCGTGGAGATAATAGTCTTGACCAAGCCTGTGAGATTTCTGAAAATCTGAGTGTAAACATATATACTGACAGCCAATACGCATTTGCCGTGGCTCATAACTTTGGCCGACTCTGGGCTGAGAGGGGTTTCTTGACATCGCATTGGGCCAGAATTCAACATGGCCCTTTGATTGTACGATTACTGCCTGCACTTACGTGTCCAAAGCACCTAGCAATAGTGAAATGCGAGGCACATAAAAAAGTAACATGTAAAGTGGGAGAGGGAAACACATTTGCAGACAGGATTGCGAAGCAAACTGCCATTGTCTTGAATACCAAAATGTTAACAGTACAGTCTGAGGAAGTGCCCTGCATGATAGAGAATGGAATTGCTACTGTCAAAGAGATGCAGGAGGAAGCCACTGCTGATGAAATACAAGGGTGGGCTGAGGGCTCTGCTGAATTAGATCTAGAAGAGTGCTGGGTAGACAAGGAGAGTAGAAATTGGATGCTGCCCAACTCCTATGTAACTGCAATGGTTACGATGGCCCAGAACCCTACTCATATTTGTGCCAAAAGGATAGTTCAGCATCTAGCCACAGTATGGGAGAATACACACATAAAGAAAAATGCTGAAAGACTAGTCCAAAATTGTATCACGTGCCTACAACACAATGTGGGGAAGGGAACGGTGACTCCAACAGGCAGTTTTGACCCTCCCTTTATGCCTTTTGAGGTAATCCATTTTGATTTCATAGAGGTGGAAAGATGCCAAAACTTGAAGTATGTCCTAGTTGTCATATACGCATTCAGTAAGTGGTGGGAAGCATATCCATTAAAAGACTGTACCGCCATGAGCACGGCGAAAGTAATGTTGAAGGAGTACTTTTCCCGTTTTGGTCTGCCCCATGTCATATGGTCAGATAATGGCCCACATTTTGTGGGTGCAGTAATACTACAGATTTGTGCTGGACTCCAGATTGACAAGAGATTCCATTCTTCAAGGCACCCCATGAGTGTCGGGCTTATATAAGGGCACAAACGACATTTTAAAGGCAATAAATAAGCAAGATTTGCACAGGGAACAAATTCAGCTGGGTAGATGCATGCGCACATCTGTGCAGGCAAGAACTGGGCTCTCCCCATACGAGATAGTGATGGGGAGGCCAGTGACTGTTTGGTGTGCATGGCAGCCAAAGCGGCTGAGGGAGCATGAATATCCTGTGCGCAGCATTTACTCTAATCTGTTAATTCAAAAATTGCGTTTTATTCATCAGCAGGTGCAGGAGGCATTACCGATCAGATACCCTGGTCCGGGGCATGCGCTGGAACCCGGAGACTGGGTGCTGATAAAAAACATTGAAAGGAAGACATCGCTTGCACCCACATGGCGTGGACCCTATTTGATACTTTCAACAAGGCAGACCACCATTTGTGTAGATGGAAGGAAAGTGTGGATTCATGCAACACACGCTAAAAAGTCCCGTTAACGTCTGATAAACTGCCTGATCGAGACGACCAGAAAGAGACAGCGGTCCGAGAAACGAAAAAAATGATTGCCAGTTCTTTGCTACAATATCTGCCTGATCCTGAAACGAAGCCTGAAAAGATTGCTGTTAAAGAGGAAGGGCAAAAAGTGCCCCAACGTTGTCCAGCAGAATCTGCATCACTGCTGGCTGACACAAATCGTGTACCACTTTGGCGCCCACCAGCATCTGCCATTGCGCCGCAGCCTGAAACAAAATCTGCATCACCCCTTTGGCGCCCATCATCATCTGTTATTGTACCACAGGATGACTCTGAGCTCGAGTCTGGAAGTGCTTCCGCACTATTCATTGATCACACGATACCATTAGCAAGGCGGTACAATTTACGGCCTTGGAAGAAGGGGTGATCAAATCTTCATTTCTGTGTTTGTTGCCTCTGTTTCCAATCTTTGGATGAAGTAGGAACCAGAAGCCTAGAGGAGAGTGGCATGAGGGTTGTGCAAATCGGACAGCCCAAGAGCGAGGCTCCTCGGTGCAAAAATAAAATCCATGTGTAGATCACCCCTTGGGGACAAGAGGGCTCATATGGTACAAAGGCAATTGATAACTGCTCTGGAGTTCTTTGAGCAATATGCAGCCACACAGAAATCTTGTATAGGCAATCCAGGCTGCTGAGAACTGGCAGAACAGACTGTTGACATTTACAGAATTTATTGACATTCGAACGAGTGCAACGAGGAGAGATATTCACGACAAACATTGCTGAAGAAGAAGAAGTGTGAGAGACAAATGCCGGAACCAGCTTTTGCCCCCTCCTGCACCCCTGCTGATAATGAGTTAAACATGGAAACTGGAAAGTTACACAAAAAGAATTGTCAAAAAAAATGTATGCTGATTTTAACAATAGTCATGTGTGTGATGAGTATAATAGCCCCAATAGCGACAGTACTGGTATTATGGTACTTAGAAGAAATGCACCCATTAGAAGTTCTCTTGCCTGTAAGAAACATCTCCACTACTGAAAGCCCGGTTCATGTAATTACTTACACTCTGTCCCCAATGGAAGAAAGACACAGGGAAGGATATGGTAATAATACATTATTGCAAATAATGAATATGACACATTCAATTCTGAGAAAGAATAATTGTTGGGTATGTGCCCTTTTGCCACAGCATGGTGGTAAAGGAATAGGTTGGTACGTGCAGCCACTGACATTGAGTTCTGCATGCAGTGCATCTCTGAGTACATTGGGCCTCATTACGACCCAGGCGGTAAGTTACCGCCTGGGCCGTGACTTTACCACCATGGCGTAAACTACGTTTACGGCATGGTGGTTGGCGGACTTACCACCCCATTCCGAGTTTGGCGGGGCGGTAAGTCCCCAATCCCCATTTACCCTTCCCCATTCCCATTTTTGCCCCATAGGGCATAATGGGAGTGGGGAAGGCGTTAATTACGCCACCGTAAATTACGGTGGCGTAATTAACTCCATGGTCCCTTAGCGCCATGGATTTTAACACCTGCTAAAAGCAGGTGTTAAATCTGCCATGGCGCTAAGGGACCTCGTACTCAGGCGGTAAGGGTCGGCGCTGTTTACGCCGCCGTAAAACCCTTACCGCCTGAGTTGTAATGAGGCCCATTGTATTATGGCAAATGGAGTAAAAGTTAAACGGGTCAACTAGATAGCACAAACATGAATGAATTTGATGAGATAATTATGAGACCTGTAGGTTGCTCCATATTTCATAGAGCACGAATGATAACACCAAAAGTGACACCTTCAAAATTTATGCCGCAAGATAGATTGTTCGTGCCATATAAATCATCTGTAATCACATTTCATGTAAGACTAGAAGGAAACAAAGATGCAGTGCCCCCTCCTATACAGTAAACTACAGCCCACTTTCTGTTCTTTTCTCCCTAGAGAAGAAGGGCTCCTATTCAGTAGGGACATTCAATAGGTGCACGAATATAGCAATTCTTGATATGGAAGTAGAGCCAGTATATGTATGTGATCCTGTGTATTTTATATGTGGAGAAAAAGTGTATCCTTGGTTGTCCAGAAACTGGGGATGTACTTGCTATTTAGGAATTTTGTTTCCAGGAGTGTTTCTTTTAAAAACAACAGATATAGCCAGATTATCTAGTCCACGGAGAAGTAATAAAGGAGGATTGATTGTAGAAGACGTAGCAAAATTATTTATACCTTTTATGGCCCAAGCAATAAACTCCTATAACATACGACAATTGTCCCGAATTTTAGAAAAAACAATAAATGGAACCACAGATATATTATACAATATGATGTTGGAGGAAAAAGGAATTAGATTGATGACACTTCAAAATAGAATGGCCCTTGATGTAATCCTGGTTGATTGTAGCAGAGTTTTCAAAATCGTGGGATCAGCGTGCTGTGTATTTGTAAATGACTCCTCCCCTACGATTTTTGAGGCACTAAGGAAGTTGCATGTCCTGAGCTCTGAACTCCATAGCCAAGAAGGTGGTTGGGATATAGGCTCCTGGTTCTGGGAGTTATTATAATCGTGGGGATGGACATTATTTGCGATCCTAGTAGCAGTGCAGGAATATTCATGACATGTTGTTGTTGCATACACTGCTTACCCATAATATGCACTGAAATAAGTGAAGAGTGTGTACAGATGATAGAAAAAAAGAGCACTATTAAATCAAGTACCCACGGTAATGAGGAATCAAAAACAGTAAAAGAATTCATGTCAATCAATATTGATGACAATGAAGAGAAGACCAATTATGTGCAAGATTCAGAATCAGATACTTGGTCAGAAGAGTATTCAATGTAAGGATGAGGCGTTTGGCATACGGCCAAAAGGAGGGTTTGTCAGTCCAGGAAAAGTAGACACCCCACAATCATAAGGCCATGTACTTTGTTGGCCGAAGACCAACCGCCTCATGTGTTTAGTATTAGAAATATATAGCCATAAGCGTGACTAAAGTGCTGCCATTTTAAGGTGACTGAAATCGCCATTTTGTTTCCTCTAACATTTGCCTTTTGCCTTCTGTTAAAACTGCTTTGCTGAAAAATTACTCTGCTCCACTAGTGCATAACGCAAGGCCGCGAGAGACATGTTGAAACATAACTCAGCAACCCAGACAGAAATGCCCAGTCTCCTCCCTCACATATCCTTGGAAGTGAGCAGCAAGGCATTCTAATCAGCACACAGGTGCCAGCTAGTCTCGATAATACTGTATAAATGTTAGAAGTGAACCTTAAATGGCTTGAATTATGCTCTGCTTTGCGGCCCCCCTTTCCTGAGCCCTGTAGAGCCCTGGAGAGCGGGCTGACCCCTAGTACACAAATAGAAACTAGAAGATATCAAGGCCTGGAATGTGTCTCTCCCCTGCACGCAGCTTGCTTGCAAAAACAGAAGCATTATGTTCTTTAAAACAAAGACTTGTGTCTGTAGGCTCGCAAAATTGCAAACTGTTGCTAAATGAATGTTTGAAGGTGTCATACTCGTCACCATTGTCAATCATCGTACCCAATTCAAAGGAAATGTATTAGGGGCGGTATTTGATGTGACACTACTGATTGTAAGATGCTTGTTTTATATATATGTAACTGTTGTACGTTTTTCGCTCTCTTGCGTCCCCCAGGGTCTGGAAACACACGTCGTTGGCAATAAACCCTAGATTTTGGCAATACAACCTTGTGTCTGGCATATCAGTTTGTGTGTGGTGATTGTGCCTTGTTTCCATATGCGAGGGTTCCCTAGGGGCCCCTTCACAGATGCCCAAAAACATACACCAGGGGCACAGTGTTGTACCCCCACCCATGGGTGCCTTAAGGGTATCTCATGGGTCTGTACACCAAACCAAAAGAGAGAGCTGCACCGCCAGGAGTCCCACATGAACTCCTGCACGGAAAACATGACAGAACACACAATAAAAGGCAGTAAAGGACAAGGATACAGAGGCCCTGTCCCTCCGATGCATTTCCAGCAGCACAACGTGATTGCGGTAGACAGCTCAATGGTGACTGCTTCTGACGGGACTGCCACTGTCACCTGCAATGCTGGTTCCTTCCAGAAGATTGAAGAGATGAGGTGGGTGGCGATTCAAAGATGGAACTATGGTGATGTACCGGATGAGGGCAGTGGCCTGACCAATCCACTGAGTTCTCCAGTATGGGGGGGACACAGTCGAGGAGGGCCCGATCCAGGAGGCAGGCATGAGGATTCCCCAAAGGGTTGGGAGAGGGAAGCCTGCCCATCAGGAATCAATGACTATGTTTTGGACCCCTGAACCGGTGGGCCCAGCCCATGGACTGGGAAGTGACTGATGGGTCTGGGGTGGCATGTGATTAAAGGGGTGTTTATTTTGGGTGCAGTTTATTGTTGTGCGGTGTGTGTATGTCTGCAGTTTACCACCTTTGCTGTTTTATTATGAAAAAGGAGGAGTGTAGTGGCTGCCCCTTAAAGGGCTTGCACATGCGGCGGAGTGATGCAACTCTGCTGTGTACTTTAAATAAAGGGGGCGTTCCAGTGCTGCGGAAGAGCGACCGTGGAGCCCGAACTAAGAGCACGAGTCCTGCATGTGTTCTGTATGGTGGCGGCTCACGGAGGTCACGGAGGAATGCAGCGACTACGAGACTACCAGCCCAGTGGTGGACACACATTTGCCTAGTGGCCAACCAGTGCCATTTGCACCCTTTCAGGTGTGCACCATCCAGAGAGGGATGGGACTGGGGTTTCAATGATGAGGAGGCTTTGTAAATGGAGGAGCAGGCTGGGCATACAACAAAGAAACATGTACACGTGCGACTTGCAGAGGCAAACAATAATGCACCAAATGTAAATGGTTGCACCCACTCGCATAGTGTTGGGTAGATAGAGGTGAAGGGGATGTAAGAGGGGCAGGAAGAAATATTTTTTCTCAGAAAAGGCAAGGTAAACTGGCTAGAAAAAGTGTCAAACATTAAACCTAGAAATATGAGCTGCTTGTTTATTGCTAGAGGTGTTTGAGGACTGTTGCAGCATACCATACAGGGGCAAGAGTATTGGTAGGTGGTCGGAAAAGTTGCAGTCAGTAAAACAGCAAAGGAGAAGATGGGGAAAGAAGTGAGTGAAGGGGGAATGGAGGATCCATTACACAGAATACAGATACCAGATTTAATAATATAACCAATGTTCATTGTCCCAAGAAAGAAAAGGAGAATTTAGAATGGTGAGAAGGGGTGTCTATTAATGACTTTTTTTTCCGTTGCATACTCGACTGTGGTTAATGCACTTGTACTTATTAGAACGTGTGGGACTGGGGCAATGATGGTAAAATGTGACATCAAATCGGCATTCAGGTTGCTGCCAGTGCACCCATATGATTTCCAGCCGCTGGGGACTTAATTCAAAGGAAAACAGAAGTTGACAAGGTGCTCCGATGGGATGCTCAGCAGCATGCATGCATGCTCTATGAGTGCTTCAGCACATATGTGCAATGGGTTTTCAAGCAGTGCATGGGGTCACAGTATATAGGTCTTGGGCATCAAACTAGAGGCAGGCAAAACGGAATAAAGGCTGCCAAAGTATAAAATGGAAAAGTTGAGAGAAATGATAAGTGAAGTTACAGAAATACAACATTTACTTGGATATTTGAACTTTGCATGTAGAATAGGGGTGCTGGACAGGAATCTTAGTGGGAAAATGACTTTAGCCTTACTGGTAGGGAAATGTCTGCACCATAGGATCAAGGTGAAAGCAAAGATAGAAAGGGATCTGGAAGTGTGTCAGTGTTTTATGTATGGTTATAATTGGATTTCAATGTGGCAGCAGGATAAGTTGATACAATGGAATATGGAAACGTGTTTGGATGCAGCATGAGGGCATGACTTTGGAATATGTTGGGAAGGGAGTTGGAGTGGAGCAATGTGGCCGGCAGAGTGGTTGCCAGAAAAGCATAGCACTGTGTTCTTGGGAAAATATAGTATTGAACAGCTGAATGTATTTGAACACCTTGTTCTGTTATTTATTTATTTGTATTTATTTATTGTATATTGTATGGATATTTGTAAGGCGCAGATGCAACAACAACAAATGGTATTTCAAGGCACCACAAGACAAAAAAGGGGGGGGCAAGGGAGAAAGATAACAATAACGGTCCTTCTAGGTCTTGTGACATTCAGATTGTGCAAGTGCAGTAACAAGAAGTGAGAGGGGGGCGTGGTGAGTGCCGGTCTGTGCAAAAAAACGAAGTGCTAGGGTGGGAAGGCAAATGCAGAGCAAAGAGGAGAGAGTGCATGTGAAATGGTAGGGTGGAGGAGAGAAACACAGGGCCTAGGCGAGTGGTAAGGGGAGGATAGAGATTGCATTGGGTGCAGGGGGTGAGGGTCAAAAAGCTAAGTGCGAAGAGTGGGGTGGACAGGGCGAGTGGGGCCTTGGTGCCCTGTAGAACTCAAAGGGGACCAGGCAGTCAGCCATTGTGGCAGACAGGGGTGTTAGCAGGAGAGGGTGGAGAGGGAAGGAGGAAGAGAAAAGGAGGGTCTTGAGGCGCTTCTGGAACTTAAGGAGATCTGGCGCAAGCCTGAGTGGGGCAAGGAGACCATTCCAGCGGGAGACTCCGGCGGAGGAGAGAGATCTACCCCACACTCTCTGCTTGAGAAGCATCTGATCTGTAGAGAGTTGGAGATAGAAGGGGGAGGTATTTAGGGAGAGAGAGTCAGATGTAGCAGGGTCCCAGGCTCCAGAAAGTTTTAAGGATGATGCACAGGGTCTTGAACTTCATCTTAGCAGCAACCAAAGCCAGTAGAGAGATTTTACAACTGCAGAGATGCTTTTCCTGGGCTTGAGGCCAATGAAAAGTCTTGCAGTCCAATTCAGGATTAGTTGAAGGGGGCGAAGGGTGATTGAGGAAGAGGCTATTGCAGTAATCCAGCCTAAAGAGGACTAGAAGTATGGAGACATTGCGTTTCTGTGGGAAGGTGAGGAAAGGGAGAATGCCTCTGAGGATCTGATAGTGGGCCTTCCTGTCAAGGTCTGCAATCTGAGGAGAGAAGGAGAGAGAGGAGTGAAAGATGAAACCAAGGTTTTTTTGGTAGGGGACCCATAGAGTTTGCCCAGATTGTAGTAGGAAAGGGCAGAGCTGGGGTCCAAATGAGAACGATCTCATTCTTCATGGCATTAAGGCAAAGATCATTGGAAGCACACCATGACTGAATAGGAATCAAACAGTTAGGGATCAGAGAGGAGGAAGAGGAGGCAGTAGAGGGAAGCTTGAAGGAGAGCTCTGTGTCGTCAGCATACCACTGCAAGTGAGGAGAGAAGGAGGAGATCAGGTGGGCCAGAGAGGCAAGGTAGATGCTGAAGAGCTACAGTGTGATAATAGAGCCACAGGTGGAAAGTGTGCTGGGGAGAGAAAAGGACCCAGTTGACCTTGGGAAGGTCCGTTGGAGAGGAATGAGGTCAACCAGTCCAGTGCCAGACACGTGATGCTAAGGGTGTCATGGAGCTGATGTGTCAGGGTGGCATGATGGACTGTGTTGAAGGCAGAGGAAAGATCCAGAAGGAAAAGAATGGATGGAGAGTTGGAATCAAGATTAAAGAGAAAGGGCCTCATTACATGGTAGGCGGTAACCATGGCGCTATTAGCGTCATGGTTGCCGCCGGTATTTTACTGTGTCCGCCTTGGTGGATGGCGGAATTACCGCCCTACTCCAAGGTGAGTGGGGGCAGTAATTCCCCATTCACCAAGGCACTTCCCCATTCCCATTTTTGCCCCCATAGGGCTCAATGGGAATGGGGAAGGTACTAATTACGGTACCGCAAATTGCGGTACCGTAATTAGCACCAAGGTCCCTTTGCGGGCCCGTTCCTTAACCACTGGTAAAACCAGCCGTTAAGGTCAGGTCCCGCAAAGGGACCTCGTAGTAAGGCGGTAAGGGTTTACCGGTACCGGTGCCCTTACCAGTACCGGTAAACCCTTACCGCCTACCGTGTAATGAGGCCCAAAGTCTTCATGGGTGATCAGAATAGCAGTTTCGGTGCCTCTGGTCTGAAGAATGACTAGTGGTCATGGAGACAGCCAAAAGATTTACTGTGTTGGATCATTTTGGAGATGACCAGCTTCTCCAGGAGTTTGCCCAGGAAGGGAGTAATGGAGATAGGGCGGTAGTAAGTCAGGCAGTAGGGGTCAGCAGAGTTCTTTTTGGGGAGAGGATGCACAAGGGAGTACTTGAGAGGTAGCGGGAAGTAGCCTACGGCAAAGGAGTGATTACAGAAATCGGCCAGGTCTGGCAGAAGGGAGTCAATGTTGTCCTTGATAGTTCTGGAGGAGCAGGGGAGCACCTGTTTGGAGGACATTTTCATAGAGAGGATTTGTATAGAAACCTCATCCAGTGCAATGGGGGAGAAAAAGGAGAGTAGGAGGGAAGGGGAGAGGGGGCCAGGGGAGGCTTGTTAGGTGGCAAGGGAGGAGAGAGGGGAGTAGAGGAGAGTGAGGACAAGATGTCCTGGGTTTTGGTTAAGTGAGAGGCCATTGAAGTACAGAGGGTCAGGGATAGCAGGGGAGAAGTGGAGACTACTGTAGGATTGGCAAGTTCCTTGAAGATTTTAACTAACAACACCTGTGTTGTTAGTGGCCACAGCGATGCTGGCTTGGATATGGGCCCTCTTCTATGAGCGTATGGAGGGTCTGTATTGCATTTGAAGCAGGCAGCAAGCGAGTCTGTCAGAGGATGTGCCTGATGCCCACCACTTGTGCTCAGCAACTCTGCACTGGCGTTTCAGAGAGGCTAGGTCAGCGTCATACCGGGCATTGCACTTGGAGGCAGCCTTCATGCAGATCCTCATGAGAGAGGCAGAGATGTCCAGGTTGTTGGTGATAGAGAGGTGAAGATTAGCAAGGGCAGAGTCAATGTGGGAGTCCTTGGCAGGAGTGGGAGGGGGAATGAAAGTGGTGGCAAAAGAAGCAACTGACACTCACTTCATCGGTCAAATGGCAGAGAAGGAGACTGGCAGGTCAGGCAGAGGCATAGCCGGGAGACATAAAAGATCCAGCTGTGAGAACAGGAGAGCATGGTCATACCAGGACAGTGTAGTAGTAAGAGGGTTGGAGATGGGGTTGTCTGCTGAGATGAGAGCATCCAAGGTTTGTCCAGCTGAGTGCGTTTGACTGGAGGGATGAATGGTGAGTGAAAGAAAGTCACAGTGGCTGCGGAAGAGTCCAGTAGCCAAATCAGGAGAGTCATAGTGAATATTGAAGGATCTGAGGAGGAGTAGCTTGGAGATGGAGGCAAGAAGAGAAGAGGTGAGGTCAGATCACTCTGAGAGGAAGAGGGAGACCAGACCGGGTTCCTGTAGATGGTGGCAAACATCAACGAGAGGTTTGGAGAGACACCAAACCCGCAGATGAGGCATCCAAAGGAAGAGTAAGTCTGAATGGGAATGATAGTAGCAGGGATCCATTCAGGGAATATCAAGGCCACTCCCCCTCCAGACCGATAAAACCCGGGCTTAGAAAGGATCTTGTAGCTCTCAGGGAGGAGTGTGTCAAAATCAATGACAGATCTGGCAGTGAACCACATCTCAGTGAGAGCAAGAATACCAAGGTGAAAGTCTTCAAGAAGGAGACAGATTTCAGAGGAGTGTTTAACAGCAGTGCAAGAGTTAAGGGTAGTTGGGTGAAGTTGTTTGCCACCCTTGAAGGACTTCTGAACATGTGGTATGCCCATCGGTGGTGGAGAAGGGGAAAGAGGGTTGGCAGACTGAGGAGTGGCAGGGAATGGGAGGTAGTTGATGAGAGATGGAAGATGTAAGCGGATTCAATACAACACTACAGCTAAGTCAATGCCTAGTCTGCGATGCTGATAGAAACCCTTATTGATATATTTTTATGTCCAGTTCATGTACTCTGGATGACAACCCTTATATCACACCCCTCTCTTAGAATCCCCCTGACCCCACTGAGCCAAGAAGTAGGTTTGTTTCACAAATTAAAAGGTTTTGTTTGAAAAATTAAACAATAACTTGATATGATTTAGCAAAAGATAATATAATCACTTTTTCTCTGGCAATTTAGCCCCTCCCACCCCTTTGCAATGTAAGAAATGGAAGGAGAGCACACAGTCTTCAAGAATCCCAAGAAAATGCAATACGAAATGCAGTTCCCCCCTAGCAAGCTTAGAGAAAAACAGGTATGATTTTAAAACACAGGCCCAAAATGCTTTGAATGTGGTGGCAATGAAGTGAAATGATGCTGGAAAGCCTAGAATCTTAGCTTTAAAATAAAAGTTAAATTTCGCTCCTAGCACAAACGGTTCCGGAGATACAGCATTTAGTCAAGGTAGTTTTTCGGATTTGAAATTTTAAAGCTCAGAATGACAGATGACAGTTTTCAGTTTTAAAAATGACAGAATGACACGATTCTAGGAGGCAGTTCTAATAGGCTAAAATAGTTTGGATTAGATTGTTTTAAACTAAGAGATTGGTCTGGAACAGTCTTAGAGTACTCACATCTTTTGGACAGGAATGGCTTTGTCACCGATAGGGTCAGGATTGGCTGGACTTCTGCTAGCAGTCCCTCACAGCGGTCTGGTCTCTGGTTCTGCTCTCAGCACTGCACAGTTATGGTCTCTCTGGATCTCTGGTCTCTCTGGATCTCTGGTCTCTGGAGGTTGATGGATTTGAAGTCTGGAGTCTCCCGGCAAAGCGTCCCGCAGGAAAGTGGAAAGTGAATGTCCCCACCTGTCCTGCACTGTCTGCTTTTATGTGTTGAGAAAGTGGGTGTGTGCGTGGCATAACTGAGCCTGCCCCTCTGTACTTGTCATTGGCCCAATTCTCCCCCCTCCCATGATTGGGGAAAGGAAATGGATTGTCATCATGTTGAGGTCTGTTTATGGGTCAGAGGATCCTCCCCTGGTCAATTTGCCCACAAATCTATATTTGATTCAAATACATATTTATCAGATACACAAGTGGTTGACATTACATGTACATATTACAGATGAATTAAGACAGGTCTCTGTTCAAGCCCCATGTTCCTGCGAGCTGGGATTCAGAAATGACAACATTTTGCGCTTTTTGGTCTGTTTACCAAAATCAGACATTTACCAAAAATTACACAAATGTGCGCAAGAAGTATGGACATTAATTGATGAAGTGTCAGATTTTTAACATGCAGACATTTGGAGTAAGACCCTATTTTCCGCTAGCAACCCCCCAGAATACACCACAGGGTCCTAACACCTCTTAAAATGTGCACGGAAAAATCCCAAGAATAATGATATTATTTATATAATTTGACCAGTCCGCACTATGAATTATCTATCTTTTTTAAATTATGCCCTGGTCAAAAAGGGGTGTGGCTTCCCACATCACATGGTGGAATAACTGGTTTATCCACTTCCCCCAAGCTCAGCTTGCTAGCAGAGGCACTGCCCCTCCCAGTTTCTCCCCAGAGGAAGCCATTTTACGTCCCCCCCAATATAACATTTGCCTGAGCCCAGGACAGGGCTTTGTTCAACCTCCTGCAGTTTGCAGGTACCCCTCCCTTAATTCAATCAGAGAGGTGTGATCTCCTTTTGGTGGGGCCGCAGGATGCAGCCAGGCCTGGGAAGAGTTGTTGAGCCAGTTCAACTCCTGTTGGGGGTAGTTGTCAGGCAGAATTCAGCTAAATGTCACTTTAGTTCCCAGTTTTCTACATTCAAATCCAACTTACATGCAGCTATTTTTTATATATACATTAAATAATTACTTCCTTCAAGTCATTTCAGAATATAGTTGTACCCACCTCTTAGCAAGTCTTTCCTTGGCCTGGTTTGGGTTCATCTGTTCAGTTTTACACAAAAGTCTGGTGGTTTTAAAACGCCGGCTTTCTGATAGTGGTGAGCACCGGTATTGCATCCATTTTTGACATTAAGAAAATGATTTCCCCACAGTTCTGGGTTGCTTTTGGCAATCAGCATTGCCATTCCCAATGGTTTCAGGCTACTGTGTGTGTAGCCCAATGGTGGTTTTAGGAAGTGCCCTTCTGTGCACACAACATAGGCAAAAATGGGTGGCAGCCTATTCTTCATGTTTTCCCTGTGCACTCCCTGGGGAGTTCTGGCCATCATGATGTTTTCAATGCCAGTAACGCACAGTTTTATGGTAGGGCTTGGATGCATGGGTAAAAACATCCCACAAAGAAGCCTATAAAGAAGGAGGAGGTTGGGCTGAGAGCCCTGGGCCAAGACAGTGCCATTCTGATAGACATTAATGATGCACTTAGAAGATGAGAAGCCTGCCAAGACTACTTCCCATGTGGTGCCACCATTAATGGGTGACAAAGAGAAAGTGGAGAGGACCAAGACCATGTGGAGAGCCCACAGGTGCAGAGCGGGAGAGACAAGTGTATGTCTGTGACAGTCTGCCTAGAGGAAGCATTCACGTAGGTGTCAGAGATGGGCACCCCTGGATTGAAGATCAGGAGATATTTTTTTAACTTTGAGAGGTAGGATATGTGATAGAGTAGCAGTTAGAGTAAATAGGAGGGATGGAAAGCACCATGGATAGAGAGAGCAGAGGGATGGAGAGAGAGAGAGAGAAGAGAGAGAGCGAGAGAGAGAGAGAGAAAGAGAGAGAGAGGGTGAAACTGTAATGCATGGCAAAATTGTACAATGCCTGTCCAACTCTCCAGGCAGTTTAGCAGCAAGACAGTTGCAGAGAAGTCAGGTGCACAAGACGTCTCAGGTCACCAAAAAACAGGGAGGGTAGCTTGATGCAAGGAGAGGCTCCACTTTTTAGATGCTTGAGGTAGCAGGGCCTCCCAGGCTTTCCAAAGTGGTGTGCACCATCAGAGTCCCCCACCATTGGGCCACTTCACCATGACTGCAGCCAGCAAGCCAGTCTGCAAAGCCCAACAGAATTGCTCCTGTGAATTCAAGCTTCTAACTCAGAAGTGACCAAGAGGTTCCGATGGAGATTATATACTGGTATGCGTGTGCCCTCTGTCCAATCCTCGGTAGTTTATAGAGTCAGTAAAGTAAGGATGCCGGTGTTCAAAGTTCACTAGTCCACAGAATACTACCTCCCAGACTTCCACAAGGCACTAGAGGCATCCAAACAGTTGATCTACCATCTGTCTATCACGTGAAGCCCAGTGCTTC
This sequence comes from Ambystoma mexicanum, assembly GCF_040938575.1. NCBI lineage: Eukaryota > Metazoa > Chordata > Amphibia > Caudata > Ambystomatidae > Ambystoma > Ambystoma mexicanum. Next base: position 480,726,060 of record NC_090921.1, read on the forward strand.
TTAACATACCCCCATGTTCTTGTACAGTGGTCTCACCAACTCTCCTCCTACCAGATGCAACGATTTAGGGACATCAATAAACACGACTAAGGCCACAGTTGTGCAAACTTATCTTTTAGGCACTGCCGAAGGTCAAACAATAAGCAATCGTAGTTGTTCCTTCATCACAATGGGGTGAGGGTGCTGATTAATCATGTTCCCCCTTAGTTCAGCTCCCGGTGTTCGGCAGAGAAGATGCTAAATAACACCAAGGGCTGCATTAGACCAACTTTCTGATGCCCTAGGACAGATCTCAGTTCACGCATCCTTGTTCTGCCGGGCACCAACCCTCTTTGGTGTTATGGTGCAGGGTGTGGACAGGTTCCTGTATAGTTTGGAGGCCAGCCACTGAGTGTCTCCCCTGAATTGGCACCTGGGCTCTGGTGTCAACGCAGGCAGGCCAAGCATCACAATGCTGACTGCTGTATCAATCCTCCAGCTTCAGAAACAGCTGCCGCTGAGCATGGCCCAGAGCACTCGAGATGGGCACTGTACTTACTCCTAATCCAGGCTGCCTCCACTACTGCTGCACTGTTGCCTCTCTGTGTATGGGGTGTGAGTATTCTTTGTTCAGGGCTCTGCGTGGCCCAGAATCAATCAACACCCTGTGAGATCATGGGGTTCGCCCTGCCTGCTGATTGCTACCTTTGGTCACAGTTGCAAGAGGTGGGGGAAGTAATGGAGGTCATATTTTAAATTCCTCAACCGTTTTACAAACCTGTCCGGTCAGTCCCAGGAGATATGCAATGAATGCCTCTGATCACTCAGGTTTTCCCCATAGTAGAATGAAGACCACCTCGACTGCTCCACTCTTCCAAAGTCTGCACTCATTGTTATTTGAAGGATTTCCCAAAACTTAATTCCACTTTTGATCCATATGCAGGTGACTCTACCAGACCTCAAAACAAGTGGCCACTTCCACTGGAGCTTCCCAGTGTGTACCGGAGTACGAGGCTCTACCTACCTCAAAGATGGCCACCGCCATCAGCAATGAGGTACAAAGTGCCCCCACGGGGTCTCCGCTTTACCTTAATGTCGGATTCGAAAGAGTATATTTCAGGTGAGGGACACCGACCTTCAGGTACTTGCTACTGAGCAACCCACTCACTTCTGTGCCATCTAAACTTTCACCGGTGCCCACAACACAAAGCACCACATTCGGCTCATTGATTGACACTGCCTCACTAATTTCACTTGAGCAGTTCTGCTTGGATAAAACTGAGAACATTTTAAAATGTATTAAATAATGTATTCTTGTCATGTGTATTCGGCACAATAAACATTCAAAGAAAACTTGACTAACACCATGCTGTAGATATAAAATCAAGAAAAAGCACATTTGATTCATATGGGGGGTGTGAAGATCTATTAACAACATAACCAGCATGTGTTTCAACATCAGGGAGGTGATGATAGCATGGGCAAAAGTCCCAAATTGTGTTTGTCAAAATGACAAACCATAAATGGAGTGGTGAACTCAGTTCCATCAATCTTGCATCTTCCTCAGGGTTTGAAATGTACACACTGGAATTTCTAAAACAAAAAAAGGGTTGCCATATCAGTTCTCGTATCTGTTTCACACCCCCATCTTGTACAACAAGTAGAACAGATTTTAATGAATAGAACAATGTCGATTTTGGTTATCCAAACAGTCTAAATCATAAAGAAATTATGAATAAAGTCATAATGTAGTAATGGACATTCCTTGCATACACCTATTACAGAAAGTGATTAATCATTGTAAAGGGTTAAACTCCTTAATGAAAATACATAGCCCCTCCAACATAAAAACAGGCATCTATTTTGAAGTAGGCGGAAACTCACCCAAATTGAGTAGTGCTCAACACAAATTCTACCATGCGTTATTCATGCATGTCCAGAGCTCTGGTCCTCGCTAGGCTGGACTACTGCAACATCCTCCTTCTTAATCTGCCTGCTTCTATGCTGCACCCTCTGCAACTCATCCAGAACAGGACTGCGAGACTTGTCCTTCGCCTCAAGCCCAGGGATCATATCTCTCCAGGACTGAAATCTCTACACTTGCTTCCAGTGGCTGCAAGGATTAAGTTCAAAATTATCTGCATCATCCACAAGGCCTTCTGGGGCCTGGGGGCCTCAATACCTTCAATTCTCTCTTCCTAAATATCTTCCTTCTCAAGCTCTTCGCTCATCTGCCTCCAACTCCCTCAGGGTCAGTCGCTTCTCCAAACAAGGTGTTGGTGGTAGATCTCTTTCCTCAGCTGGGACCTCCCTCTGGAACAGCCTCCCTGCCTCCCTGAAACTTGAGGAGAACCATCACCGGTTCCGGAAGACCCTCAAAACCTTCCTCTTTGCATCTGCTTTCTCTCATCCTCTCCCCTGCTGAATTTCTGGCTAAACTGTACTGGTTACCTGGCCGCCCTCTGATCTCAGGTCCAGGTCTCTCCCCCACCAGTTACACACCTGCACTGCATCCCTGGCAACCCCTGCACTTTTGGACTGTTTTCTGTACCCCTACAATCCCCACCAGCACTTGACACCTCCTGATGTCTGCACTTACCCATGCTCTTGCCACCAGCTGGCCCTACTTCTTATTGTTATTTATTCTATTACCTCATGTAATGCACTCTCCCCTTCCCACCTCCCACTCCGCACATTTCCTCTTCCCCTTCCCCTGCACTTGCGTGATCTGAATGATACTCGGCCTAGTATGATCGCTGTCTTTGTCTTCCCTTGTTGCATCGTGCCTTGAAACACTTGTGTATAAGAGTGTTATAAATGCCATATCATATTATGAAAGGAGATTAAACCTAGCATGCGTTTCATGTATGATATCCTGATGTGTTGCTTTGAAATACTGTCAACAGTTGCATGTTATTATGTATTATAGTGTGGTCCACCCAACTCTTACGTATCTCTGGCACTGTTCCGGGGAATATGCAATGTATGTGTTCCCCTCAGTTTCATTTCAAATTATGAAGTTCTGTGGATGGCTTATTCATGCTAGCATTGCTAGAGGGGCCTCCCTATTGAGAACAGAAATCAGAAAAACAAGAGTGTTCCGCTGTTATACCACAATGGATCGCTATAGTGTGGGATTCATGAAGAATATATGGCTGGTAATCCAAAATGTGAAACTGAATTCCCTCACTTACTTACTTTGATGGATGCAGTCCCGCGTTGGTCATTAGGTGACTCCACGTACAGTGGATGATGTAATGCCATCTTGACACTGGCTCTAAATCTATAAAGGCACCATGACATCAATGTTTTGATGTCATCATGCTCTAGTGGGATGGTGTCACATGGAATGTGCATGTTTAGGTAAATATTGCAACAACATCAACAATACTTGATTGATGGGCGTATTCCTCTGGTGGAGAATTGAGGTGGACAATGTGTTATGTCTTTCTTGTGTGTGAATATATATTAGGGGTATTGGAAGACAGCAGTGGGTTATATCCCTCTTATGTGTTCCTATAGTTTAGGGGTATTGGCTGATACTCAATAACTTAATGTCAAAGAATTGCAAGAGATTAGAAAAGGCATGAAGTAGGAGGTATTTTCACTGATGTCAAAGAGCCTTCATCTAAATGCAATTATATCCCTTTAACAATTCAGCTCGTCCTTTATTGCTCAACCATAGTGTAAATTAGTTCACCACTTTCATTGAGACCTTCTCCAATTGAATTAGTAATAGTCATCCAAAGTAGCTCCGTTTGTCTTAGCTTCCCAATCAGATCACCCTTTCCATGCAATTGTGTCCATTTCTCAATAATAGTCCACTGTAATTCCACCGCTGAGTGCTCTTTCTCACTGAAGTGGTCCATGATTTTATTGGATGCTGTACCTGATCTTATGCAGGAGAGATGTTCATTTAGGCATGTGGATATTTCTTTCGGGTGGTACACCCTATGTAGGTTACGTTGCATGGGAAAAGAAGGGCATCAACCCCGTTTTTACAGTTGCAATTGTAGTGAAACCTAAGTTACAATTTGGTTGTGTTATACTAAAAAAAATGGTGTTTCTGGTGGAGTGAGAAAATGTGAACTTGACACAGGGGCAATGTTCCCAGATTTGTGGTAAACCCCATAGCTCTCTTTGTGTGGGGTTATGTGGTTGCACATATGTTTTAACAAGTCTCTGTTGTAAGCTTCTACATTTCTTGAAAGCAAATAACGTTTTTTTTTTTCAATGTGTACATTTTCATGAATAATGGACCAATTCTTCTAAATGATCCATCTCACGAAGCTGCTATGAGACAGGTATGTGGTTACATGTGTTATTCTGTCAGATTGTCCTTTATATCCCTATTCTGTAATAGTCTCTGTGGGTTTTACTGGCTCTCTTATGGGCATCTTGTACAATCTTGTAGGGGTATCTTCTGCATCTCAATTAGCTTTTCAAGTTCTCTGCTTCATATGCAAAGCCATTGTGGGCTGAACAATTACGCTTATGCTGTAAAAACTGGCCATATGGTGAGTATTGGCGTAAGTTTTCAAGGTGAAAACATTTCCAATGTAATAGTTTATTTCTCTTTGTGGGTTTGGAGAAAGTTTGGGTTTTCAACACATTGCTGTCATTCCAAATACTCAAATCTAAGCATGAGGTATTATGTCTAATACAAAATGCACAGTAAAGTGAATATGTGATGTACAGGTGTTTAGCCAATTTACAAAGCTGGAGAGTTCATCGGATGTGCCCTCCGAAATCAGGAGGACGTCATCTATGTGTCATATCTCTTATATATAGATTAGTAGTAGAGCAGGCCAAGACTCTCTCATACAAGTCCCACACATATTTGCTATGTTTGTGGCGAAAGTAGCCCCCATACTTGTTCCTTTGAATCGATGATAGAAGTTAGTCTTGAAGTTGAACACGTTTTTAGTCACAGCTGTTTCAGTTAAGACCACTAGAAAATCTATTGGGGTTCTCTATAGTTCAGTCCTCTGGTCTGGTATGTATCCAACTATATCTATAGCTTCTACTTGCGAGATTTTGGTGTACAAACTTTGTAGTCCAAGAGTGACCAACAATTATTTAGATGTATGAAACTTCGATCTGCCACAATATTGATGGAAATGTGTGGTATCCGTAATGTAGTATGGGATCAATTGAGCCTAACCCTGAAATAATAAGTCTTCCAGGGGGGTGCTGAAGGTTTTTATGTATCTTAAGTAGTATATATATTTCAGGGATACTAGGATCTTCTCTTAGCAAATATGATGATTTGTGTCTTGTGATCCATTCCTCTTCCAATGCTTCGGACACTAGTGAATGGATATGATCCTGAATATCAGCATTGGTTTCATGATTCATTGGTGAATACAATGAATGATGATGTATCCATCTAGTGTCTTCTTATTCATATATAGTGATGCCCATAATACATAATAACAATGCCACCACCCTCTCTGCTGGTTGAATTATGATAGTTATTAGTTTATTTATATGTTCAATTATGATATTACAATCACATCTAAAGGTTTGAGTCTAACCACTCTTCTTTAGAAATGTTGGGTTTAGTAATTATGTCCTTCTTCTTTAGTTTATCAAGTTATGACCAAATACATTTTTTTCAAATGTAATGATCTCAGGTGGCAATGTATTGGGGGATGGGGTAGAAAGTTGACAAATAGGTTTAAAGCCAGTGTTCCTATCCTCCTTTTTATGTGGGTGATTCTTAAAGAAATATTCCAGTCTTATTTTGTGTGGGATATTTCCATCCTCAATTGTGCAAAGTCTTTCTGGTATGTTGGAAAAAATACTAGCCCTTTGGTGAGTAGGCTCATTTTATGGGGTGGAATATTTCTAGAGGACAGATTGAAAACTACCTGTTTTGTTTCATCTTCCAGCCTGTTGATGACTTTTTTTGTCTGAATGTGGGTTGAGGGTAAAGAATGGTACCACTCTCTCCTGCGCCCCCCTCGCCTGGATAAAAAATACTGAGTGTTCCCCAAAAAGGTACCTCTCTCTGTGGTGTAGGATGGTCCTGGTCTGGTGCCTATTTCACTTCTAGCAGAACCACTGCTACTATCGGTCTGCGAACATGTCAGATCTTCTCTTGGTTTGCCCCTACTATATTACTGATGTTGAGAAGTGTAGTATTGGGACTTCTGGAGGAAACCTGGTTTTAAATAGGATTAGTCATTTATTTGTTGAAGTTCCTAATGTCTTTCTTAAGTTTGTCCAGTTTCTGATCCAACATCTCTAGTGTAAACTTGTCTATAGTATGATTTAGCTTGTTAGTTGGCGGTTGGGCATTGGGGATGGCTGAATTTTCTTTTCATCTTCTTTGTCATGTCATCTAACTCCTAAGTGTATTTGGCCGTCAGACAATAGACTGTTTCTACTATCACTTTCAGCCAATCCCTTGAACATCTTCTGCTAATGGCACTGAACATATTCACAAATTATGGGTCTTCAAAGAATTGAGTTCTTGGAATTGTTCTGGTAATAGTGGAACTTGAACTTTGGAGACCAAGGAAGGAGAATAACAAGATGTTGTTCAGAGTGGAAAATGTATATATAGTGTCAATGATCAATAGGCATTCCAGCAGTGATGGTTGGGTGTTAAGATTACTCTAGAGGTTAGTGCTGTTGTATCTGAGATGGAACATTGTTCTTAGTGCACAACATATACCGGGGGAGGACAACCATATTGCTGATGCACTATCGCTTTCGCAGTGGTCGAGATTGCATGGGCTTTCTCGCAAAGCAGATGCGTTGCCATCAACAGTATCAAGAAGAGCTTTGATAGCAAGGAAAGAGGAAATGCCGGAGGTAGGCCAAAGCACATTTGCCGAATCTACTATCGCATGCTACAAGTTGGCATTGGAGGAATTTCAGGACAGGGGGGCCAGGATCGAGAAGGGCTTGGTTTTTTTGCGCATTTCAAGTTTCCGCATTGGTTGGGAAGGGTTGGTGCGGGTTAAAGTTGAATTACCTAAATTGAAGGCTAAGAAAGTGTGCAGCTGTGGATTAAAAAGAGTAAATGCAGTCGGGTGGCAGTAGAGTTGAACAACTCTGACTTACAAGGAATTTGCCTACTGGATGCACTAATGAGTTTTGTAGAAAAAGGAACAGGGGGGTGGGGGGAGTTCTTATTTGCACATGAGAATGGCAGCAAAGTAAAAGGGAGACAAGTGCTGGCAATGTCGAGAAACGGGGGTGGGGTGGGGTTGTACCCAGCACAATTTGATACCCACTCTTTTTTGTATCCCTAGATCTGGATAAGTGGAAGTCATGCAGGTTTAGAGGGTACGTGAGAAGGCTGCAAAAAGGAATGTAGAGAAGAACTCGTCTCCCAGAATCTTTTTTCACCCAGAGTGCCAAAAATCCCAAAATACATTCTATTATGGAATGAGCAGGATGGCAGGCAGAGACAACGACATATGGAAAACAAGTGGTAAGAGCTTAAAGCGATGCACAGCTAGTATGGTCAAGGCTGGGAGGGATGCACTAGGGCAGTTTCTACACATGCTATTTGAATTGGGAGCCAAGATACAGGTGGTGGACCTGTGGATAATTAACTTGGAAGAAAATGACTTGGTACAATGAATTGTACTTGAAATAATTAAGATGATAAAGAAAGAGTTGAGAATTAAAAGAAGTTTGTGGACAGGAACTAGGAATCTCTAGACAAAGTTACTTCCAAAGAGCGATTGGAGTGGTGCAAGGAAGCCAGCAGCTATTGATAAAGTGAGGAAGGAAATAAACAGGGAAGTATTGGGAATTGGAAGTGATGCTAATTTAGGGATAGTGGGACTCAAAGTAATAAGATTGAAGGGGTTGAAAAGAGGAAGTTTTATTATGTCAAGCTGTAAAGTGGACTTGCTTTAAATAAAATGGCCTTTCATCAACAGGAATGGAGCCAGTGAGTTTTGCTTGAACCGAACTCCCAGAAATGTTAATTGTGCGATATTGGCCTGCGAATAAAAAGCTGCAGCTTTATAGCAACTTGCATAAACCGTAATAATTAATGTATTGAGATGTCATGCAGTGTGTGCAGCATTCCAAGCCCTCCACACCATGGTCTGGAGGGTTACAGCTTGAGTGTTCATTCTCCCTACCAAATGACAAACCACTTCTTTTAAACTCCTTATTTGACTTTAAAATTAGAAACTGCATAAGCTCGGTCCTCAGAAAGGGTAAAAAGGATCACCTTTGGACTGCATCAACTGTTCCTGCATCATTCGTCCAAGTCCATGACTCACAGAGTTCAGATGAAGCCAGATCTTCAGAAACCACTGCATTCATTCCCATACATATCTAAACCTAAAGCACACTACAACATCTGAAAATGAAGATGCCTGCAAGAGTGGAGACAGATGCACTGCCCTGTTTTAGCGTGAAGCAATTCAGAGCACTCACTAGAAAAAGGAGCGTTTCCAGAGGCAACGCCCACCCACCCACCTTACAGCACCTGCACCAGAACGGCCTGACCCTCAGCCATCACATCCTCATCATGGCCCTGCACTGGTAGATGCCACAGCATTACATCTTGTAATTGAAAAATTGCAATCCAGTTCGAATACAGCTGGAAAGAGTGGAAAAGGACAAACACTGTCCATTACATTGAACGAAACACTCAGAGCATCTATAGTTACCAAACCACGTGATACTTTGGAAAGATGCCCCCAAATGTCAGCCATGATTACCGAAATACTGCAAGTTGTAATTTAAGCTTTGTAAGTTGGGCAGGAATTTTTACATTTCTTTTACAGCTTTAAGATTCATCATACTCTATGAATTAGAAGTGCATGTTTGGCCTACGGATGGGTAAATTGCTCTTACAAAGTACAACTGATATTTTAGAATTGCCACAAGAAGACCCGGGCAACTATGAATGTCTGGAAAGAGACAGTCATCAGAGTATTCCTGAGGACCTGCAGAGCTGTATCTACAGTTTAATATACGCTCTCAGGAGAGGCAATCTTTTAATGGGGACTGGGCCGTGTCTGCTTTGAAGAATATTTTTGGGCATTTAAATGGGCATTTAAATGGAATGGCAGGTGCTTACCTCGACATGGTTATAGGATTTGCAACTTGTCGAACACATTTTATGCAACTTGTCAACCCCCCACAGCCCAGACCCACACAAGTTGAATCAGCAACAGGTCAATGTGGACTCTGGCACACTAGCATTTGATCCTGATGGATGAATGTTGATCTAGGTCCAAAGTAAGGAAGTAGGTACCAAATGAGCAGAAATTGAACCTCACTTTGTGACCCAACGATGAATGTTGGCACTGTGGTCCGAATGATCACTGCAGAAGGGATACATTGTGTGAGAAACCCAAGGCCCCATCTGATGTCAGCCAGGGAGAGAAAAAAACGTGCCACATCACAAAACGTATTGTCTCCCTGAGTGTATGGCAACCAGACCATGATGTTCTAGTGAACGTGCCAATTAACTCACATGAAATCTTAAGCTCTGTTCGAGAGTTTCACCAACAACACTTTAAAGGTGGACAGTTTGATTGTTATATTTTGCTTGTGTTCATAGTTTTGGCTGGGAAACATCGGAAATACCACTCTTGAAAGAAAGTGTTTTCATTCTCCAGTCCACATCTTTCAACATATTGCCACACATTGAGCCTCATTATGATTGTGCTGGTGTGGTAATAATGAGCCGGTATTACCACATACTGGCACCGTACCACTCCGGCATACTCCAAGTTTGCCCGTAGGTTGGTGGATTTACCTCTAGCTCTGAGCTGGAGGTACCAATTATGGTGCCACTTGGAATCTGCAGGTAATTTTGGCAGACAAAGTGGCAGAAATGGTATTACAGTTTGCCGGTATCCCATCAGTAATACCGGTGGAATACGGGCAGACATGTAATGAGCCCACTGTCTTGTGCACCATATTACAGATCATTATGCATGTCAACCACTACTTGAACAGGACCAAACAGGCCTTCCTTGACAGTGTTTGGAACACCACTAAACATGGTACTGAAAGATCTTAACCCCAAGCTCTATGAATGAAATGGAAACTCTCATTCTTGTAATTTCAAAGATCAAATTTAAATGTATGCTTTCCAGACAAAACCACATGTAATTTGCCCATCCCTTGTGTCCATTCCTTGTCTCTGATGGTATCTAGTGATCGGGTCAGTCGGCATCACAGCCCATCAGTAACAGTAGAGGGTAAAAAGTGATGACACAAGACTGGAATTGAGTCAGTAATGGTCAGATTTGATTTGTAAGCAGTTCGGTCCACTTTGAGCGAGTAAGTCTCTAATGCTCCAGTTGGATTACAGCCTATTCGCAATAGGCATATTGATTCGAATAAGCTTGATCTTTTATGAGCCATAGTACTCTATTGATTGTGAGCTGTGTCGCGGCGGTTCAACTTCGGAAGAGAAAGTGAAACTGAACTACAAACTTCCTGTTTCCTATTGCTGCCTTTAGTGTGGTCTGAGACCAAGAGAGAGGAACAGCAGCCTGCAGCCACTGGGAAAGGGAGCTGGCTGTGTGTTTGTGTGTTTGTGTGTGTGACTTGAGAAATGGAGAGAGAAGAAGGGACTAGGAAGGTGGGAGGGTGCTGGTTTGGACTGTTGTTTCCTGCGGTACAGGAGCCTCCATCAGATACACCAGTGCTACAGCAAGGGCTCTCTGTTAGACTCAAAACATCTCAGAAGGAGGTGCCTCCAGGGTGTTCTGACTTTGGCACTACGTTACAGTTTTGGCAGCTGCTGCATGGGAGCCCCGCTCCCCAACAAAATCACCAAAAATGGGGTATGCAACGTTTGTTTGGAAGTGGTAACCAGGGAAATGGACCACATTTGACCAAATCTAGTATGCTGAGGCTCCTTGGAAGGAGACAAAGTATTTCTCAGCTACCTCAGCTGCCACACCTACCACCTCCTCGCAAAGGAGGAGAGGCCGGCAGCCGCTGTAAAGAAAGCCTGCCTCCCAAAGACTACAGAGACCACCAGGTGTCCTGGGACTTGTTCAGCCAGGTATGCAGCATTTGCCCTGCGGTTCTCAAGGGCTCCACGGCTAGGGAGGGAGGTGATACAAGGGTGGCACACCTCAAGGAACTTTATGATGGCACGTAGCAGACACAGCCAAACCTTGATAATTAATTTGTTTTTTATTTTTTTTCATCGCCCAAATTTACATTCCTCAGAATTTGATTATTCTCCCCTCAAAAAAATAAAACATGGATAACGCATCTGTAGTCCTCCCATCTCTAAACTATGAAATTAATGGTGTTAATATTATTGTTGCTCATTTCAATGGTAATCATTTTCTGATTATATTTTTCTGAGAAGCAGAGGAAAAGCTCCAGTGTGACTAGTTTGAGTGAGAATGAAACACATGCGCCATATTTTTTGGAGGGCCAGAAGGCAACCCTGAACTATTTAATTAGGGACCAAAAGACATAGTAGGTCCAGCTGCTGGAAGCATCCATTGTGGATAACATCCTCTTTTACAGTTATTAAGGGTAATTTCTGGTATGACAAACCTGTAAAAAGGCGCTCTTTCCTCTGGTATGAAAGCCCATACTACCGGAATGTTATTGCCAGGGAACTGCACATTTGGCCCAGCAGTGAATTAAGGGTGCAAACAAGAGAGAGCAGAAAAAAGTTCAGCCCAGAACACTTGAGTTTCATTTCATACAGGCAGCCAACCATACATGAAAGCCCGCAAAGTAAAGGTTGGAAAACGTCCACTTATACATTTTGTTCTGTATATGCAAAATGAATAAACCGACAGCAGAAAGAAAATGCTACAATGCTGCTGACAGTAAGCTAAGGTAGAATATCATGTATTGTAATGATCAACAAATCACAGTTAAAGTGAAACAATCTGCTTACTTTCCTTTTATAATAACAGACATTTTACAAATGAACATCTGCTGAATGAGAGCGAAGCTCAAATAAAGAGAGGCCTAGCCATAGTCGTGATTTGGGAGAGTGACCTGTGAATAATGGCAACCCAAACGTACACAGCAGAAAAAGGTAAACAGGCCCTGGAATGTAAGCGCATTTGAAAACAGGCGAATCTGAACATTGAATGAACACACAATGCAAGTTAAATCTAAACGCATTTAATGAAGCAATAAATAATAGAAAAATGGATAAGATATAATCCAACAACATGTTGTTCAACAAAACGGAATGGAAAACACATGGCATTCAAACATAGAGCAACATTAAGAAAACCTACCTGAATTGCTGCAAGGGCTAGATAAAGTATGCATCACCATGCGCACGAGAAAACAGGTGCACTGAACAGAACTACCTGAGACTGAAAGGAAACTCAAATGACCTCTCAGAAACACACCTGGAGCCACACTTGTGTGTTGGCTCAGAAGCACACTGGTGCTCTGACATAAACAAATCTAGCAAAAAAAAGCATTATGAAGGTGCTGCCAAATCGAGTTTCGGCTATATGTGGCCAAATTGATTTCTAAGGTCAGGCCTTCATCAGGGCAATCATCATGTTAACCTTGGTATAGACAGGTTTTGAATTCATTACTGCAAACAAATACATGCATTTGATGAAATGCTGGAAACTAACAACATGTGCACAAAGTTGTGATAATAGTTCCCAAGAGCTCTTTACATACCAAGTCATTCATAAATTCAGTTTATTCATTTTGCATATACAGAACAAAATGTATAAGTGGACGTTTTCCAACCTTTACTTTGTGGGCTTTCATGTATGGTTGGTTGCCTTTATGAAATGAAACTCAAGTGTTCTGGGATGAACTTTTTTTGTGCTCTCTCATGTTTGTACCCTTAATTCACTGCTGGGCCGAATGTGCAGTTCCCTGGCAATAACATTCCGGTGGTATGGGCTTTCATACAAGAGGAAAGAGCGCCTTTTTACAGGTTTGTCATACCAGAAATTACCCTTAATAACTGTAAAAGAGGATGTTATCCACAATGGATGCTTCCAGCAGCTGGACCTACTATGTCTTTTGGTCCCTAATTAAATAGCTCAGGGTTTCCTTCTGGCCCTCCAAAAAATATGGCGCATGTGTTTCATTCTCACTCAAACTAGTCACATTGGAGCTTTTCCTCTGCTTCACAGAAAAATATAATCAGAAAATGATTACCATTGAAATGAGCAACAATAATATTAACACCATTAATTTCATAGTTTGGAGATGGGAGGACTACAGATGCGTTATCCATGTTTTATTTTTTTGAGGGGAGAATAATCAAATTCCGAGGAATGTAAAGTTGGGCGATGAAAAAAAATAAAAAACAAATTAATTATCAAGGTTTGGCTAATTATTCAATTATTTCAACCACCAGAGAAACGCCCTCAAGGCCTGTGCCCCCACATCTCTGAAAGTAGAGCCTAAAAAAGCGCAGGTAGATAATGTTTGCATTGCTTATACATGAGTTACAGCCACCCACTTAACAAAATCGGAAAAAAAAGTAACCCCATGTTGGGTAATAAAAAACACAAGTATGCCATAGGAGTGATCGTTTCACTATTACACCCAATCACGGTAAACTGCAAGAGCGGTCATGTGTGTCAGCCACATTAATGGTATTAACTAGCATAATAACTAACCTCAGAAACGCTCAAGCTCTGTGGAGCGGGAGTCTCGTGGTTCATGAAGCATTCGATGCAGTATCGGAAAGAACTAAGCAGGTCATAGAGCCAGCACGGCTCTGTGAAAAACCTGTACGTCTGCAGGCATTGACTGTGTAAGGTAAATAAAGGACATGTTCAGTCAATAAGGACCCCATCAAGAAGGCTTCCACTTGTCCGTATAAGTATGAAAGAGTATAATGACAAGGGTCTCTCATCTTAGGGATGTGAGACTGTACAAGCACTGGCATAGTCACAAGCAACGCAAAACAAACACCTCATGTTGTCTGCACGAAATGTATATACATATATATATCATCTGATCTATGGAAGACGCTGTAGGCATGATAAATGGTATTGAAAGGACCTGGGCAAGCATTGGCAAAGTAAGTAGCCATCTTGGAGTGGAGACCTGAACATGAAACGATATGGGATAACACCATGTAACGTCCATGGATGTAATGTAAGGCAGCACGTACAGACTTGAAGATGTGTGAAAGGGAAACTAATCTAAAACTGAAAAAATGCAATAATGTCAAACCTAAATATGTGTATACTGGTACACTATGTTGGTCTGGAGATGGAAAGTGAAACTCTGAAAGTTACTGGTGTGAAACACACAGCCATAAGTCAAATCAGAACTGACCACTGGATTTCATTAGTTAACCCATCAAGGTGTGATTGATTCTAAACTTAAAATCCATCTTTGTTCTAACCTGAGAAGCCTCTCCTGGGTACTAAATTGGTGTGGGTCTGGTAGGAACCTGTCTTTAACCTAGATTCGATCTGAGTGACCCAAATCTTGATGTGTTGCATTAGGGGGGCTGCAGAGCCTGTTCTAATGCGTGATCTTTGTTCCCCATTGCTAATCGATACCTTCCTGATAGTCATCCCAAAATAGATCTTGGTGCAGGGGTATTTGACCATGTACACTACATTATTGGTGTTACAATTTGTCTGTGTTTTGAGGGTATACGTGACCGCTTTGTGAGCAAATACAGTTGAAGTCAAACATGCTTCACATGCCCTGCATGAACTGCATGGGTAATGACTGGCAATGGGTTGAAGAGAAAGATTCCAGCACCGTGAAAGAGTAGTCTGCTTGGGCCTCTCTTCCTGGAGCCTGGAATGTACTTATTGTCACTGATATTGCGGCCACGTTTCAAAGCAAACAAAGGTCGGCGAGAGGTGCAGCCGGTACTGCAAACAAGTGGCCAAAGTCTACGAATAAGCTGTTGGATGTGTGTGGTTTTAGGAGAGAAGGTATTCACACATACTAGACTGTCTTCGGTGGCAGGCCATGCCGTTGTGGTAGGTAGTTTGCTCCTATCTGTGTATTTAGCACGCTCAGCTGAATGCTTCCATAGGGTGTGGCGATATCCCCTATCACAGAATCTAGAGATCATGGAACTGGCATGCAGTGACAAAGCCTCCTGGAACGTACAATTGCGATGGACTCTCAAATGAGAGGTAAAAAAGGTGCTGCAAAGTGTGGCCTGACAGTAAACCACTAAAAGTAAACCAAAATAAAGCTCTTTTCTGAAATTAAAATCATTCAACTGCACAAATACTATACACTATTTAAAGTGCATTTGGGGATGAAATACATGTAAGTAAAGGTGTTTGGATGGTTGCAAGAATGGTATGATGTTAACCATTTACAGGCTCAAAAAGCAATGGCATGTCTTCATTATCAGCAAATCAGAATGCGGTAATGTCCTCTCAGCCACTACTAGAGATATCTGTTTCCCATCCATCCTCCATGTTTTGGTGTCAGACATGTAGCAGTAGCAGTGAATGTCCTTATCCTACATGTTGTGTCAGCTGTGGGTAGATGACAACCCAAAGGCTGCCATGATTAAGTGGTCATGATGTTTGTTTTCAAAGGTACAATAGCTTTGCTTGCTGTTCTAATACTGTAACGGGTTATCATCCCTTTGCAACAGTTAAGAGTCCGGTAAATGGTCTTCCTTCTGGTCTTGTTGATGTGTTATCAGTGTTCAAGATGCCAGAGATATGTGAGAATTTTGTCACTCACCATTTCCTCTTGATAGGTTATGACTGCACTGGTCATGTAGCTTTCCTCTGGTATCAGTGATGTTGTGTCCATTGGATCAGTCAATCTAGACATTCCTATTGTGGTAGGCACATTTAGAGTGCCTGCAGCTTTTCTTGCTGCCTGCTTTTGTCCTCCAACTGATGTTGCACATTCTGCAGCAATTGATCCTTGCATGCTTTCAAAATGCCTCCGCCTCATTATGTTTGTTGGTAATCCATCTTCAAGGACACTGGGTGACTTAAAGGTTGCATCTGTCACCTTCAATTGTGAGTCCAAAGATAAATCTAGACGGTACTTGATGTTACATTTCAATATAACTTTCAGTGCATCTTCACGCAAGTTTGTAAGCAGGTATATCAACAGTTATGCCAACTCATCATCACCTAAAGACAAAAAAGAACCCTATTAGGGAACTCCCGTCCCCTGCACTCTATTAATCGCTTAAACAAGCTGAATAAAGGTTTATTCCCAAGAGGGGAATCAGAGTAAATGGAGTAAATCAATTTAAAGTGCAATGAAACAACATAGTAATTCAAGATATCTGTTTAGTATCGAAACATATTCATCAATTCAACGAAGAGTTGGTTATCCAATCTGGATTTATTTTTCAAAGAGCAAATGCCCAACGCGTTTCGAGATAATGTTCTCTTCATCAGGGGCTGTAGTTATTCGTTGTGTCAATCACAGTAACTCTAGAGAAGTATATACAAAATAATAATAATGTCAATTTACATAATAATGATATCGACTTAATGTTTTAAAGACAGTGATTTATCCAATAAATCATATAAGTTCTTAAAGCAAAAGGTAGTACACTAATTAGAGGAGTCTGCAATCATGTTATAAAGTAACAAGGAACAAGAGTTAATATCGCTATAGCAGAGTCTTCATCCTAAACAATTATAAATCAAATGTAAGAAAAAATAGACTATTGCAAGAACCACTAGGTGTATAAAGAGTAATAAACATACCGTATGTTACATTAAAGGATAGACTGGGTCATGTCGTTACACAAGTGTAACCTCAAAAGAACTAAAACGACTCAAATACAATACTCCTAAAAAAATCAACATTAGGAAACATCAACTCAAATTGATAAAAGAATTGGCAGAAGACTCATCTATCACACTGAAACCAGCCGATAAAGGCGGCGCCTTAGTACTGATGGATACCAACTTTTACAACTCTGGATGCCTTAATTTATTGAATGACCAAGGCACATATTTGGTATTGGACTCTGACCCTATCCTGGCCATTAAAGACACTATTAAGAAAGCAGTCGAGAAAGCATCAGAAATGGATTGGATTTCTGACCACACCTGTGACTTCCTCATTAAAAAATTTCCAGTGACCCCGGTTTTTTATGCTCTTCCAAAAATCCATAAAGACAAGACTAAGCCACCATTCAGACCTATTGTTGCGGGGACTGAAAGTGTGTTTCACCCCCTAGCTACTTATTTGGATCAAGCACTCCAACCATTGGTCCAACGGACATCCACTTACCTGAAAGACACTGCTCATTTCCTTAGAGTTATCAATGAAGTACAAATTGACAATTCCACATCTATTCTATTTACACTAGATGTTAACAGCCTGTACACCTCTATCCCTCACCAACAAGGGATAGAAGCGCTGGAATGGTTTCTTTTAAAACACAGAAACACCAGGATACACAAAGTATTTGCTATGGAACTTATTCACATCATCTTATTCAACAACTATTTTAGGTTCAATGATAAATTCTATCTACAAACGGCAGGCACATCGATGGGGTCACCAGTGGCCCCTTCTTACGCAAATATTTTCATGTTCCATTTTGAAGAGACCTATGTATTGAACACAGAACCGTGGAAAACCAAGATAGCTTTATGGAAAAGGTTTATAGATGACATCTTTGGTATCTGGCTAGGCACCAAGGATGAACTCAACCAGTTCTTCCAATATTTAAACAATTGCCTTGAAAGAATTACCTTCACCCTAGAGATGGGCACACCTAACATTCATTTTCTGGACATTAATATTGGAATCATTGGTAACAATCTACAAACCAGTATTTACAGGAAACCCACGGATTGTAACAGTACACAACGATTTGAAAGTTTCCACCCAACCCACTTGAAGGACAACTTACCCTTCAGTCAAATGTTACGTCTCAAAAGGATTACATCTGACACTAATAAACTACAAGGAGAATATGAGGATATGAAACAAAGGTTTATCAAGAGAGGCTTCCCTGACGCCACCGTTGATAAAGCTATCAGACGTACCGCGACTCTTTCAAGATCCAACCTACTGGAAGATAAACCTAAGAAGATTAATACCAGACTCATCCATTCATTGAAATTTTCCAGTCAGAGCTATCAGATCAAGAGAATAATAACCAAGAATTGGGACCTCATCAAAGCAGACCCTAATCTTAACAGATTATTCCCTGAACCGCCTATGTTGGCATATAAGAGAGGAAAGAACTTGAGGGATAGTTTGGTTAAAGCTGAAAAGAAAACATCATCAGTACAAACGACTTTGAGAAAACAAAAATCTGGAACTTACCCATGTCTACACTGTCAGCATTGCCCTAACATAATTAAAGGTGAATACATTCGACACCCTAACAATGGTAAAAAAATATTCCTATCAGATCATGCCACTTGTGACAGCGAAAATGTCATTTACGCCTTAAGATGTCCCTGTGGGAAATACTATGTAGGCAAAACTAATAGGAAAGCGAAAGAACGCTGGACTGAACATAAGTCGAATATTAGAACACAGAACGACAAATCACCAGTCTTTAGACACTTTGAGGAGAACGGTCACAACATTTCACAACTTAGATGGGTTATTTTAGAAACAGTACATTCTCTACCAAGAGGAGGAGATTTTGCTAAGAAGTTAGCACAAAGAGAACTGTACTGGATCCATAAATTGGACTCAGTTAATCCCAAAGGACTTAACGAAGATTTCTACCTAGGTCCTTTCCTTTGAAACACCTCTCCTTTAACGCAACCTCCTTTTTCCTCCATTGCTGAGATCTGCTCTATCACATCGATAGCCTTTAAGTCTAAATATAGGCATCAACTTTTCCCCCCCAGAGGTATTAGAATTCAGTTTTGGCTTCGCATCTGAGCTAATCACATTTAACCTCAACAGATTGTGCACTCATCTGATATGAGGCAGAGTACAGCATACCTTGTTTATCATATTGATACTATTTATTTACTTGACTTCTATGGATGACTTTTCTAGTATGTTTACATTTACAAATGCATATGTTTTTTATGTATAACATGTCATATCTGGCTACAAATGTCTAATATATCTATGCAGTTTAGTATTTGCACCTCCTATGTATTATCTCTAATGATATTCGGGTTAATCATTTTTGAAGGTTTAAATATACCCCTGCAATGACACTAGTTTTCTTAATTACATCTGTTGTTAGACTCCCTTCACACGTACTTTCCCATGTATACAGACTTTTTGAGAATATTAAACGAACCAGACTAATTTCTTTAAATGACACTCCTTATTAGACTCCCTTCATACGCATTTTCCTGCATACATATACCTTTGTGTCACATTTAATGACTCAGGTAAACTTTACACATCCAGCTTTTCACATTCAGCCGTATTTACCTCTTGGCCACTTTTTGCTACCAGACTCGTCTCTTTAAACGGACGTATACATGGTGTTTACATTGGCGACGTCATGTGCGTTACAGCGTGATGACGTCACAATAATGACGTATATATTAACCGCCATGTTTTTTGGAGGCCTATAGCGACTGCGGAATCTCCCCGCTCCTACCTGTCTTTCCTGCCTTACAAAGACTACAGTAAGTTACTTATTCTAGGACAGGGCCAGACTACTATAACCCTATTTTTCAATTTTGACGCTAGTTGGATACTCTTGACACTGTAGACCTGTTTGGTCGTTCTATTTGTAACGAGTGGCGCCTCCATCTTTTAGGTACCGCGCACAGACTGAAAATACTGTTCTCCTTTGACACCAACACGTCCCCTCAGCCTCTGAGGGATTCAGATACAAGCAATTCTTGTTTGGCTAGTAAGTTAACAGACTTTCTTCTTCATCTATCAATTTTTACTTGATTCCAAAGCACAGTGCTCATTTAGTATCTTCTGCCTCTTTGGTTATACTATAGGGGACCCAGACAGCTACAACTTGTTGGGATGACACACTTGTGTAACGACATGACCCAGTCTATCCTTTAATGTAACATACGGTATGTTTATTACTCTTTATACACCTAGTGGTTCTTGCAATAGTCTATTTTTTCTTACATTTGATTTATAATTGTTTAGGATGAAGACTCTGCTATAGCGATATTAACTCTTGTTCCTTGTTACTTTATAACATGATTGCAGACTCCTCTAATTAGTGTACTACCTTTTGCTTTAAGAACTTATATGATTTATTGGATAAATCACTGTCTTTAAAACATTAAGTCGATATCATTATTATGTAAATTGACATTATTATTATTTTGTATATACTTCTCTAGAGTTACTGTGATTGACACAACGAATAACTACAGCCCCTGATGAAGAGAACATTATCTCGAAACGCGTTGGGCATTTGCTCTTTGAAAAATAAATCCAGATTGGATAACCAACTCTTCGTTGAATTGATGAATATGTTTCGATACTAAACAGATATCTTGAATTACTATGTTGTTTCATTGCACTTTAAATTGATTTACTCCATTTACTCTGATTCCCCTCTTGGGAATAAACCTTTATTCAGCTTGTTTAAGCGATTAATAGAGTGCAGGGGACGGGAGTTCCCTAATAGGGTTCTTTTTTGTCTTTGTGTAATTGTACAACCCATATGCCAGGGTTGATTTCTTTTCTCCCCTGCACCTTGAATTACTCTTAAATAGATCGCTCTATTTCATAATAGAGTACCATAGACACATTGAAGTCAGTTTTACATTCTGAGTGTCAGGTGTGTTCTTTCCAGTTAACTCATCATCACCTGCCATGTGTTAGAAACCTGAAGGTATTTCACTCACTAGTTCCTGGGGATCTCTGTCTCAGGTGGCCAGGGCACAGCCATCGCTATTGGATCCAGTTCCTGGGGGTGAACCAGTGAGGGAGGATCACTAGATGAAGGGTCCTCAGGGAGTGTAAGTGGGACAACGAAGGGTGAGATGGTGTATCCCTTCCTTATGACACCCTTTCCCCATCCTGCCCAACAGGATGCTCAGAAACTCTACACCTGCCCCCCTTTTTCAAATGCAAACACTTTTTCACAGCATGAACGACAACTGACTAATGCCCGAGCTGCTACCTGACATGTCCCAACACAAGTGTCAGGCAGAGACAGGCAATTGCCGACAACTACACACACCTGACTAACCTTTGCCTTCCCCATAGGGATAAAAGGTGGAGCACAGGAGCACACTCCGAGTAAGGCCAGAAGCACAAGGAAGCAGCCATTCCAGGACAGCAGTTCAAATAGAGGAGAAAGGCGGCGAGACCTGAAAGGATATCAAGGAGCGAGTTGTCCTTGCCCTTTTCAACCCAATGCCGCAAAGCCTCCGATGAGAGCAACATAAGACCGCGAATCGCAGCTGACAAATAGTGTAACAGATGTCAGCCGTACATGGCACCCTCCCACACTGATAGCCAGAGCAGGTAGACATGGTTGCCATCATGGTACCATCCTTGACTCCATCGGCAAAGGAACCGTCAATGAGTTCAGCACAGCCGGTGAGTCGGAAGAACCTAATAGTTGACTGGACTGTGTTAGGCTCAAAATTGCAGTGACAGCATTCAGAAGATAAGTAGACACATTTGGTACCAGAGATAGAGTGGTCCGGCACCACACGGGTGCTCAATCAAATGTCTTTGGCTGGTACCCCTCTCCTGAATAAAGAGACTGTGTTGAACATTGTGAGTAAAGAAACTATACATACCAAGAGGCCATATGGAATGCTGGTATAAGGTGTTAAGGTGCTCATACAAGGGTCAGGCCAAATCAATTGTACAATCGAAAAGCCCTTGACACATTGCAGACCTTTTTGATACTGTGAAACAGGCATTTGCGCCCAACTGAGGGGAACACTGTGCGATCTGTGATGGTATGAAGCCCACGCTTGCCGTAGGCTAACAGAATGACCCGGCAAGACATGATAGCCCTTAGGAAGTCTCTGTTTAAAATTGGCAAAGTGTGTTCAGTAGTCTGTGCCTGAATGAGGGGGACCTAACGTGAACATTGTGTGATTGTTTAAAAAGACAATAAGGCTTTTGAATATTGCCAATGAAGAGATGATTGAAAGGTGGTAGTGAACCCGACAGAGGGACGTCACTAGCAAAGCATAGGGAAGTGAATCCCACTCTGGTGTTAAAGCTAAGCAAAGTACATTAACACGACAAGTATTAACCCGAGTGAGGGATGTCCACAGTGAGTGGTTGGTCTGAGCCCGACTGAGGGAGGCTGATGACTGAGCGATGGATCGGAGCCTGGGTAAGGGGGTTCCAAGGGTCAAGGGTTAATTACCCGACATGAAGTTCAACAGAAGGAACTTTTATTTTGTTGTTTTGGCATATCAGGCCCTCTGAAGCAAGAGACTTTGCATGAGAAGAGAATTGGGCACAAACAGCCCTGATACTGAGAAAAAGAACTGTAAGCTTGTGCCGGAGAGATCCAGGAGTGTGCTGTGCTCGAGAGTCCCACCTTGTCCCGTGCTAAAAACAGGGTGAATGGAAACCCCGGCCATGACATCCTGACTTATTATTTTGTGAACACTTCTTTCTTTTCTTGTGAACATTATCCCACACTCTTTTGTAGCATAACGGTAACGATTGGCAATAGGTTTTTTAGTATAGTCCCTTTTTATTTGACTAGACTCCACTAGGACTGTATTATTATTATTTGATGGTTGCAGCTTGCTCACATTTTAGATTTAAGTTTAGATTAGGGATTTATCTCACCCATTTTACAGTTCAATAAACACCCTTGCACTGTGATCACTTGTGTCTGTCTTACTTTGATGCCATACCTTCCTTACACATGTCAAGTGCCTTTGCCATGTTGGAGAGATTTATTTAATGCAGGTATACCACAGAGTGAACCTCACTGAGTAGCGCACACTGATTGCTATGCTGATTGGTAGCCTCCTCAAGAGGTTGCAGTACAGGAAGACACTGGACAGCAACTTCAAATGACTTGGAGTTAAGAAAGACTCACCTAGTGCTCTCCTCTATGTGTTGCAGTAGCCCAAGATGGAATTGCACTGCCCCTACAGCCTTACCAACATGTGCAAAAAGGAGATCCTCTGAGTGTCCACTAAGATCTTCAGGTTATGCTGTGGCAACCTGTGGTGCACCTATAATTGGTGCAGGGGATGTTTTGCAAGGGAAGCACGGCTAAAATGGTTGTTGATCCTCTGTGCCACTGGGACCATTTCCTTTACAGGTGGACAGTTGTTAACAAAGTGCGTGATGACCAGGTGTACAACATGTGCAAAACAGGCCAATTCTAAAGGCAGCAATGACATTTGATCCATATTCTGCCCTGACAAAAACCCACCATAAATTATGAGGCTTTAGTCACTCTCCCTGTAACTCATTCACCTTCTGCCAGATGTAAATTCTCCTGTGGCTTATGCCCTGAAATTCTTAAAAGCGAATTGTAGTCTATGGTTAGACATTAGGAAAATGGAAAACTTGATCAACTTTACAGTCCACTTTGCAAAAAAGATCACAAAAAAGTCTTATTTCACCATTTTCGCGTGTGTGTGTGTGGGCGCGTGCATGTGTGCTTGAGTATGTATGTGTGTGTGTGTGTGTGTGTCCTTATTTTCTCTGGGTGTCCCTTGTTTTTTGCCTCACAATTTCTGGTTTGCAATTTTCATGTTCTGTCATATTTCTTAGTTAATTCATGTTGGATAAAGCAGGACGATGGCACACCACTTGTGCGTGCCCTTGAAAGTGGGTGACTTTATGCCATAGTATGAGGGGTTTTACACCTCATATGAGTAGATATCCCCAAAATGGAAGAGGGTATATTGTCATATGTGTGGGCCTGACTCAAGGACACAGGCCATGCAGCATCGCTGGGCTTCCAAGGGAGAGGATGTGGCATTGTGGGCAGACTCATAAAAAGGAGGAGTAGAGGAACAGAAGACAGCAACATTGAGGAAGGCTCCCTTGAGCACAGATGGAGCACTGTAAGACTTTGCAGATTTTGAAAGGAATGACTGATGTGGTTCACACATGAAGATTAAATGGTGAAGGTCATGCAGGAAGAGGGGGAATTTGTTGCACGTACCCTGGTGGAGTTTTCGGGAATCATTCCTGACTTGTTTACTCCACTTGAATAGGAAGAGGAAATGGTCTCAACCCTCCGGTGTGAGAGTGCAAATGAAGGGGAGGTCCAGGAGGAAGAACAGGTTGGGGAGAAGCCTTAGGATAAGAATTAGCCCGATGTAGTGGCACAGGAGACAGTGGAAGTAACTGAGGTAGAGGAAGAGGATGAACAGGCAATGGAGCAGTGCCATAAGCCTTCCAGAATAGAAGTGGCAAGCCAGGTACAGGCCCAACAGAGTTTACTGGTGTCGTTCCCTGAGCTCGAGCGATGATTTCTTGTGTTGTGAGTCCCAGATTGTACACCAGAGTGTCACCCATTGACTTCTGTGGAGTTCAATCACTTCAAGAGATGGACAGTCAATCATGATCCTAGTCTATCCTCCCGGAATATCTGTACCTTTCTCCCACCACAAGTGTCATGTCACTATCAACACAATAGCACAAGCTACACTGAGAGATGCTCTGCTTCACACTGACCCGGAGTATGGCCTAACAGCACATACGCTGTTCATTCAGTTTAAGTCAGACTTTGACAGCCTGACATATACTGCCTCCCTGAATGTCTGAGTGTCACATGAGCATGTCAAAAACTGCACAAGATGCATTGAGGAATGTTTTGTTCCTCCCTACATTGTCACCCAAGTGTTTCCCCCTCTGAGGCGAAGAACCATAAAAGGAACTGAAAAGAAAAAAAAGAATGAAGGATATCCAGCACATATTGCTGCATGGGGGCCCTTCAAACAAGAGAAAAAGGTATGTTGGCAGGGGCGCAAGCAGAATGCCGGTGGGGAAAGTTAGCCCGGCCCTCAAGACAGAAGGTCAAGTTGGCGCTCTGCTCAGTGCCTCATGAGAAAAAAGAGATTACCTGGTTGCTCCTACCTGCTTTCACCTTCATGTCCCAGGTGTAGACTTCATCACTGTGTTGCACGCTCCAAGTGTGGCACCACACCTTGAATTACTGCTGCAAACCCAGGATCCTTCATTGGTGCTGCCTGTGAGGATGTGGAGCACCCGATGTTACTGTTGACTCCCAGGCTGTTCCTCACATATGCTGCGCTCCCCACACAACGAGGGTAGCGCTGCGGGGCCTGAGCCCTGCCACAGGCGAACCACAAAGACTTATAGGGCCACTGCTGACAGACGCAGTCCAAGTTGAGAAAGTGACTGGGGTCTCCCACCCATGGTACAAACAATAACAGACTTCTCCTGACATATGGGACACAGCGTAATACTTACTCAAGGGACGCCTAGGCTTTTCCTATGTAACTGAGCTGCACTTAACATACCCAATTCAGACTGCAAATTCCTTGCTGCTGTCCTACTTGCCAGCAGACTACCCAGAATCAGCAAAACCAAGTCTGCAGCAGAAACGTCCTTGGGACAGCCCTGGCCAGGCTGTCTCCTAAGTACGGATTGTGAAACCATTGTCATTATAGACCCCCACCACGGGAATTATTTTGCTGCACTTCTTATTGGTAGTCCACACCCAGTCACAACCTCATGGAATGTCTTCTGGTACTCTAAAATGTAGAGAGAGAGTCTGGGTCTGAAGTCATTGGGCCTCATTACACAGTAGGCGCTAAGGGATTACCGGTACCGGTAAGGTCACCGGTGCTGGTAATCCCTTAGCGCCCTACTACGAGGTCCCTCAGCGGGTCCCGTCCTTAATGCCTGGTCTGACCAGGTGTTAAGAACGGGACCCGCTAAGGGACTTCAGAGCTAATAACGGTACCGCAAATTGTGGTACCGTTATTAGCTCCTTCCCCATTCCCATTGAGCCCTATGGAGGCTCGAATGGGAATGGGGAATTGTATTTGTCATGGGGACTTACTGGGTCCTCCAGGGTCGGAATGACCCAGTAGGTCCCCATACCGCCTACCCGGACCCGGTATGCTGTAAGGGAGTAGCCGTGCCACTAATAGCGGCATGGTTACCTCCTACCATGTAAAGAGGCCCATTGACTCTAAATTGCTGGTCAGGTTTATTTATTGTTCTTGGTGGATGGCTACTGGCTATCTTTGGTCTCAATCACATTGATCTCAGAAATGACTCTTTCCATGGTGGCCTTGTGGTCTCTAATAGAGCCGCATTGTCACCGGCTAATGGCCAGCCTCCAGTTCCTGGTAATTTTTCAGCATACCTGGGATCAGCTTCACTCATTCACAGGCCCAGGTGGACCAGACCTCTAACCATCCTGGCCCAGTCTGCTCTGTAGTTCAACCCTGCTTGCCCCAGCTCCAAACATACCTAGTGTTCTCTGGCTTATGGATTCTAGTTGGCAAAATGGTTTACTCTTCTCACCCTCTCTCTTCTTTTCTGCAATACTCTTTCTCTTTTTTGTTCCTCTGATCTCCACACAATTCCTCCACCCTCTGAACCCATCCCTCCTATATATATATGTGTATATATATATATTCAGTAAAAAAACAATGTTAAAGGGATGTTATGGTTCAAAGTAAAACCGAAAAACCCCTGAAATTCGGCAGTTATGGTAAGATAAGCAACCATAACTCGCGCCACCGTGCACTGCTACAGAGGATCAACAACCATTTTAGCCGTGCTTCCCTTGCAAAACATCCCCTGCACCAATTATAGGTGCACCACAGGTTGCCACAGCATAACCTGAAGATCTTAGTGGACACTCATAGGATCTCCTTTTTGCACATGTTGGTAAGGCTGTAGGAGCAGTGCAATTTCATCTTGGGCTACTGCAACACACAGAGGAGAGCGCTAGGTGAGTCTTTCTTAACTCCAAGTCATTTGCAGTTGCTGTCCAGTGTCTCCCTGTACTGCAACCTCTTGAGGAGGCTACCAATCAGCATAGCCATCAGTGTGCGCTACTCAGTGAGGTTCACTCTGTGGTATACCTGCATTAAATAAATCTCTCCAACATGGCAAAGGCACGTGACATGTGTAAGGAAGGTATGGCATCAAAGTAAGACAGTCACAAGTGATCACAGTGCAAGAGTGTTTATTGAACTGTAAAATGGGTGAGATAAATCCCTAATCTAAACCTAAATCTAAGATGTGAGCAAGCTGCAACAATCAAATAATAATAATACAGGGGAAAGCTACAACCATCAAATAATAATAATACAGTCCTAGTGGAGTCTATTCAAATAAAAAGGGACTATACTAAAAAACCTATTGCCAATCCTTACCGTTATGCTACAAAAGAGTGTGGGATAATGTTCACAAGAAAAGAAAGACGTGTTCACAAAATAATAAGTCAGGATGTCATGGCCGGGGTTTCCATTCACCATGTTTTTAGCACGGGACAAGGTGGGACTCTCGAGCACAGCACACTCCCACAGCCATTTTTTGCAGATGCTTGACAGACACCTGTTATTTTGTATTTTTATTTTTATTTTTCTTACTTTACTCCTAAAATCTTCACATAACCTTCTCCAAAGCAACCCTTACATTCCAAAACAGAATGGCATTTCCAATAAAAGATAAGGAAATGCCATCTTCTTTAAAATAAACAGCATTACTAGAATCAATATTCTCATTATTACAGAAGAACATACCAGCTCTAAGCATGAAGGCACACATGCCTTGGTTGATTACACACCTAACATTGTTTTGCTGAGGACAAAAAACAGAACTATTGTCCCATATTGCCCTAGGTACTAATCCAGAAAATATTACTTTGGCATTTGGAAGGATGTTCATTACTGCTTGAACCAAGTGTTCCAAATCTGCCAACAAAGTAGGGGCACTGTCATAGCCCAAATGGAAAGCAACATAGTGCAAAACTACCACATGGGGACTGTTGATCCTGCCCATATCTTCACAAACTTGTACAATTCCCTGTACATTGCAATCAGGCACAGTGCTCCACACCACCTCCACTCCTTTAACATCAAAATTCTTTGCAACATGTCTGCATTGAGCATACTGTTGTAAACCATGCACAAACATATTTCCGAGCACCAACACCCTGACTTTCTCCACTTCTGCCATCTTCACTACACACACTCTCTTTGAACACAAATCCACAACCTCAACATCTGATTGGCTGATCCCTACAGTCTTCTTTCCATGCTGGATTTGCAGGAAAACCCCGTAGCACGCCCTGTCCGCAGACCGCATAACTCTTAGACAGCCCTTCTACCATTTCCACTTAATTCTCTGTGCCATTCCCTCATTGGATACAGCTAAGCAGGCACACAATACAGAGAACGTCCTCAGAACACCCCCATTTTGTTTATTTTCGAACATTTCAGGACACCGCAAGTGTTCTTAGAACACATTCAACTTGCCAGCGAACAATACGGACAATGTCCTCAGAACACCCCCATTTTCTTTATGTACGAACATTTCAGGACACCGCGAATGTTCTTAGAACACTTTCAACTTGACACCGAATCCATTCTGTTTATTTACGAACATTTCAGAACAGCCATGTTGTCCGCAGAAAAATCGAACACAACAAAAGTGTCTAGCACATAAAAAAACAGAACATTGAACCTATCTCATACTCCCTCACCCTCCCCAAACACTCTTACACACCAACACACTCCACTAAATACAATTTTTAATCCAAGTTTCACTGCGCTGTCCGCAGTCGTCCGCAAATGAAAGATGACGGGCGCCACAGAAAATCTGACGCGCTTCACGCACCACGCCGTCCATTCAGCGAACACATCCCATGTCCGCGGACATCACGCAAGCCGCTCGGCCAATCAGGGCACTGTCCGCGGAGCGAACTGGGAAGTCCGTCCGCAGAGCGAACGGAGATATCACTAATTTTTTAGAGATATCACTAATTTTTTTTAGCCTTACATTTTGGTCATTTTAAAAAAAACTACTGGACGGATTTACACCAAATTTGCAAAAGTACGCTTTCGAGACCAAGCCCCCGCTCCTGCCGCAAATTTGGTGTAAATCCGTCCAGCGGTTTGGGCTGTAGTCATGCGCAAAGTTTTTTCCCATTATGTCTATGGGAAAAAACAAAAGTTTTGGGACCCCCCCTATAACTTTGCCCCCCCTGGACCAAACCTCTCCAAACTTCGCACGAGAATTCAGAGTGGGCCATATACTTTTTTTGCAAAGAGGGAGCGAAGTTATAAGCCACCCAAAAATGCTCTACCTATGGAAACACCAATTTAACCATAACTACATGGACGCTACCGCGTCCATGTAATATATATATATCCCTCTTTCTACATTCCATCTTCTCTTCTTCTCTTTTCTCTTGTGGTAATCCCCCTCACTTTCTCTTTTCTTTGATGGTTTTCTGTCTCTTTCGTCCTCATTCTCATCCCTTTCCCTGCTCTCGGTCTGGTCTCGCTCATTCTATCTACTTGCCATCCACCTTCAGCTTTCTGTCCTCCCATACTTTCCATTCCCTTTTTATACCCCTCCCCAATGTAGGGGCCCTGATAGGGGAAGGGGAATTGGGAGCGTGTGACATGGGATCAAACTGTTTGATTGGGTCAGCCCTAATCGAAGTATAACCTTTCCATGTGGGGATGTTTGCATTTATACATGGGCTGCAGTTCTGCGGACTGTGGGCTATGTACGGGTCTGGCATCCCAATTCTGACAAGACCCAGACTCCAGCACGGCACCAAAGGTGCCCTCAATATGATTTTTTATCACCCAGGTGTCCTTTCATCTTGCTGTCCTGAATAAGGTTTGCAGTGTATTCCATTACTGCGCTGAAGTATCTGTGAATGAGCAGACGCATTGTTCCCGTGAACCCATGCGCCCGTTGTTTGATTTGTTTTGTTGTGTCAGGACTATGATGAATCAAAAACCAGTTAATTATTGAATGGTCCGAACCCACTCCTCTAATAAGAGAAAGAAAATAAATATCCCTAATATGTGAGCATTGATTGGAACTAATCCATGCTTTGGCGAACAAACCCAGCACAACATGATTGATTATATTAGGTCGTTTGTGTATTTGTATGTAGACTGCCTCCCAAAGATGCCCCCTGTTCATTGACTCATTGCTCACTCCTCGGGGCAAGCAAATTCTTTATGTCTATATTTATAGACATAGGGCCTCATTCTGAGTTGGGCGGTAAGGGTTAATGGCACCGGTAAGGAGACCGGTGCCGGTAAACCGTTACCGTCCAATTCCGAGTTCCCTTAGCGGGACAGCAGAGGAAGTGTGGACTGACTCGGAATGAGGCCCATAGATGCTCCACTGCACCCTTTCACGATGGCACACTATTCTATATGTTCCCTAAACGTCATTTCCCTTCTTAAAATAAAATGTCAGAACTCTAGCACACCAGCTTGAAATCAGGGCTCTGAATCCTGAATGATCCAAATGCTTTTTTCCTGATGAAGACCCTAGCATCACGGTGTGCAATATGGATTAATATATGTGCATTTCATCCTTCTTTTGTATTTGTATTTATTTGAAGAAGCTGGGATGTCAATTTTTATCAGAAATGACTTAAAGTAGCTCATTGACAGATGGTGGAAGAAAGATGGCAAGAAATAATGATCCAATTTATGAGGGTGTAAAGAAGTTAGGACATGTATCAGAGACAAATGAAATCAAACGGAAACAAAATGTAAATGAGAAGACAGGTCAGTTACAAAGGTAACAGCGACCTAAAGAGGCAATCATTCAAACTAAAGAGGAGTACTAACTAAGCCCTGAGCTCGGGGACATTACCACTTCAGTATAGGCCCAAGTCGAGCAAGGGCCTTAACACAGGCTCTGGGTTGTTAACTGAAGTAGCAATACACCCCAGTGAGGGGCTTATTTCTATTAGTACCCCAGCCCGTTAGACTGGGGTACTAAAAGTGTATTTTCTCAGTTGTGAAACGCCACAGCATTTTGCAACTGAAAAAAGAGAAACCAAAAATAAAGATGGCTGCCATGGAGCAGGATACATAGTCCTTTCTCCCTTTTCATGGTGGCAATCTAAAAAAGTAAACAAACGAGATGGCCACCATGGAATGGGGAGAAGGACCTACGTTTAGTCCCTTCTTCATTTCCATGGTGGGCATTAAAATAATAAAAACATTGAAGATGGCCGCCATGGAATGAAAGAAGAGACTGCACAAAGTCCCTTCTCCTTTTCCATGGTGGCCAGAACATCAAGGGATGCCACAGTGACTGGTGGGACTGGTGTCTTGTTGGGCTGGTAAGGGCTCAGTGAGGGAAAATCACAATGCTTGTTGCAAACTGATTGACCCTTACCGGGTACTAATTACTCACTGGAGGCAGTGGTGGTTTCAGGTAGGGAGGATGGGAAGAGGGCAGGGGGGGCTCCGTCTTTCGCAACTAAGTCAAGTGTAAGCCGAGGTTTGAAGAGATCCACAGTTGGTCTGGCTTTGATTGTTATGAGTAGCAGTTTCCAGTGGAGCGGGGTGAGTAGCGAGAAAGAGCGAAAGCAAGAGGAGTGAAAGACAGGGTATGAGATGGTAAGGTTGAGTTAAGAGGAGGATCAGAGGGAAGAAGATGGTGAAAAATCTGAGATAAAATTAGACAGGTACTGAGAAGCAAGACCATTGATATCTTGGTAGAGTAGGAGAGGTATTTGGAACAATAGCTGTTATGCATGAAGAGCCATCCAACATGGTTTGAGTAGGTAGAACTGGGGTAGGATCTGGGTAGCTTGTAGAGAGTGCGGGTGGGAAAGCTGAGGAATTTGTCTAGAGGAAGGAAGGAATAGAGAGGAAGGCCAAGGAGTAGGCTTAATCTGGTTCGCTGAACACAAAGGTGAATATTCAAGTTCTTGTCGAGTGGTTAATAGGAAAAGGATGAATTTCCTGAATGTAGAGGAGGTTCATATGAGCAGCAAAGGCATTGGCTGTGATGAATTGCTGCCATCATAGGTCGCTATCAAAGAGGACCACAAGATTTCGAGCCTTCGACGAGGGAGAAAGAAGTTCAGGTGGGAAGGAGATAAGAATGGAGAGGGTATGGATGATACTGAAAGCTGGAAGAAAAATGACTTCCATTTTTGAGGAGTTCAGCATGAGGCAGCAGAGAGCCATCCAGTGACAAATTGCCGTGAACCACTTTGTAATCTGCTACGAGATGGTTGGCGAGAGAGAAAAGAGTAAAATGTTTGAATGCCATCAGCAAAAAGGTGTAATGAAAGCCAAAGGATGAGATACATCTACCTGGAGCAGAGGTATAGAGGGTGAAGAGCAGAGGTCAAATAAATGATCATTGGAGAGCAATAATAGGGAGAGAAGTGGGATCAGAGGTTTGCAAGTTCAAAAATATTTTAAAGGATCGACCTTCCAGGTAGCAAACGATCCAGGCAAGAGCAGATTTGTGAAATTCAAGGTACTGGAAAGTGAGGAGAGTGGAGTTGTCGACAGTGCCAAAAGCAGCGCAGAAGTCTAAAATAATGTTTATAGAAGAGAGTTTGGAGTGGTGAACATTACAGAGAATGTTCAAGACATGTATGAGTGCATTTTCGGTAGAGTGCATACTATGGAAGCCAGCTTGAAGTGGAACTCCAAGGCTTTTATCCTCAAGGTACTAGGTCATCCGGTCAAAGAACATTATTCAGGACATTTGAATAATGGGGAAGGAAAGAAACTTGGCAATAGTTTGCTGGGATGTTTGTGACAGCAGAGAGTTTCTTCCATAGGCGAAAGACAGTTTTAGTGGAAAGAGTGGTTAAACATCTTAGAGAAATAAAGGCAAGTGATTGAGACTACATTTTTAACTTTTTTGGCAGTAAAAGTGTTGATAGGATCGCAAGATGAATTGGCACTGTAAAGGATGGATGATAATTCAATATGAGAGGTAGGGGAGAAGTAGTAGTAGTAGGGGGATAGGTAGTGGACAGAAAGTGGGTTGAGAAGGGAGAGCAAAGAGTGCTGTTAGAGTTTCACAGATTTTAGATATGTTAGACTAGACAAATTGACTAGAAGAAAGGGAGGAGCTGATGGATGTTGGCTTAGGAAGTGTGAGCAAATATTGGAAGGGAAGATGAAAGTGCAGAGGTTTTGAGAAGGCTACGAGTAGGAAAGGTGTCTGTAATTTGCACTAGGATTGTAGGTCGTAGTCCATGTTTGTTAGGAGGGTCTGTATTTCAGAAGTGATCCAAGGCTGAGGACGGGTCAGGAAGGTGTGAATGTGCATGCAGAATAGTGTTGGACACAATGAGTCATAGGTGCATAGTGAAAGTCAGAGGAAGCATGGTCATAGCAAGAGGCTCGAATAGGGGAAAGAGACAGGGCAGAGATCCTCATATTATCAAGGGCAAGGGAATCCTGTCTGAATGTCCTCTTAGGCATTGAAGGGGGGTGATGAGTGGTAGAAGGTAGAGTAGCTGAGTTGTTTAAAGTGAACAATGCAGTGATCAGAGGGAGAGGGGTCAATGGGTACGTCTGAGGAGGAGAGTTAATCAGAGAGAAAGACAAGGACAAGGAAGTTCCCACCAGAGTGGGTAGGTTGGTTGTGGAGTGAGTGGAGGGAGTGGTCATATAGGAGGGATTTAAGTTCAAGGAAGATGGCTATAGAGGCCTTGAAAAGGTTAAAGGTCCCCAGCATGACAGTGGAGATGTCAGTAGGAGGTGACTCAAGGAAAAGGGTCAGTACAGGGAAGAGGGAGTTATGAAGAACAGGGGGTTGATAGCCAAATCAGTGAGATGAGTAGGAGGATTGAGTTGAATAATGGCACATTTAAAAGAGGAAGGGTTGATGTCAGAGTGGGTTAAGGGGGCAATGTTGAGGGCCTTATTGATAAGAAACCACACACCGCTGCCCTTCCAAACAGGTTTTGTAGAGTGGGAGAAGGTAGCAGAGTCAACATGGAGAGATGCTAGTGTAGCAGAGTTGTGAGGGGGGATTTAGGTGTTTGTGATAGCAAGACGTTACAGTTGAGGGTGATAAGAGATGAAGTGGTCAGTGATGTAGGGAGACTTGTTGCAGAGGGATTGTGATTATCAGAGGCCAAGTGAAAGAGTGATAGGAGGAGAGTGATAGGAGCAGGTGTTGTGAGGTAGGCAAGGGGATAGAAGAGGTTTGAGATCCTGGGATCACCGAAGCATCTTATTTGAGGAGTGCAGGTCAAGGGTGAAGGGGGACGATTGGGTGGTGGGAGACTGATGCAGAATGTACACCAAGTTGAGACTGAAGACTGTGAGAGAAGGAAAGGATAACAATGAGTAAAAGGAGGAGTGCAGTCAAATCAAGATGCATGGTGGAGAGTAGAAGAAATAGGCATGTGAATACAGGGAAGAAAGGGTTCAGCCCAAGAGAGAGTGGGGGTAATTGGGTAAGCGCAGAGTGAAGGAGTGGATGGCTGGCTGAGATGGTGTAAGCTCTCAGTTGGACTAGAATGGGGCTACAGGTAAGCAAATGACAATGAACAGACTCAAAACAGCAATGTTTCTTGGTCCATTGATGAAACAAAAGCTCAGTTGTGTATGGATAGTCAGTGGGTGGAAGGATTCCTATGCGTGGTAGCAGAAGTCAGAAAGGGTGACGTTGGTGAATTCCTGGCTTGGGCTGGGCTTCTGGCACAAGGCTATTCCCGACTCCAACAGACCACAACAGGGAGCTTCCCTTTGCTGCTTTTGCACCTTGACTGCAGACAGGCCCAGGGGGGACTGAATAGGGAAGCAGTGTGCCACATGGTCCTCTTGGAGCTAGTCTCAGTGTTCCCGATGCCTTCCATGCTTGCAGACAGAGTCCTGAGTGTTGTAAGGGCACAGAGCTTTCTTTTATAGATTAGACCCTCAGATGGTGCACAGGGTCCTCTAGCAGTGCAGGATGTGGCCAAGGAAAAAACATGTAAAAAACTTTATAGGAAAACTAACCTGCAGACAGTCACATGTCTCTGTGTGAGCCAGTCACAGTGTTCCAGATTAGTGGAGGAAGTGGTCCTTAGCAACCTCCCCCCCCTTGTGTTTGTTGCACATAGGGGCATGATGTCTATGCACACTATGTGCTGTGTCCTCACTTCTTTAAGTTATTAGACTTTGCAATTGTGATATATTGTTATCTGTTTTAAGCTATGCTACATTCACTGTTATTTGCATATTGTATTAAATATCTGCCAATTAATTGACAGATTCCAGCATTTTTCTTTGCTTAGAAGGGAAGAGTATCACCAGGTCCGTCCTTGTACACCAAAACAATTCTCAATTACTGCGAGGCAGGTATATATGGGCTCCTTACACAGTCAGCAGGTTGAAATGTTTGGTTGGAAAATTTCATGAGTGCTACCTTGCTCTGAATTTTTTAAACCACCTGAAATTCGGGTGGTTCAAAGTTTGAACAAATACATTCACTTAGGCCTACCAAGAATCACTGGATCAGTGCAAGTATGATAATTCAAAATAAATATGTTCATGGAATGTTCACAAGGCTCTAGGCCAGTCTCTGAAAAGGATCTTTCCCCTTAAGCAAACTCAAAGATTGCTCATAACAGTTTGCCAAGTGGTGATCAAAGTTCAAATAAGGTTCTGTCAAAGCTCAAAGAATGAACCACGTATAGCGCCTGGGCTGGATCTCCACTTCAGAGAGCACCATGAAAGTAAGCATTAAAAGAAAATGCCCTGCCGGGAATCTTGGACCCATGGAGTGAAATAGGTCCCCCATGCAGTTCAGAATGCAAGATGTTAATCTGTGTACTCTTATCAAGGAGTGGTTGTTGACAAAATAGGTGTTCTCCTCTGCAACTTGGAACACATACAGGAGTTTCTAGAAAGGGTATACGTGGGGTGAGGAAGTAGGTGCATCGATGAACAGAGTGTTGTCTCACAATTGTACCAAACAACGTAATGGAGATGCATAGAGTGACTTTGCTATGTGTGCAAGGAGATGCATTTTTGAGGAGTTAGAGAATGGGAACTTTCGAAAGTTCTGATTTTATTTTATGTGCCTAATTTATTCCTCAAAAAACTTGTTTTGTGCATTCAGAGAGTACAGAGTAATATAGAGGCTACACTGATATAGCACCAGGGTTCAGACTTCTAAAGCCAATAAAATGAGCACCAATAAGTTGAGGAATAACTGTTAATGTTATGCCGAGACATAATTCTATTTGTGCTGTATATCCTTAGCAAGCTGGGAGGGAGTGCTCACCAACCAGGAGGCTTGGAACGCATGCTATAGTCCCTGATATAAGCCCATGTTCCAAGCCACCCTGCTATTTGCCCTCCCTCCTGTGCACCCACTAGTAACCACATGTGGATGCTAACGGCTTTGGAAAACTGTTAAAAAAGGACACATTTACCTTTCTTCAGTCCTGAGATGTTGCATAAACAATGAAAACAGACTCCAGACACAGCATTGAAGGACTGAAGAAAGGTATTTTGTTTTTCCTTTATTGAAAATATGTCCCTAGCCTTTGTGGGATATTTCAAACCATGCCAATGCGCCACACTACACCCCTTTGCCAATGGGGGAAAGAAACTGCCAAAAATGGAGGCGCTAACCCCTGTGCGTGCCAAATCTGCAAAACAGCACATGGTTCATAAATCACAAAAAGGCTGCACCACCTTGCCACACACAGGCAAAGTTGATGTCAAAACAAGAACTCTCTGCAGAAGAATGCCAGTGGGTGCTGTTACCTGTCACATGAATTAAGGCCACAGAAGTGGAGTAGAATCCAACAAAATGCCTTTAAAATACAGGTCTCTTAATTGCAACCTTCAGAGTGCTGTTTGGGCGCAAATTTCAGGCATTTTCCAAGTGAACTATTGAAATTAAAGTGTGCTGAAACCACAGATCATCCAGTATAGTCAGAGGAATCCAGGCCTCACTGCCTGACAGCTGCATAAGAAAATTAGATGTCAAACCCAGTTGAAAAGTGTTCCTGTTTCCTGAAGAAATTGCAAAAATTGCCTATTTAAAGCATGTTTGTGAAGGGCTTAAATCTTTTAAATGTCCAAATCCCTTATGAACTGTGCTTATTTTTCTATGTGTTAAAAAAAGGCTTTATTGTGAGTTTTAAATCAACCCAGTATTAGAGTTAAGTAACTGCTTAATTCTGATTGGACAGTGGCCAGCCTGGGAAAGTTTAACACTTCAGTTTGACAACCCCTTGCTACAGGAAGGCTAATGGCTGCTGGGGTTTTTTGCATATGGAGCACAATAGACTTCATTAGAAATTCATCTTTTGGCTGAGCCAGGCTCTGCTGAAGAGGGGCAGGATGCTTCCCTCTAAACCCCACCCTGATCAAAGGGATCTGACAGCTGTTGTTTGTTGAAAGGAGAGAAAAAAAAAACTTGGTTCAAAGGAACGTTTTGGTATTTAAATCTTTATTTGGGGTTAAGTTTGAAATTCTTTGACTGTGCAACCTAAAGGAAGATAAATCTAAAAATTGGTAGATGTTGACCTAATTTTAGGATTTTGCTTTGAAGACATTGATGAAACCTGTACCATTTAAGGGACTAAAGTTATGAAAAAATCCTCATTGTAGCAGAGCTATCAATATTGCAAGCCTAAAATTGTATGTACTTGATCCACTGATCAGCGCCCAGAGATGTACCGAATTAGAAATTATTAATCCAAACTGTTATGATTAAAATTGATAAAATTCCATAGAATGAGAAAAACAGCTCTCACAGAGATGGGGATTGAATGTGAATATAGCTCATCAAATATGAACTGTATATGTCTGATTTTATTAGGGAACATATTTTTAGAAATGTACATTTGGGAAAAAGTTAAGTATTGGTCGAAATCAATGTGGGATTTCCTAAATCCCATCATAAAGATGACAGCTCTGTTCTGACTGCCAACCAAAACAAGGCAAGTGCCTGTGGCCACTCAGAGCCGTGGGGGTGTGCCCACGCCATGAACTTGGTGATGTCATTTGATAGCATAAATATAGGCACTTCACAACACATACGACACACTGCT
Source organism: Ambystoma mexicanum (assembly GCF_040938575.1). NCBI lineage: Eukaryota > Metazoa > Chordata > Amphibia > Caudata > Ambystomatidae > Ambystoma > Ambystoma mexicanum. The sequence goes on from NC_090921.1 coordinate 480,763,843, forward strand.
TCCAGAACACATCCAGATTTCCATGCAGCGTCTTGTTCCTGACTTCTTCATCTTGTCCAGAACTCTTCATCTTGCAGCTGACTCCAGATTTCTTTGCAGAATCCAGGCCTTAGCATTGCTGAACTCTTTTTAGCAAGGCCCAAATTCAACCATCCCAAAACTTAAGAGAATATTTCTGATTAAGGTTGGCTTGCTACCATTAAGGCTTGCACGCTGAAACTTGCATCCTGCTAATCTGCCGTGTCCAGTGACCAGAAGTGCCCATCCAAAATCCAGTCTGAGGTGCAGTCCAAAATTGACCAAAACCGCGCCGCTGATCCAGCCCCTCATGAAGTGCCCTGCTGCCGGTAGACCTGACCCGATCAGATGACCAGAACTTTGACGGTCCAATTTTAATTACAAGGGACTGTAAGTATTAATAGGAAGAACAGTGACCCATAGTATATTTGCATTGTCTTATCCTATCTCAACCCATCCCATCTTTAAATTCAGAACCCTAGTATTGTCCAAACCATTCTTGCGCTGATTTTCCTCATTTGTTTTTCCATACTCTAAGTCATCAGTGATTTTGAGTAACTAAAGTTACTCCCAGAAAGGAATCGAGTATCCACCACATGAAGGGTTACGCTAGCCACGTAACTGTGAAGATGCATGTGTGGCATTCTCTTTTTCATAGACATTAATATAGTGTAATGAAACCCATCCGTCATTTTTAAAACTGAATTTCTATTTTCATTTTCGCGCCTATTTTGCAAAAACACCTCTTACTAAAACATCCATAACTTCTTCAAATGTATAGATCGAAACAAAATTTCAACTCTTACTGATACCTAAGACCCTTAGCTACACCCACTACCAAACACCACATCGCGGAACAGTGTACTTGACCCACTTCCTATAAATATTGCATAGTGAAATTTTGCCACGAATTTGCAGTTTTCCAAAGTTTACACATGTCTTTTTCCCATTCAAAGTGTTTCTCAAATCCCATACCGATCTAAATTGTGTGCTGTTGTTTATATTGTAGCTCATGTGTGTTAGGACCTGTTTAGTGTTTCTTTCCTAAGAATTTTTGTCCATTGAAGCCTTTTTGATCATTTTGCAGTATTTCACAAAGCCATGTTCACCTGTCATTTGTAAAAGTGTCAATTTCCAAAAACAGTTTTCTCTCTTGTTTGGGGAGGGAAGATTGCATTTAAACTCTAGTCTAGACATTGGGCCTCATTATGACCCAGGCGGTAAGTTACCGCCTGGGCCGTGACTTTACCACCATGGCGTAAACTATGTTTACGCCATGGTGGTTGGCGGATTTACCGCCCCATTCCAACCTTGGCGGGGCGGTAAATCCCCATTTTCCCATTTTCCCTTCCCCATTCCCATTTTGCCCCATAGGGCATAATGGGAGTGGGGAAGGCGTTAATTACGCCACCGTAAATTACGGTGGCGTAATTAACATCAAGGTCCCTTAGCGCCATAGATTTTAACACCTGCTAAAAGCAGGTGTTAAAACCTCCATGGCGCTAAGGGACCTCGGAATCAGGCGGTAAGGGTCGGCGCTGTTTACGCCGCCGTAAAACCCTTACCGCCTGAGTCGTAATGAGGCCCATTGACTTTCTTTCCTGAATACCTGCTGATTAATTACATCTGTGTAGGATTTCTCATTTGTACCTTAAAGAAACTTTACAGGGGGAAATATTAACCTAAACGCTATCTGTTCACAAACCAAAACGGTTCTTTTCCCTGTGTTTTATATTCTGCATTAATATAAGTGAATTCAATTGTTTTACTTATTTTGAATTGTATTGTCAGCACCTGGTGATTGCTGCCCCATGTATATATATATGTTAAAACGTATGTGTGATTTGAATATTAATACATAAATACATATTTACCTTTACAAACTAGCTTGATTCCTGGTACACTGTGACCTGGGGGTGTATTTTGAGACGGGTGTGATATGAGTGGTACATCATTCAGAATATTGAAATTATAGACACAATAAATAAGGGTTTCATTGTGCACTACATGCTAGGCGAGACCTGGGTGTGTGCCTGATTGAAATCCTAAACACCTTTAGCACCCATGTGTGGTTACTCGCGCTTGCTAATGATATTTTCCTTGGCAGTAGTGGGCAGGTAATAGCACAGCAACCCATGTTAAGGCATCCTCGCTTTGCTCTGGCCCATAAATGAAGTGAAGGGCGGTTACCAGAAAGGTCGAAAAAGCTGCCTCAAGTCATATCACCTAAGTAGAGACTTGTTATCGCTATTGTTTTTTTCTCCATTTTCCACTGTAAATGCACAAGTTAGATGATATACAAGTAAGTCACTCAAAGGAAACTTCAAAATGTCAGTTATGGTCCCCAAACAGCTAGTTTGTCTCCATCTTAAGCCAGACTATTTAGCATCATATCTCAAGAACAGATATTGAAACCTCAGGTACCACATTCCGATAAGCTATGCTATGCACTAAGCGGAGAGCACAGCTTTACAGAGTGTACTAGTGCTGGTACAGCCAGGCCCGGCTGCAGATGTGTGTGTGCCCATTTCAACAAGGCGGTTGGTGGTCCACCTTGCCTTGCTTGGAACAAAAATTGTCTGGGGCACCCATGAGGTGCATACAATATAATTGCAACAAAGATATGGTAAATAGTCGCCCATGATCACGAGACGCCAGCGAGCAGGGATCTTAAACACTAAATGCTCTGTGAAAAGCTATAAATCCTTTTGTTGGCAAGTGGCTGATGTGGAGGAACCGATGTTAAATGCAACGAGATGCTAACACTTTTGCATACCGTGAGGGCTGTGACAGCCATAAGGACTCCAGCAAATTCAGCTTGTAAGGCGAGAGTTGCAAAGCACACATTTAAAGCCACTTTTATTTGAAAAAGTTGAAAGGCCATGTTGCCATCCCTGGGTGCAGCCGCAAACCTCTCTTCAAGTGGAGATGCCTCAACGGTTCAGTGGGTATAAATGCTTACGCACATGTGTGCTCACCTGCTAAATATCATTGATGATTTTCCAAGTGCCGCCATAGCTGGAGGGACTGCCAATGCTCGTGCATGTGCAGAAGATTTGGTGACGCACTGGGTGCAAACTCTAATCTCGACAGGTGTTTGGCCCCATTTTACTGCTTAAACTGCTGCGCATGTGCAAGCTTAGCCAGCCTTTGTGGTTCCAGCAGACTTGGGGATGACCTAACGAAGCTGGGCACACTGCCAACAGATCTTATATGCTTGTGGTTAGGCAGCAGAGCTATCCCGTTTTGTAGGCCTGAGGTTAGTCAGTAAAGCTATCCTTCAGAATATCCTTCAAAATAGCACTCTGATAGATGGTTGTGGTTTAAGTGCAATATAAATCATTGGCACGCTAGTTTGCATTTTAAGGAGCGTACCTTTAGTTCAAAGGCACAAGAAAAGCATCCCGGATGCTTTCTCTGTCTCAAAAGCCAAATATAGAATCAGCTCAGAATGGACATTCAAGCACTGACAATTTGCCTAAGAAATGGACACTGTAAAAGAAAAAATGAAACACAAGCTACCCCTGTCAACTGCTTCGTATCTTACTATACACTTTCTTTTGATTGTCATTTCTTATGTAACCTTTTTCAAACAACTATGTGGACATACAAAACCCTGGATTTAGGAAAAATATATAACATTTATTTATCTTTTCTCTGTTCAATTTAAATCGTATTAAAAAACATACATTTTGACAATATTACTTTTGCAATTTCTACCAAACAATGTTTTGCTTTCAGATATGTACAATACTTGAAATAGCCATTTGTAATATTTGCCCAGCAGTGGATAATGGACTGCTGTCTATGCAAACAGTTCTCTATTTGGAAGAAGTGATGACATTTTCATTTTCGTCAGTGTGGTGTAGCAGGATTATACATTGATGCATTTCAGTCTATCTGGTGTCGAATGAACCACCTCCTGTAGTGGGTTCTTCAAGTGTTGGTGTAAAGGCCTTCTTCAGGACAGAGGACAGATGGTCAAAGGCTAAAGTTCTTGTACCTATGTTGGCAAAATCTCTAGTTGAGTCGAATGTAAGCGGGGACTAGCATGCATCAGCTTTCAAATACTGGAAAAATTCTGTTGTTCTTATGTAGACCATAGGCCAATCGTGTCCCAGGTCTTCAAACGTAGGTCACTCCCCATCAGCTGCAGAACCTGTATCTTCAATGCAAACACTCAGTCGTGATTGCTGTCTCTCTCGCTGTGTCCAAGCTGCTCGCGGGGCAGCTTGGACACAGGGTCAGGGTAAATCCAGGGTTGTGTATTTCCACATAGTTGCTTGAAAAAAGTTACATAAGAAATGAGAATCAAAAGAAAGTGTATAGTAAGATACAAAGCGGTAGATAGGGGTAGTTCATGTTTCATTTTTTTCTCATTCAGTATCCTTGCTCGGCTACAACATGTTCCCCCATTAACCAAAAATTTGAGCACAACCTCCCTTTGACTACTATCTAAGAAATGGACAGACATAGGGCCTCATTACGAGGTTGGCAGTAATGCGCCGGATCTACCGGTGGGTTGCCCCAACCCCGTAACACTGTTTCTGTCGTCTGATATCCCGGTGCCACCGGGATATTACAAGTCTGATATCCCGGTGCCACCGGGATATTACAAGTCCCAGTGGCCTGGGATGTCTGGCAGCGGGAACTGTAAGTCCCCCTTATCGACTCCACGTGTGGGATGTTTTTATCCACGCATCCAAGCCCTACCTCAAAACTGTGCAGTACTGACATGGAAAACATCATGATGGCCAGAGCTTCCCAGAAAATGCACAGGGAAATGCATGAAGAATAGGCTGCCACTCATTTTTGCCGATGTTATGGGCACAGAAGGACACTGCCTAAAACCACCATTGGACTACCCACACAGTAGTCTGAAACCATTGGGAATGGCAATGCTGATTGCCAAAAGCAAACCCATAACTGTTGGGAATTCATTTTCTTAGATCCCAAAAAGGGGTGCAGTACCAGTACTCACCACTATCAAAAAGCCGGCGTTTTAAAACCACCAGATTTTACTTTTTTGTAGAAAACTGAATAAATGAACCCAAGGCAAGCCAAAGAAAGACTTACTGAGAGGTGGATCCAATGTAAAGTTATATTCTGAAGTGACTTGAAGGTTTATAACAAGACTGGCTGAGCTGTGGATTTCAGCAGTTTAAGTAAACTTGGACTGAAAGACACTAAAAATCTAAATGTTTAAAAGAAATGAGTGACCTACTTTGAGTGTCACATAGGTTGCAATTGTTTAATGTCATAGTTTTAAACTTAGAATCAGCATTCTAGCTGCATGTGTAAACATTGTCTTGACTTAAACTGGGTAACAAAAAGTGACATTTTATCTGAAACCTGGCTTAAGGAACTTAATTCTGCCCACCAGCTACCCCCGACAGGAGATGAAACTTGAGTCACAGCTGTGTTCCCAGGCCTATCTGCCTTTTGCTGGCCACACTAAGGATATGCCATCTCTCTGATAATTGAATTAAGGGGAGCCCCCACAGAATACAGGAGCTCTGAACAAAGCCCTGTCCTGACCCAGGCAAATGTTTTATTGGCGGGAGTCGTAAATGGAGCTTCCTCCTGGAAGGACAGGGGAGGAGCACTGCCTGTGAGAGCAAGCTGGCTTGGCAGAACTGGAAAAACCAGAAATTCAACCTTGTGCTGGGGGGAAACCACACCCCTTTGGGGCCAGAACATAACTCTAAAAAGATGAATAACTCATAGTACGGACTTGTGAAAATTATTTAAATGACACCATAATTCTTGTGATTTTTCTGCCCACATTTTAAGACGTGTTAGGACCCGGTGGTATGTTCAGTGGGGTTTTAGCGGAAAAGAGGATATTACTCAAAATGTGTGCATGTGAAAAATCTGACACTTCATCAACTAATGTCCATACTCCTTGCGCACATGTGTGTAAATTTGGGTTAATGTCCGATATTGCGAAACCAGTTAAAAAGTGCAAATATTGCCATTTCTGAATGCAAGCTCCCAGGAAGAGCAGATTTGGACAAGGGGATACCTCCTCTAATATGTGATGGGTGCGTGTAATTTTAAACGAATGTGTACCTGTGCAAATATGTTTTTTTTAATCAAATATAGATTGTGTGCAATTTGACAGGGGAGGATCCTCTGACCCATAAAACCTACAGCATCACTCTGACTCACAGTTCCTTCCCCAATCATGGGAGAGGGGAGAATTGGGCCAATGACAAGTGGAGAGGGGTAGGGTCTAGTGATGCTGCACACACACCCATTTTAAAAACAGATAAAAGCAGACAGACAGGACAGATAGGGACCTTCAAATCCATTTGCTGCGGGACGCTCTGCTGGGAAAATCCATACTTTACCTCCATCAATCTCTAGAGAAAGCTGTGCAGAAAGATCCAGACTTCAAATCTATCAATATCCAGAACGCATGAACTGGACATAAAGATATATCAATAAGGGTTTCCATTCAGTATCCCAGACTAGGCATTGACTTAGCTGTAGTGTTGAATTGAATCCTCTTACAAATTGGGGGCTCGTGCCGGACGTTTGGATTAGATCTATCACTTGTGCAGATTAATACAGCGTGCCAGCTGACCAGATACACATATCCGGTCGGATCACACGCTGTGTTACGCTGTAAAGCACTCCTCAAAGGAACGCTCTAAGAAAAAGGTCTGTTTTGCAAAAATAAAATACAAACTTCTGTAAGTCAGGACAGAGACCAATCTCTAGAATGACGACCTTAGTAGACATGAAAATAGCCAGAGAGCACTTCTTACATAAGTTATTTGTGAGAGGTGAGTGGACTCATCAGGACCAGACGGTCTGGTTGCAGGCCATCACGCAACAGGTCACTGAAACAGTGTCAGATACATGGGGTGATCAGGGTCCCCTACATGTGGCCCTGAGTGAACTATACATGGCTCCTAAAGCTAAGGATGAACAAGACAAGATGGTTAGGATAGCGGCATACCTGTACCTATATATGGGAGACATGCAGGATAAATCTACTGAAAGCCAAGATCTGGCGAATAAGCGACAGATGGCGTTAGAGAAGGTCCAATCTGACCTGGTCTCTTCTGAGCAGAGGCTGCAGGGGAGCCAGGAGTCAGAAAATGAGAGTAGACAGCACATCATTAAAATAAAGAGGGATATGGACATCCTGCAACAGGAAAAGTCTGACCAGGATACCAGATTTCTGGCCTTGCAGAAGGAGTACCAAGAAGGTTTGGACTCCCTACTGCAGAGCCAGAAAAAGCTGGAGCAACAATTAGACTTTAACAGGGCATGCACGGAGCAGGTAGCCACCCTGCAAAGTCATCTAGATAGAGTGAAGGCAGAGAGCAACAAGCTGATTTTGAAAGACCTGGATACCCAGGCAGAGTTTGATGAAGAACGCCAGAAAGCTGGTGCCTTTCAAAGGCAGAGGGACGACCTGGCGGCACAAATGCAGGCTCTTAGCCAGGAAAGAGACGCCTTAGGCCAGGAAGTCTGCCATTTAAAAAGAAAAACAGAAGAAAATCACCTGGCCCACCAGGGATGGGTGACCTCCAAAAAGAACACCAGGACTTGCTAGAGCACACCAGGAGGGTGGAGGAGGCTCTGGCAAGACAGGAGCAGGCCAATAGGGACACAGCTCAGGAGGTAACCCTCCTGCAGCAAAGACTGGCCCATTGCTCCAGGACCAATCAGGAAACACAGAGAGAGAATGAGGCTCTCTGCCAGCACAATGATAGGCTTCAACAACAGGTAGCGATGCAGGAGAGACTGATAGAGTCTAGTAAGGCCTTAACTGAGGAACTGAAGGCGCAGGCTCTTGCATTGCAACAGGGAGCAGGGGCGGATAGAGACCAAGTTCGCTGGGAAAGGGAAACCCCTGAGCATAACCTCAGGAGCCCTAGTACCAGAGGCCTTTATCTCTCTCAGTCCCTGGACTCTGCCACCCCCATGTCCCCTGGCGCACATGAGCACAGGGCCACAGGGATGGCAGATTACTATCCAGCCAGAAGCATGGGGCTCATAGGCCAGTACCACCCAGGAATGGAGGGGCGGGCATCCGGGTATGGGCACCCAAGCACAGTGCAATTTGATGGGGAACCCCAGGTGAGTAGACCCATTAAGGGCATCCTGAAAACCTCTGCCCAGTTAGGTCAGTGGGGGGGGTACCCATCAAATCCTGGCAGCAAGGAGGGATCTGAAGACTCCTCTGAGCGGTACAGGACACAGGACACCAGGTCCCCACATTCTGCCAGCCATTCCCAGGCTCGCAGAATCCGGGAAAACCTGGAAGAACAGACGGGAACCTCTGGGAGCAGTGCCTCTGAGTCAGAAGATGAATGGACAAGGGTTACCCGAACCAAAAAGGCCAATAAGGCAAAAAGGGCCTTGATTAAGGACCCATTGAAACAGATTAAGGCAATCAGGAGTGTCATCACGCCGTATCATAAGAACGCCAAGTACTCTGTTTGGGAACACTTGGAGCTCTATGAGCAAATGATGGAGACTTTTCATTTGAAGGACAGCCGAAGCTATATCCAATATGTAAAGTGGACATTCTCCCCAGAGTACTCCAGTTTCTTTGCAGGGCTGGAGGACCAAAATCATTCCAGGTGGTCCACCTACAGGGCGGCCATATTAAAACATTTTTCTGTTCACAGAAATCCTCAAGAGGCTCGCAAGGCAGCCTACAATTTGCAATGTGGGGAGGATCAGGCCCCACAAGAATTTGTGCAAGAACTGAAACGTGCTTTTGCGCAGACCACCAGAAGGGTGCGCACAGACAGTAGAGAATAAATTAATACATTTTTTCATGCCTTGCCCAAATACATAATGACCCAGCTCGTGAGGGATTTTCACGAGAAAAGATCTTTAGACTGGGTCATTGAACAGGCTACCCGGATCTATGAGGTGCAGAAACCGGTAGATAGCAAAAGTAATGCCCAGAAAAACCACAAAGCCAACAGCACCCCTGCTGCTGCCAATGTGGCAGAGGTAAAGGTCACCCCCGTTTTGGATTTGGAGATGTGGGGGCCTAAAAACCTACCTGCACCTAATAATGCTAGGCCCAGAAGGTCCTCGGGCCAGTCACAGACAGGGAGCCAGGGAGGCAGCCCCACAAATGGGGTCCCTCGCTCTCCTGATTATGTAAGTCCCCGTTACAAGGGAAATCGACCCATCCTGGGTTATGTGTGGACTCCTCCAGCCCAAGGGGGGGGATCCAGCCAAGCACCTAACCCAGGGAACTTCCCTCCTAACTTCCCACCGGAGGGCAGAAATTCTCCAAATCCTGGGCAGAACTTTTTCCCCAGGTATCCACCCAATTTCCAACCCCAAAATCATCCATCCTTCTTTCCCCAATTCCCTGAGCCCAGACAACTTAATCCGGGAGAGGGGAGGCCAATGGTGGAGGGGTACCCAAATCTTCCCAACCCGGGGTACTACCAGAGAAGGGATAGCTACCCTTCCCGGGATCAGCCCAGGGGAGAAAATAGAGCCCCGTATCAGCCTGAGCGGGTTTCCCAGTTAGAGCGCCAGGTCCAAAATATGGCACGGGATCTGGGTCACATACTGAGGGCTCAACAGAACCCTCAGATGAGCGTGCCACCGCAGAATGCCCCAAACTCTGGACCTGGTGCTCCAGAACAATGACGGGGGCAGCACCCCAATAACTCACCGGTTCCCAGGGAGGAGGCACAAGGGGAAGGGGGGTGTAAAGCCTTGGAGGAAGCTTCCTTCCTCACTTGTAAACAGCCCCTGGAAACCCAGGAACCGGAAACAAAATCTCCTGCCCCTGAAAGTCTGCCTCCTAAGGAGCAGAGGGGTGGTAGGAGAAACAAAAGACCCAAACAGACTCAGTTTGAGGAGGAGGTACAGATATTCCAATTTGAGGGAGAGGGATCCTCAGAGGATCCTGGGAAAAGGATCTTCTCCTTCAGAGAGGGGGGAACTCCTCCCAAAGAAAAATGGGTCCCTAGGGATGCAAATCCAGACTGGGGAGATGTGGAGACTGAGCTACCGCCGCCCACCATCTCATCCCAGAACCAACCGCAAGAAAATCCCCTGGTTCAAACCCATCCTGGTGACTGCCTCCAAAAAGGGGGGCGCGGCCCGGAACCGGAGCCAGGGGAACCCACAATGGCTCTGATCTCTTTCTTTCAGATTCCCAAGGCTCTCCACAGAAGTCTGCCCAAATTTCTTCTCTTGAAATGTCCAAGACCAGAAAGTTAGCCCACCAGTTGTCCAAAAATGTGCATTATCTGTGCCCCCTTGAGGAGAAGGAGGGAAGATACTATGCCCCGGTACAAGTACAGGGGCAGGGTACAATTTTGGCACTGGTGGATACGGGATCTCAAGCTACCCTTCTGTCCAGAAGGGCCTTTGATGAACTGAATGCAGGAAGGGGAGGGAATTACCAAATTCCTCTCACCTCACTTCCTGGACAACTCCAGAACTTTGACGGGAAGGAAATTCCTGTCGAGGGGACGGCAGACTTGGACATTAAAATTGGGCGACACAAGTTGAAACACCCGGTCATAGTTGTGACTCCAGAGGGCACCCCTTGTTTACTAGGGAATGACCTCCTGAGAAGGTTGTCACCCCTAATAGATTGCGTAAACAAGGTCCTCTGGACCCAGACTAGCCGACCAATAAAATTAAAACAGAGTGTCAACCATGTTAGTTTAAACGGCACCTGCCACATGGTTGAACAAAAATCTGACCAAGTAGAATTTCACTTCCAGAATAGCCAAATTCCAGACGTGACAGTAATAGCAGTAGGACAACAGACTGGTGATGGAGGGTCCTCTCTATTTCTGAAAATCAACCTTCCTTCCAGTCTAAAGTGGTACTCCACGCTGGAAGGAAACACTCTGAGATTCTATACTAATCCACAATCAGAAACTCCCACTCCTATAGTCCAGAAAGATGTGAAATCAGCTCAGAGCCTGGCTGATATTCAGCAAATTGGAGAGCAGTTGTTCATCCCTGTTCAGTTAAATGATGGGAAGGACTCTGTTCTCGCTCGAGTGTGCGTGAACAATGGTAAGAGCTTCATCAGCGAAGCCATGTTCCGCCAACTCCCAAAAGATCCAGCCATTCCCACATTCAAACTGATAGACAAATGGGAAATGGACCTGGAAGCACCTAATTCCAAACATCTCCTGCCAAGCAGGTGTATGCTCAAAATCTCTATTGGCAACAAGAGCATAGTCCATAATTGTTGGGTCGTGCGAGACGTCACTGCCGCCTTTTACTTAGGCAGTGACATTCTCAATCGCTTTGCCATTAGTTTGGACCTAATAAACTTCAAAGCTTGGTCCCGATTAGCGGATAATCCCATGGGCTTTGATGATCCAGAAAAAGCATTTAGGTCAGCTCAATTGCTACCTTATGCAGTTGAAATTCAGATCAAAGAGGAAGTCACCATCCCAGAAAGGACTCGACAATTCTCCCTGGAAGTGAAAGCTAAAAGAGCACAATATTTGCAAAACCCTGATGCTTACATACATCTAAATGCTTCTCTCGAACTGCAAGGGTTGGGGGTAAACCCAACTCCATTAGTCAACATAGAACATGACACCATTCCAATAGAGGTGGATAACAGCGACTTAAAGAGTATTACTCTAGCCGCAGGCACCATTATTGGAATGGCGGTTGATGACCGACATTTTTCCATTGATTTAGGAAATGAACTGTTAGGACCAATCCCCAAGGACTGTTTTGACAGTGACAGCGATGACAATACAACACCAGACAGGATTTTTACCCGGCATGGGGGGAACTTCCTGGTGTACACTTCTTGCCCTTATGGTAAGGAAGATGTGACTTGTGACTTCAGGAGGGATGAGGTGATTTTCCAGGTCCATGAGGGCTGCCTTTCCCACCTGAAGCCTCCGGTCCAAATCAGCACTCTGACGAGGGACTTCTCCACCCAGCTGGAGGAGGCCGCGGAGATAGCCCAACCAGAAGTCTTTCCAGGCTTCAGGCAGATGGTGGAAGAGAGAGTCAACCTAGCTGATGCCTGTGTGACTCTGGAACAAAAGCAAAAGTTGAAACAAGTTTTCTTGGATTTCCAAGATCTCTTTGCGGTAGACTCATATGACTGTGGTCGCACTGACATCCACACAACAACAATCCCCACGGACCCTGGCATGACTCCTGTGTTTGTGAAGCAATATCGCTTGCCTCTCGCATCAATGGGGTCCCTTACTGAAATAATTAAGAACATTGAGTCCCGGGGAATAATCCGTCCAGTCCACAGCACCTTCAATAATCCGGTGCTGGGAATATTGAAGCCAAACGGCCACTGGAGACTCTGCGCCGACCTCAGGGAGCTCAACAAACGGGTCCATACTTCCCGATGGCCTCTTCCCTACATTGACCAAGGGCTGGCCCAGATTCAGGGGTCACAGGTATTCACTGCAATAGACCTGACCAATGGATACTGGACCGTGCCGGTCAGTAGGGAGGACCAATACAAGCTGGCTTTTACCTTTGGGGGCCAGCAATACACATGGACCCGGACTCCCTTCGGATACCTCAACTCCGGTAATGAGTTCAATATTTTCCTACATAAGGCCATGCCCAACCTGGGTGCGAGGGGTAACCTGGCTTATGTAGATGATGTCCTCATCAAAAGTTCATCTGTGGAGGAACACATAGCGGAGCAAAACTTTCCTTTCAGAAAGCACAGTGGTGTAGAACCCGTGTTAATTTCTTGGGGCATGAGATTACTCCTCAGGGTCTCTGTCCCCAGGAAAAGAAAGTGGAAGCACTTCAAAAACTGAAAGACCCCACAACTCTGCGGGAACTAAGGAGCCTCCTTGGACTGACGAATTACAGCAGAACGTTCATTGAGGGCTACGCAGAGATCACCAGACCCCTGATTCATCTCCTGAAGGGGGGGTCAAGTGGGAATGGGGTCCAGAACAAGCCGAGGCAGTAAAACAACTCAAAAGAAACCTCTCACAAGCGCCTTGCCTAGCTTACCCTGTCAGAAACAAGTAGTTCTTCCTGGAGACGGGGTTCTCTAATACGTGCTTGACGGCCGTATTATACCAAAAGCATGACAAGGTCAATAAAGTAATCTCCTATGCGAGCAAAACTTTATCCTCTGTGGAGGAAAAATTCAACGATTGTGAGAAGGCACTCCTGGCAACGGTGTGGGCATTGTAGAATTACCGCCCGTTTATCCAGGGGGAACACATCATAGTGGAGACTCCACACCAGCCTCTGCAATATCTCCAAAGTGACAGAATCCGGGCCGGAAATGTGAGTAATTCCCGAATTACTTCCTGGATTCTATCAATGCAAGGCTTTCCTGTGGAGGTCAGATATGGCCAAAACAAGAAAAGTTCCCTCGCGCAAGGTCTGGCTGACTTGCATGATTGTGCCAGAGAAAACTGTCTCGAGGACGAAAGTCTAAAAATCAAGGACAACACGGAGGCATACCTTAATTCCCCACACAAAGTCTTTGAAGAGGACAAGTGTGAGGGAATGCCCACTGTCTATGTGGATGGATGCTCTTACCATGTTGACAACGATGGGGAGAAAGAACTGGTGGCCGGCGTAGGGAATGCATGGGTGAATGAGTCCCCAGAACCCTCCGCTGGATACAAAATTGGTCCCCGAAGTAGTCAGGTGGCAGAATTGATGGCTGTGCATCAGGCCATCCTCACTGCTGTCCAACATCAACTCCGCGAACTGGTCATAATCACAGACTCGGATTATGTACGGAACGGGTTCGTGGAGCACCTGGTTAATTGGAAAACCAGAGGCATGTTATGTGCTAATAACAAACCCTTGAAACATGGGAAGTTGATCCAAAACATTGATGATCTGGTCACCTCGAATGAGATGACCATCTATTGGAAGAAGATCAAGGGTCATTCCAAAGTAGAGGGACCAGACAAAACTGGAAAAGACTTAGCTGATCAGTTGGCCAAAACCGGGGCCATCCAAGGGGATCTAATTGAGATTGAGTCCCTGTTGGGGGAAATCCAGGTCACTGCTATCACTAGGTCCCAGACAAATGCTCACAACGACCTTTCAATTGCACAATGGAGTAAGGAGACCCCTGATGCTGATTTGATTACCGCTCAGAAGGGGGATCCAATTATTGGTAAGTTTTACCAACACCTTGAGGACCCTGAGAACTTTCCCCTGACGGATACCGATTACATTGGGAAAGAGGACCTAAGAGTGTTGATGAAATGTCCAAAAATGTTCCGGATCCAAGACGGTTTGCTGGTAAGGAAATCCAAAGCTGGCCACGATCAGTGGGTGGTTCCTACCTCATTCCGAAGCCTGATGTTAAGTCACGCCCATGATGCGGCCACTGCCGGTCATAGGGGGTTTCACACAACATTGGAAATCTTAAGAGAGGTTGCATACTGGCCACACATGGGGCAGGACCTCGACCAATATTTGAAGGGTTGTCTTGTGTGTGCACAATTTCAGCCATCATCCCTCACGCACCGTGCGCCTCTCCAAAAGAGGGGGATGACACTGCCATGGTCAGATTTACAAATCGACTTTGTAGGCCCCGTGATTCGCTCTGCTAGGGGGAATAAGTACATGTTGACTGTGACATGCTTGTTTACCAAGTGGGTGGAATGTCTCCCAGCCCCAAATTGCAAGGCAGAAACGGCAGCTGCCTTGATGATTAACCACATCTTTTCCCGTTTTGGTCTACCTCAAAGGATTGAGTCAGACAGGGGTAGCCACTTCACCAGTGAAGTAATGACAAAGATGTGGGAGATACTGGGGGTCAAAAGGAAGTTACATATTGCTTACAGGCCAGCTTCTTCTGGGGCAGTAGAGAGATATAACCGAACCATTGTGAGCATATTAAAGAAGTTTGTGGCAGATTCTGGGCCAAGTTGGGATATCCGATTACCTCTGGTCCTAATGGCCATCAGATCTACCCCTTCATCTGCAACCAAAATGTCACCATTCGAGTTGATGACTGGACGCAAGATGGTGCTTCCTCAGCATTTGCTCTATAGGACCCAAGAGCAGACACTGATAAATGCCTCCACTACTCATGAGTATGTGGAGAATTTAAGGAAACACCTCCAACATGCTTTTGCTTACGCTCAGCGGAACCTAGAAAGATCGGCTGATAGCATGAAGACCCATTATGACCTGAAAACTTCCAGGAAGGAATATCAGGTGGGGGACCGGGTCTATCTATACAACTTCCAAAGAAACCAGGCAAAACAGCGGAAATTCTTGCCTACATGGAAGGGACCCTTTGAGATCATCGACAAGATCTCCCCTGTGGCCTACAAAATCCACATCCCCAAAGGCGGTTTGGCAGAGGGGGAAGACAAGTGGGTCCACATAAACCAGTTGAAATGTTGCCATCCCAGGCACACTCTGCAACAACTGGAGGAATCCTCTGGAATCCTAGCGGGTACTGTCTCAGACTAATTCAGTTCCAACCATAAAACAAACCACATCTAGTCTCTAAAATATTGTGATTTGCATGAAACTGTCTCTTAGTTATACTGTTTTTTTTTTCAAAATAAGAATGTAATGTTTCGTTATGATGAAATGCATATGCTGCCCCACGATCTCAACAATGGTGGGGAAGAAATGTCCATGAATAGGTATTGCCGCTCTTCCTTTGTCGTCCTAGGAGAAAGAAAACCTGGAGACGGGCCAAGGAGGACGATCCGGAGACCGGGAGCAGAGACGCAAGGGGCCCAGTGTACCGCCCAATATTCCCATCAGGACCGGCGAGGAGAACCGATCGATCCGACCGGATGGAGAAAACGATGCTGAACTTGTGCCATCTATTGGAAGAATATGAGGAAACATCCCAGGTCTTGCGAGTCCCATTAGTGAAATAGAATGGCCATCGCAAGAGGGGGGCTTGTGGGATGTTTTTATCCACGCATCCAAGCCCTACCTCAAAACTGTGCAGTACTGACATGGAAAACATCATGATGGCCAGAGCTTCCCAGAAAATGCACAGGGAAATGCATGAAGAATAGGCTGCCACTCATTTTTGCCGATGTTATGGGCACAGAAGGACACTGCCTAAAACCACCATTGGACTACCCACACAGTAGTCTGAAACCATTGGGAATGGCAATGCTGATTGCCAAAAGCAAACCCATAACTGTTGGGAATTCATTTTCTTAAATCCCAAAAAGGGGTGCAGTACCAGTACTCACCACTATCAAAAAGCCGGCGTTTTAAAACCACCAGATTTTACTTTTTTGTAGAAAACTGAATAAATGAACCCAAGGCAAGCCAAAGAAAGACTTACTGAGAGGTAGATCCAATGTAAAGTTATACTCTGAAGTGACTTGAAGGTTTATAACAAGACTGGCTGAGCTGTGGATTTCAGCAGTTTAAGTAAATTTGCACTGAAAGACACTAAAAATCTAAATGTTTAAAAGAAATGAGTGACCTACTTTGAGTGTCACATAGGTTGCAATTGTTTAAATGTCATAGTTTTAAACTTAGAATCAGCATTCTAGCTGCATATGTAAACATTGTCTTGACTTAAACTGGGTAACAAAATTGACATTTTATCTGAAACCTGGCTTAAGGAACTGAATTCTGCCCACCAGCTACCCCCGACAGGAGATGAAACTTGAGTCACAGCTGTGTTCCCAGGCCTATCTGCCTTTTGCTGGCCACACTAAGGATATGCCATCTCTCTGATAATTGAATTAAGGGGAGCCCCCACAGAATACAGGAGCTCTGAACAAAGCCCTGTCCTGACTCAGGCAAATGTTTTATTGGCGGGAGTCGTAAATGGAGCTTCCTCCTGGAAGGACAGGGGAGGAGCACTGCCTGTGAGAGCAAGCTGGCTTGGCAGAACTGGAAAAACCAGAAATTCAACCTTGTGCTGGGGGGAAACCACACCCCTTTGGGGCCAGAACATAACTCTAAAAAGATGAATAACTCATAGTACGGACTTGTGAAAATTATTTAAATGACACCATAATTCTTGTGATTTTTCTGCCCACATTTTAAGACGTGTTAGGACCCGGTGGTATGTTCAGGGGGGTTTTAGCGGAAAAGAGGATATTACTCAAAATGTGTGCATGTGAAAAATCTGACACTTCATCAACTAATGTCCATACTCCTTGCGCACATGTGTGTAAATTTGGGTTAATGTCCGATATTGCGAAACCAGTTAAAAAGTGCAAATATTGCCATTTCTGAATGCAAGCTCCCAGGAAGAGCAGATTTGGACAAGGGGATACCTCCTCTAATATGTGATGGGTGCGTGTAATTTTAAACGAATGTGTACCTGTGCAAATATGTTTTTTTTTAATCAAATATAGATTGTGTGCAATTTGACAGGGGAGGATCCTCTGACCCATAAAACCTACAGCATCACTCTGACTCACAGTTCCTTCCCCAATCATGGGAGAGGGGAGAATTGGGCCAATGACAAGTGGAGAGGGGTAGGGTCTAGTGATGCTGCACACACACCCATTTTAAAAACAGATAAAAGCAGACAGACAGGACAGATAGGGACCTTCAAATCCATTTGCTGCGGGACGCTCTGCTGGGAAAATCCATACTTTACCTCCATCAATCTCTAGAGAAAGCTGTGCAGAAAGATCCAGACTTCAAATCTATCAATATCCAGAACGCATGAACTGGACATAAAGATATATCAATAAGGGTTTCCATTCAGTATCCCAGACTAGGCATTGACTTAGCTGTAGTGTTGAATTGAATCCTCTTACAAATTGGGGGCTCGTGCCGGACGTTTGGATTAGATCTATCACTTGTGCAGATTAATACAGCGTGCCAGCTGACCAGATACACATATCCGGTCGGATCACACGCTGTGTTACGCTGTAAAGCACTCCTCAAAGGAACGCTCTAAGAAAAAGGTCTGTTTTGCAAAAATAAAATACAAACTTCTGTAAGTCAGGACAGAGACCAATCTCTAGAATGACGACCTTAGTAGACATGAAAATAGCCAGAGAGCACTTCTTACATAAGTTATTTGTGAGAGGTGAGTGGACTCATCAGGACCAGACGGTCTGGTTGCAGGCCATCACGCAACAGGTCACTGAAACAGTGTCAGATACATGGGGTGATCAGGGTCCCCTACATGTGGCCCTGAGTGAACTATACATGGCTCCTAAAGCTAAGGATGAACAAGACAAGATGGTTAGGATAGCGGCATACCTGTACCTATATATGGGAGACATGCAGGATAAATCTACTGAAAGCCAAGATCTGGCGAATAAGCGACAGATGGCGTTAGAGAAGGTCCAATCTGACCTGGTCTCTTCTGAGCAGAGGCTGCAGGGGAGCCAGGAGTCAGAAAATGAGAGTAGACAGCACATCATTAAAATAAAGAGGGATATGGACATCCTGCAACAGGAAAAGGCTGACCAGGATACCAGATTTCTGGCCTTGCAGAAGGAGTACCAAGAAGGTTTGGACTCCCTACTGCAGAGCCAGAAAAAGCTGGAGCAACAATTAGACTTTAACAGGGCATGCACGGAGCATGAAGGCAGAGAGCAACAAGCTGATTTTGAAAGACCTGGATACCCAGGCAGAGTTTGATGAAGAACGCCAGAAAGCTGGTGCCTTTCAAAGGCAGAGGGACGACCTGGCGGCACAAATGCAGGCTCTTAGCCAGGAAAGAGACGCCTTAGGCCAGGAAGTCTGCCATTTAAAAAGAAAAACAGAAGAAAATCACCTGGCCCACCAGGGATGGGTGACCTCCAAAAAGAACACCAGGACTTGCTAGAGCACACCAGGAGGGTGGAGGAGGCTCTGGCAAGACAGGAGCGGGCCAATAGGGACACAGCTCAGGAGGTAACCCTCCTGCAGCAAAGACTGGCCCATTTCTCCAGGACCAATCAGGAAACACAGAGAGAGAATGAGGCTCTCTGCCAGCACAATGATAGGCTCCAACAACAGGTAGCGATGCAGGAGAGACTGATAGAGTCTAGTAAGGCCTTAACTGAGGAACTGAAGGCGCAGGCTCTTGCATTGCAACAGGGAGCAGGGGCGGATAGAGACCAAGTTCGCTTGGAAAGGGAAACCCCTGAGCATAACCTCAGGAGCCCTAGTACCAGAGGCCTTTATCTCTCTCAGTCCCTGGACTCTGCCACCCCCATGTCCCCTGGCGCACATGAGCACAGGGCCACAGGGATGGCAGATTACTATCCAGCCAGAAGCATGGGGCTCATAGGCCAGTACCACCCAGGAATGGAGGGGCGGGCATCCGGGTATGGGCACCCAAGCACAGTGCAATTTGATGGGGAACCCCAGGTGAGTAGGCCCATTAAGGGCATCCTGAAAACCTCTGCCCAGTTAGGTCAGTGGGGGGGGGTACCCATCAAATCCTGGCAGCAAGGAGGGATCTGAAGACTCCTCTGAGCGGTACAGGACACAGGAGACCAGGTCCCCACATTCTGCCAGCCATTCCCAGGCTCGCAGAATCCGGGAAAACCTGGAAGAACAGACGGGAACCTCTGGGAGCAGTGCCTCTGAGTCAGAAGATGAATGGACAAGGGTTACCCGAACCAAAAAGGCCAATAAGGCAAAAAGGCCTTGATTAAGGACCCATTGAAACAGATTAAGGCAATCAGGAGTGTCATCACGCCGTATCATAAGAACGCCAAGTACTCTGTTTGGGAACACTTGGAGCTCTATGAGCAAATGATGGAGACTTTTCATTTGAAGGACAGCCGAAGCTGTATCCAATATGTAAAGTGGACATTCTCCCCAGAGTACTCCAGTTTCTTTGCAGGGCTGGAGGACCAAAATCATTCCAGGTGGTCCACCTACAGGGCGGCCATATTAAAACATTTTTCTGTTCACAGAAATCCTCAAGAGGCTCTCAAGGCAGCCTACAATTTGCAATGTGGGGAGGATCAGGCCCCACAAGAATTTGTGCAAGAACTGAAACGTGCTTTTGCGCAGACCACCAGAAGGGTGCGCACAGACAGTAGAGAATTAATTAATACATTTTTTCATGCCTTGCCCAAATACATAATGACCCAGCTCGTGAGGGATTTTCACGAGAAAAGATCTTTAGACTGGGTCATTGAACAGGCTACCCGGATCTATGAGGTGCAGAAACCGGTAGATAGCAAAAGTAATGCCCAGAAAAACCACAAAGCCAACAGCACCCCTGCTGCTGCCAAGGTGGCAGAGGTAAAGGTCACCCCCGTTTTGGATTTGGAGATGGGGGGGCCTAAAAACCTACCTGCACCTAATAATGCTAGGCCCAGAAGGTCCTCGGGCCAGTCACAGACAGGGAGCCAGGGAGGCAGCCCCACAAATGGGGTCCCTCGCTCTCCTGATTATGTAAGTCCCCGTTACAAGGGAAATCGACCCATCCTGGGTTATGTGTGGACTCCTCCAGCCCAAGGGGGGGGATCCAGCCAAGCACCTAACCCAGGGAACTTCCCTCCTAACTTCCCACCGGAGGGCAGAAATTCTCCAAATCCTGGGCAGAACTTTTTCCCCAGGTATCCACCCAATTTCCAACCCCAAAATCATCCATCCTTCTTTCCCCAATTCCCTGAGCCCAGAAAACTTAATCCGGGAGAGGGGAGGCCAAGGGTGGAGGGGTACCCAAATCTTCCCAACCCGGGGTACTACCAGAGAAGGGATAGCTACCCTTCCCGGGATCAGCCCAGGGGAGAAAATAGAGCCCCGTATCAGCCTGAGCGGGTTTCCCAGTTAGAGCGCCAGGTCCAAAATATGGCACGGGATCTGGGTCACATACTGAGGGCTCAACAGAACCCTCAGATGAGCGTGCCACCGCAGAATGCCCCAAACTCTGGACCTGGTGCTCCAGAACAATGACGGGGGCAGCACCCCAATAACTCACCGGTTCCCAGGGAGGAGGCACAAGGGGGAGGGGGGTGTAAAGCCTTGGAGGAAGCTTCCTTCCTCACTTGTAAACAGCCCCTGGAAACCCAGGAACCGGAAACAAAATCTCCTGCCCCTGAAAGTCTGCCTCCTAAGGAGCAGAGGGGTGGTAGGAGAAACAAAAGACCCAAACAGACTCAGTTTGAGTAGGAGGTACAGATATTCCAATTTGAGGGAGAGGGATCCTCAGAGGATCCTGGGAAAAGGATCTTCTCCTTCAGAGAGGGGGGAACTCCTCCCAAAGAAAAATGGGTCCCTAGGGATGCAAATCCAGACTGGGGAGATGTGGAGACTGAGCTACCGCCGCCCACCATCTCATCCCAGAACCAACCGCAAGAAAATCCCCTGGTTCAAACCCATCCTGGTGACTGCCTCCAAAAAGGGGGGCGCGGCCCGGAACCGGAGCCAGGGGAACCCACAATGACTCTGATCTCTTTCTTTCAGATTCCCAAGGCTCTCCACAGAAGTCTGCCCAAATTTCTTCTCTTGAAATGTCCAAGACCAGAAAGTTAGCCCACCAGTTGTCCAAAAATGTGCATTATCTGTGCCCCCTTGAGGAGAAGGAGGGAAGATACTATGCCCCGGTACAAGTACAGGGGCAGGGTACAATTTTGGCACTGGTGGATACGGGATCTCAAGCTACCCTTCTGTCCAGAAGGGCCTTTGATGAACTGAATGCAGGAAGGGGAGGGAATTACCAAATTCCTCTCACCTCACTTCCTGGACAACTCCAGAACTTTGACGGGAAGGAAATTCCCGTCGAGGGGACGGCAGACTTGGACATTAAAATTGGGCGACACAAGTTGAAACACCCGGTCATAGTTGTGACTCCAGAGGGCACCCCTTGTTTACTAGGGAATGACCTCCTGAGAAGGTTGTCACCCCTAATAGATTGCGTAAACAAGGTCCTCTGGACCCAGACTAGCCGACCAATAAAATTAAAACAGAGTGTCAACCATGTTAGTTTAAACGGCACCTGCCACATGGTTGAACAAAAATCTGACCAAGTAGAATTTCACTTCCAGAATAGCCAAATTCCAGACGTGACAGTAATAGCAGTAGGACAACAGACTGGTGATGGAGGGTCCTCTCTATTTCTGAAAATCAACCTTCCTTCCAGTCTAAAGTGGTACTCCACGCTGGAAGGAAACACTCTGAGATTCTATACTAATCCACAATCAGAAACTCTCACTCCTATAGTCCAGAAAGATGTGAAATCAGCTCAGAGCCTGGCTGATATTCAGCAAATTGGAGAGCAGTTGTTCATCCCTGTTCAGTTAAATGATGGGAAGGACTCTGTTCTCGCTCGAGTGTGCGTGAACAATGGTAAGAGCTTCATCAGCGAAGCCATGTTCCGCCAACTCCCAAAAGATCCAGCCATTCCCACATTCAAACTGATAGACAAATGGGAAATGGACCTGGAAGCACCTAATTCCAAACATCTCCTGCCAAGCAGGTGTATGCTCAAAATCTCTATTGGCAACAAGAGCATAGTCCATAATTGTTGGGTCGTGCGAGACGTCACTGCCGCCTTTTACTTAGGCAGTGACATTCTCAATCGCTTTGCCATTAGTTTGGACCTAATAAACTTCAAAGCTTGGTCCCGATTAGCGGATAATCCCATGGGCTTTGATGATCCAGAAAAAGCATTTAGGTCAGCTCAATTGCTACCTTATGCAGTTGAAATTCAGATCAAAGAGGAAGTCACCATCCCAGAAAGGACTCGACAATTCTCCCTGGACGTGAAAGCTAAAAGAGGACAATATTTGCAAAACCCTGATGCTTACATACATCTAAATGCTTCTCTCGAACTGCAAGGGTTGGGGGTAAACCCAACTCCATTAGTCAACATAGAACATGACACCATTCCAATAGAGGTGGATAACAGCGACTTAAAGAGTATTACTCTAGCCGCAGGCACCATTATTGGAATGGCGGTTGATGACCGACATTTTTCCATTGATTTAGGAAATGAACTGTTAGGACCAATCCCCAAGGACTGTTTTGACAGTGACAGCGATGACAATACAACACCAGACAGGATTTTTACCCGGCATGGGGGGAACTTCCTGGTGTACACTTCTTGCCCTTATGGTAAGGAAGATGTGACTTGTGACTTCAGGAGGGATGAGGTGATTTTCCAGGTCCATGAGGGCTGCCTTTCCCACCTGAAGCCTCCGGTCCAAATCAGCACTCTGACCAGGGACTTCTCCACCCAGCTGGAGGAGGCCGCGGAGATAGCCCAACCAGAAGTCTTTCCAGGCTTCAGGCAGATGGTGGAAGAGAGAGTCAACCTAGCTGATGCCTGTGTGACTCTGGAACAAAAGCAAAAGTTGAAACAAGTTTTCTTGGATTTCCAAGATCTCTTTGCGGTAGACTCATATGACTGTGGTCGCACTGACATCCACACAACAACAATCCCCACGGACCCTGGCATGACTCCTGTGTTTGTGAAGCAATATCGCTTGCCTCTCGCATCAATGGGGTCCCTTACTGAAATAATTAAGAACATTGAGTCCCGGGGAATAATCCGTCCAGTCCACAGCACCTTCAATAATCCGGTGCTGGGAATATTGAAGCCAAACGGCCACTGGAGACTCTGCGCCGACCTCAGGGAGCTCAACAAACGGGTCCATACTTCCCGATGGCCTCTTCCCTACATTGACCAAGGGCTGGCCCAGATTCAGGGGTCACAGGTATTCACTGCAATAGACCTGACCAATGGATACTGGACCGTGCCGGTCAGTAGGGAGGACCAATACAAGCTGGCTTTTACCTTTGGGGGCCAGCAATACACATGGACCCGGACTCCCTTCGGATACCTCAACTCCGGTAATGAGTTCAATATTTTCCTACATAAGGCCATGCCCGACCTGGGTGCGAGGGGTAACCTGGCTTATGTAGATGATGTCCTCATCAAAAGTTCATCTGTGGAGGAACACATAGCGGAGATCCGTTATGTTCTGACACAGTTGAGGGCCGCCGGAGCAAAACTTTCCTTTCAGAAAGCACAGTGGTGTAGAACCCGTGTTAATTTCTTGGGGCATGAGATTACTCCTCAGGGTCTCTGTCCCCAGGAAAAGAAAGTGGAAGCACTTCAAAAACTGAAAGACCCCACAACTCTGCGGGAACTAAGGAGCCTCCTTGGACTGACGAATTACAGCAGAACGTTCATTGAGGGCTACGCAGAGATCACCAGACCCCTGATTCATCTCCTGAAGGGGGGGTCAAGTGGGAATGGGGTCCAGAACAAGCCGAGGCAGTAAAACAACTCAAAAGAAGCCTCTCACAAGCGCCTTGCCTAGTTTACACTGTCAGAAACAAGGAGTTCTTCCTGGAGACGGGGTTCTCTAATACGTGCTTGACGGCCGTATTATACCAAAAGCATGACAAGGTCAATAAAGTAATCTCCTATGCGAGCAAAACTTTATCCTCTGTGGAGGAAAAATTCAACGATTGTGAGAAGGCACTCCTGGCAACGGTGTGGGCATTGTAGAATTACCGCCCGTTTATCCAGGGGGAACACATCATAGTGGAGACTCCACACCAGCCACTGCAATATCTCCAAAGTGACAGAATCCGGGCCGGAAATGTGAGTAATTCCCGAATTACTTCCTGGATTCTATCAATGCAAGGCTTTCCTGTGGAGGTCAGATATGGCCAAAACAAGAAGAGTTCCCTCGCGCAAGGTCTGGCTGACTTGCATGATTGTGCCAGAGAAAACTGTCTCGAGGACGAAAGTCTAAAAATCAAGGACAACACGGAGGCATACCTTAATTCCCCACACAAAGTCTTTGAAGAGGACAAGTGTGAGGGAATGCCCACTGTCTATGTGGATGGATGCTCTTACCATGTTGACAACGATGGGGAGAAAGAACTGGTGGCCGGCGTAGGGAATGCATGGGTGAATGAGTCCCCAGAACCCTCCGCTGGATACAAAATTGGTCCCCGAAGTAGTCAGGTGGCAGAATTGATGGCTGTGCATCAGGCCATCCTCACTGCTGTCCAACATCAACTCCGCGAACTGGTCATAATCACAGACTCGGATTATGTACGGAACGGGTTTGTGGAGCACCTGGTTAATTGGAAAACCAGAGGCATGTTATGTGCTAATAACAAACCCTTGAAACATGGGAAGTTGATCCAAAACATTGATGATCTGGTCACCTCGAATGAGATGACCATCTATTGGAAGAAGATCAAGGGTCATTCCAAAGTAGAGGGACCAGACAAAACTGGAAAAGACTTAGCTGATCAGTTGGCCAAAACCGGGGCCATCCAAGGGGATCTAATTGAGATTGAGTCCCTGTTGGGGGAAATCCAGGTCACTGCTATCACTAGGTCCCAGACAAATGCTCACAACGACCTTTCAATTGCACAATGGAGTAAGGAGACCCCTGATGCTGATTTGATTGCCGCTCAGAAGGGGGATCCAATTATTGGTAAGTTTTACCAACACCTTGAGGACCCTGAGAACTTTCCCCTGACGGATACCGATTATATTGGGAAAGAGGACCTAAGAGTGTTGATGAAATGTCCAAAAATGTTCCGGATCCAAGACGGTTTGCTGGTAAGGAAATCCAAAGCTGGCCACGATCAGTGGGTGGTTCCTACCTCATTCCGAAGCCTGATGTTAAGTCACGCCCATGATGCGGCCACTGCCGGTCATAGGGGGTTTCACACAACATTGGAAATCTTAAGAGAGGTTGCATACTGGCCACACATGGGGCAGGACCTCGACCAATATTTGAAGGGTTGTCTTGTGTGTGCACAATTTCAGCCATCATCCCTCACGCACCGTGTGCCTCTCCAAAAGAGGGGGATGACACTGCCATGGTCAGATTTACAAATCGACTTTGTAGGCCCCGTGATTCGCTCTGCTAGGGGGAATAAGTACATGTTGACTGTGACATGCTTGTTTACCAAGTGGGTGGAATGTCTCCCAGCCCCAAATTGCAAGGCAGAAACGGCAGCTGCCTTGATGATTAACCACATCTTTTCCCGTTTTGGTCTACCTCAAAGGATTGAGTCAGACAGGGGTAGCCACTTCACCAGTGAAGTAATGACAAAGATGTGGGAGATACTGGGGGTCAAAAGGAAGTTACATATTGCTTACAGGCCAGCTTCTTCTGGGGCAGTAGAGAGATATAACCAAACCATTGTGAGCATATTAAAGAAGTTTGTGGCAGATTCTGGGCCAAGTTGGGATATCCGATTACCTCTGGTCCTAATGGCCATCAGATCTACCCCTTCATCTGCAACCAAAATGTCACCATTCGAGTTGATGACTGGACGCAAGATGGTGCTTCCTCAGCATTTGCTCTATAGGACCCAAGAGCAGACACTGATAAATGCCTCCACTACTCATGAGTATGTGGAGAATTTAAGGAAACACCTCCAACATGCCTTTGCTTACGCTCAGCGGAATCTAGAAAGATCGGCTGATAGCATGAAGACCCATTATGACCTAAAAACTTCCAGGAAGGAATATCAGGTGGGGGACCGGGTCTATCTATACAACTTCCAAAGAAACCAGGCAAAACAGCGGAAATTCTTGCCTACATGGAAGGGACCCTTTGAGATCATCGACAAGATCTCCCCTGTGGCCTACAAAATCCACATCCCCAAAGGCGGTTTGGCAGAGGGGGAAGACAAGTGGGTCCACATAAACCAGTTGAAATGTTGCCATCCCAGGCACACTCTGCAACAACTGGAGGAATCCTCTGGAATCCTAGCGGGTACTGTCTCAGACTAATTCAGTTCCAACCATAAAACAAACCACATCTAGTCTCTAAAATATTGTGATTTGCATGAAACTGTCTCTTAGTTATACTGTTTTTTTTTTCAAAATAAGAATGTAATGTTTCGTTATGATGAAATGCATATGCTGCCCCACGATCTCAACAATGGTGGGGAGGAAATGTCCATTAATAGGTATTGCCGCTCTTCCTTTGTCGTCCTAGGAGAAAGAAAACCTGGAGACGGGCCA
The DNA here is from genome assembly GCF_040938575.1 of Ambystoma mexicanum. Lineage (NCBI taxonomy): Eukaryota > Metazoa > Chordata > Amphibia > Caudata > Ambystomatidae > Ambystoma > Ambystoma mexicanum. Next base: position 480,790,721 of record NC_090921.1, read on the forward strand.
AGGAGGACGATCCGGAGACCGGGAGCAGAGACGCAAGGGGCCAAGTGTACCGCCCAATATTCCCATCAGGACCGGCGAGGAGAACCGATCGATCCGACCGGATGGAGAAAACGATGCTGAACTTGTGCCATCTATTGGAAGAAGATGAGGAAACATCCCAGGTCTTGCGAGTCCCATTAGTGAAATAGAATGGCCATCGCAAGAGGGGGGCTTGTGGGATGTTTTTATCCACGCATCCAAGCCCTACCTCAAAACTGTGCAGTACTGACATGGAAAACATCATGATGGCCAGAGCTTCCCAGAAAATGCACAGGGAAATGCATGAAGAATAGGCTGCCACTCATTTTTGCCGATGTTATGGGCACAGAAGGACACTGCCTAAAACCACCATTGGACTACCCACACAGTAGTCTGAAACCATTGGGAATGGCAATGCTGATTGCCAAAAGCAAACCCATAACTGTTGGGAATTCATTTTCTTAAATCCCAAAAAGGGGTGCAGTACCAGTACTCACCACTATCAAAAAGCCGGCGTTTTAAAACCACCAGATTTTACTTTTTTGTAGAAAACTGAATAAATGAACCCAAGGCAAGCCAAAGAAAGACTTACTGAGAGGTGGATCCAATGTAAAGTTATATTCTGAAGTGACTTGAAGGTTTATAACAAGACTGGCTGAGCTGTGGATTTCAGCAGTTTAAGTAAATTTGGACTGAAAGACACTAAAAATCTAAATGTTTAAAAGAAATGAGTGACCTACTTTGAGTGTCACATAGGTTGCAATTGTTTAAATGTCATAGTTTTAAACTTAGAATCAGCATTCTAGCTGCATATGTAAACATTGTCTTGACTTAAACTGGGTAACAAAAAGTGACATTTTATCTGAAACCTGGCTTAAGGAACTGAATTCTGCCCACCAGCTACCCCCGACAGGAGATGAAACTTGAGTCACAGCTGTGTTCCCAGGCCTATCTGCCTTTTGCTGGCCACACTAAGGATATGCCATCTCTCTGATAATTGAATTAAGGGGAGCCCCCACAGAATACAGGAGCTCTGAACAAAGCCCTGTCCTGACTCAGGCAAATGTTTTATTGGCGGGAGTCGTAAATGGAGCTTCCTCCTGGAAGGACAGGGGAGGAGCACTGCCTGTGAGAGCAAGCTGGCTTGGCAGAACTGGAAAAACCAGAAATTCAACCTTGTGCTGGGGGGAAACCACACCCCTTTGGGGCCAGAACATAACTCTAAAAAGATGAATAACTCATAGTACGGACTTGTGAAAATTATTTAAATGACACCATAATTCTTGTGATTTTTCTGCCCACATTTTAAGACGTGTTAGGACCCGGTGGTATGTTCAGGGGGGTTTTAGCGGAAAAGAGGATATTACTCAAAATGTATGCATGTGAAAAATCTGACACTTCAGCAACTAATGTCCATACTCCTTGCGCACATGTGTGTAAATTTGGGTTAATGTCCGATATTGCGAAACCAGTTAAAAAGTGCAAATATTGCCATTTCTGAATGCAAGCTCCCAGGAAGAGCAGATTTGGACAAGGGGATACCTCCTCTAATATGTGATGGGTGCGTGTAATTTTAAACGAATGTGTACCTGTGCAAATATGTTTTTTTTTTATCAAATATAGATTGTGTGCAATTTGACAGGGGAGGATCCTCTGACCCATAAAACCTACAGCATCACTCTGACTCACAGTTCCTTCCCCAATCATGGGAGAGGGGAGAATTGGGCCAATGACAAGTGGAGAGGGGTAGGGTCTAGTGATGCTGCACACACACCCATTTTAAAAACAGATAAAAGCAGACAGACAGGACAGATAGGGACCTTCAAATCCATTTGCTGCGGGACGCTCTGCTGGGAAAATCCATACTTTACCTCCATCAATCTCTAGAGAAAGCTGTGCAGAAAGATCCAGACTTCAAATCTATCAATATCCAGAACGCATGAACTGGACATAAAGATATATCAATAAGGGTTTCCATTCAGTATCCCAGACTAGGCATTGACTTAGCTGTAGTGTTGAATTGAATCCTCTTACACACGGGAATGGGGACACGGAAGCACTGACACGGTTGCTAACAGTGCGTTTGCTTCAGTGGAAACCATGCCTGAAGGGGCCGGTGCTACCGGTGCTCAGACTTGTGATGAAACCCATAGAAAGACACACACACACACACCTTCTGTCCTTGGCTCTGCAGCCTAAGCACCTTAACGACCTGCAAACATATTTCTTTTATCAGGAGCTGAGCCTTTCATATGCATGATGGAACATTTCCAGCTGAGAGATCTTGCAAAGCACCAGTTACCTTGCAAATCTATGCAAGTTAAAGTGAGCAACACAAAGGATCCTTTTAAAGATGTGTTTATAGCCATGACGTCTTCTAGCTTGACATGCAGAAAAATAAATTTGCTTTATATCACTTATCAAATGTTATCAACATCATGAATAACAACGAGATGGAGGCGTGTCCCTAAGAATATCCACATCTAACTGAGTTTATTACACAATTATTTGTATTGTGTGCCTTACATTAATGAAAATAAAGTGGGGTTAAACTGATGTTTCAGGTTTGCATTATCTTGAATTCTGAGTTATAGTTTACCATTCAGGATGTTCAAATGTTGCTTAACATGTAGCTATAAGGATGTCCCTGTTGTCATGTGGATTTACTATGCAATGTGTTTATTTTGTAAGTACACTCTATAAGACAGTATTCCGGTAGGCCATGAAATCTAAAACTTAAATACGTGTACCAAGCAAAGCTTGGAAGATATGTGGTCAAATTTGCACAGTGGATTAAAATCCCTGCTTTGCATTTCAGCCAAAGTGTGTGATCCATGTCAATTATTTAATCACACCCTGACTTAACTGCAAACATTGGAGTCATTTTTTTGAAATCATGTGAAATTAATCACACTGTTTGAAAAAAAATCACACCCTTGCAATAGGCCAGATTTAATGAGTAGGAGGAAAATAGTGTACAATCGTGCATCTCTGTCAGTTGACCTCAGAGCCATCACCCCGAATTTCACTATTGGTGCACTGGCCCTCTCTCATTCCTATAGCACTTGATTTGACAGGCAAATATATAGTATTAGAAGCCCGTCAGTGGTACACTAATGGTACACTAATTGTAGCAGAGACAACATTAACTTGCTGGCCTGTTGCTGACATGTTGCTGCCACTCACGAAGTTTCTTAGAACATGGAGAGGACCCCCCTGCAGGTGAATGAGTGAAATGATTTGCTATGTCCTGTTATGCTATTTTATTGCATCATTCATAGCTCACCTGCGGTCATTTTAAACTTTCTAGGAGCTTCAGAATCTGCAATCAGTTGGGCAGGGGACTGATGCAGTATCCAGAGCCAGTTGCTTTGTTACAATGTTGATGTGTGCAGATCTGAAGATGGGACTCTGTGTGGTGTAAGTTTTAGATATTGCATGGGTTTTCCAGAGGAGTAGTTAATGTGCACTCCAGGATCCAGGTACTTGTTTGTGTGGTTGTGGATCTGTCAGAGTGGTGATTAAGGAGTGTGGAGAGTTCTGCTGGTGCATCTGTGATGGGCTTGTTTGGTGTTTGGGGAATTGTAGTGCATAGACGTGCATCCAGATGGTGTATGTTCCATTTTGTAAGCTGTGGTACTTTGGTACACAGGTATGTGCCACTATGTAATTTCAGTTAGGGTAGGAGGTAGAGTGATTTTGAAGCGGCTATTGTTACCATATCATGTTTTCAATTCAATGACACACTTGATTTCATTGACAAACCATACAAAAGTAGGAATCTGAGGCATCCAAATTGCACTTCAAACAGAAACAGCACACAGCAAATGGAAGGCGTTTGCTTCAGTTTGTTTTTGACAGTGACTCACAAGGGAGTCAAGGACCAGACAAGGGGTGGGCCCGAGGATAGTGAAGCACCAGAACAGCCAAGGATCAGAGGGTGGGAACCAGAGGGACACTTAACCACAGAGCTTTGCATGTACCATAGTTTTACTTCAGTCCATTTCTAGCTTTGGCTATTGAGTGGGGTTTATAACACAAATGCATTGCATTTCAGTAAAGCTGGGAAGGAAAGCACATGTGAGGAGGGAAACGGAATTTGAGGGTGTTGTTTAGACAACTCATGTTGGTCCCCATGGTCATGCCCACCCACAACCTGCTCCTCCCTCCCCACTCAAAACACATCCTCCTGGGATGTCTTTGGGCTAGTTATATCAAGCAGTAACATCAAATGTTGGGCTGTTAGTGTTATTTCTAGTTAATGGCTTGATTGCAACTAAAGATTTAATAACACAAGTCTTCCAAAAGTGTGCCTTCTACCATTTGATGTATATATGTCCCTTGCATTAAGGTCCTGTCTCAACAAACACTGACATAGCCAACAGCTGTGTATTTTGTCTATGCCTAATCATACCATGTTCCAGCAGTTGCATCTTATGGTCAGGTAGTCCCGTTATGACAGTACCTAGCAAATGCCTGCTCAGAAGCCAGATCTGTTGTGTTTGCCAATGTTCGTATTCAATTGAAATGACTGCACCGGATGATTACTGGCAAATACAAAGTGTATGGAGTTTAAGATACGAGAATGGGCTTGCTCAAAGTAATGCATTTCTGTTTTGCTCAATTACTGTTACTTACAAACATAGGTATTCATAAAGAGAACAGATACAGTAAATACAAATGAACATTAAACTGTCGACTGTCATAGATGCATATAACTTCCTGTACGAGCCATGTAGGAAAATGAAATGTTTACCTACTGACAATGTATGGAGCCCTAAACAGTTCACATTTTACTGCCAATCAAAATATGATTAAAACATATTTGTTATTGTGTGTTTTAGTGTAAATGATGATGCACAGATAACACAAGTAAACATGTTCTAAAAAGATGTGTGCTATATAGTATCTTGTTTAATTTTCATGCACAGTGGTATCAACGATTTGTATTAATATATTGGGCCTCATGAGTATGCCGGTCTGGTAACATCGGTGCCGGTAAGTTACGGGACCGACATACTCTGAGTTCTGCAAGTGGGTGCCTTTCCGCCCGCCGGGTCTAACATGGCGGGCGGAACGGCACCGGCTCGCAGACCTTGACGGATTCACCAGCACCATTATTAACGGTGCCAGAGCATCCGTCCTCCCCATTCCCATTGAGTCCTATGGGACACGAATGGGAATGGGGAGTAATATTTCCCGGCGCCTGGCTATGGGGAATTACCGGAACCGCCGGGGCTGTAATGCCCCGCTAATTCCTCATTGCCAGGCGCCGGGAAAAAAAACGACCCTGGCAGTAGCCGTGCCGTTTTTACCGGCATAGTTACCGCCATTGCCATAATGAGGCCCACTGATTTTCTATTTCTGTCAGGGACGAATACAGTGCCATTAGTTTATTATTCCCGCCAATGTGTAGTCTGGCAACAGTGGAAAAAGATGCATTGAAAATTGCATACCCAAGGTCAAACCCTGACCTGCCCGCTCAGTCCTGTACAATCACGCCGCCCCACCGTGCCCATCTGCCCATCAGACTCCCTCCTTTTTGATGCACCCAGAGTACCACTAGTTCCTTTTTTCCACTTCCACCACTGTTAAGTAGGAGAGCACAGCTCTCCCAAAGGTCATACAAAGCTCTTAGAGGCTCACGCGTTAGAGGCCATTCCCTTGGAGTTGACAATTCTTTCAGGGTTGTCCAAACACAGACCTCGAGGGCTGGATCCATGCCAGGTTTTCAGGATACCCCTCATCAATATTCATGAGCCAAATCTGCATACAATGGGCCTCATTACGACCCAGGCGCTAAGTGGTTAACGGCGCCGTAAAAGGCTGCGGCGCCATTAACCACTTAGCGCCTTACTACGAGGTCCCTTTGCAGGACCTGACCTGAACGGCTGGTCTGGACCAGCCGTTAAAGTAGGGACCCACAAAGGGACCTCGCAGGCAATTATGGTACCGCAATTTGCGGTACCGTAATTGCTGCCTTCCCCATTCCCATTGAGCCCTATGGGGCAAAAATGGAAATGGGGAAAGACCATGGTGAAATGGGGAAATACCGCCCCGCCAACCTTGGAATGGGGCGGCATTTCCCCATTTCACCATGGCGGACTCGTTACAACACCGGCACCAACCATGGTGCTAATAGTGCCATGGTTTAGCACCGGTGTTGTAATGAGGGCCAATGAATCTAAATGTATGCACATTTTTCACCATGAATATTAATGAGGGATATCCTGAAAACCCGTCAGGATTCTGGCCCGCCTAGAGCCTGGAGTTGGACAACCCTGTGCTGGGCCTCTGAGCTTAATTCCCTCAGGGTATACAATATCTCGTAGGCACTCGCCTTCTGAAAAGATGCGTCTCCCCATCTCAGCTCAGGAGAGGTGGAAATTCTGCAGGCCCTCTTTCCTCTTCCTTCTAACCCCTCTCCGCTCACATGAGCCTGGCTCCCAGGAGGCAATGGTACTGACACCCTTCACAGCGTGAGGCTGTCAACTCCACAGCCCAGGTGACTGGGACGTGCGCGAAAAATAAATCCATTTGTAATGAGAGAAATAAACAAGAAAGTCGGCTAAAAAATGCAAATGGTTTTTGTTGTGAGTTACATGACAGGGCAAGTGACAGCGCTTTATTACGCCGGGAACAGCCAGAGTTTTAAAATAGAATAATCGTCGCAACAAAAGCAATTTTCATTTTAAATGGATGATCTAGCTTTAATCAAGCAAGTCATCACAAAATGCTTTTAATTACCAAAAGTCAAGCACTGGATTGTAATTTTAATGTCTACTTTCACGCCGGTGATTGGATTTGCAAAAAAACACTTTTTTATATACAAAGCACAGTCCAAAACATGTCGATTTTTTGCCCTTTTACTGTCTATGTCAAATTTTAAACTTCTAGCAAAGTTAATGACGAAACAATCAAGCATCTTCAGTCAATCACATCCCTTGCTTGATGTGCCACTTTCTGTGCCAAAGAAATTGGTGGATCATCCAAAATGGGCAATGGGTTGGTGCCCTGCCACCAAAAATGCAGGAGCCAGAGACCAGGCCCAATTACACAGGCCGGCTCCTTCAGTTGCAATGAGCAGGTTGGGCTGGTGTTGCGGCATTCCTACTATGCCACGGCCAGCCCACGCATGCCTAACGGCCCCTGCAAAGTCGGGTGGCACCTGCTTCGGCATGGGAAGGCTAGCTGTGGTAATGCAGGCACTGTCTGTAGAAGAGGCTGCTATGGAGAATAACAGTTGTTTCATGACTCACGGGGTGCCTGCTTCACAGCCCAGGGCATGCTCAAAAACAGCACTGGAGGAGAGGCGTTAGCTGTCCTCTATCCCAGCGTCCGACTTCCTGTCTGAAGACCTCCCAATGGCAAGCTGCCAATAGCGTGCAGTTTTGAGGATGGCTGGCAGGGCAGGCAAATAAAACATATGGTGTGAATGTGTGCGTGTGTACCTGCATGCATTCACACCATGCCGATGTTGCTTACTTCAATTTCTGTTCACAATTTTGGCAGCCTTGTTCTTTCACCAACTTGCTTTCTGATCTGTTAGAAGCAGTCTTGCCTTTAGCTGTAACTGCCTTTAGTGGCTAGCTGTTTATGCCTCTTTCACTTACCTCTTAAGTGCACGATGCATCCTCAAGTTTGCAACAAAGATTGCCTGAAATAAAAAAAAAGTTATTTCCAAACGGATTCAACGTTATGTGATGTTACGTTCTGTGCCATCCTCAGCTACACGTTTGTGATGTCACTTCCATGTTCTCCCCATGATGCTGCGACTGTTCCTTAATTCTCTGTGTGCAGAGTCCTCCAGGAGGGTCCCACAATGCCTCCAGGTGGCTGCTCATGATTTATTTAAGTGAAGGGGCATTATTAATTCATTACATTATAGTGAGTGACCAAGCACAGCATTGGCACCGGACGCAACCTTGGGGTGTTGCAGAGGATTCTCTCCTCGAGCATTTTTGTTACAACACATTTTTTTTTGCCAAAGAATTGGTCAAATGCTACACAATTTACAAACAGTTCTGTGGGATAGGCTCACACATGTAAACATCCATTAGATCCCAGGTCATGAAAGTACACAGAAGCAGTTTACGCAACATTCTTATAATGCCTCTATCCACAATGTATGCCAGCACTGCCACTTTAAAACACATGTTCATGATGCTCGTGCACACAGAATATGCCAGCATTGTCATTATGAAACTATTTCATGATGCTGGTGGGCACACTATATATGGTCTGATTCACAGAAGCGTTTTATAATGGCACAATCCACAGGAAAACGCTCTTTGAATCAGGCCCTAATGTCAGAGTTGCTGATGTAAAACACATAAATCCTGATTGTTCACAAAATATATGGCAGCATTTCCACTTTAAATCACTTTCACAAGGCTTGTGCCTACTTTGTATGTAGTATTCTGAACAGACTGTTTAGGATAACACTGGACGTCCATGGTTTGATGTCACTGTTTAACTGAGCTAGCTCAAACAGATAACAGGAGGATGTATTTTGGCCAGGCATAGTGTGGGAATACCAATGAGATTTCGGTGGACAGTCAATGGTTGAGCAAATAAAGAAACAACAATCACAAAATGTGTACTAATGCAATTGTTTTGGTGTATATGTGGTGTTTAAGCGTGACCTAATAACCACAACTAATTCGCAGACAAATATTGATTTGTTCAAAAGAAATACTATTTCAGCCAAAAAGGGGATGAATGAAGTCTATTTCATTCCTTAGTAATTTGCACTGTCCCCCAAGCCCTACATTTGAATGTGCATAATTGTTTGGAAAGTCCACATCAACCGGGAGGATAATCCTCCTCTATCACAATGCCATTGTACTCCACAAGGGATTTGCTGATAGCCGAACAATGTTGGTAGTGTTTTCCTTGATCCCTTGCCGGTGTGGTTTGTACACTTGTGTGAATCTGGTACCTCTTTGCTGAGCAGCATCAGAGCACCTTAAAGCATCCTGATAATGATGTACCAAACTTGTCTGCCTTCCTCACGGTCGAGAGCTGTACGCGAGGGGAGGCAGTCAAGACACTGTGGTGGTAGTCTTTGAACAATTATTGGGAGGGCATGTGGGTGGTGCCCTTCCATTTCTGTGAATTGTATGTGATTTCTGTGTCAAAAGAGAATCCCTGTAAGACATAGGATTCAATGACATACCGAGGCCATCAACTTTGGAACTTTAATGTACCCACATTTTACCCCCTTGTCGTGGGATCTTGGTTGGCTGTTAGCGCAAACTCAATCTGTTTTTATAATAAAAGTGAAGCAGTTGAGAGGAATAGTAAACAGTGTCATTATGACCCAGGCGTTAACCATGGCGCTAGTTGCACAATGGTTGCCGCTGGTATTTTACCGATTCCGCCAATGGTAAATGGGGAATTACCCCCCATTCCAAGGTTGACGGGGCGGTAATTCCCCATTTACCATTGGCCCTTCCCCATTCCCATTTTTGCCCCATAGGGCTCAATGGGAATGGGGAAGGCGGCAATTACGGTACCGCAAATTGCGGTACCGTAATTACCTTCAAGGTCCCTTTGTGGGTCCCTACCATAACGGCTGGTACTGACCAGCCATTAAGGTCGAGACCTGCAAAGGGACCTCGTAGTAAGGGGTTAAGGGGTTAACGGCGCTGCAACCTTTTATGGCGCCATTAACCCCTTAACGTCTGGGTCGTAATGAGGCCCAGTGTCTGGCAGGATGAGTACTGCGTAAGACAAATGGTACAGTGTATGTTTTAACAAAACACAAAGACAACTTGCAATCTTGGAAAGATTTGAGATTCCTTAAATGTAGCATACTTTGCTGCAAGCTTTCAAGGCCACGTTGATTCTTTCCCCAGGCTGGCAATAATGCTTTTAAAACAGAATTATTGACACCAATTGATACTTTCAGGTACAACAACTGGTAATCAATTGTTCTTCAATTATTCCAATTAAACTATGCAGTCCATGGCCCACAGGCAGCCCATCAGCCCAGTTCATGGCCCGCAGGCAGCCCTTTCACCCCAGTCCATGGCTCACAGGCAGCCCATCACCCCAGTCCATGGCCCGCAGGCAGCCCATCACCCCTGGGCATGCCCCACAGGCAGCCCATTACCCCAGTCCATGGCCCACAGGCAGCCCATCGCCCCAGTCCATGGCCAATCACCCGAGTCCATGGCCAGCAGGCAGCCCATCACCCCAGTCCATTGCCTGCAGGCAGGCCACACCACTGGGTGGCTTTTTTCCACGCATTTTACCGGACGCAGTGGGGTACGCATGTTCCGAGTGGTGCGCGGGGAGTTTTACATGCGTTTCACACGTGATTTCACTGGCACGGGTGGGTTACATGTATTCCAGGGGTGCGCGTGGACTTTCATACGTGATTTCGCCAGCGCGAGTGGGTACGCGCATTCCGAGGGGTGCGTGCTTAATTTCACACGCGATTTTGCTGGCGAGAGCGGGGTATGTGTATTCTGGGGGTGCATGTGGACTTTTACATGTGATTTCGCTCGCGTACGTGTATTCCGGGGGTGCGTGTGGACTTTCAGATGCGTTTTCGCTAGTGCGAGTGGGGTACGCGTATTCCGAGGGATGTGCGGGGAGTTTTACATGCATTTTCGCTAGCGCGAGTGGGGTACGCGTATTCCGAAGGTGCGCAAAGACTTTTACATGCATTTTCACTTGCGCAAGCGGGGTACGCGTATTCCGAGGGGTGCGTGGGGAGTTTTATACGTGTTTTCGCTAGCGCGAGTTGGGTACGTGTATTCCGGAGGTGTGCGTGGACTTTTACACGCGATTTGGCAGTGTGTGCCCTCCCGGGTGTGCCGTTCTCCCCATGCCCCGCAGGCAGCCCATCACCCCAGAGCATGCCCCACAGGCAGTCCACATGGCACCATGCACTCGGGAGCACCGACACATGTCCCCCCTTACCCCTCTTGATGGTCACCTGCCAGCAGGCCCCGAATCATGTCCCCCTGCCCCCCTATTGACGGGCACCTGCCAGCAGGCCCCACCCCACCCATTGACAGGCACCTGCCAGCAGGCCCGACTCATGTCCCCCCACCTCTCCAACCACCGCCAATGACGGGCACCTGCCAGCAGGCCCTGACTAATGTCCCCCCACCCCCCATTGATGGGCACCTGCCAGCAGGCCGCGACTCATGCCCCTCACCCCCCATTGATGGGCACCTGCCAGCAGGCCCTGACTCATGTTCTCCCAACCACCCCCCATTGACGGGCACCTGCCAGCAGGCCCTGACACATGGCTCACCAAACAACATGTCCTAACAAAACAGACCCATGGCCCTAATGCCAACCCAAATCCCCCTGGTCCCCAGTACAAGCATGCAAACATCCACTGCACAAACTCCCAAATTACCCATGCCATGACAGTCTTAAAAGAACCACCATGCCCATGCATAAATGCACAATAGAGCCACACAATGGCAACACATGACTGAGGCAATGCACATTGAGACATGCACACAATCAATGATAGTACACAACACCAATCATGAAGTTTGAATAAACGTATTAAAAACATACTAAAATAACATAAAGAAAATCAAACTTGAAAGCTATAACCAAAATAAAATAGACAATCCAATGAAAAAAAAAATCCGGCATGAAAAAAGAAAAGTGGTTCATCGCCAATGTCAACATGAATTAAATAATCAAAAAAAAGAAAATCATTGATCCATGGGAAATGTTAAAAAAGAAAGTATGTACAAGTCTTCATCTATATACAATCCAAGTCCAAAGGGTCCATGATCCCCAAACCAAATGAACCTACACAAAATTCCTATGAATAAAAAAACTATATACATGAAGTGGAGCAAAGTCCATTAACTCCAAAATAAAAAGAAAAAACAAAGGAAACCTAACCCTAAAGAACTATGTACAAAGGCGGCGGGCAAGTCCAACGGCTCACTTGTTGATGTTCCGGGCCAGGGCATCATCGAACTCCACTTCAATGTTTGGGAGGCAGGCCTCTTCCCTGGCCCTGAGGTCTCACAGGAATGCAGCCATGGCCTCCTCCAACTCCCACCTCAATGCCCTGCGCATGGAGTTCTCCGCCCTGACCATAGTGAGCCGTGCCTCCTCCGCCCGCCGCCACTCCGCATCTATTTGCTGGCCCAACTGCTGCCACACGGAAGACACTCCCAATCCAGGGTCCTCATGCCCTCCGCCTGATGCCTGCCCCGGAGATGTTATTGGCCCCGAGCTATTATCGCCCCCACCATGAGCCTGCTGCTGCCGTGCATGTGCCCTGCTTGTCGATGCCTGCACGTCCTCCTCTTGCTGGGGTCCAGTTGGTGGGGTGGCCATCCCTGCTGGACCTCCGACTCCCGACTGTGGCAGGGATGTGTCCTCCACCAGCCTGGCTGCTGGTTCAGGGGCAGCTCCACAGGGTGCCCAGGTGATACTTGGGCAGGAAGATGGCATGGAGGATTACTGGCGCATAAGGGGTTCAGTTGAGGAGGGGGTCGCTAGAAGATCTAGCACGGAGGAACCCAGCGCTGGTGACCTGTCCTAGTAGGCTGACGCGGTCAATGAGGTATTCGAAATGATGTGCATTGACCATACGAGAACTCTGCATGTCATCCCGAATACCACATTGACGCATCGCCACCCTAGCTAGGACAGGCTCAATCCAGTCATGGATTGCCACGTCCACAGGGAGAGGAAGGCCAGTTGTTGTTCGCACATCCCCTCCCTGAAAACGGGTCTGGATGAAGGCATCCCTGCTGGTGCGGGATGATGCAGTCACAGGATCGGGGACAGGATTACACACAGGCACCTCCGCAGTGGCATCTGTTGCCTCCTGTCCCTGCCCCTGGACTGCACCACTAGCACCAGTGGAATCCCTCCTCCAGGACCCGTGCGTGGGCCTTCCACGGCCTCCTCCTCAACCAAACCCCCCACCAACCTGGATGACTCCGTGCCATCTTCCTCCATAGTCCCCTGTGGGGGCTCAGCTGCCCCTACTGCTGCTGAGGAGTCCACCTCCAACCTCTGCCTCTTGGACCTTCCCATGGCAGCTGCGGCCATGGACGCGGCACCAGACTCCTCACTCCCCGAAGAGATGACAACGTGGGAGGAGAGCTGGGCCTTGCGTCTCTGGCTTGCGGTGGGATCCCTGCCTCTGTGCTCCACAGCACTGTCTCCGCCCTCTTTATCAGTCGACGCTGCAGACAGGGAGGGACATAACACAGGCATCAGGGCACTGTACAATGGTCGGATACACATGTGACAGTTGCACATGAGTGGCAGTGTCAAACTTCACAGATGGCATCACACTCCCCAACACTCATATCATTTGAACCCACACACATGCACAAAAGGACAGGAATCGTGCAGCAGGCAGCAGCATCCATACACACACACCAGCATGAACATCCGAAGCTTGGCATGACGTCACAAGCAACATGGGGACTGCCGAACACATGCACTCACGCCAACAGACAGACATGCATCTGTACATCTCCACCACCTGTCACAGTGCAATCATCGGCAACTACGTCACATCTGCCGATCGGTTTCCTACATGTCTGTGTCACATGCATCCATGATGTATCACTGTTGCACACATGTGAAACACACACACGCACATGTATACAGTGCACATACATGAAGGTGGAACCAGCATCCATGTGTCACACCCCAACCATGCCATAGTACACACCCAGAAATACTAACATGTGTGCATCTCCACATGCAGTTGTGCATCATGCTTTGGAACACATACACCATTGATGTGCATCACACATGACAGGACTCACATGCAGCACGGTCATGTCCCTGCACATACACATCCATACATGGACCTTTTCAGACATATCTCCAAGCTGCACACTCCTGGTACACCTCAACATGCACTGAGTCCAATAAGTACATATGGACACTTACCGCTCGACTCCGGACCAGTCTCCCTCTCGAGGACCTGGCGGTGAAGCGCTGGGTTAATGCGTTCCAGGACCCCCATGTCGTCAGTGGCAAGGTGGACCGGGTGCCTCACTGCATCCGCTGCTTCCAAGAGGCGCTGGGCCTTCCTGAGGGTCCTGGACCTGAAGTCCTCCCAGTGCTTAAGGACTTGTTGTTTGTCATGGGTTGCCACCCCCTCCGCCTTGATGGCAACCACGATGTCCAGCCAGATAATCTCCCGTCCATCCTTGTCGGCGTGTCTTCTTCCGTAGAGGGCATCATAATGTACCAGGACTTGCTCCACCAGGATGCCAACCTCTCCTGCTGTGAAGCTGGCAATCCTCTGCCTCTCTGGCTGGGGTTGCCAGTGGTGTCTGATGGTGTTTCCCCTGACATGGCAACCCCCGAGGCAGGTGTGGGCGTGCAACTGGGTCCTGGTTCTGGGCTGTGGAGCAATGGAACTTCAGTCGGGAGTCTTCTGTTCCAGCAGGGGTGGTCACAGCAACTGGACCCCTACAGATGGCTGACGTGCAGGCACCAAATAGCAGCGCATGTGGCCAGCAGGCAGGCAGGCAGCAGCAGATGGCAGGTGGGAGTCTGCTCAGGGCTCTGGGGGGCAGGAAAAGGGCCTTCCATGTGTTGTTGCATGGCCAGCTTGATATGGAGTGATTTGGCACGTGAAAAAACAGCACGTCCGCGTGTTAATGCGTGTAATTCGAGGAAAGGGCCTAAGCGCGTAAGTGACGTGATGCGCGCAGGCATTTCCCTCAGCACAGGTTAACAGTGAGCGGGTCCGGGCTGTTCGCTGCACGTGCCTTTCGTGGAGACCGATGCGTGTGTTGCTACTTCTGGTTGTTTCACGCGCCATCACAACTTCACAGCGGATCAAGGATGTATCTCTTCTTTTGGGAGGTATTGGCTACGTGTGTTTTTCATTACCACGCTAGTCAGACGGTGAGTCGCGCACGCTTTTTTTCCCACTGCAGGTCCCCTTGTGTATCGTGTACCCATTTTTGAGGTCATAGAAACCTGCGTGTCCCATGCGTACGTGTTTTTTGTGTCCCTGGGTGCAACCGCGTACTGCGGGAGGTTAATTCCACACACGTGGGCTACCAGGGGTTGCATGCAGTTTTGGGGTGCCTGAGTGTTGCGTGACCTGTCACTTTATCACCGGGGTCGCATACAGCCTTGCAGATGCACAGGGGTGCTGTCAACATCTTGTATTCCATCCCCTTCACCCCAATTGCCCAGGACAAATGTCGTGTACACCTCCCATGGGCACTACTACATCTGTGCTGGCACTACTACATCTGTGCCATGGTTTGGAGGCCATGAAAGGTGAGGGGTGTCTCAGCTGGGCATACACCATGTGGCAGGCATGATCAGGGATGTGGCCGGGGTGACCAGGGAGTAGGGGGACTCCAGGGTGTCCAGGGTGGCTGTAGAGGGGGAAGAGGCAGGGGTGCGCCACTTTGGCACAATGTTGTGCCACATGTTGGTGCAGTCATGCCACCACCCCGTGTGGTTCCGGGAGATGCAGCTCTTCCATCTGGCACTGGCACCCATGTGACCTGTAGTCTGTTTCATCGACTGCCAAGGGCCCAAGGGTAGTGGTAGCTGCAGGTGCAGCTGTGGACACCACCACCCAGGCTCAGGGTCGGCCAGCGCATGCTGCATTGGCACCTGAAGAGTCCCAAGATGATTTCCAGGAGGTCAGGAGGCACACAGTAAGTGCATGCAGGGCTGCCCTGACCAAGGCACATGTCCCTGGGGCAGTATTGTCATCAGCTGCCCCGAGCAGCCAGGTGTTGGCAAGTGCATGGGCAGATACAGCCGACACCACCCCGGCTGTGAGTCTACCATCCAGGACAGTCCCAGTCAATGACCTTGGCACAGCAGATGTTGCTGCACAGGGTCCATTCAAGGGCACACAGCAGCCACTGACACAAGTCAGGGCTTCCGTCCTTGTTCCACCTGCCACTCCCTCTGTTCAATCCACCAGCGCCACTGCCTCTACTGATCAGGGCGGCATTTGCCAAACAGGGTCCGCATCACTGCCCAAGAGGAGGAAGGTTGCATCTGCACAAGAGGCTGGGACCCCACAAACGGCTCCGGCCTCCGGCATGTCGAGGAAGAAGCCTGTCCGCAAGCAGGAACTGGACTTTGCATCGGGAAACGACCGTGATATGCTAGTGGGCCCGAATTGTCACACTACGGCTGCCCAGCGTTTGTCCCACTGGAAGCATGTTGAGGAGGGTGTCAGTGCATTCGGACATGAGGTGCGCACATCTCAGGAGTGCAAAAAGCATTGGGATGACCTCCGACGCTGTGCTAATTTGTAGCTTGCCTCCAATTATGCCATGACTCAGGTGATTAGCGGTGGGTCACCACCTGAGGAGGAAGATCTCACTTCGCACAAGTTGATCGCTGCAGAATTCATACCGGCAGAATTGTACGAAGGAGAGGGAGAGATGCTGGACTTTGATGCCCCATCCAGTGAGTGTTGTCGCGTGTTTGTCCAGACCATGTGTGGTTTGCTTGTGTGATGTGTTGTGCTTGACTGCCACTACATGCTATGTGTACATTGTTCTTGTGTGCAAGTCATGCAATGCTTCACTGATGCATGCCTGCAGTGCAGTATGCTGGACATGTAGAGCAGACAGGGACTGTCCTCATCACCACACTTGCACCCTACTCACATAGTCACCTGGCTGCCCCTCCCGTCCATGTTCCAGCTCACTGGCCCTTCTGCATGCAGCCTGGGGTGTCTTTCCACTGAGCACTGGGACTATGTCATCGCATGATTGACGTGCATGTGTGTTGTGCCTGCATGCGGATACTCCACGTAGGCATGCTCCCTTGCCCCTCCACCCCCCTGCACCCCAATTTCACCATGGCACTGGTGAGTATCATGTTGGACTACTGCAATGGCCTGTTCAACACTCCTGTGTACATGCACACTTCCCCCTGCCACCCTGCCAGACACATACAGTGGGGTACATCCTTTGTCCTTGATGCAGGGTGTCTCACTCGGACTATGTAGATGGCAGAGGCTATGCAAGGACATGAGTGCCCATTCATGCTCAATGTGCATTCCATGCATGCCCCTATGTGTCCTTGGCAGGATGAACATTGTAGTACGTGTCCAGGATGACTTACATTTAATGGCATTTGATCATCCATTCCATGCCCACTCTGGCTCAGTCCTGCATCACGCACATGATTAGGGTGTCATGTGTGGAGCACAGGCCTCCCCCAGTTTCTGGCCCCCTGACTCTGTTCAACTGGTGTAGTGCCTTCTGCACAAATGGGTGTACTACTGAGGGTTCATCATGTGTCCTGCTTACTGTCCCATTCTCATCTGCTGTGTTGTCAGTTGACTGAGATGATGCAATTGACGCTAGTCAACACTGTCTGCCAAACACAGTGCTCTCGTCAACCTTTCGCTGCCATGCAATGCCTCCCTACATTTTCACTAAGGGGGTGGGGGGGTTGCCTGTAGCCATGCAACCCATTGCATGCACATTGCACGTGATGCCTGAACTTGCCCTTACACTGCCTTCATGTTTATTGATTGACATCATAATGTACTTGTTCATGTAGATAGTCGGTAACGTACACATGTTCTGCACTGCACCAACCCACTTCTGAGCCGTGTTACACCGTTCTACATGCCTACTCACTGCTGCAATGTCAAATTGACCTGGAATGTATGGTCAGATTGTCATCCCTTCACTGTCATGAAAGCCACGGGCACAGGTGCCTCCTGTGACACATGTACTCATTATTGGAACACCCTAGTGGGTGTTTAGCAAAGTTGATTGTTCAATCTGCGGCCTATCACAACTGGTATAGGCTGCTAATTGATTGTAGCCTGCCAATCGGGTTGTAATGACTGTGGAGCTGTCTTCATGTGTGTATGTGTACACTTTCACATACATCGAAGCAAGCAGTATTGTAGCTGCTTGCTTTGCTGTATGGGATGCTGTTCATAATCACCATACGGGTGTATATGGACACGGGTGTTCTTGAACACTTTCACATGTACATATGCAAGCAGCTTCAACGTTGTGTAGTGCAACATTGCAGCTACTCATGTGTGTGTGAAGGTGTTCATTTACTCATGTGTTCTCTCCAGCTTTTTGGTTGAATGACTAAAATGTAGTTGATTAACGTTAATGCTGCTGCGATTTCAGCATTGTGCCTGTTATGGTCTACTGGCACAATCCTGAAGGTGCACTCTGGTGCAGTGTGTGTACGCCCAGGCCCACTTACTTAATCTGCTGGGGCCAGGTCGTGTTGATTTAACACCCTGAATAATGGTTTAGGGCACAAGGAATGTACAATGTGCTCAATCAGGCCCTGAGGGGTGTTCTGGAGGCTTCATGGCCACCAGCTCAGACCGTACTGTGAGTTATGGTCCCTCATGCCTGGTTGCAGGCCCTCGCTTTGCTTGTGAAATTCACTATATCTACATGGCCCATGAGGCCCTGCACGGCCGAGCTGTAGATGGATGAAGCTATATTGGTGATAATGGTTTAGTGATGCATGTGTACATGCACATTACGTGTGTCATTGTGTGTTTGGATTCACTTGCAGCTGTAGCCATTTTGCAGTTCAGACATGCTTATGGTATGTGCCATCTCTTTGTTGCCATCTGTCTTTTCTGACTGTGATATCTGCCTGACAGAGGTGGTGTGTGATGGAGGTGAGAGGTGATATACTGCTATCTGTACATGTGTAGGCTTTGCTATTTAGACATATCCATTGCTGCTTTTGGGATGTGTTTGCATATCAATGCCACTGGATGCATGCCGGATTTTCATTTGTGTGTGACATGTCTGCTTCATGTGTTGGCTGTCGATGTGATGTCTATGTGTGTATGGGTTATGTGCTTCTGACATGCGTACTCATGTTTGTTTTTTCCACATAGCAGATGATGACGCAATGGAGCCAGAGGATGATGATGTCATTCCAGACACAGGGTTGCTATCACATCAGCAACCCGGCACAAGTGGGTGTAGTGTGGTGGTAGGCCACGAGAACCCACTTGTGCTCCAGACCATCGTGTCTAGGGCTGCCAATGAGTCTAGCCCGGATGATCACTCTGACGACAATGTTGAGTTGGATGCGCGTCATGTCCATTCGTCGATGGTGAGTGATTCTGATGCAGATGCTCTTCTGTCCACGACACCTGCACTGAGGGGCTAGACGATGTTGGAACCTCCGCCTGTGGTGGATCGGGATGCACGGTCACACTCCACACAAGTTGATGATGTGCCTGGGGCATCACGTCAATGGAGGGATGTAGTCCTGCAGCCATGGGCAGTGCCAAACCAGCGAGGACTGCGGCTCCCTCGGCCCCACGGGTGTCAAGCCCAGCAACGCGGTGGCCGTGCGCCACCGGGGTATGCTGAGTGGGAGCGATCCATGTGTGCCAATTCAGAACAATGGGGGGCAGCAATTGATAAGATCGCTCAGAGCATGGAACGTGTGGCCCAATCTGTGCTCCCCCTGCCAGGCAGGTGGAGTTCCAGCAGCGGGCAGCACAGTCAAGCGGCCCGCTCACTCAGGATGGGCATGGCGGACTCAGACAGGGCACACTGGGCTAAAATGGTGTCTCTGCGTCAAACACTTGCTGCTCACGCAAGGCACACAGGGAGGCCCTGAGGGATGACCATCGATCCCTCACATCTACTCAGGGTGTATTCTTGATGCCCCAGAGGCAGCGGACAGAGGAGAGGTTGGAGCAGCTTAAGAGCACCATCTCAGCTGAGCTATGTGCATGCCGGGAGGTGCTCCAGATGTCATGTCAGGCCATGAAGGAAGAACTCTGTGTTACACATGCTACCTTGCAAGAGGAAGCATGCGTATCACGTGAGGTTCTGCATGCTGACCTACGTGTCATCGCCACACATAACCAGGCTCACCAGTCCCACAGACTTGCTGCCGACGAGGGGCAGGATGTTCATAGGCGTGGTCAGGGTACCGTGCCACGTCCACTTTTTGAACCAGAGGGTGAGGAGGACGACGATTTATCTCCCACACAGGTCGGGCCATGCAGGCGTTGAGCCCATGGAGTTTTTTTTTTAATCTCAACATCATTGCGTGTGGGTGTTGAGGTGCACCCTGTACCCCCCTTCCTGGGTGCCTTACCCCCTCCCCCGGGTTCGTATGTGGCCATTTTTTTTATTTTTATAGTTAGTTTAATTAATTAATATAGTTTAAAATGGTTTGTCTATTGTGCATTCATGTGACGGTGTGGTGCTTTGTGGCTTTTGAAAGCATCCACTGGCTGTTCCAGCTGGGCCCTTCAAGCTTGTCTCGTGTATGTGTTTGCGGCTTGGGGTCCTGACTCACATATGCCACTCCTGCTTCCCCTATCCATGGGCTCGCAAGGATGGTTTGGTGTTACAACCATTTACACAAGGGCATTGGACTTTCGTCAGATCTGTGGCCTGTCTGCTGCTGTACTACTTGTGTTAACACCCCTAGTGGGGATTATGGATGTTTTCTCCACGGCATGTCTGCTATCAATTTTGATGAGTACATTATTGAAATGTCCATTTATTGATGTTGATTGTGAAGTATGTTTTTTTTTTGCCTGTATATGGGCTTGATGCACTCCATGCTGTAGACAATAGCCTGCACCCTTTGGCTGTCAAAGTGACACTGATGGTGGGAGGGGGCCGGATGTTGACAATGTCAAGTTGGTACATGTTGAGTTCAGCCCCTGGGCATTGTGGCAAAGGAGGATGCATTAGGAATGTGACCCAAGAGGCACAAGTCATGGTCCAGTCCTCACCTGAGATGTCCGCCCATACTGTCTTCCCTCTTGGACTTTGATGCTGCCTGAGGGCGCAGTCTTCCTACTCGACTACTGCTCTTTTACTTGTTTTTCAGACTCTGGTGCCTTTAGTCCCTGTTCTTCTTCCTGCTACTGTCCTTGTTGCAGATTTGTCCGCCTGTCTCGCGTGCTGTTATTTCCACATACTCTTACACTGCCTCGGTTTGCTTCTGTACAATTCTGTTCAAAAGCATCTTTCTGTCGTTCCTCCTGTCTTTCATCTATTACATCCATGCCTTTATGTTGGCTGTTGGCTTTTGCCAATGCTATTCAACTGTTTTGGCTCTTAACTTGCTGTCAGCTGTTTCCGGCTATCTCGCATTCTCTGTGCCTTTCAAGACTTCTGCTGTCTCTGCATTTCTTTGTTCATGCTATCAGATCAACCATCCTGTTGTGCCAGCCTCCTTGGATATTTTCGACTCAAGTTCCATCTCTACCTGTCAGGGTACAGAATCTGGGGTTGTGTGGGAGGAGGCTGGATGTAGGTCTCAGACATGGCCCAGTGACAACCAGCATGAAGGCACACACACAGGAAACTTTCCAGACTTATTAAAAGCTTTTATGCCCTTTCTGCATGAAAATGAGCCTCCAGACTACCTTTCCCAGCAGACACCGGGCCAAGAACTACAAAAACCTGGCCATGTTGGGTGGTGCACACATGCGCATGCGTGTGCAAGCAGAAGCACAGGGCTTGTGCTCAGACGTCCGACAGAAGCAGACGTGTTTCCAGGAGCTCCAAGCAAGGTGAGCAGCACAAGGGGCCAAGCCGCAGCCGACCTTCCGCCAGGCCCCTCGCGCATGCAAGCTGAGTAGCGCCAGTGCTGGTGAACTTAGCCAGGCGTTGGGGGAGATGCACACAGTACAGCTAAGCCGCACTGAGAAGCAAATGCCAGGAAGCTTTCACAGTTGTCAGGGGCACACGCAGGGGGCGTCAGCCATATCCTCGAGTCCCCCCTGATCCATAGAAGCTAAGTTATATCTCTCTTCCAAAATATCTTCCTTCTCAAGCTCTTCGTTCAGCCGCCTCCAACTCCCTCAGGGTCAGTCGCTTCTCCAAGCTACAAGTTGGTGGTAGATCTTTTTCTTCGGCTCGTGGCTCCTTCTGGAACAGCCTCCCTGCCTCCCTTATACTTTAGGAGAGTCATCTCTGGTTCCGAAAGCACCTCAAAAGATTTCTCTTTGCTTATGCTTTTTCTCCTCCTCTCCTCTGCTGACCTCCTGGCTTTAACAGGAACTGCACTGGCTACCTGGACACCTCCGATCTCGGGACCTGGTCCTCCCCCTGCCAGCGTCACACAGCTGCACTGCCCACCAGGCTACCCCCGCACTTGGGGACTGTTTCTGTACCCCCACAGTCCCCCACCAGCCCTTGACACCTGATGTCCGCACTTACCATGGACTTGCCACATGCTGGTCGTTACTTTACTTGTTATCTTTTTACCTTGTACTGCACTGTCCCTTCCCCTTTCCCACACACTTGCGTGATCTGAATGACACATGGCCTAGTAGAATCATTGTCCGTCCTGCCTTTGTTCCCTCTCCCCTGCCTCGTCGCGCCTTGAAACACTTGTGTATAGGCGCGTTACAAATGACATATCATATCATATATCATAAATACATCTAAGCGCAATACATTAGCTAAACTTAAAATTCATCTCAGTGCAATACATTGACTGCCTTCAAAAATTCATCTAAGTCAAATACATTGGCTATCCATAAAATTCATCTCAGTCCAATAAATTAGCTACCCTCAAAAATGCATCTAAGTGCAATACATTGTCTAACCTCAAAATTAATCGAAGTGCAATACGGTGGCCTACCTCAAAATCCATGTAAGTGCAATACAATGGCTACCCTCAAAATTCTTCAAAATGCAATACATTAACTAACCAAATGTAATCTAAGTCAAATACAATGGCTAACCCTAAAACATTCATCTAAGTGAAATACATTGACTAAACTAAAAAATGTATCTAAGTGCAATGCATTGGCTAACCACAAAATTCATGTAAGTGCAATAAATTGGCTAGCTTTGGAGTGCAGCGAAATTCAACAGAGTGGTAGGAATCTCTTGGATTTTGTATTCGTGCCCAGATTTCACCACAAACAAATTGAGGAAAGTGTAAATTTTATGTTTTGTTGGTTTATTAAAATTAAAACTGTGTGTTTTGTTTGATAACATTAATAATTGTTAATGTTTAGTTTTGCATAATACAATTGGTTCATTGAAATTGTTGGTTGGTAAAATTAAAAACGTATTAGTAGATAATTTTAGAGGGTCAGCCCAGCATTTGGACTGCCTACGGTCCTCCACAGGGTTTAATCCGGCACTGAGCATAGCCTTCAAATAGTCTTTCTGCTGTATAGAGTCAAGTCACCTATTTCTTCATAACAACCACACTCACAGTCCAAAATGTAGTACACTGAACCCTTCAATAAAGTAAGGATCAACTCCAAAGAACCCTATTCTTGGAAAGACCCAAATGTAGATATGTGTACACCTGAGTCTGCGAGAGCGTGAGTGAGTGGAGGGAAGAAAGCTTGGATGAATGCATAGCAAGTAAGTTAGCAAGGAAATGATCAGACACTTACACGAGCAAGTGAGTGCAAGGATTCAAGTCTGTGAGCGAATACCTGACGACCTATAAACATACACAAATTGGCGTTGGGGCTGATTTTTAATACGTCCTTACTTTGCTCCCTCCCAGGGACAATATTATTAAAAAGTTGTAATCCGAAGTGGAACATAATCTCCCATACCCTAATATAACCTAGGTATGAAGACTCACACCACAATTGCAATATTAATATTAAATAGAGCTTGTCACACATTGAACTGCCTATCCTCCTCCGCACTTACTTAATAGATGGGTTATTGCCATGTAACTCCATGGTTCTCCTGATATTGGCCAGAGAGGAATGAAAGTTTGAGTCAACCCTTCACATCTGATCTGTGCGTTACCCACAGATCTCTGAGGCAAGTGCTGAACCCTCTGAGCTCTTTTACATGATTGATTAGATGCTGTCAAGAAATGTGAAGCTGTCTTCTTGAACTAGGGGCCAGGGCGTACGCCAAGCGGCCGTCACTTTAAAGATGCTGCTGCCATGCCCTGTTCTGTCTTATGCTCACTGTTAACACACTGAGATACCGGCCCTTTCATCACATTGAGGGCTTCTTGATGATATGGCGGGCAGGTCACTTACCTTCTTGCGGTACTCCAGGGTCTGCCTCAACAATCACTGATGGGGGGGGGGAGGGAGCGGAGCCCCTAATGATTTTGCTTCTTGTGTTTCAGTTACTGGTGTTCGGCATAATTGACAATAACAATGGGCATTTGCCATCATATTCATGCATGCCCAGTACCTAGGGATGTATGTGGGAGTCTCTGCTTATGGCTCATTATGCCACTTGTCACTCTGAAAATCCAGCCCACTGCCGATCCGAGATCTCACCGGCCAATGCATGAAAACCGAAATCAGCAGCCCTTCCCCACACAGGTGACATGCTGCAGGCAGAATGAAGGGTGCCTTTTGTGGCTGGGGGCGAGGGTGGTCTCTTTTAAAGAAGAATATATAGAGGATATTTGTATGTGCTAAACAGTACAGCCAAATTCACCTCAATGTGAGGCAACATAAGGATTTAGTGCTTTGTGAGGTAACTCACAAGCCAGGCCTGGGGTCAATCGGGAGCTAGGGGGAGGGAAGGGGCTCAGCACTGGGTTCCCCTAACACTGCCACTGCATCTGCAGAATCTTAGGAGGGCTATTCAAACCTTCATTTCTTAGGTCTTCTCACTATTTCTGTGATTCCCAAAGCAAGGATCGCATAGGTAGTGCCAGCGATCACAGGGAATTGCCAGGGGGAGTCCCCCCTCTTAAAGAAACCCAGCTTAGATCCTAACATTCCAACAAACTACAGATCAATAATAACCATTCCATTTCTATTGAAAATATGAGATAAAGCTGAAAACCTACAGATTAAAACATACCTGGAGGACAAAAAATGAATAGTACTGAGCCAATCAGGCTTCAGACCAAGAAATTCCACTGAAAAGCTCTCATCGACCTAAAGAACCAAAAGGATGAGCTAAAGGATAAAGAGAAATTAGCCATTCTCCTCCTCCTGTACTTGTCAGCCGCCTTTGACCTGGTGGACTACAGCCTGGATCCAATCCTTCTTGGATAACCGATCCATAATAGTGTTCTCTCCTACCTCATCAGCAGAACCAGCAGCAGTTACCTGTGGAGTACCCCAGGGATCATGCACCTCCCCCACAATGTACAACACATTCACCAAACCCCTCTTTGATGATCTTGACAATCTCGGTGTCACCTACACTAATTATGCAGATGACACCCAGATTCTCATTCCCATCACAGGTGACTATGACACTGATTTGGCAATCTTGAACAAAATTCACCTCATTATACAAGCTTGGATGGCCACCCACGGTCTGTGCCTTAATGATGAGAAGACAGAGCTTCTCCTCATAGGTACGTCTGGCAGACAGAACAAACGGAGCAAGCAATTCCAATCCTTTAACATTGACGGTACTAGCATTCAAGTCTCTAAAGAGGTAAAAACCTTAGGGGTCTACTTGGACTCAGCACTGAACTTGAATAAACAGGGGAACGCAAAGGCATCAGCTACTATCTATACATGCAAACTTATCAATGCGTGTAAACCTTTTGTATTATCCGATAGTTGCATTACTCTAGCAAGAGCCTTAATTTTGTCAAAACTAGACTATAGCAATGCACTCTATCTCAGAACTAGTAAATACGATATCAATGAAATGCAAACTTTGCAAAACAATGCCCTAAGAACTGCGCTAAGCATTCCTAAAATGCTGCACATTTCGAACGCCAGACCGGAGGTGAAATGGCTAGCAATCAAAGACAGAATCGGCCCCGAAATACTTAGTGGATATCTTCTCTAAACGCTCATCTGAATGCCCTACTAGAACCCCACATGCCAACTGCCTCAACTTCCCAAGATTCCAACTGAAGAAAGCAAGAGGGAGTAGCTTCCCTGTTATGGCAGCCCCGTTGTGAAACTCCCTGCCTTCAACCGTAAGAGTAGATTCAACCTTCTATAGCTTCAGGAAGGAAATCAAATCATGGAACTTTACCCTGGATGTATAATCTAGCTGGTATCTACTGTTGTATATATAACCACTATTTGTATATACTATGCGTTGTCATTATCTTTGTAATTATATTTGTTATGGAACCCTAATAAATGTACTGTACTTACCTACTACATGTATTGTCATACCTTGCCATGTAACTTTAAGTAATGCGCCCAGATGCCTAAGGGCTAGGTGCGCTATATAAATAAAATACAAATACATGTAACATTTTATGTGAACAGCCCAACAGTCTTTTTGGAATCTCCAGAGCTAAAGGAAACAATTGATGACGCCCAAGTATAGAACTCGCAAGGGAATGAATAAGGGAAGGATGTCCTATATACTTCCTGACATCGTTCTTGCAATGAGAGGCCACTGTAGGTTTGTGGTCATAGCTGTCAAGTTATGTGTACAGTAAGCGGTGGGTTCATTCTGATAAGATGTCCTGCGTCACACTCGACATTGGTGATGTTGACCTCATAAACTAAAAATAGCCTTCTGAGAAGCAGAGTTTAATGGTCAGGCTTACGTCAGAGCTCGGGAGCTGATGTCAAGACGTCAGTAAAGAGTGACTATGGTTAGCAGGAACGCCTGCAACATTCATGGACATTTGGATCGTACTCTCTGCAGTGTCATAATTGATTCAGGTAAGAATGCACACAACAGGACTCACAGGACCGGATGCTCTGCTTTCTGCTGCAAAGGGGGAATGCAAACAATACGACTCCCAGGACCGGATGCTCTGCTTTCTGCTGCAAAGGAGGAATGCACACAGCAGGACTCCCAGGACCGATGCTCTGCTTTCTGCTGCAAAGGGGGAATGCAAACAATACGACTCCCAGGACCGATGCTCTGCTTTCTGCTGCAAAGGGGGAATGCAAACAATACGACTCCCAGGACCGATGCTCTGCTTTCTGCTGCAAAGGGGGAATGCAAACAATACGACTCCCAGGACCGGATGCTCTGCTTTCCGCTGCAAAGGGGGAATGCACACAACAGGGTTCCCAGGACCGGATGCTCTGCTTTCTGCTGCAAAGGGGGAATGCAAACAATACGACTCCCAGGACCGGATGCTCTGCTTTCCGCTGAAAAGAGGAATGCAGATAACAGGACTCCTGAGATTTGCCATTTTGTTTAAAAGCCAGGGCCAGTCAGTGCTTCATTTAATACTGTTTTGGGCGTTTTTAAGACCAGATTTTTTTTTTTTTTTTAAACACTTCCAAAACATACGTACCAGCAAGTCAAACACGTCCACGGAATTCAGTGTGATTGCTTTCAGGTCCCCAAAAGCGTAAACAAAGGTACTAAAAGACAGGCGTAAAAGTGTAACTTCTGTCCTACTTGCTCTTTTCTAAGGCGGGAGATTTTCAATGTTTTGGCAGGTGGTGTGAGGTCACGAAACGGAATAATTGTGGGCTTGTTTTCAAATCCCCAGAGCAGTAAATCAAGATATAAAGCGGCGTACGCCTTGCTTTACAACTCCAAACGGTGTTCTTTCCAGTTGAGGGCGTAATGAGGGCACAAAGCAGAAATAGTTTCCATCGTGTATCCCTCCTTTGCCCTCAGATTCCACATGGTTTAACACCAGCCTGTATTTTCATACAGGCCTCCAGGCCGGCCTATTTCCTTAATTGCTGGAGCATGAGCAAAGAAGATCCGCCATATTCTCCAGCTTTACTCTGGCTGACCATTAGCCCCTCACCACTCTCTGCATGGATGGCTTGAAAGAAATGTGTGGTGTTGCGGCTCACTACTTTTAAATACATCACATTTCCCCCATCAATGTCTGTTGCCTTCAACAACTATTCAAGGCCTTATCGATCAATTATTATAAAGAGTCCTCTAAGCCCATTTGACAATTGTCCAACTCTCCCATGTGTATATGAAAACATTTCCAAAGTAGTCCTCACCAGGCTTCTAGTCTGTATACAAACTGTGATCTTTGTGGCAATGTTAAAATGCAGTCTCATGACCATTGCCAGACACTCTATCCTGGGTAAAGATCTGACCAGGCGAGTCTGCAAATCAAACTAAGTTCCACATTACTCCTACACAATTCTATATGTTCAGACAGGCCCCATTCTGAGTGTGGCAGTCCGGAAACAAGGGTGCCGGTAGGCTTATCCTTGCATGCCAGCAGGGGCCGCAGGCCCCTGCTGACAGACAAGCCAGTCTGCCAGCAGACGGCCAGCAGGGGCCGTATGTACGGCAGGTCTGCCCCTGTCAGGCGCATTTGCCCCAGTAGGCAGAGTCATCATGGAAGCACTGGCACCATTAGCAACGGTGCCGGTGCTTCTGTCTCCCCACTCCCATGGAGTCCTAAGGGACTCCACAGGAGTGAGGAGTTACCAAATGTGCCGCCTGACTTCCCGCTCCGCCAGGACTTGTAATGTCCCAGTGGTACCGGGAAGTCACACAGTGGATTCAGTGTTGCAGGGTCGGTGGCAACCCACCAGTAGCACCAGCGAGTTACCGCCGACCTCAGAATGAGGCCAATTAAGGAATGGTCTCAACTCCCTACCTATTGTTGCAGCAATGGCAATATCGCTAGTTGGCCCCCAAGGTCCATGATTTATCAACCACTCAATGTACTGTCCCTCTCAGTGTCCATGGTGGACTTATAGTATCCTTTAATCACTTCCCCACAATGTCCTCATCCTCCTCATCAATGTGTGATCAATCTCCCAACCCAGAAGAGACATAGGCACCCAGCTTCTAGAAGGCGACCCCACATGACTCTAAATTACAGACACAGGACTTGAAGATGACTATGCAAGAGTAGTAAGCAAAGCCACCCATCAGGTCTAATCTCAAGATTCTCCATGGCAACATCAGAGAGAAGATAGATGGAAGATTTGCATTCGTACACAAGGAACACATTCCCATAAACATATCAATGGTATCGATGACAGAGTAATACAATACTCTCCGAGTTCACAGCATTGCTACTCATTTGACGCCTCTGTCCATTTTCCCAATCTAATAGTCACCATACAACCATGCATTTACTGTCAGATTTCGACATTTGATTTGAGCACACAGGATCATGCCATTGGGGTCGCAATTTGAGACTATTGGTAACTCCCACCACAAACAACTAGCCACAGTAGAAACACCATCAGTAGGCCACACACTGGAGAGAATATTCCACAAAGAGGGCTTCACAATCACAACCATGCTCTTCCATTGCCTTGGAAATGCCATCCCACCATCCCTTCCACATCTCCACAAACATACACTGTCACATCGCACAAGAATAAATGCCAGTTAGCAAAACAGCCCAGATGATCTGCAACCCAGAAGATCTAAAAACACTGACCGAGAGGAAGGAAATGCACAATACAGAGCTAGCTCCTAAATGCTGCTGACACACTTGCCCAGCTGCATCACTTCAATCCCTCTGACGAAAACCCACGCGCCAGAGTGGGCAGATCCGAATGCAGCCAAGAGAGTTAACAGAAAGATGGCACTCAATGGAGGGGAAGTTAGAGCAATGAGGAGAAAGAAAGCAGCCGACCATAGCCAATTATAGTGCTGTGAGTTCACAAAACACATCGAAAAATCAGCCTACCCACAGAAGGACATGGTCAAGATCATTAGGCCTAGGAACTGAGCAAACCAACTGTCTTGAAGAACTGTGTCGCAACATGCCCACCTACTTTAACATCAAACTAATGACCTTCCAGACAATAGAGGCGATGTGAGTTAACCTGAACTGCAACCAACAGTAGAAAACAGTTACTTCCTTGCAATTCAGCTACATTGAACAGCTACACACATTTCACTAATCCAGAACTACCAAAACGAGTGACTGTGAGCTGAAAAGCTTGCCCACGAGGCATCTTCAAGACTATTTTCGCTGAACTAGTGCTGGCAACTCTGTACCAAACATGCATGCCTTTGGGTACTGGTCTTCATTCAGTGCTACATGCATACAATGTTCCATGGTTTGTCCCAGGACTTGCTCAGGCCTTTCACCTTGTCTCGCCTGGCGTTTGCCTGCCTATGCTTTCCTTCTACAGCTTACGCTTTGTTGGTTTTTCCTGCTGGTGTCACTTCTTTTCCTGCTGGTGTCGCTTCCCGCGGTTCCCTTTATTCAATTACAAGCCCCTCTCAATTCAGTGTTGCAGATTCTCTGTGTTAACAGTCCTTCTGTGTCAATTACCTCACCCGGGTTCTCCACTTCTCTCTCACTCTTGATTACTGACTTGCTGTGGTCTGCACAAGCTTCACACCACCATACCCAATCAGCAAAGTGTCATTCTCTTCTCATTAGCATCTCCAGCTCTGTTCCCTCGATCAGCGCCATTAGTAAGCAATCAGGGTCTCAAAGCCCCTCTGAGTGATGGCGACCCTTGGGTTGGCAGCATACTCTCTTCTCTTGGCCAGCGTGCTTCTTTCCTTAATTCCAGAAGCTCATACGTCTCTCTCGCTCACTCGTTAGATTTGGGAAGACCCATAGCTCTGCTGTCTCGGTCATGTGGTGACTTACAGATTAAACACACCAAGGTTTTATTGCGGATGACTTTCCCAGTGCAGGCGACTTGCCACAAATCTCTTTTGCAGAATCCATCCTAATAGATACAGCCAGTCTGCATTCTACAACGTTTTTTTGTTTTTTTAGCAAATGTTCCAGAATGTTCAGCAGTGCCAAAGTCGATGTTGTGCACATAATAACTTTTTTTTTTTAATTTGTATTTGTTTTATTTTGGTTGGCTGAAATAAGAAAATGCAACCTTTCAAAAAGTCATGACATGCAAGACAAATTTTCATACAATTTAATCCTACATTAGATAATTCACATGAATTATTACAAAAATGTTCTTTATGTTAAAACAAACATTTAAATTAAAAATCAAACCTTAAAAAGTAAGTAAAACATTTTTTTTGGTAAAGTTATATAAACTCCATCTGTGTGATAAGCTGTTTGGTGATCACATTATTGTCACATGTTTTTCAATTAGATGTTGGTGAAAAAAGGATGTCAAGGAATTGTACCAAAGCAACTTTAACCGACATTCTATTAGTAGAGAAAAGAGCATGCCATGTGTCATTAGACTGTAAGTGCAAATCAAAACCAAAAGGTTGCTGAAAAACAAGGCCTGCTCTGTTTCTTGGGCGACACACTCTACTATCACGTGTTGTAACGTGTCTGTGAGTCCAGGTTCTTTTCAGAAACAGCAGGAGATCATTTCCTCTGAAATTATACAACTCCTGGCAGTATTTCATTCGTAGGCCACAGATTCAATCTCAATCTCATATACTGATTTCGGATGTATGGAGATGGACAGCACACTAGATTGTCTGCCATATGACCCAGTTTCTTGTAACCAAAAATGAATACATTGAAATCGGTGTAGGTGTTGCATTTTTCTCGCGTACATACCCAATCATTTTAGTAACCTTTTAGAGTTTCAGGGACATAACCAGGATGGTTCTGAAGGGGGAGGTGAGAAAGGTCCCGATACTTCATACAGTTTTTGGGGTATATGGGGCATTTACTAACCAATACTGGCGCCCCAGTATAGTGCACACATTTGTTATTTTGAAGTTCTTGTATTGGCGCGATTTCCATTGTAATTCCAGTTTTCTTGACCACAATGAATGTTTGCAAGCAGTTTTCTGTTTCTTTTAGCAAGGGGACCAATTGTGGTCTGTTGATTTAGTGGGGCAGATCAACATTTCCATTTTTTGGGGGGTTGGGCTGCCAGCTGTTTTGTCAACTATGAGTTCACTTGGTTGAGGCATCTAGAGAGGGGATGTTAGGCTATTGTTATTAATGAATAGTTTGAAGATGATTTGAGTGTCATCTGGGTAGCCATAGCACATAATGCCATGTTCTTCGATGGGTTTCGTCAGTGCAGCCATGTAGAGGTTAAAGAGGCTTGGGGATAGGCTTGATCGTTGTGTTAGTCCATAGTAGATGTTGCATGAGATTAAAAGGGGTAGACCGTTGGTTTCTGACCTTTCACTGAATAATGGCTACATCCAATATAGTGTTCTGTCAGTCAGCTCAGCTTTTTCTAGTCTTTGATGAGAAGCACCATATCCAGCAATGTGTCTAAATAAGGCTCTTACTGTAGTTTTCTTGCGTAGTAGTTTTATGGAGGCCACCTACATTCCGTCCCGAGCTCTGAGATCTGAGCACCCGCTTCTAATCCAGTTGCCTAGGTACAAGCGCTCACAGGTGAGAGGGCAAGCCTTCTCAGTGGCGGCAGCAGTTCTCTGGAACAAACCTCCTCGCTCCTAAGTTGCACCATGATGCCTTAATTGGTGAAGGGTTGCGCTCTACAAAATTCATTAACACAACATAACATTTTTACAGGAATTGGCCATGCAATTCAGATAGGAGGATGGCACAGGAGATAGGCAAGAGGCTAGGTGTCCCGGGCGGGTATAAAAAGATGGGGCGCAATGAGCCCTCCCTCTCTTTTCACCGCCCGGGACCGGTGTGATGCTTGTGGCAGCATGTTTTGTTTTAATTTTGCACCCTGGGGTGCCGCTGGACCTTATGATTGCACTGCCCTTGAGTTCACCAGCCACAACGACGTCTCGCTGCTGCCTCCTCTGGGTCAGTGTTCATGAAGCGAGAGTGTCAGGTTTCTTGCACTGGGCTAAGGGAGGCGCGCTTCGATCTAAGGTGCCGTGGGCTGTGGGTCCGAGCTGCGATAGTGGTTAGATGCTGCAGTGTGCACAAAGGATGGGAATATGTTGGTGTTCGGTGCGGAATCGAGAGTGGGGCTGGCATGGATTTGGAACATCGGAGTTGCACAGACTTAATAGTAATTAGGTCAGTGGTTGGGGTTGTTTTTTTGGGAAGGCCTGATGGTGTTGGCAGCATACCTGCCTAACCTCTGGAATGTTTCCATAGACTCTGGAATTTTAGGCCCCTGAAAATCTGGGTCCCCTGAAAAGATCCTGCAATCTCAGGAATGTTGTTGTTCTTTCCGGGTCCCGTAATCTTCTCCACCTGATTGGCTGCCGCCGGTAGCCAATCGGGTGGAGAAGTGGCCGGGACCCAGAAACGGCACAAAATGTTCGTGCCCACTGCCTGCACTACTATATGAGGCCGCTGCTGGCGGCCAGCATTCACTGGCTTTTTCTTTCCTATGCCTCAATCCGACCAGCGACCGCCGTAAAGCTACTGCTTTCAATCCATGTCATTGGATTGAAAGCAGTATTATTTCGGCTGCGGCGCCGCTTTCATTGTGCTTACTATATCATTGAATGAATGATTTTCAGTGCTCTAGTAAGCAAAATGAAGGCGGCACCACCGCCGTAATAATCTCCCGTGTCTCTTCAGATTCTCTTCATGCCCGGTGTATAACATTGCACATATTGTTCAGCATTATTAGTTGTCTAGGCAAAATGCCTCTAACGCGGACTAAAAGTATAATACTAGCAATACACACCAGGGACATCACAAGATGTCTGGTTACTGCATATTATTAGCCATGCTAGATGCACCAGCTAAAGTATTGACAGAATTGTTGGCTGAAATTTGACAGGCGGGTGGGGTGTGTGGGCAAAGCCATGTGCAAATGGGCGGAGTCTTGTGCGGCTATGGGCGGGGCATACATCTCAGGAATTTTGATTTTCAAATGTAGGCCGGTATGGTTGGCAGGAATGCGGCAGCGAGGGGAGGATTGCCCACTGGTATCGTGGTGGCACTGTGTTTTGTGGCAGCGGGAATTACAAAATGGCATGGTATTTCGAGGGGCTGCTTTCACAGCTCCATGGCACGCTTCATTTGTTGCTGTTGATCTTTCTTTAGCTTGCCACAAATGGCAGGTGCCCAAGGAAACATGAGTGGCAGCGGGAATTAAAAAATGGCATAGCATTTCGCTGGCTGTTTTCACAGCTCTGTGGCACGACTGGTTTTGGTGCTGTTGATAGTTATTTATCGTGCCACAAATGGCAGATGCCCAAGGGACTACAATTCCCAGTGCACCACTGGTGTTTGTCGCAGGTTACAGCCTGTGGTTTCACGCGCTGAGCATGGTGGATGGCAGGCGTGAGAGCCCATCTGCGGGTCAGGTCTGTGAGTTTTAGGGTCGAGCGCAAGGGGGGTGTCAGGCTCGCATCCGATCATGCCGGTTGCTGTACATTTACACTCTTGGCCACCTCAGAGTGGGAGGCGGTGAAGCTTACCAATAGGGTCCCAGAATTGATTTGGGATACTCCCAGAATTAGTTGAGGTGCGGATATCACAAGGGTGCTTTGTGCCACAGGAATGGCTCCGACGATGGAGGGGGCGGTTTAGAACAGTCTTGGGGAGTTGATGTATTTTATTTATTTATTATTAATAGAAGTACTGCTTCTCAGGTTTTATGGATTGTCTTTGGAGTTCAGCGGTACAGTCCGCTTGCCTCAAAAGGGTTCGACCTGCCTGCATGCAAGGGATGTGGTGAGACCTTTGGTATGATTGCATAGGGGACAACTGGCCAATGGCGGCTGTGAGTAACGATTGAAGGATGATGGTATAATACGGTCAGTGCTTTAAGTGGCCCGGGGTCCGTCTCCAAAAAGTGGGGCTGAGCTGGGCCGTGAGGGGGGCCCCGGACCCACCAAAATTTTGGTGGGATGCCTTATCCCGCTGCAGCCGTGCCGGAAGATGCGCTCACCATTAAGTGAGGCGAGCTGACTGAAGTGCCAGCCAGCCACAGTGTGGCTGTAGCTGCCTGGCACTTCTGTCAGTCACCTTAACTTCCTCTGATGACCCCTTGCGCGAGTGGTCACTAGAGGAAGTTACTGTCCCTTTTGTTTTCACCGGGTCGAAGAGGCGTCTTTAACCCTCAGCGAACCTCGGGATTCCATTAAATATTTCGAGATTTATAAAAGATGCCTTGAAAAATACTCAGTTCAAGCCATCTTTTATAAAGCTTTGCTGACGGACAAAGACGCCTCGGGCTTTGTCTGTTGTCAAAGCTTTATAAAAGATACTTGAATTGTACACTTTTCAAGCAATCTTTTATAAACATAGAAATGTTTTTAAAAAATGTCTTGAAAAGTATGCAAATCATAAGGTACGCACACAAATATATAAATCTTACATATTTGTGTGCGTACCTTACTATGGCTTGTGTACTTTTCAAGCCATCTTGAAGTACATAAAACATATGAAGTCATGCAAACACATATATTAATGTAAGCATTTATATGTTTATGTGCGTACCTTACTATGGTTTGTGTACTTTGCAAGCCATCTTTTATAAACAGATATTTATAAAAGATGGCTTGCACAGTACACAAACTATAGTACGGTACGCATACATATATATAAATGCTTACATGCATTTATATATTTGTTTGCGTACCTTACTATGGTTTGTTTAGTTACTAGGCCACAACCACCCCATAAGCCACTCCCCCAAATGAGGGCTTCCCCCCTCGATTTCTTAACCCACTTAAAGCCCTGAGTATGGTACCAATAATAATAATAACAATAATTTAGCATTTACATAGCGCTACAGCACTGCTTATTATTACCCACGGTGCGCGGTGCTCATTTATCAAACTCAGAAGGATGAAAGGCAGAGTATGGCCTTGCCGGGATTCAAACCTGTGTCAGCAGGATCTGCACAGATGTCAAAGCGATCGGACAGGCAACACTAATTACATTAACAGGGAAGCTGTGGACAAATGTTCTTACCGCACGAGAGAGGGCAGCAGGATTTACCATAGCATTGATTAGTATTAACAATGAAAAGTAAGATGTGCACGTTAAAATAGCTCAGCGACAGCAACAGCCGGTTGAGCGCTTGGTGCTGTTGGCCGAGGGTGAGCTGCAGGCGCAGGTTTAATTATGGCGAGACCTCTTTCTGAGGTCGATATACGAGTACCCACTTCAGTTGGGTTATAAATTAACAGAGCATTTGAACTTTGCGGGGTTCATAAAATAAATACAGACTACGGTACTGGGGTTAATGGTATGAAATACACGCCACGTACAGCACAATGAATTTGATTAGGTGCTGGTTCTCTTGGGTCCAGGCATTACCTCTGCTGACTGCGAGTTCTTTCCATACGGTTGAATGTGAAGTGCTAACAGGGGTTTTAGCAATAGATGTCGGTTTAAAAGGAGTGTCCCTGATAGCATTTTATGGGGAGGGATAGCTCCATTTTGTTAAGGGTGCTCAGAAAGACAGCTTTTTGGAGGCATGTGAAGGGAACTTGGTGCAAGAACATGGTGGTAGGACGAGGGAGGACATTTTGTATTCCAAAGTGTGGCCGAGGAAGGGCTGATGTTTTCTAAAAGTAACTCAAGATTACCGGGCCTTTCTTTAGGGTACTGCAGATTTTTCTAGGGAGTGCAGTGAAATGTTGGCGCAATTAACATCAAGGGCCTTGACAGCTTGGGCAGATGATTACACGGGGGGAACAGCGGCCGACATGGTGTGCCGCTGATCAATAAGCTACAACAACGGAATAACAGGGCCTGTACATTTGCATATCAGCGGTAGATAGTGGAGGTGTGTTTATGTATCGGATGTGTATTATATTGCATTACGTGTTGTATAGTTTTCTTTTCAGGAGGTTTTTTAAAAGCAGAGCTACAGTTAGTTTATCTGTTAAGAACACGGTATTACCGAATTGCCCTCGGGGGTCAGCAACATGATGATAACGATAATGATAATGATAATGATGGGTTATTTATATAGCGCCTTAATCCAATTGGTATGTTCTGCGTGAAGTAAGGACGCACAGTACAGGGGCTGTCTTAGCTTTGCTGTTCTGCAGGTTCATATTAGGTTTCGCTGTGGGTAACTGGGTTGTGCAAGGCTGGGGAGGAGGTCAGGTTGGCCCTCTCCAGGGGGCCGGTTGGATGGTGCCAAGCACCCTCATGGGCACAATGAGGGGAGCAGAGGACATTCTGGTCTCGGCCGGATTGCATTTTGGTACGGGTAGGCTTCCAAACAAGGAATTGCATGCTGCTATGGATCGGCCTCCATTGAAGGTAGGGAGCGATGCCGGCATGTGGTTTAATGTGGCATGGGGGCATGATATTAGTGGAGTTTTCTTCTTTCCAAGGGCCTTGGGCGTGGCCCAGATTCTGTGGTCATAAGGTGGGGGATAGAGGGAGAAGGCTCTTGTTGGGACTGCTGCGGGGACTTCTGCTAAATTGCATTCTGGTGTTGGTTGCCAGCCGTGCAGAATTGGGAGCAATTGCAAGATTTCCATTTCACGCAGATTGGTGAAGTGAATAGAGTGGCCCGGTTTGGTGGTCGTGCAGCTCATTGCCCCCTTGCGAGAGATGGGATAGCGATTTTGGTTTCCTTTGACACGTGTGACAGAGGCTAGTGCCCTGGTGGCAACCCTCAGTGGTTAGAGTGTGGTGACTCAGTGTGAGCAGGGTATAGTGCTTTGACCATATAGGATCTCCAGGGAATAAGATCCTGGGGGGGAAACAGGATCCAGGCTGAGGGGAGGGCTTCCCAGATATCATTTTTCAGTGAGTGCAGTTGCATGGGGGGGCCATCATTTCTACTGGGCGTTTGCCACAGTGAGTGCATGTTTTCAGTGGTGTTTTTTTGGGGGCTGGATGGTGTTGGAGGCTTGGCCCCTGGCGACAATCCTAGTGTCCAGAGCCATTCGGGCGGGGTGGTCCGACCTCGAGTGGGACTTGTGGGCTAACTGTTCCATGGTTGGATAGGTGGTTGTGTAGCGGGTCTAACTTCTAATATGTAACTAACATGCCCTGTTTTTGTAACTCTAGATGACACCCAACGACGTGTAGAATGACTCCAGCCATGCTGGCTGGCTGGCATCATCTGTGCTTATAGTGGTACTGTTTTTGGGGTGGTAATAATATCTGCAGGCCACACTACAGCCGGACAAGAGTGCAGTGGTCAGCCCAACCCGGAAAAAAGCATCCAAGAATTTCTGGATGGCTCAAACCACGGACAAATGTTTTCTATATGTATGTATGTTTGAAGGGCTGCACGTCAAAGTGAGGAATCATCTGCATGGGGTGTCCAGTGTGGGAGGGGGGGAGGTTCCTCAACATTGAAATTAGTTGGTTTTCTGGTGGTGTCCAGGGTCCAGTGGGGTCAGTGGAGATGAAGTCTGGCTGTATATGGTCCCATGTGACAAGCATAAGTAATGGCAAGAAGTGATGGGGACTGCTGCTGTCTGGTAGACCAGTGACCCTGTGGCGGTAGGTTGGAGCAAACTGCATTGAATTGAGCAAAGGGCCCAACCTTTTGGGTCACTGGAAGGGAGACTGATTGCTGATTTAAGTTATGGTCCTTGGTTCGGCACAGAACAATGAGGTGGTAGGCCAGGGGCTCTTAGAGTGGTTGTCACCAGTCCGTGCAAGAGGTGAGTGGGTCTGGTTGGTGGTTTAGGGAGTTACATATTTTCCTCAGGCCCATCCTGGAGCGTGCCAGTCGGATAGCACAGCAAGTAGGATAGCACAGCAAGTAGAGCGCTTGCTTTGACATCTGTGCAGATCCTGCTGACACAGGTTCGAATCCCGGAAGGGCCAAACTCAGCAATTCATCTTTCAGAGGTCAATAAATGAGCACCACACACCATGGGTAATAATAAGCAGCGCTCAGATACCCGCTATATAAATGCTAAATTATTATTATTGAACATGGTCAATCACCGGAGGCTATAGTGCGTAATGTTGACATATTTGTTGATGGAATGATGACACTGTTTCTGACGTAGCGATGACTTAACAATTGGATGATGTAATTCATGGCCTTTGCCGCATTTTGCTGCTGTAAGCCATGTAACAATTGCGGCCTATTGCCTTCCAAATGAACATGTGCTGTGTCCCTCACTAGCCTTGCCTCCTGCGTCACCCACTGTTAACAGGAAAGCATCCAAACATGCAAGCACATGTGCACTCTTGCCCTCCCAGCATCAAACTCGATTAGGGTTAGAATACAAGCAGGAGCAGGTACAAGACTCGACGGTATCCCCCCCAATCCATAA
The DNA here is from genome assembly GCF_040938575.1 of Ambystoma mexicanum. Classification (NCBI taxonomy): domain Eukaryota; kingdom Metazoa; phylum Chordata; class Amphibia; order Caudata; family Ambystomatidae; genus Ambystoma; species Ambystoma mexicanum. The sequence continues at coordinate 480,829,588 of NC_090921.1, forward strand.
TGTGCAAGCAGATGAGACTCGCCTCGGTGGTTGGAAGCCAAGGCATGCTCAAGTCTAGTAAAAGCCAAAAATCGTACAAAAAATAGAAGCCAGGAAGTGATTTGATTTGATACAAATTATTTATGCAGAACACTGGACAAACTTAATCGTGTTTGGGCGCAGATCCCAGCGCAGATTAAATCAGTATATGGAAAGTGTGAGAAGGTGAATAGCTGGAGTCCACAGCGCCTCAACAGTACATGGACATTGGAGAGCACCTCAACTTATTTGACTTGAACAGGAACGTTTTTTTTTAAAGCTTTGCGGAAATGTAGGAGGGATTTAGGTGTCCGAATCTCCAATGGAAGGCTGGTTCATGAGTTGGAAGTTAGGGTCTCGGATGTAATGGGAAACATTCTGATGGTATTGTTGTGGTCCCTGAACGCCTCATGCGGCCCACATCTCTTCACGCGCTACGTCCTCATTTCTACTTTCTCGTTCATTTTGTAAACTTTGAAAAATACGAGAGGGGCGAATTCTACCCGCCTTCTTACCAACCCATTCACTTGGATTTTCTTTGTCATGTTTCTCCTTCCAAAAGCACTATAATGAGACATGTTTGGTCTGGCCATGTGTATATATATTCCTCGCCCTTTTAGAAAGAGCCTTTGGGTAGATGGATGCGATAGGGAGAATTACTTGCAAAGGGTTGCAGATAAAGATTATATCCGTCCATCTCTTACATGATTTGCAAACGTATGCTCCTACTTGGTCTCCAGCTTTGCTCCTGCTACCCCCCACAGTGCTTACTGTTCTTTGTTAGTATTAAACATTTCTAAAATGAGGTTAATTCATTGTTTGCTACTTTTAAAAATGCCACATTTTTGCATTTTTGCAAAAATATGGCATTTTTAAAAGTAGCAAACAATGAATTTGAATGAATGAATGAACAACCTGTGGCTGTTGCTCTTAACCCCTGGCCATTGCAGATTAGCACATTATCAAGAGTCCTTCTTCAAAGCCCCTTTCACAGCTCCTAAACACATCCAAATGCTGATGATCAAAAGCTTCCCTAACATGCTCTTCTCAGGAGTCTATTCCGTGTTCCATTCGGGAAGCCGTTCAGATGGAGTCAACAATAACCAATGTCACCCCCCTTATCCTGGGTACACGTCCAGCCAGATGAGCCTGCAAAGCACCTGTTTCCACCCAACCCTCTTGCAATGTCTACTTTCATGAACTTTCACAACTCCCCTAACTACTATCAAATCAAAACCAATGATGCTTTCTAGTCCCAAGGGCTAATATACTGTCTCCACATGATCCTGGTTTACTTCTAATACCCCTATTCATGTCCTTTCCACTTTCCTTGTTCACAGTCTACCTGGGTATTCCTTTGTCCAGTGTATATTTGTCCCAATTACTCCCTGAGTCGTGATGCCCCCCAGGGACAGATTCTCTTTACTGATCTGGGATTCCACTGATCATCCAGGATTAGTATCTCTGTTTCTGCTCCATTTCGATCGATCGCCCCTAATCCAGTCCTCTCTTAGTGTTACTGGTAACCCACCAAAAGCCCTCTAACTCCTCCTCCCTTGTGATGGGTTCAGCTGCCCCACATCCGGAGACGCTAGTGGGCACTGCATAATGGCATGCCGTAAACCTCACAATTAAATGATTTCACATGGTGTAAACATGTGCTAAGCTTCACTCGGCATCATGCCCTTGCCTGTAAATAACACGAGGGCACAATAGAAATGTCAGACTTGTTTTGGGCCCTGGAGTCTTTACTTTGTTGATTTGTATGGGAATGGGATAGGGTAGAACAGCTACTGGAACCTGTTAGCTTTGTATTTCTCCTGGTTATTATTTCCTATATGTGCCTGGGACCACTTGGATATTTGCTTTCCTGCTTTGGATGGGAATGGGATAGGATAGAACAGCTCCTGCGTGTGCCTGGACCCTCTTGGATCTTTGTTTGCTTGCTTTGGGTAGGAATGGGATGGGGTAGAACAACTCCTGGATGTGCCTCAGACCTCTTGAATCTTTATTTTCTTGATTTGGGTGGAAAAGTATTAGGACAGAACAGCTCCTGGGTATGGGACCTTGTGAGTCTTAGATTTCTTGCACTGAATGGGAATGGGATAGAATATAATAGATCTTGGATGTGCCTGGGACCTCTTGAGCATTTGCCGTCTGCTTTGGGTGGAAAAGATGTAGGGTACAACAGCTCATGGATGTGCCTGGAACCGGTGTCCAGACATTTGGTCGACCTAAAACTGGTCGAATGACATTTGGTTGACGCAATTTGGTCGAAAACCAAATGGTCGAATTTTTTTTTTTAATTATATATTTATTTTTCGGGTTTTCGTTTTTTACAAAAATGGGTTTTTAGAAAAAAAAGGGGGTTGGGGGGCACCCCCCAAAAAAAAAAAAAAGGGATGAAAATAAAAAAATAAAAAATTCGACCATTTGGTTTCCAACCAAATTGGTTCGACCATTTGTCTGGTCGACCAATTTTTTTCGACCAAATGTCTGGTAACCCCTGGAACCTCGTGAGTCTTTGATTTCTTGCACTGGATGGGAATGGGATAGAATAGAAGAGATCTTGGATGTTCCTGGAGTCTCTCATGTCTTAGCTTTCTTGCTTTGGTAGGGTTGGCATAGTGTAAGACATCTCTGGGATGCGCCAGAGCCTCTCGAGTATTTAGTTTATTTATTTATTTATTAATCAAGCGCCAAAAGCCCATAGGCAGCAGGGCGCTACAAAATCACAAAGGACATTGCAAAGACGGGACAAACAGAAAGCAGCTCAGAGGGAACAGGTGGGCCTAGATGAAAAGGTGGGTTTTCAGAAGTTTTCTAAAGCACAGCAAGTTGGTTTCTTTCAGTAGTCCAAGTGGGATAGCGTTCCAAAGTTGAGAAGGTAGGACAGGTAAAGATTTTCCCAAACCCCAGCTCTTTTTAGCTCTGGGCACTATCAACAACTCTTTGGTGCTGGAGCGGAGGAACCTCAATGAGGTGTACGGTGTAAAATGCGCCTTCAGATATTTAGGAGCATTGCCAAAAACACATTTGTGGCTCATAGTGATGGCTTTGAAGTGTATTCTGGCTGGAAAAGGAAGCAATGCAGCTCCTTACGGGCACTGGATATGTAGTTTCTTTTAGATAGGTCGTATATGAAACAAACAGCATTGTTTTGTACAATCTGCAATAAGTTAATACATTGGGATGAAGCGCCCAGTAGTAACGTGTTGCAATAGTCAAGACGCAGTAGCATGACTGCCCCAGCCAAAGAAGCCCAGTTTCTTTGGGACAGAAGAGATTTAGCATGTCTCGATACTTTGAGATGGGAGTGTGTGCCGTGAATGATCCCGTTGACATGAGCTACACAGTTCACGTCTGCATTTATGTAAACACAGAGGGTTTGCACTTTGTTCAGAATGGGTATGGTGTGGTTGTCAATGAACATACAGGAGTACTCTCCTGAGAGTTTACCTCTGGCGTGCGTTGAACCAAATACCAACAGTTGGGTTTTGGAGGAATTAAGGCACTTGGAATTTAAATCCATCCAGTCGTTAACAATGCCGTATATGTGCTTTAGCTACGTAAGATCTTTATTGTAGTTACCACTCATCTCAAATATGAGTTGAGTGTCAGCAGATCACTCAACGGCCTAGTGAATAGATTAAGCAGCACTGGGGACGAACAGGCACCCAGGGGAATCTTCTCCTTGATAGGTTCAGGGCCTGAAGAGGCCTTTCCCCAACATACTTGTGAGGTCCTGTCTCCAAAGAAGGAAGAGATCCAGTTAATGCCACTCTCGGAGCAGTGGCTAGAAAGGCTCAACGGACTCAAGAGGCAGGAATGATCTAACAAGTCAAAAGCAGCCAAAAGATCGAAGAGTATCAATAAAATTGCCCTCCCCTTTTCTACGATGCTCAGCATGTTGGTCTGGAGGTCCACTAAGGCTGTCTCCATCCTGTGAGCAACCCGGAAACCTGATTGATATGGGTGGAGAATATTCTTAGATTCCAGGTGGTTTTGGACCCGGTTAGTGGAAACTTTATTGATCACTTTAAGCAAGAAAAGGGTGTTGGTTATGGGCTGTAAGTTGCTAGGGTTGCTGAGATCTAAGCCAGGCTTCTTTGGCAGGGGCGAGAAAACCACGTGCTTGAGGCTGTCAGGTATGGTGCCATCTCTAAATGAGAAGTTGACAAAACGGGCCAGAAAGGGTGTGAAGATTTCTCCAGCACAGGAGACCGGTCGTAGGGATTTCAAGATGTTCAGGATGTCCATTACAGAAGTGGGAGAAAAAGAAAATGTGCAGGTGGATTGTGGCTTGTCACTCGTAATGAGTGTAGGATGAGGTACATGTAATTCTATAGAAGGTGCAAACTTCGAGCTAGCTAAGGAAATTGTGTTGGCAAATGCTTGTTGGACTTTGCTACAGTCTTCGTTAGAGGGAATAAGTTGCTGACGTTGCACCATCAGTTTTTCTCAGCAGCAGTACATTTCAAATAACTTCTTTGGTTGATTTCTGGCAGTCTCGATATCTTTTTTAAAGAAGCCTTTTTTTCATCTTGCAAATTAGGCGACTGTAAATGGTGCGAGTATGTTTCCAGGCATCTTCATTCTCCCTGGATGGGTTTTTGACCCAGGCTCATTCTAGACTTTTCTTTTCTTGTTTTGTATGAGCCAGGAAGGGAGCGAACCAGAGTTGTTTATTAGGGATGTCCCTCACTATTTTCAGAGAGAAGGGGGGCAACCTCATCCAGAAGACAAGCCAAGGGTGAGTTGCAGGTGTTCACTAGCACTTCTGGTGGATCTGAGTCCCGGGAAAGCTCCATAATTTGCTTCAGGCATTTATGCAAAACCTCTGGGTTAACCTTTTAAAGTTGGGAATTTGGGGTAGAGAAATATCTGTCGTAATGAAAAAATTATCTGACCAAGGACATGCTCCAGTAAGGGCAATATCCAGACTGATATTTCTAACAATAATCCAATCAAGGATATGTCCCCCTGAGTGGGTGGGCTCAGTGTTAAGAGTTTTGAAGTTAGCAGCATGCAGTGCCTTTTCCAAGTCCTTAGCGTCCTTATCACTCGTCAGCCCCAGCCAGCTGTTCACATCTCCAAGAATGATACTGGAGCTGTTAGGAGTATTAAAAGCAGACAGAATACTTAATAGCTCTTCGTTAAAATGTGGCTTGATGTCAGGTGGACGGTACACAATCACGAAGTTGATACAGCAATTGGTATTGGGAAAAAAGCTTTAAGTGGCTAATGTCACAACCAGTGCATGTGATGGGAGCTTCGTAGACCTGGCTTTATGACTTGACAAGAAATGCAATGCCCGCCCACAGCCTTGGGCACAGTTCTTGTTAAAGAAGACATAGCCTGAGGGTACGGCGAGGCCTATTTTAAGGCCACGTGAGCCATTAAGCCATGTTTCTCTGAGACACATAATGTCCAGGTTATTTTCGAAAAGAAATGTAGTCATGGATGTCGACAGCATGTTTAGGTAGCGAACGGGTGTTAAGCAGAGCCATTTTGATGGAATGGGGGGCTGAAGAGATGCATGTAGGCATGGATAGCTTATTGGTTGCGGTCGAAGGACCCAGGTGGACACCCCTTTGGCATTGTCTATATGATTAGCGGTTTTCATGCGTGAAATTGACATGCTTGTGTAATTTTCTTTTGCCTCCGTCCTCCCGAGTTCAGTTACCTGTAGTTGCAAAGGGAGATCAGGAGGGGCTGAAGCTCCGGTTGTCAGTTGTAAGACATCAAAGAGGTATATTTCTTGGGGGATCACCAGTAACAGAACCGTTTTCTTTTTGACAGATTGGTACACGTTTGTTTGTTCCCACTTCTGCCCCCCCCCCCCAGCTCAGCTAGCTGGGATGGATGTAGGTGAGTCTGAAAGGGTGGGCAGGTGTAACTCTCTTGATGCAGTGTAGAGGACGTGCTTCTCTCAAGGGGAGCACTAGTGGGTGTATCTAGCGTTAAGGGGAGCAAGTCGGGGTTGGAAATAGTATTAAAAATGTCAGCGGTGGGACTTCCCTTGCAATGTGGCGTTTCACAGTCTAAAGCCATTTGAGCAATAACCTTTTCGACTAGTCACTCACTCCGTAGCTTTTGTGCGTTAAGAAGCAAAACAAGTTGTGGGTGTCGGCCCATGGTAAGAGACAAGACCTATCACTCAACAAACAAAGTTACCTCTTGAGACACCACGCACCGGGCATCCGGCCTTGACCGGTGAAGACCGGGGTTGCCTCAGGTGCGCCGGCCCTGGTGCACATGGATGCCTAATTAGTAGTTCTGGGAAATGTAGTTTCCCGCCCTTCAAGCAATGTGCCTCTTAGCACAATCTCAAACAATGCTGCATCAAAAGCATGTTACTAAAGCTTGCATGCAGCACCAGAGTGTAAATACAAGCATGCAGCATGTAGTACAGAGACGAAGCACACGAGAGTCAAACAATCCACTCCAGATTAATTAACAATAAATTAATGTGATAGGGTAGAACAGCTCCTGTATGTGCCTGGTATCCCTTGAGTATTTGCTATCTTGCTTTGGGCGGGAATGGGATAAGGTAGAACAGCTCCTGGATGTGCCTGGACCCTCTCGTTCGTTGCTTTCTTGCTTTAGGTGGGAATGGGATAGGGTAGAAATGGTCCTGCAGGTGGCAGAGCCCTCTCGGGTCTTTGCCTTCTTTCTTTGGATGTGAATGGTATAGGGTTTAACAACTCCTGTATTTCCCTGGGACCTGTTGAGACTTTGTCTTCTTGACTTGGATGGAAGTGGGATAGGATAAAACAGCACCTGGATGTGCCTGGGACCTCGTGAGAGTTTGCCTTTCGCTTTGGGTGGAAATGGGATAGGGGAGAACAGCTCCCGAATGTGCCCAGACCCTCTTGAGTCATTGGCCCTCATCATAAGGTTGGCGGAATGGGTTTACGGCACTGGTAAAGGTGCCGGTGCCGGTAAACCCATTCCGCCCTATCATGAGGTCTCCTCGCGGACCCGCAATGGGCGCCTGGTAAAACCAGGTGTCCATACCAGGTCCCGCGAAGACACCAGGGAGCTAACAACGGGCCCGTCATTAACGGGCCCGTTGTTAGCTCCATCCCCATTCCCATTGAGCCCTATGGGGGCTCGAATGGGAATGGGGATGGACTCGGTCCGGGTTCCTCGGACGGGGAATTACCGGGTCCGCCAAGGTTGCGATGGCCGGGTAAGTCCTCATTCGAGGGACCCGGGCCCGGATTGCAGTAAGGAGGCAACCATGCTGATAAAAGCGGCATGGTTACCTCCAACCACCTGATGAGGGCCATTGTTTTCTTGATTTGGATGGGATACATAGGATGGGTTTTGGGTGTGTCTGGAGCCTATTGAGTCTTTGCTTTCTTTCTTTGAATGGGAATGAGATAGGGTAGAGCAGATCTGGGATTTGCCTGCAGACTCTCAAGGTTTCGCTTTCATGCTTTTGATAGGAATGGGATATAGTAGAACAGCTCCTGGGTGTGCCTGGTACCTCTGCAGTCTTTGCCTTCTTGCTTTGGATGGGAATGGGATAGGGTAGAATAGCTACTGGATATTCCTGGGACCTGTTGAGTCTTTTACTTCTTGCTTTGGGTATGCCTGGTACCTCTGGAAGTCTTTGCTTTCTTGCTTTGGATGGGAATGGGATAGGATAGAACAGCTCCTGGATATGTCTGGGACCTCTCGAGTCTTTTCTTTCTTTTGCATTGGATATGAATGTGATAGGTTAGAACAGCACCTGTTTGTGCCTGGGACCTGTTGGGTCTTTGCCTTCTTGCTTTGGATGGGAATGGGATAGGGTAGAACAGCTTCTGGATATTCCTGGGACCTGTTGAGTCTTTTACTTCTTGCTTTGGATATGAATGTGATAGGGTAGAACAGAGCCCGAATGTGCTTGGGATCTCTCGAGTCTTTACCTTCTTGCTTTTGATAAGAATGGGATAGGGTAGAACAGCTCCTGGAAATTCCTGGGACCTTTTGAGTCTTTGCTTTCTTGTTTTGGTTTGGAATGGGATAGGGTAGAACAGCTCCTGTATGTGCCTGGGACCTGTTGAGTCTTTGCCTCCTTGCTTTGGATGGGAATGGGATAAGGTAGAACAGCACCTGAATGATATGATATTATAGGATATTTTATTTATATTGCGCTCATACACAGGTGTTTCAGAGCGCGACCAAGCAAAGGGAGGGGAACAAGGGAGAACAAAAACAACGATCTTACTAGGACCAGTGACATTTGGAATGTACAAAAGCATAGACAAGGGAACAGGGGGAGAAGTGGAAAGTGCAAAACAGAGGAGAGAACAGAATAGATAAGTGCAATAAATAAATAAATAAAGACAGTGAAATGTGGTAGTGCAGCCAGCAAATGGCAAGTGCAAAATTAGTCAGAGCGGGTATATCTGATAAGTGCCGAAGAGGAATGGGGGCTGTATGGATACAGATATAGATCCCAGTAGAAGGGGTGGCCCGGAGGCAGTTCCATGAGGGAGGCAGGGTGACGCAGGCACCTGGGCCCGAAGGACAGAGGGTGGCCAGGTGCACGGTGCAGAGAGAAAAAAACAGATCAACAGGGTAGAAGAGGGGCAAAGGCAGAAGCGAAGAGGAAGGTCTTGAGGTGCTTCCGGAACCGGAAATAGTTCTCCTAAGGTTTCAGGGTGGCCGGGAGGCTGTTCCAAACGGAGGCCTCAGTCGAAGACAAAGATCTGCCCCCAGCTTGTTTCTTTGAAAAACGACTGACCCAGAGGGAGTTAGAAGTAGAGGAGCAAATGGCTCGAGAGGGGAGGTATTTACGGAGGGATAGTTGAAGGTATTTTGGACCGGAGGCCCCAGAAAGCCTTATGGACAATGCAGAGGGTTTTAAATGTAATCCTTGCATCCACAGGGAGCCAAGGAAGGGATTTCAGAGCTGGAGAGATACGATCCCAGGGCTTGAGGCCAAGGGCAAGTCTTGCAGTCCTGTTCTGGATTAGTTGTAAAGGGCGTAGAGTGGAGGCAGGTAGATTTATAAAGAGGCTGTTACATTAGTCCAACCTAGAGAGAACCAGCACTTGGGAGACAGTGAGCATCTGAGGGAAGGAGAGGAAAGGCAGAGTACCCCTAAGGAGGTGCAGTAAGAAGTTAGACTTTTTAGAGACATCAGAGATGTGTGCAGAGAAGGAAAGCGTAGAATCAAAGATAACCCAGAGATTCTTAGCCTCACAGGTAGGGGTCGGGGGAGGGCCAAGGGAGGCCGGCCAGCGAGTGAGGGGAAAGGATGGTGAAGGTGTACCAATGAGGAGGGTCTCAGTCTTGTTGGCATTTAGACAAAGATCGTTGGAGGCACACCAATTTTGAATGGCAATTAGGCAATCAGAGATGAAGGAAGGAGAGGAGGTGTCAGAGGGAAGCCTGGAAATGAGTTGGGTGTCATCAGCATAGCAATGGAGGTTTAAACAGAAAATGGAAATGCAGTAGGCAAGGATTGCCAGGTATTGTATTGTTTAGTATTGTATTTTGTTATTTATATAGCGCTCTTTCCCCACTTGTGTGGCCTCAATGCGCTTTTCCTTGGTTGAACACCATTGGTGACCGTAGTCGATGTTGTTAGAGAGTTCTAGGGGGGTTAGTTTAGGAGATGTGTGTGTGCATATTGCCATTCTAGGACTTAAGTGGCTTGCAAAGCTCGACTTAGCAGCCCCAGAGGTCAGGCATATGGGTGGGTGCTGTTGAGGGTTGGAGATAAAATGTTATAGTTTAGAGAGTTTATGTGAGCCCGCTGTACCATCCTTTTGGGTAGTGGTCACTGCGTGCTAGTGATAGAGGTGTTGAGGTACGTCAGATTTATCAGTCTGACCAGGTTGAAAAGCCAGGGTGAGAGGTTAGACCCCTGGGGAACACCACAGGTAGAGAGGGAGTTAGAGGATAGGAAGGACCCAAGTTGTACCTGGAAGGGTTGATCAGAAAGGAAAGAGGTCAGCCAGGCCAGAGCCTGATCAGTGATACCCAGGTTGTCACAGAGAAGATTGAGCAGGATGGTATGGTTGACCGTGTCAAAAGCAGAGGAGAGATCAAGTAGGATGAGGACTGAGGGAATGTTACAGTCAAGGTTGGAGAGCAGGTCTTCACGGATGTTCAGGAGAGCAGTTTCTGTGCTTCTGGCAGCTATGAATCCAGATTGGTGGTCGTGGAGGGAGTCATCAGAGTCGGAATGAAGGTTAAGCTGGGAAATGGCCAGCTTTTCCAGGAGCTTCCCCAAAAAGGGAGTAATGGAAATTGGCCGATAGTTAGACGGACAAGAGGGATCAGCTGTGGGTTTCTTGAGGAGAGGATGCACAAGGGAGTGCTTCAGAGTGGAGAGGAAAGATCCAGAGGCAAAAGAATGGTTACAGAAATCAGCAAGGGCCGGAGCAAGAGTCCTTAATGGTTTTAGAGGAACAAGGATGGACCTTTTTTGATGAGGCTTTCATAGATCGGACTTGTCTAGCAACCTCATCCAGGAAGAAAAGAGGAAAGGAAGGGAAACAGGGTGGGGTTGGCTGAGGGAAGGTCAGCAAGCCGGGATGGAGAGGAGAGAGAATGGGGGTGGAGGAGAGGGTGGACAAGATGTCCTGGGTTTTGGAATTAAAGTGAGAAGCCAGGGCATTGCAAAGAGCCTGGGAGGAGAGAGGAGGGGTGAAGACTTTAGCAGAATTGGCCAGCTCCCTGCAGATTTTAAAGAGTTTTGTTGAGTTGTTAGATGCTGCAGAGACGCAGGCTTGAATGTGCTGGGGATCTCTCGAGTCATTGCCTTCTTGCTTTGGATGGGAATGGGATAGGGTGGAACAGATCCTGGATATTCCTGGGACCTGTTGAGTCTTTGCTTTCTTGCTTTGGTTTGGAATGGGATAGGATAAATCAGCTCCTGAATGAGCCTGAGGCCTCTTGAGCTTTTACCTTTTGCTTTGGGTGGAAATGGTATAGGATAGAACAGCTCGTTGATATGACTGGGACCTCTCAAATCTTTGCTTGCTTGCATTTTGTCACAGTTTATTCTACAGTCATACACAAGTCAAGGATCTCCTTCCCACACAATGAATGTGGTGCACAATAAAACATGTTTATTTAGATCATTTAGGGCCTATTTAGTAAGGCCTCCAACCTATCTCGCACACAACCCCAACAAATACCCGGAGCCACAATGGACTAGGTACCAGGCCCGTGTGTACTAATAAGATATGTATTAATTAATTTATTTAAGTCAAATTAAAACACACAGATTCCATCAGCCACCAATGCTGTGGCAGCACAAAAACAAAGACGTTGGGAAAGTATCCACACAGAGATGACACTAGAATATACAATACCATAGTTTCCTTTTACATCACCCCCCCAATACAAGCAAAGAATAGTTCAAAGCACACATGAAAAATTACCAGAGTTATACTTTTCTCCCAGCAACCCTCAACCCCCAAACATCCACTAGGCTTGATTCTTTACGAATGGAACAAAGTGGGAAAATCGGTTTTTGGGTAGTGCTTACAAAACATTATGGGGAACAGAAAGGTAATGGAAACATTCGTTTTGCGGAGCACAAAGGTAAAATCGGTTTGAATGGTTCAACCCAACTGCTATGGGAAAGAATAGAAAGGAAGGGAATTTGTTTTTCATACACCGAAAAGGACACACAAGGTTTGAGGACTATGGTGAGAATGGAATGATGAAATCGGTTTTAATGATTTAACACCACTGCTATGGGAAGGAATGGAGAGAAATCGGGAATTTGCATTTTTACCTTACAATGGCAACATGCATGGAATCAACTTTGTTTTGCACCGTACAATGGGAGCACAGATGGAAACAAGGCTTTTTTAAATGAATTCTTTTGACAAATCTGTATGCCTACACCGACTCACAACACACTGGGAAATTATTGTTGGTTCCGAATGCCAACAATGCAGATACTGTGAATTTAATGGGGGACTTAATTGATTTACTTTGATCAATATGCTAAGTAACTACACAGACAAATGGGGGATTTTTCAATGGACAATAAATAAAATACACAGGCAAACGGGATTTTTCAATGGGGAAATTACTAAATTACACAGGCAAACATGATTTCTCAATGGAGAAATAACTAAGTCAATGCCGAAAGAATACAGGGAATACACAATCTATGGCTTGGGGTATTTCTACTTACATCAGAGGTCTAGACTGGGCATCAGAGAGCATCAGGGCACACTGCTGGGATAGCCTGGGGTCGGTCAAGGATTTCCTCTGTCCTCCTAAGGTCCCAATCAGTTCTATGTATCCTGGCTCCACTGCAAGATTAGGCCCCTCTCTGATGGGAAGTTCACAGCAGATTTCAGCAGCAGGTCACCTCATGGAATTAGCAGAGAACTCCAGCTCTAAGCTTAGCTATAGGGCAAATGACATCACTAACTTGTCGTAATGCCCACCAACCGGTTTGGTTAATGTTCACTAACCCACTCTCCCCTGTGTGCTGATAGGACAAGGGGATGTGGTTGTGCTTTGGGACACTAGGGAGGAGAGAACTCCATCATCTCACTTTCGTCAGGTGGGCTCGGTCTGCTTTGGGGACTTGAACATCTCCCCACATGATAAGTATGTTTAATCTCCACGTTTTGACATATATGAATATATTTTTGAAAACTACATTTTACAGCAAATCACACGAGATTAGTCGGTCTATGTATGTCATTCCTGTGAAGAGATACTGTTTTTCTCCATTTACTCCGGACTATCGGTGAGAAACATGGCACTTTAAGGGCATCCTACTACTCATATTTCCCATGCTTTATCAACTTTGCACATGGCTGGTGAACTCAAGAAGGCCTAAATCACATTTTCATTAATACATTTAGTTGTGTTGATCCCACACACATTGTTTTTTGCATGTTTCGAATGGTTGGACTGTCACCTTTCTGAAAATCATAGAATGACTATTGTGCAATGTTCACTGTTCGTTTTACACAATAAAATGCTTTTCTCTCATTGTAGTCAATATGCAATCTCACTCCTCATCTGGCTAGGACCCCACCCTCATTGAGCACATGATGTCAAGAGAGGGATCTGTGTTTAGAGTAGCCTTCCCCTTCAAGAACTAATGACTAAGCTAATGCATTTTCTATTGGAACTGTGACGTAGAGGTCATCAAAGCTGCAGAACAGACCCAATCTTATCTGGTTTGGACTCCATTTCCCATCTAAAGTATATTATTTCTGGTATTTATCCTTTTATTTTTAAGGAATGGTTCTTGATTGATGATGACACCACATGCCTGTCTTCAGGACAGCAAAAGGGATGTCCCGGAGCATGTTTCATGTTAGGAAAAATCACAGTCCCTGCATCCTGTAGAAAATAGCCTTTAGACTTGCACCTCATTGCAATTTTAAATGACATCTATCTATGGCACACAGTTTCAACTATGTGTGCATATTGTTTCTGAAGGGTTCATGTAAATGAGAAAACCATGCCCAACCTTACAAGTCTGGTGGGTATTTTGCTGAGCATATTTTTTAGTTTAGAGGGAATAACAAAATGACATGCATTTGTTTATTTTACAAAAAAAAATTCTTTGTTTCACTGCAGCTGCTTCAACACACAGTTCTGACATCCCATTGAGGGTTCTGTGCACTGCTTTGTCATGGAAATATTAGTACAGCTCTTCATAAATTTAACAAACATTTGATTTCCACGTGTCTTTCACTTTCTTTGTGAAAGGCAGTTCGCATCTCTCCATATTTTGCAATTTTGCACATTTCCTTTGCTTTTGATTTGAATGTACAAGGCCTTATGTCGGACCTCATTTCTTTGTAGGCCTTGCATTTTGGCGAGTCCTCATAACTGACTCTGGCCTCTTTAGTTCTCACATCCAGGGGCTATTTCACCCCATAAAATCACCCCTCCTTGCTCTTTGACTTCTTTAACAAAGAGAAGAGCCAGTAGAAAGCAGGGTGTGCATTTTACGTGGCTTGGGTTCGGCCCAGGGATTTCCTTTAGAGCGCGTCTGCTCTTTTCCTGGTCCTGATGGAGTGGTGCTCTGGCCTACCCTCCACTCTTTTCGGATTTTTACATTTTTGTTCCTGGACCCCTCCCATTTTGGTGGCTCCACCTAAGCCCTGTAGATGCAAGGAGTTATTTAATCTGCCAAGAATAAACGAGAGATTACGTATTTCATACAATACTATTTTTCCTTGGTATGGACATGAACATTGACAACAAAACAACAAGACATAACATTTTATGATACAATTTTAGAACATTACAATTATTGTTTGTTCACCCCTCAAATAAGCATAAGTTATTCTACTCCCTGTAAATGTGTGATTTTCTTCATCCGGGTTGCCATTCTGTACCTTTATTCTTCAGATGGTTTCTGGGCTCTACCCTCACTGTGTTCTTCAATCAGTCACAAGTACTGTCTGGGATGTCAGCTCTTCACCTGATTGATGTGAACCCATTTCACTTCCGTTTGTTCTCCTTTAGGGATGCAGAACGTATAGGCGACAGGTGAGATCTTATCTCCAATTTCAAAAGCGTTGCACCAGGAGGGGAGGATCTTCCACTTTTTGGTCTGGTTCCTTTGTGATTGTACAAGTAGGCCCTGTCTCCTACTTGGTACTCTATCTTGGTGGTCTTCGAGTCGCAGAGGGTTTTCATCCCCTCTGCCGAATTTTCGAGATTTTGTTGAGCGTAAGCAAAAGCGTGCTGAAGGAATTTTCACAGGTTCTCAATTTACTCATGGGTTATGGACACATTGATCAGGGTCTGCTTGTGAGTTCAATAGAGCAGATGCTGAGGTAGTACCATTTTCTTGTCCAGTCATGAGTTCGAATGGTGACATTGTTGTTGCAGAAGATGGTGTAGACCTGATGGCCATCAGGAGAAGCGGCAATCGGATGTCCCAACTAGGTTGAGAGTCCGCCACAAACTTCTTTAGGATGCCCACAATCATTTTTATGTACCTCTCAACTCCCCCACTTGAAGATAGTGGTAGGCAATGTGGAGTTTCATTTTAGCCTTAGTATCTCCGACATCTTTGTCATCACCTCACTGGTAAAATGACTTCCTCGGTCCTACTCAATCCTTTGTGGCAGGCCGAAATGCGAGAAGATGTGATTGATCATGAGGGCAGCAGCTTTTTCTGCCTTGCAATTTGGGACCGGGAGACATTCCACCCACTTGGTAAACAAGCATGTCACGGTCAACGTGTACCTGTTTCCCGTAGAGGAGCGAATCATGGGCCCGATGAAACTACTTTCAAATCCGACTAAGGCAGTGTCATTCCCCTTTTTTATAGGGGAGATTGGTGTGTGAGGGAACCTGGTTGAAACTGAGCACACACAAGGCACCCCTTTAAGTATTGGTCGAGGTCCTGACCCAAACCTCTCGCAATATTTCCAAAGTAGTATGAAACCCCCTATGATCAGCAGTGTCTGCGTCATGGGCATGATGACATCAGGTTTCGTAATGAGGTAGGTGCCACCCACTGGTCACATCCAGAGATGGATCTCCTTACCAACAAACCTTCCTGGATTCGGCACATTTTGGAGAACTTCATCAACACTCAGAGATTCTCTTTCCCAATCTAATCAGATTCGGTCAGAGGAAAACTCACAGGGTCTTCAATATGTTGATAACCTTTCCCAATAATCAGATCCTCTTTTTGTGCCACAATCAAATCATCATCAGGGGATTCCTTACTCTAATGGGCAGTTGAGAATTCATTTTAGGCATGTGTTTGGGAGCTGGTGACAACAACAACCTGGATTTCCCCCAACAGGGATTCAGTTTCTATGAGATCCCCGTGGATGGCTCTGGTTTTGGCCAACAGGTCAGTCAAGTCATTTCTAGTTTTGTCTGGTCCCTCTATTTTGGAGTGACCTTTGATCTTTTTCCAGTAGATGGTCATCTCATTAGAGGTGACCAGATCATCAATGGATTGTATTAATTTCCCATGCTTGAGCGGTTTGTTATTTGCACACAGCATGCCTTGTTTTTTTCCAATTAATCAGGTTCTCCACTAACCCATTCTTGACATAATCTGAATCAGTGATTATGACCAGTTCCTGGAGTTGGTGTTGCACGGCAGTGAGGATGGCTTGATGTGCACCATCAACTCTTCCACCTGACTACTTCGGGGACCAATCTTGTACCCAGCAGAGGGCTCTCAGGAATCATTCACCCAGGCATTCCCAACAAAAGCCACTTGTTCCTTTTCCCCATGATTATCAACATGGTAGAAGCACCCATCCACATAAACTGTGGGTATCCTCTGGCACATGTCTTCCTCATAGACTTTGTGCAGGGGAGTAAGGTACGCCTCCATGTTGTCTTTGGTCTTTAGACATTTGTCCTCAAGACTGTTTTCTTTGGCACAGTCATGCAAGTTAGCCAAACCTTGCGCTAGGGGACTCTTCTTGTTTTGGCCATATCTGACCTCCAGAGGAAAGACTTGCCTCAATGGTTTCCAGGAAGTAGCTCTAGAGTTATTCACACTCTCTGCTCGGAATCAGTCACTTTGGAGATATTGCAAGGGCTGGTGAGTAGTCTTCTCGACAATGATGTGCTCCCCCTGGATGAACAGGCAGTCATTATTCAATGCCCGCACCATTGCCAGGAATGCCTTTTCACAATCGTTGAATTTTTCCTCCACAGAGGACACAGTCTTGCTTACATATGAGATGACTTTGTTGACCTTGTTGTGCTTTTGGTATAATACTGCTGTTAAGCAAGTATTTGAGAACTGCGTCTCTAAGAAGAACTTCTTGTTCTTTATGGGGTAAGCCAACCAAGGCACTTGGGAAATGCTTCTCTTGAGTATTATTACTGCTTGGCTTGCTCTGGACGCCACTCACACTTTACCCTGGACTTTAGTAAATGGACCAAGGGTCTTGTGACCTCTGCGTTGTCCTCTCTGAACTTCTATAATTAGTAAGTCCAAGAAGGCTTCTTAGTTCACACAGAGTCGTGTGGTCTTTTAATTTCAATAAGGCTCCCACTTTTTTGGCCTGGGGCTGAGACCCTCAGAGGTGATTTCGTGCCCTAGGAAGTTCACGCAAGTCTTACACCACTGTGCCTTCTGAAAGGACAGTTTTGCTCTGGTTTTCTACAACTGTGTCAGAACATAGCGTATTTCAGCTATTTGTTCTTCCACAGTTGAGCTCTTGCTTAAAACATTGTCTGCATATGCTAGGTTTCCCCTTTCACCCAATTCAGGAATGGCCTTATGCAGGAAGTTGTTAAATTTGTTGCCAGAGTTTATGTATCCAAAGGGTGTTCGGGTCCACGTGTATCACTGCCTCCTGAAGGTAAAGGCAAGCTTGTACTGGTCTTCCCTACTCATGGGTACTATCCAGTAACCATTGATCAGGTCAATGGCGGTATACACCTTTGACCCTTGGACCTGGTCCAGTCCCTGATCGATGTAGGGAAGGGGTCATCTTGTCATGTGGACACATTTATGTAACTCCCTAAGGTCTGAGCAAAGTCTCCATTGGCCATTGGGTTTCAGTATCCCTAGTACCGGGTTATTAAAGGTACTGTGTACTGGATGAATTATCCCACGGGATTCTAAGTTCTTTATAATCTCTGTGAGTAATTCCATAGATGCGAGAGGCAACCAGTATTGCTTTACAAATACAGGAGTCATCCTAGGGTCCGTTGGTATGGAGGTTGAATGTATCTCTTTGCAACCACGGTCATGCAAGTCCACAGCAAAGATCTCCTAAAATCCCAAAACACCTGTTTCAGCTTCTGTATTTGCTCCTCAGTCTCACAGGCATCAGCGAGGTTCATTTTTTCCCCAACCATCTGCCTAAAGCCCCGAAATACCTTGGGTTTTGTAATTTCGGCGGTATCCTCCATTTGCATGGAGAGATCTCTTATTATAGTGTTGGCCTGGACATGGGGTTTCAAGGAGGGGCGGTAGTCACTGTTGACCTGAAATACCACCTCATCTTTCCTAATGCTACAGGTTACCGCTTCCCCACTATAAGGGCAGGAAGAGTACACCAAGAAATTCCCCCCTTGCCGGGTGAAAATCTTGTCCGGAAGTATGTCGTCATCTCAGTGGTAAAAGTCATTTGGAATTGGTCCCATGATCTCAGTCCCTAAGTCAATGGAATAATGTTGGGCATCAACCACCGTTCCAAAAAGGTGTCTGCACCCAGACTCCTAGGGTCACTGTTATCCAACAATATTTGAATGGTGTCATGTTCCAGGTCAACTAGTGGTGTCAGGTTTAAATACAAACATTGCTGTTGGAGGTGATAATTCACATTTATATAAGCGTCCTTGTTTTTGAGGTTCTGTCCTTGCTTAATTTTTAGGTGAATTGTGAATTGTCGTACCTGTCCTGTGATGGTGACCTCTTCTCCCGTTTGAACTTAAACCGCAAACGGCAGCATTGGGCTGACTGAAATGCTTTCTCATTGTTGTCAAAGCCAAGGGGGCTACCCCCCAATAAGGACCAGGCTTTGTAATTAATTAGGTCCAAATTAATTGTGAATCGATTGAGAATGTGACTGCCTAAGTAAAATGCAGAGAGCACATCTCTCACAACCCAACAATTATGTTCTATGCTTTTGTCGCCAATGGACATTTTTATCATGCACCTGTTAGGCAGGAGATGTTTGGAATTTGGAGTTTCCAGGCCCATTTCCCACTTATCAATTAACTTAAATGTGAGAATGTCTGATCGTTTTGGAGTTTCCTGAATAATGCTTCGCTGATTAAGCTTTTTCCATTATTCAGGCATGCTCTGGTGATAACAGGCTCCCTCCACCCCTCATTTAACTGAATGAGGAAAATCAACTGCTCACCCTTTTGGTAGATGTCAGTCAAACTTTGAGCTGGTTTTTCATCATCTGTTATCATGGGATTTGGGTTTTCTTCAGATTGTGGATCGGTATAGCATTTCAAAGTATTTCCTTCCAGTGTTGAATGCCACTTAAAACTGTGAGGAAGGTTGATTTTCAAAAATGGAGAAGGGTTTCCATCACCAATTTGCTCTCCTACGGAGATGACAGTGATGTCTTGGACTTGATTGTTCCTAAAGTGAAATTTGATATGGTCAGACTGCTGTTCAATCATGTGGCATGTGCCATTTAAACTCACGTCATTGGTGCTTTGTTTCAATTTGATTGGTCGGTTGGTCTGAGTCCAGAGGACCTTGTTCACACAGTCAATCAGGGGTGATAACATCCAGAGGAGGTCATTCCCCAGTGGACAAGTTGTTCCCCCTGGAGTAACAACTATCACTGTGTATTTCACCCTATTTCGCCCAATTTTGATCTCCTAATCCACAGTCCACTCGACAGAATTATAATTTCTATTGAAGTTTTGGAGTTGCCCAGGAAGTGGTGTGAGGGGAATTTGATGACTCTCCCCCTTCCTGTATTTATTTGGTGAAAGGCCTTTTTGGACAGGAAGGTTGCTTGAGATCCAGTATCCGCCAGCGCTGATAATGCACATTGACCCTGGACCTTGACAGGGGCATATAATCTCCCTTCCCTCTCTACAAGGGGACAAAGAAAATGTACATCTGGCTCAAGCTTGGCAGTTATTCTTTTTATTTTGAACTCTGACACAGTGTGATCTTGGACAGTTCTCAGTGTCGGATTCCGGGTATCCGTGAAGAAAATCTTGCACCCAGCAACAAGCGGGCTGGGAAGTCCCCTTTTTACCCAGATTCTTTGCTGTTTCCCTTTTCCTGGAGACAGTTTTCTGAACCTGGTTGCGGGGAGGTCCCCTCATTACTTCCAGAGTCATCTGGGTGACATTTTTGGGGTTCAGGAATTGATGGTTCTGGGTCAGTCCCCATTCTTACCCAGTCTAAATTAGGGTTTTTGGGACCCATTTTTCCTTAGGAGGGATCCTCCCATCCCTGACAGAGAAGATTTTCTTCCCGGAATCCTCCAGGGAGTTTTCCCCTTCAAATTGGAAGATGCAGACTTCCTCGATGAAATGGGTTTTCTTTTGCCCTTGTTTTCTCCTACTTACACTCTGTTGCCAAGGTTCCAGCTTTTCAGGGGTAGGAGATTTGGGTTCACGTTCAGAGGTTTCTAGGGGTTTTTCTTGGGTGAGAAATGAAGTTTCCTCTAGGGCTTTGCATCTCCCTTCCCTTGGCCTCCACCTCTGGTACCTGTTGGTTGTCTGGGTTTTCTCCCCATCATTGCTCTGGGGCACCAGACCTGGAGTTGAGATGTTGTGGGCAGCCATGTTCATTTTTGGGCTCTGCTGACCCAGGTGTTGTGTCAGACTTTGGACCTGGCTCGAGATGCAACATCCTTTCTGATTGGTATGAGGGTCTAGAGTCAAACCTTTGCTGCTCTCAGGAAGGGTAGCTGTCACGTCTTGCAGAGTAGTTTAGACATTGTGGGTTGCCCTGATAGCCCTACATCCTTGGTCTCCCTTCTCCCTGATTTTGGTCTCTATTGTCCTGAAAGCAGGGAGAGAGAGGAAGATTGTTCTGGAAGTTGGGATTTAGAGGGTATCTGGGAAAGAAGCTTAAGTTTGAGGGTGGAGTATTTCTTCCCTCCTGGGGGAAGTTTTGAGGGATGTTTTGAGGGAGGTTTTGAGTGAGGTTTCCTAGGGCTGTACTTACCTGATCGGACCACCCTTCTGCAAGGGGAGTCCATACATACCCCAAGAAGGGTCTGTTACCATTGTATCTCGGACTATTATAGGTGGCAGGGTCAGATGAAGAGTTGGTTGGATACCCTACCTGGCTACCACCCAATTGTGATGAATCATATGGTCTCCTCTGCCTCTCGTTCTGCCTATTAGAGGGAGGAGTATTTTTAGGCCCACCCACCTCTAAGCCGAAAATGGGGGTAGTTTTCACCTCTGCCACCTTTGCAGCAGCGGGGTTGTTTGATGGGTTAGGGTTTTGGGGAGTATTTTTGTTCTCAACTGGCTTTTGGACTTCATAAATTCGGGTAGCCTGTTCTATCACCCAATCCAGGGTTCTACAGTCATGGAAGTCCCTAACCAGTTGGCTCATTATATATTTTGAGAGTGCATGGAAATATGTATTGATGAATTCCCTGCTGTTTGTGTGCACACTTCTAGAGGTCTGGGCAAATGCCTGCTTCAGTTCTTGTACAAACACTCTCGGTGTGTGGTCTTCTCCACGTTGCAGTTTGTAGGCCTCTTTGTGGGCTTACTGAGTGTTCATGTGCACAGAGAAGTGCTGTAAGATGCCCGACTTGTAATAGACCATCTTTGATGATCCTGATCCTCAGCACAGCAAAGAAGCTGGAGTATTCCGGGGAGAATGTCCATTTGACAAACTCCATGGCATTGTGATACTTTCTGGTGCCAAATGACATCACCATCTGGTCGTACAATTTCGAATGCTCCCATATTTTTGGCATTCTTATGAAATGGTGCCATAAAGCTTCTAATGGCTTTCATTTGTCAAATTGTGTCTTTTACAAGACCGCTCTTCTGTTTGACAGCCTTCTTTTTCTGCTGCACCTGAGTCCACTCACCCTCTGACTATGGGCTACTATTTGTGGTCCACTCCCTGTCCTCTAGGCGCTCCCTGCCTCCCTGAGACTGGGAATCCCTCCCAGAATGATGGGGTCTGGTCTCTTCTCCCCTGTGGTACCGTGGGCTCTCGGGGTCATTTCCCTTGGGCTCCCCCTTTCGCACATGGGAGTACTCATCGTTCTCCTCCCTTCTTCCAGTTATGAAGCTTTTTAAAATACTCTTTTGAGGCCTGAGCTTTAGTTCTTCTCTGTCTGCAAAGCAGACCAAGTGGCCCCTTTGTAACTTATGTTTCTGCCAGTCTAACTCCCTGATCTTCCCATCATAGGAGCCTTCCTGGTGAGAAGTATCTGCTAAGGTATTTTTAAATCTGGTTAAAGATGAATATCCATTAATATCTGATAGGGACTGGCTTTCCGGCTCAGTTATTCTAGGCCCAGTTGAGTCCAGCTGCCTCATGTTTCCCAGTTCTTGCAAACTAATAAGCATGTAATTAGCAACGCCCTGTGCATATAATGTGGTGAGTTGGCTTGTGGTCCCTGGTAAGGAGGTCATCACACCATTGTTGGAGGGTGCCCTTCCGTACTCTAACTGTTTGGGGTGCCTCAAAGCCTGATTTTATCTAGCCATTTCCTTCTCCGATCTCTCAGATTTATCTTTATCAGCCCCTATTGATATATAGAGGCCTCAGTTTTGAGTTCTGCTATCAGGGCTTGAGTCGCTTCTATTACTTTGTTTTCTACCACCACTTGGCCACTGAGACTCTTTTTCTCCTCACAAAGGGATTCATTTTCCTTCTGTGAGGCCTGTATTATCTGGGCATACTCAGACCTCTTCATTTGCAGGAGACTAATCTCCTTACTGTGTGTATTTTGGGCCTGTGTTGTCTGCTCTAGGTCAAAGTCGACTTGCCTCAAATGTCCCATTAATTTTTCATTTTCTTTGACTCTTTCAGTCAGTTCCTGAGAACATCTCTCGCTTTTCTCCATGCCTTCCTTAACTGGCACACTTCCTGATACAGGGCACTTTTCTCCTGACACAATTTGCTATTCTGTCGTTTCAGTGCGCTCAGATTCTGGTGCTCCTGATCGAGTTCCACCTGGGAATTGACCTCACTTATGACCAACTGACTATTCTCATTTTTCAGTAGTTTAACTTGCATTTGAAATGCAAAAATGTCCACTAAACAGGCTCAATTGTGCATAACCTGCTCACTCCATTTTTGTTGACTCTCTCTCAGATTTTCCACACTTTCTTGATATTCCTCTCTCAGTGCAGAAAATTGGTACTCTCGCTCCAAATTTGTTTACTGTTCTGCCACTAACTCATCTTTCAGCTGCTGAATAATATTTTCAAATTGTGTCTCAGAATTTTGACTCTGTTGCACCTTTTCCTCTACTTGCTTTAACTCTCTCTGTGCTTCATCCAACAGCTCAGACTGGTTTTTCACACTCTCCTTGTATATTTCTTCCGTGATCACCATATGGAAGTACATATATGCTGTGAGCTGAGCCATCCTAAAGTGCTCATCTCTGGTGGTCTGTGTCATATAAAAAAAGTCTGTCAGGGCCTGATCTAACAGGCCATTATCCTGAGAGAAAAGATTTCCTAGGTAGGAAACCTGCATCCCCTGCACACTATCTATTTGGCCAAGGCCTGTATATGTATTTGTATTTGAGGGTGGCTCTGGTGTTGCAGACTCCAATGTAGGAGCTACTAATCAGGCCTTCCTCATTTTCTGATTTGTGTTTTTGTTAGGATTTTAGACATTTATAACCTCATTAACACAAGGTAATTTCAGAAATGAAACAATTATCATTTATCTACGGTCACACACAAGTCAGGGATCTCCTTCCCCCACAATGAATGTGGCAAACAATAAAATGCTGTTATTTATATCATTCAGGTCCTTTTTGAAAAGGCCTCCAACCCGTCTCGCACACAACCCCAACAAATACCCAGTGCCACAATGGACTAAGAACCAGGGCGGTGTGTATTAATAAGATATTTATTTATTAATTTATTTAAGTCAAATTATACTTTTCTTGCAGCAACCCTCACCCCCAAACATCCACTAGGCTTGATTCTTTTGAATGAAAAGCAGTGGTAGGGAGTGGGAACACAGTGGGAAAATCGTTTTTTGGTAGTGTTCACAGAAACATTATGGGGTACAGAAAGGGAATGGGAGCATTCGTTTTGCAGTGTACAAAGGTGAAATTGGTTTGAATGGTTTAGCACAACTACTATGGGAAAGAAAAGAAAGGAAGGGAATTTGTCTTTCTTACACCGAAAACAAGGCTTGAGGATTATGGTCAGAACAGAATGGGAACATCTTTTTTTTATGATTTAACACATTGGGCCTCATTATGACCCAGGCGCTAAGTGTTTAACGGCGCCGTAAAAGGCTGCGGCGTCGTTAAACACCTAGCGCCTAATTACGAGGTCCCTTTGCGGGACCCGACCTTAACGGCTGGTTTTACCAGCCGTTAAAGTAGGGACCCGCAAAGGGATCTTGGTGCTAATTATGGTACCGCAATTTGCGGTACCCTAATTAGCGCCTTCTCCATTCCCATTGAGCCCTATGGGGCAAAACGGGAATGGGAAGGGCCATGGCGGCATGAGGAATTACCGCCCCACCAACCTCGGAATGGGGTGGTAATTCCCCATTCCGCCATGGCGGACTCCGGCATGGACCATGGTGCTAATAGCACCATGGTTTAGCGCCGGAGTCCTAAGGAGGCCCATTGCCTTCATTGTCAAAACTAAATTGGTTTTAAGGGTCTTGGCACATCTCCGTTCCCTTCAGGTGACCTCTTGACAGTCAAACTGCCACTCTCAGCCTCTCGTACCATAACTATGCACCTTATATACAGACCATCTGGCCCTATTGCAACGTTTGAGGAAGACATCACCTCACTACTCTCTACTAACATAAAACCCATCTCTCAAATCATAGTACTTGGAGAATTCAATCTTGGTCTCAATGACTTCAATGATGACAATGCCTGAGCACTTGCCAATACCATCTCAGAACTAGGCTTTACTTAAAGGGTCAACATTCCAACACACTCCAAAGGTAGAACCTTAGACTGGGTTGCTGACCTCAACTGTGAAATTACTATAACGTCCAAAGAACCGGACGCATGGACTGATCATCACCTATTATCTCTCACTATTCAAGACAACCTACAACCTAATCGGACGCACCTCATGACGCCTCCACTACTTACTAGAAACAAACGCGACATAACAGTGGATAATTTACTGCCGCTTCCCTATCCCATTACTAATCTCACACCTGTTAGTTCAGACCGGGCTGCCCTAGTAGACTTATATAACTCCACGCTTCATCACGCCATCGATAAAATTACACCCCTAAAAATGTGCAAAGGCAAACCTCGAGCTCACCTTAATTTTTGGTTTACCCCGAAACTCAAAGCCATATGATTAGAAAAAAGGAATGCTGGATCCCTTTGGGAAAATAACCCGACAGCATTAAACAGGGATATTCTCTTGAAAATTGCATCAAATTATAAATCTGAGATCCTCCAAACCAAATGTGACACATACAATGACAGGATTAACAAAGATAATTACAAGAGAACTCTTATCCCCTACTCCTCCAAATGATACGTGCATCAAGGACAAGACCTGGTGTACTAATATTCAAACTCCATTGTCCAACAAAATATCTCTTCTACAAGAAAAAATAGAAGAAAAAAAACTAATCCTTTCAAACTCCCCACCACTGCTGGTATCACAGTCAGACTATACAAAACCACCTAATCGATTCAAATTTGCCCCGGGTTCGGTCCAGGAAGTGGAGGATATAATTGCTTCCCTCAAACAATCCAGATGTCAGGGAGACATTTGCCCGGCAATAATAATCAAAGAAGCAGCTATGGACCTAGCCTCCTTCCTAACAACACTAATCAACTCCTCATTTGACTCTTGCGCTGTCCCTACTAACCTTAAGGATGCTCGGGTCCTTCCGCTTTTAAAAAAAAAACACTCTTGACCAAAACATTCTGACCAATTGCAGATCCATAACAACGGTCCCATTTCTGTTAAATATCCTTGACAAGGTGGTCTACTTTCAGATACAGACTTACCTTGAGACCAATAATCTTCTGGGGCTCTGTCAGTCAGGCTTTAGACCTAAACATGGTACGGAAACTGCCTTTATCGATCTGAAAAATAAAATGGATGAGTTAAAGAACAAAGGGAAGCTGGCTCTCCTCCTCTTACTAGACCTCTCTGCCACTTTTGATTTAGTGGACCATTAAGTGCTCTGCAAGCACTTATCTACAGCCACCCACTTCCCCCCTAAAGCAACGGCCAGGATTCAATCCTTTCTGGATAATCGCTCCATGAGAGTCTTCTCACCCACTGCATCAGCAGAGCCAGATACTTGTGGAGTACCTCAAGGCTCATGCGTCTCATCCACAATGTATAATATTTTCACAAAACCGCTTTTTGATAACTAATTTGGGTATCACCTACACTAACTATGCAGATGACACCCAGTTTCTCATACCTATGTCGACCATTAATAACACTGACTATGCCCTGGTGAATAAAATGTATATTACCATTCAAACGTGGATAGCCACTCACGGCCTCTGCCTTAATGACAAAAAACAGAGCTCCTGCTCATTGTAGCTTTCGCAAGACAAAACAAACTAAGCAACCAGTTTCGATCATTCATCATTGACAGTATCGATATTGAAGTCGCCAAGGAGGTAAATACGCTGGGCTTCTACCTAGACTCAGTACTGAATTTGAACAGACAAGTCAATGACACAGTTTCGGCCACAGCATATACATGTAAATGAATCCATGCATACAAACCGTTCCTCTCTACAGCTAGTTGCACTACCTTAGCAAGAGCGCTAATTCTCTCAAAATTAGACTACTGCAATGCACTTGGGTCAAGTAAACAAAATATCCATGAACACAATAATGCTCTTAGAACTGCGCTAAGCATTCCTAGAATGCAACACATATCGGAGGCTAGACACAACACTAAATGGCTCTCAGTCAAGGATAGAATACAGTTCAAATCATTAACCCTCGCCCACCAATGTTTATTTAACTCGGCCCCTAAATACCTAGTGGATAAATATTCTGATAACATATCTGAACATCCCACTAGGTGCTTGCACTCGCACTGCCTCAAGGTCCCCGGATACAAGCTCAAGAAAGCAGGGGGAAGTAGCGTTCCTGTTATTTCAGTGTTATGGAATTCCCTGCCTACGGCCTTAAGAACAGACCCCTCTTTCTTCAGTCTCTTTTCTCATGATTTATAACCTGCTTCAGGCTGTCACTCATGTTCTTATCTATATTACTATGCTGCTTGTATATCTCTATAAATGAGTTCGTAAATATTTAAATTATAAAATAATTTTAAAAACACAATGTAAATAATGTCATGCAACTGTTCCTTCATGTATCTGATTCTAAATGACTGTGTAACCTGTAACATGCCCATATAAATAAATAAACAAACAAACAAACACCACTGCTATGGGAAAGAACGGAGGGAAATATGGAATATGTTTTTTTTTACCTTACAATGGGAACACACATGGAAACAATTTTGTGTTGCACCTCACAATAGGAACACAGATGGGAACAGGTTTTTTTTTAATTAATTCTTTTGACAAATCTTTATGACTATACCAGCTCATAACACACTGGGAAAAGATTGTTGGTTTCCAATGCCAACAATACATATCTTGTGAATTCAATGAGGGAATTAATTGATTTACTTTGATCAATATGCTAAGGATCTACACTGACAAATGGGGGATTTTTCAATGGGACAATAACTGAAATACACAGGCGAACATGAGATTTTTCAATGGGGAAATTACTAAAATACACAGGCAAACAGGATTTTTCAAAGGGGAAATAACCATGACAGTGTTGAACGAATACAGGGCATACATAGGCTATGGCCTGGCGTATTTCTACTTACAGGGGAGGTCTGGACTGGGCATCAGAGAGCGTCAAGGCACACTGCTGGAATAGCCTGGGGTCAGTCAAAGATGTCCTCTGTCCGCCAAGGGTCCCAATCCGTCTCTATGGGCCTCATTATAAGATGTGCGGAATGGGTTTAACGGCGCCGGTAATGTTGCCAGCACCATTAAACCCACTCTGCACTATTACGAGGTTCTCTCGCTGGACCCGCTATGGACGTCAGGTTTATCCCATTTATCCCCTTATGAGTGGGCCCGTTGTTAGCTCCCTCCCCATTCCCATTGGGGAAGGACCGAGCACGGGTTCCCTGAAGGAGGAATTACCGGGCCCTCCATACTGGGAATGGCCTGGTAATTTCCCATTCAGGGAACCCGGACCCGGACACGATTTTTGTGGCAGCCAGCGCTTATAGCGCCATGGCTACCTCGAAAGTCGTAATGAGGCCCTATGTCTCCTGGCTCCACTGCAAGATTAGGGCCCTCTCTGCTGGGATGTTCACACCAGATTTCGACAGCAAGTTGGAATTAGTGGGAGAACTCCAGCTCTGAGGCAAGCTAGCTTAGTTATAGGACAAATTATATCACTAACTTGTCATAATTCGTGCAGACGGGATTGGTTAATGTTCACTACCCTAATACCCCCTGTGTGCTGATAGGACAAGGGTATGTGGGAGTGCTTTGGGACACTAGGGGAGGAGAGAACTCGATCATCTCACTTTCGACAGATGGGCTCGGTATTCTTCGGGGACTCGAAAATCTCCCCACATGATAAGTACCTTTTAATCTCCACGTTTTGACACATATGAATACATTTTTGAAAACTACATTTTACAGCGAATCACATTGAGACTAGTCAGGTGTCTGTACATCATTCCTTTGCAGAAATAAAGTTTTTCTCCATTTACTCCAGAACTATATTTGTGTAAACATAGCACTTTAAGGGCATCCTACTACTTGTATTTGGCATGCTTTATCAACTTTTTGCATCACTGTTGAACTCCAGAAGGCCGAAATCACATTTTCATTAATAACTTTAGTTCGATTTATCCCACACACATTGTTTTTGCAAGATTATAATGGTTGGACTGTCACCTTCCCAAAAATCCTAGAATGACTATTGTGCAATGTTCACTGTTCAATTTAAACAATAACATTAATTTCTCCCATTGTAGTCAATGTGCAATCTCACTGCTCATCTGGCTAGGCCCCCACCCTCCTTGAGCCCATGACGTCAAGAGAGGGATTTGTGTTTAAATTAGCCTGCCCCTTCAAGAGCTAATGACTAAGCTAATGCATTTTTTATGGGACCTGTGACCTAGAGCTTGTTTCATGTTAGGAGAAATCACAGTCCCTGTATCCACAGAAAATAGCCCTTAAACTCGCACCTAAGTGCAAATTTACATGACATCTATGTATGGCACACAATTTCACCTATGTGTGCATGTTGTTTCTGAAAGGTAAATGCACATGAGAACACCACACCCAAGCTTACATGTCTGGTGGCAATTTTGCTGAGCATATTTTCTAGTTTAGAGGGAAAAATAAAATTACACGCATTTGTTTATTTGACATGCTGAGTTTCACTGCCGCTGCTTGGACACACAATTCTGACATCCCATTGAGGGTTCTGTGGACTGCTGTTTCATGGAAATGTAAGTACAGCTCTTCATGGATTTGACAAACATTTGATTTCCTTGTGTGTTTCTCTTTCTTTGTGAAAGACAGTTCACATCTCTCCATAGTTTGCAATCTAATACATTTCCTTTCCTTTTGATTTGAATGTACAAGGCCTCATTTCTTTGCAGGCCTTTAATTTCGGCGAGTCCTCCTTACTGTGGCCTCTTTAGTTCTCGCATTCAGGGGCTATTTCACCACACAA
The DNA here is from genome assembly GCF_040938575.1 of Ambystoma mexicanum. Taxonomy (NCBI): domain Eukaryota; kingdom Metazoa; phylum Chordata; class Amphibia; order Caudata; family Ambystomatidae; genus Ambystoma; species Ambystoma mexicanum. The sequence goes on from NC_090921.1 coordinate 480,858,943, forward strand.
TTGGATATGAATGGGATAGGGTAGAACGGCTCTTGCATGTGTTGATTCTTTGCTTTCTTGCTTTGTATGGGAATGGGATAGGGCACAACAGCTCCTGGAACCTCTTAATTTCTCCTTGTTTTTATTTCCTAGATAAATTACCTTCTTCCATTCCCAATTCTAGGTAACCTTCCCAGCTTCCAATCAATGTTGCATGCAGCATCATTTGGATAGCATTCCGACAGACCTACATGACCTCAGACTTTAAACAGAATTCCTTGTACTAGTCTAATGATCTTATATTGTGTCCCACCATCCATCAGGATTACTTTTTGTGGTCCCAAAATAGATGATTTCCCTGTTGCTTTCCGTATGGAATACATCCCTGCAACATAACAGGTGTATATGTAGAGCACATGTTGACCTGCAGAGGGGCATTTAGGCACTATTGACATATGTTTATTGTTACTCATCTTGCCTGTGCTTTTTTCATCAACATGGGAAGAATGTAGGGTTGAATAGAGCCGTCTGGAGTCGAACCTCTGATCATGAGTTCGAACACAGGCCCCTGTAGCAGATGCATTAGTCCACTGAACCACAGCCCAAGCCTTGTGTACAGCTCTGATGTACAACAGGTCAATTTTATGCTCAACTACCTGCGTTAAGCATTTCAGTTTCGGTGTTGCCACTACTAGTCTGTGCTCGTAGTCCCTCCTACCTGCTGGGTGAGCAAATGTTTGCTTAGCACAAGCTCAGTGTGACACTGCCACTGAAGATTGCATCATTCCATCTTCATATTACCATGGTGTTCCACTGGTAGTAGTTGGTTACTATTATGAATGTGCTATTTCTTCTGTGCACCTTTCAAAATGTACAGTAAATAAACAATTGTAAACAGAACATTTAAACCCTTGCTGTGGAAATCTATAATTACCCCACAATTTTCCGCACGCATACATTTGTTTATAAATATACAATGCACTTGATCGCAAACCAAACACCACCCCATGCACAGCGTACCCTATAACTAGATTTTCCTGTCTCCATTTTATTGATAAAGCTGAAGAGTCGGAGAGGGAAAGTTGTAAATGAATTTGCCCAATGCTTATTTTATGTGAATTTGTGTACAGCTGTAGCACTACCCAGAGGGTCCTGGAGCGCCTTGCAAGGTTCACACATGCAAAAGGTGGGCGATGAAGTTACAAAATGCTTTCAGGATAGGATAGGAGGATTAGGATGGACAGGTGATAGCAGGGAAGCTGGAGGTGGAATGTTTAAAGCACACTATACTTAACTATCGCACCTATACTTAACTATCACACTGCCTTGGCCTAGGGAAGCATATTCACATATATGGCCTGTGCACACTCTGAAAAGGCATGATGCATCCTTATGTATACATACAGCCGAGAGGGCTTTAAGCTGTGGCATGGAATCGTACATTTGATATTCTGTGATTGAAATTCAGGGCAAGCCAAAGCAGAAGCCTGAACAGTTCTGAAAGCCTCCATCAACATCAACAGAGCAGGACGTAAAACACTGCATTGTACTATTGCTTTCAGTGAAGGAGAACAGCATATGAACATGAATCCGAGGGTCGGTGTGCATGCAGTGCTGAGTACATGCACGACGCGGTCCCCCGGGGAGGTACAGAGGAGGAACCCTGAGGGATCAGAAACCGAGATGCATTCATCCCGAGCTGGCTGCCTGCTGCCTCCCCGGATCACCGGCTGCCTTCATTCTCTTTCCTCCACTCGCGACAGGGCTGCTGCTGCTGCTGCTTCCCTTCCATGATGACGGACATTTCCTTCGTTTTTTTTTTTATATGCGCCATTCCTTCCTGGCAAATGGACAGCTCTACTAATGACGGTTTGGCACCAGTCCCTGCCATTAAACAGCGATGCAGCCACAAGCAAATGAAAGATTAAGGTATTGCGCAGGAAACATAGAAGGAGGACTGAAGGCACGTGGCTTTCCATTCCCAGAACCACCTCATAACCTGTGCACCCCTGGGCCACCAGTAATACATGCAAGGCGCCTCTCTCTGGTGCTACTCAGTGCCACATCCAGTGCTTAATTTTGGGGGTGTTTGCCAGGGCTCAGCTCTGGCACTAATGTCTAAACCCCATCACTTATTGTCTCAGGGTCATTTGGAGTATGAAGTGGTGTTTTGGCAACTGACACACATTAACATGTGTCTCATGTCAAGACACTAGTATGCTAGTTTATGTGTATGTTGATTGCTATTTGTAAATCACACATCTGCCGTAGTGACTGAGTATGTCTGTCAACCACAATAAGCTGGTGGGAGTTGCAGCGTTAACCCCATATATGTTGACAGCATGGGGAGCAGCCATGTGTGGTGGCAACAGTGGGTGGAGAGCTGCCCATCCTGACCTATCATAGGCGTGTTTAAATATGTGAGCCCCATCATGTATTTCTTTACAAATTAAGCACTACGATCCCTAACTTTTCTGCATTAACCCGCCACTACCTCTGTGAGCTAAAATAGCTCAGTGAGTCGATGCACCTACAACTAAAATATTTGTGCAACCTGCTGGTCAGAGGCTTGAAACAAGACCAACATTTCATTTATCCTTGGTTAGTAAAAAAGGATCTCTGTTAAAGAAAACACTGCAACTATTTAACAGTAACAATGTTGAATATGAGACAATGGGCCTCATTATAAGTATGGCGGTAAGGCAACAATTGTGCCTGTCGTGCAACTGGCACTGTTGCTACCGTGCCGCCATACTACGATTTATGCTTGCAGGTGCCTTTGCAGCCACCAGGTGTGACCTGGTGGCCATACCGGCACCTGCAAACAGAACAGGACTGTAGCTCTGGTACTGTTATTAAGGCTAGCAGGGCTACCACCTTCCCCATTCCCATTGAGCCCTATGGGGATCAAATGGGAATGGGGAAGTTTTTTTTACAGCGCCCAGAAAAGGCCAATTACCGGGTCTGGCAAGCTCATAATGACCCGGTAATTGCCCTTTTCTGGGCACCAGAAAAAAATTAAATACCGGCGGCAGCCGTGCCTGTACTACAGGCACAGCTACCGCCAGCCTCGTAATGAGCCCAATGTGTTGTACTCCATTATACATCCTTCCAAAAACATTCCAGAATGAGTATGGTCAAATAATGAATTCCTGTCCTCGAATATGCGGGTAAAGTGCTGGAAGGGTTGAGAAGGGGTTCTAAAGGAAGTTCCGCATTAGAAAGTGTGCAATGAACCTCACTGATTTTGTGTGTTCTCTCACATGAGTAATTCCCACCCCCACAATTCTGTTTAGTCGCCCCCCACACAACCACAGTGGAGGGGGACCATTGAATCAATGTATGCCTGCAAATAAGTGTGTTGAAAAATGGGATATGCCCTTCACTATGTCGGTACAGCCAATCTAGAGTGAAAAGTGGTGGCTGGCGCAGATTAGCAATCAAACAAAGGACTTGCCAGCCTGTTTGAATAGGTTAAACCCTGTCCTGCTAAGGCTACTCATCACCACCCCTAACTGCCTGAGTAAAGAGCTCCCAGGAAATGTTATCTTCCCTCTGCAGAAAAATCATATAGCGCCTCTCATCAGGGAACTCAATGCTGACCCCAATAATCCAGTGAATGACCATCCTATTGCCAACATCTACTTTATCATAAAAATATTTATTTTTCGAAAGTTTCCTCTCATTAACTGTTGGGATGTATTCTTTGACTCATGGTCTGCGTTGCTGTTCATGCGAGATGAGATACTGATGTCACTGTCAACTTCCCTCCATCCCCAGTCTTTTCTCACCTGTCATCAGCATTCCACACAGTGAACCACACACCCCGTATTCTCAACCTACAGGCATCCTTAGGCATTTCTGGATCTGCTCTTCCCTGGATCTTGGCCTTCCTGACAGAGAGGGAGATTCTTGTCAGATCAGGCCCTTACCTCTCAAAGTACTCTATTCAACTACACTTGCAGAGTTCCATAAGGCTCCACCGCGCTTAGAAACCTCTGGACCGCGCTTAGAAACCTCTGGTTATTAAGCGCGTTTTAAATAACCTATCATATCATCTTGACCCCTGGGCCCTTTGATGTCTACCTGAAGCCTCTGGTTGATATCATCACTCGGCATGCAACCATCTTACAAACCTATGCAGATCAGATGGCCTTATTCAGGATTTTCACACCCCATGCTAGTGTTATGTCAGAAGGTACCTGAAATGGGGAGCAGATGATCACTTGAACACCACACTGCAGTGGTTGCCTTTGCAATATGTAAGCAGCTCCTTCGGTCCAGTGGCAAGATAGCTGTGAGACCTCCAGAACCTGATGAGTAAAGTAGGGTGTGGGGAATAAAGACTCCGGTGGGACTCCACCAGGATCTTGGGGGTGACAGCGTAACAGTGCACCAGCATTGGACCCAGTTGTCCGATCTGAGACCAGTTCAAAGGTTCACAGTTGAAGTGTTGGAGAAGAACAGAAGAGGACACCATTTCTCACCTTGATCCACCGAGGCTGCTGCTAGTCTGGAGTCAGGGAGCAGTGTGGGCCTCTATTGTCAGGTAGCCCGTCTCCTTTTTTGGCATGGTCTCTTCTTTAACCAGCTTACTGATAGATTCTGAGTCTGACGGGTAAAACAAAGGGTTGTGGGCTAAACATGCCAAGAAGGAGATGAGCACTATGCTGGTGGCCTCACCATGGATGATGTTCTCGGGTAAGTTCCAAAAGTTCTTCAGAGCTTTTCTACCAGAGTTCTCTTTACCATCCCTCTGCCATTCCTGTAGCGTGTGTTTTGCCTTGTCAGCAGCTCCTTGCTCAAACTCGCCTGGGGACAATCTCTTAAAAAATAAAAAAATAATTAAGTATAAAACTGCCCCTTATCCACCTAATAACTTGCCGGGGATTTCTTGATCGCTAATTCCAATTAGGAAGAAAATGAGAGCTCAAGGGAAAGTGTGTCCCGCCTGGATCAATTTCCCACTTGGACCCTACGGTAGGGTTAAAGGGACGCTCGCAACGGACTTGCAAAGGTTATGAAGAAACATGTTCCGGATCTGATCAGGGCCACTCTTGCAGCGGGCAGGCCAGTTCCATGACCATATGAGGTCACATTGTATCTGCATAGAGTGTTTTACATGAAACAATGTCTGGCTGCTGAGGGCAGGTGGATATTTAGGGAGGTTCACCAGTATGCATCACCTCTGAGTATAGGCACGGCTGTACTAACTAAAAACAGTAATACCATCTCCAACCAATACCACCACCAACCAAGTACTCTCGCAAGCTGGTTCTACAAAATATGGGATGCATAGTGTAACCCACAATTGTAATTGGTTATTTATAACACGCTTAATACCCAGAGGTTTCCAAGCACAGACTCAGGGATCAAACCTGTATTGCTCTGCATCGTCTTGGTTCCAAGGCGAGCGTGTTGCCCTAGAGCTATTCTCCCGAGACAAGAACTTCAAAGTATACAGCTCATACAAGTTTGCATCATGAATTTTCATCTTGTAGTCCTCTAAAAATCAGAGACCACAACATTGAAATCAAAAACTCCAGAAAGGCTGCAGATAGTGATTGACCACACATATTCACATGCCACTTTGGCAGGAACACCCTGGGGGTACCCTCCCACTATCAAGCCAAAGAGCCTTGGGGAAAAAAAAAAACGTTTGGCATGCCCCACTGCTATGTCAGGGCCTACCAGGCCCATTAAGGCAGTGCTACATGTTGTATGGCCTTCGGGATATAGCAAAAGCCTGGACTTTCCTGCAGGGCCCTCGCTAATGACCCTTGGTGATACCTCAAACCTTTACTCTTTAATCTCAGGAAAAGATCAAAAAGTATGTGCAACCTCAAACCACCAGTATTTAGGAGTGGGAGGGAATTATCTTATCCCCCAATTTGTCTGCTAGTGCTGAGCTGCAAACTCCAGAGCAGCTTAAGTGTTTCTTTTTCCTGATACGTAAAGGATTTTTCTGGTAAAAAAAAAACAAAAAAACAAACTGGAATCTAACTTATGCAGGGATCTCGTTTGTTATGTAGCACAGACGTTTCTGGCTGTGACATCATTTAACCAAGCCAAATGTTTATTAAAATGTATTATGTGTCTTAATGCACTGAAAAATGTATGTGAGGTCAATAGAAACAGACTTAAAACTTAGGAAAATCCTGAACAGAAGGACAGGCTGGAAGAAATCTTTAACGTTCAAAGTAAGAGACCACAATTGTGGTATTGCACGCAGACTTAACCATGCCCCGTGCATGGTGGGGTCAAAGGTCCATGAAAGCATGAGTAAAGAGTGTGCACTTGAGCATGGGCTCCGGCACAGGAGAGCAGCACTTCATGTACTCTGGTATGCTCCTGGTCTAGCACTTAAACTCATACTCTGCATACTTTGGAAACAAATAGCTCTTCCTGAGAGCCTCTGTCTATGCATGTCAAAATGACAGGCATTTCCTAAACAATGACAAAGCAAGCAAATTGTTTCCAAAATTCTCCTTGTAAGCATTTACCAAGCACTACCCAGGCATGTAGTGGGTACAACAAAAATGTGTGTTAGCCAAACAGTCAGTGTACTTTACTAAGCAGTTTACCCAATGTGTGGAGTATAAATTAACTGCTTGTAGAAGAGAAATGCTTATCACTGCTTTGGAAATGTTATGTAAACACTCCAACTGCTTGATAAGTGCATGAGAAATGTTAAGCAAGCATTTCCATTTCTTTAGGGTACCTAACCAGTTCTAATTTCTGGCCTGCACTGGGAGGTTCTGACATCACACTCACGTAGGCAAAGGTCAAAGCGGGAGGGAACTAAAGGGTACAAAGTCCCATTACTTCTCAGCGTAGCTAGGATTGTCTAACAAGTTGGGCCTGAACTAATGGAGTTGGGCCCACCACAGTGACATTAACATCTGTAATTGCCCACACAGTGCTGCTGAGTGGGCATTTACAGATTTTGGATGGGCCTTGCCCACTCAGGCTCTACCCTGTCTCTGCCTTGGAACCTAGGCCCTTATCCCCTCCCTGTGACCATATGTGCACGTGCACGATCCGAAAGCAGCATGCATGACGATTGTTTATCTGTTTCTCTACTGTCCCTGCCCCTTAATTGCACTTGATAAAACTGAAGAATCGTCATCAGGCCTATTTGCTGTCTCAACTGTTAAATGTATTATATGCACTTACTCTGCCTGTGCAGACTATTATCGTCTCAGAATTTCAAGGGATCTGAGCGACTGTTGTTTTACACCATGTTTCCCACCCTCCTTGAGCACTGTCAAACACTTGCCGGTGTATAGGCGCTATATAAATAAACAATACCGGACTGCACTATGGCGCAGGTGCTGGATTGGCTTTGTTTATTTGGATAGACTGCCTGGGAAATAAAGCCCATTCACAAGCACTCAATAAGTCCAGCTGGGCAGAGATCTGTGAACTGCTGCAGGCTCAGCAGTGTTTGCAGGTAATGGGAGGGGAGGGCCGGAGGCTATAGCCCCAGGCATGTCCCTTAAGAGGGGCGAATGGTGGGTGATTGGAAGGATAGGGTGCATGAATCTGCATGCAGAGGGGGGCAGTGACAGACTAATGGTGGTCTTTTAAATGCATATTCTTTCGCCATGCTTTCTTCAGTCTTGCCAGAACTGTTGTAAAAAACAGTGTTGTGGGGTTGAGTGGAAGAAAGGCAGGACCCAGGAAGGGGGTTAGAATTGGGGTGTGTGACGGGGGGGGGGGGTGGGGGTGAGGGGGGGGGCGGAGTGAACATCATTCCACTACTTTTGTTTTTAAATTTCAACCACTGAATATAACTGTGAAAAGAAGAACAGAAATATAAAAGTAAACTACAAACAAAGCTATTTCTTTCCCCCTTGTAGCGTGACCCGGAGCCCTATTCGTACAGCTGCGGCTTCTGTAAAATGGCGACTTGTTGCCCGGGGTGTGTCTGCCTGCTCCTTACCGTGCAGTGCTTGGGAGAAGGGTGCTCTAGAAGCGCACATATAAATCAATAAATAGAGCGACTCAGCATTGGCACTGAGAGTGATTTGAAAAAGACGAATGGCGCTCAGCGCCGGAATGAGAAAGCTGCGGCAAAACACGGCCAGACTCGCGTCGAAAAAAAAGAGCAAATATCCAGTCAAAGGGACCAGAGAGAATTCAGACGCACGAAGGCGGGAATGGCGAGGCGCGGAACACGGGGTTACTTCCAATAATGTAAAAACAGCAGTCCCACCAGAAGCCAGTGCTCAAATACAGCAGCCCTTATTAATCAAAGGCTATTACGACAGTGTGCCTGCGGCAAAACACATCCGGTCCCAACATTCTGAATTTATGCCAACGAAATGCTTTAAATCCTCCACAAAGTACATTTGGTCTAATCGCAGAGGCGGATAGGCCTATGGCGCTAGAAAGAAAGTGGAACGGTGCTACCAGTGAAATGGAAGTAGGGTTCGGGCGCACTCAGTCACATGCAACACCGCCACCACTAAAAATGTGACTCCCACTGTTCAGTCTAAAGTGTCTAAAGTGCTGACGTTAGAATGGGGAAGCTCTGTTAGTAGGCCAAGCTTTGGCACTTGCAGCTTATTGTATATATGTTGATTGTAATGTAACTTTCTTTAAAAAATAAATAAAATAACAAAAGGGTTGTACACTATGGCATCTAATTCTCTTTCACGGTGGATCATGTTATTCCTTCCTCCCGTTTTTCCTCTGTAGGTATTACTGGTTCTGTTCACAATTGGTTTCTTTCCTATTTTCCTAATCACTCCTATTCTGGCTTCTGTGCTGGCAACTCCTCACCTGCTGTTCCCCTTCGTTATGGTGTCCCCCAGGGCTCTGTTCAAGTACCCCTTCTCTTCACACTATACACTATTCCTTTGTCAGTTATTATCTCCTCATTTAATTTCTCATTTCAATTCTTTGCAGACGATTCTCAGATGTTCCTTTCATTTTCGTTGTTCTCTGAATCTGTGCTCGCAAATCTTTCTGCGCTCGCAAAATCTGCCATTAACTCCTGGATGTTAGCCAACTTCTTACATTTAAATGCATCCAAAACAGAGATTTCATTTTTTCCCATCCTCTCGGATTCCATTGCCTTTACCTCCCCCCTCTATTGTCTTTCCTACATCACATCTCCCTATTCCTACCACTGTCTGTGATTTTGGCGTGCTCTTTGATCGTGCTCTTTCATTCTCTTTTCATATTTCTGCAGTATCACGGCCATGCCATTTAAATCTGTTTTATATTAATAAGGTTAGGTCTTTTCTCACTTTTAATGTTATTAAATTGCTTGTTTCTGGTTTTATTCTTTTGCGTCTGGATTACTGTTCCTCACTTTTACGTGTATTACCAAGGGTCGGACTGGGAAAAGAAATAGGCCCGGGCACCAAAAAAAACGTGGCCCACCCCGTGCCTCAAAAAAGTGGCCCTCAAACCATCATTCGTGAATCGCATCAATTCACGACTTTACAGAAAATGCTACGTAAGGAGCGTTACTGGTGTTTGTTGCATATTATGTTTTGTGTAAACGCTTGAGAAAGTGATAACATTCCTTTTGTTCGTCGTCATCGTCACATAGCTTAATACTCATTTTGCAGAGCCAGACTCAAGGCATGTCTACTCGTTGCCACCAGTAATGCAAATAGAGTTGCATTTAATAAACAGTACAGCCAAATGATGACACCGGAATGTACCTTGCCAGTTGCATTTATGCTCAAATATTGCATTACAACTCAGAAAATAACATACCTTTGCATACAGTTCTGTGACAGGGTCCACAGCTCCGAGGCGCAGGAGTGGCATGAACCAACCACCCCCACTGCTGTTTTGGATTTTGGCACCTGCAAGTTGATGCTTTTACATTGCTCCAGTAGGGAAGGAGGATTACGGTGATGATGGTTGGAAAGGAAGGGGAAGTAGGAAAACCTGAATGAGGTTTAGGGATAGGTTATGGATAGGTTGGGGATGTTATGGTAAGGTTTTGACCACTGCAATGATGTTGGCGAGGGGCTAGCAGTATGGGAGGGAGCAACATGAGGCAGGGGCGTATTCTGGTGTTTCGCCCTGTGCAATATGGTCTAGAAACTGCCCTGGAAACAATGGCAAAGCTTTTACCAGAAGATTTGTTGTGGGCCTATGGAACCCAGAGTTAAGTATTCAGTACCATGCGATCATGAAGATGAGTTTGAGGACTAGGGACATAATTCTTTGAAGGGACAGCATTAGAATCTGATTTTGGAGAAGTCTCTCAGCTGTGCAACAACGATTTGTGTGCTCAACCTTAATGCAATAGCACACGCTAAATGAGACCTGTGATATCACACAGATTGGTGAGTTTCATTGCAGGGATAGATGAGGACAATGGGATTCCATTTCCCATAGCAAAGAAGGGGAGGCGGCATCATGAGGTAATAATTTAAAGGATATCACAATAGATGTCTTCATGATGCATTGTTCAAAATTCGGCTAATGCAATGCCCTCTATTTGACCTTCTGATAATCTGCACCAGAAGAGAACTTGCATTTCTCAACAAAACCGTAGTCTGCTATCTCTTTTGTAAATAAGAAGACCTGCATTTTGGCAAAGGTTTTACTTTCAGTGTTATGTCAGAAAGGATGTTCAGCAATGGTTTGTAATAATGAGTTTAAGAACAAGTTGCTGCATACCTTCTCCCCAACTATTTGAGCGTAATAAGTTTGCATGCAGTGCCTTTTTGTCAAGAGTTTGAGCAAACATTTTCTGCGTACATGAGTGTAAAGGGATACTCGTTAAGGCGATCATTGCATTTATTCAACTTTTGCCTAAGCAACTTAAAGTTTTCCAATGTGTACTGAACACACGTTAGCCTTCAGACCACTGAAGCAAAAAAGAAAAAAAACAATAGTGGGGATATACTAACATCAGAGAGAGAGAAAAGCATGGTCAGGTTGGAAATAATAAACGGACTCAAGGAAGTTGGCTGGCACATGGCACTATGGAAAGGGTTGGAGGAGACAGTGCATAGGCTCTGCAGGGGCATGTGCAGAGGTCTCGAAGAGAAGATTGTGTAAACCGCTCCAAGAAGATTATGTGGAGAGTTAACAAGGAAGAGCAGCCGCAGGCTCTACCTGATGGTGGGGAATATTATCCCTCAGCCTAGGCCCTAGGGAAGGGAGCTGCATACATGCTCCTGTAGAGCAGAATGGCTCACAAAGTTAGTACAATGCTTTACTAGTATTGGTAATGGTGAGCTATAAAACTGCCATTGATCCATCAATCAATCAATCAAACAAGCCTGGGGTGCCTTAAAATGGAAGCCTAATGTAAGAAAAATAAAGGGGGCTGTGGTACAACTCGGAAGAGTATTCTATCTCTTTGTATCTGCTTTTAACTCCCATTTTTTGTGATCCGTTTTTCGTGTTCTGTTCACGTTTTTCTTGATTTCAAAAAGAAAGAACAAGCAAAAGCAGCGCATGGAAACAATAGTGTAATTACGTTAATACTATTTATTAGCTTTCAATTTGCTAAAGCCTTATTTACACCCATGTGTGGCAACTTTTTTCAGGGGCAGAAGTAGACTGAACAATACTTTGATTTTCACCTCAGTGGTGGAAATTCACACACTAAGGGAAGCGAAGGAGCCGTATCCATCCCCCGTTCACAACAACACATTTTACAACGCATCGTTTAACAATGCATTTAGCAGCAGCAGGAATTGTGGAAAGCTATAATATTTTCAAGCAGCAAGGCCCTACATCTTAAAATTAGTTGCCTCTTGTCAATGCTGAATGGCGCGCACAGCACCATTGCAATTACACCCACCTTGAACATGGACAGAAAAGTTTGCCTGAGCATGTCCATTAAAGAATTACCTTTACTAGCTGAAGTTTGAGAGCACTCACAGCAGCACAATAGTGTGCATGTACTGGAGCTGCCTGCACTCTAAACAGAAACCGCCAGAGAGTAGTAAAATCAATACCAGAACATACTTGTTTCTAGGCGCTACGAATGAACGAAAGACCAACAATAAAACATAATCTACATATAAAAGCAAAACAAGTATTAATAAAATATACTCAATACTACAGTGGTGAAGGAGCTCCTGGCAGGCAGCCACTCCGCTCGTGCACACATCGTAGATCACCGCAAAGAAGACCTAGTGGAATCCAGCAAAAACGACATGTATTCTTACATGGATTTGTATGTCTTGCTTGCCTCTCTACATTTCAATTACCGTGCAGCAACACCACCCAGCAGGCAGCAGAGAGACGACTGTGGCTCACATCCGACTCCTGAGGGCCGGTGCTGCCTACGCCACACAGTCCTCTGTGAGTCGGTCTATTTAGTACGACCCAGCCCATAAGTGTCCTAAAGGGGTGCCAACACAGATAACCTGTGCAAAGAACAAGTGAAGCACCAAGCATATATCTGTTCATGAGAGCGAATGTGTTTCAGCAGCACTCTTGTAGGGATAAACTGGTGCAATTTATTTTCCAATTTAGGGTGGCCTGGCATTGCAAACAACTTGGCTATCAACTTAAGTGTTCCATGAATACATTTTAATGTGCATTTGGGTTCCGTCAATGCCACTTGCTTTGCTTAAGTTTAAGAATGTCTCCACGGCACTTGACCTGACCTTACCTGGATACCGGCGCTGCCTGGCTGGCCTTCACTTCCCCTCTTATTTATTTGCCTAGAGTTGCCTGGATTGCTAGCTGCTCACAGTCGGCTATTGCCTGGGACCTTGCATTGGCAAAGGCGTGCGCTGCCACCTGCCTCCCTCTCTCTTGGCTCTTGGGCTGCTGTAGTGCACTTGCAGGTCACTAAGCAGAGCTGCACCAGATCATCTGGATTCTGTAAGGTGGTGCCTCCTAGACTCGTGCCTGCCTGCCTGCCACGCCCTGGCGCCTGTAAGACTCAGTCACCCAGCACTGAGCACAGCAGACACACTTTGCTCGGCACTCGCTTCCTTTTAAATGCAAATTCAAAAGGAAGTGAGACCGAATGGCAAAAGGCCTGCTCTCTGCTGGTGGACCACAGATGTGCCAAGGGGGAGGCCGGGCCACGGGAGGGGGGGGAGTGAGAGAGAGAGAGAAAAGGCAGCCCGGGGAGGATACTGAAAGAGCAGATCACTGCTGGGTATAGTGGGGGGGGCCGGGCAGGTGGGAATAATTGGTGACGGCCATGGCGCTGGCCTGTTGTTGTTAGAATTAACAAATGAAACAAAATAACAGGCGCAGGGAGCCCCACGGCCACCATCGCATCATGCAGGCAGCTGAGCCTGGCTGCCTGGATGTAAATTAAATGATATATCTCTGTACTGTGTAAATAAAAACCGGCCCACACACATGAGATCTGAATCGGCTACGGGCCGATCGGCCGACTGGCCAGTCCGCCCCTGGTATTACCTGTTTCTCGTCTTGCTTCTCTGCAATCTATCTCTAATTTGAGTATTCATCTTATTTTTCTTCAATCCCCTCGTGCCTTACACTGGCTTGCCTTTGATTCCCATTTTCAATTTCACTTTGTCTTGTTTTTAAATCTCTTTATGCTATGGCTACTTCTATTTATCATCGTTCATTTCCAGGCATCACCCTGCCCGATTTCTGTGATCTGAACCTCAGTTCTTGCTGACCTGCCCTCGTGCCCCTTGTGGTCAGTTGCGTTTTGGTTCTTTTTCTCTTTTAGCGCCCAAACATTGGAATTCCCTTGCTCTCTCCAGTCACTCTATTACTTCTTACTTTTTCATACTCGACTTCAACCTAATGTTCTTCTTCTGCCTAATTACCCTTGAATGGTAGCATGTTTACTGGCTTTTATACCGTCTGATTATGTACAGTGCTTAGGTGTTAGGTGCTATAAAAATCTAAATAAAATACAAATACCAATTCAGTTATGTCTTCCACTCTGCTAATCTGATGCCAACTCATCCCAAAACACCACTTCCTTTTATGTTTGAGATACAATGATATATGTTCTCTCTGAAGGTCCACTCTCCACCTTAGAACTGGCTTTATTAAAAACGTAAAATAAACTCTATCGCTTGCAGCGAATAGAGAGAGGGAGATAGACCGAGATATAGGGAACGAATGAGAGAAAGCAAGAGAGCAAGAGAGAGAGACGACTGAATGTCTCATGTGATTTTTCTTTATCTCATCATGGCCTAACTATGCCATGTCTACTTTTGGCTAAACCTCATGATTTCTACAACTGTTTTCAATGAATGCAAGAACACACTAGCACACAAATGGACCAAACTGGAAATTCCCAATAGATTCCATTTGATTCTAAAGTGAGAAGTGGAGTTGTTCTCACAGCAGTGTTTCTGCTGGACTGCAAGCGCTTCATCAGGGAGGCTTCTCGTGGATAACGCAGAAGTGACGCATTTGCAATATCAAAAGTCGAGGTTGACTCTAAATTCTCTCGTTCAAACAAAATATAAAGTTACCCACTAAGATATTTAAGTCATGAAACGCACTTGCATGTTAATGATTTTATTGAGGTTTCTGTGTACCGATGAAACAGCAATGAGGCTTTAACACAAGGTTAGCTTTATGCTAATTCAGTGTAGGCGCAGTAAAGCTGTTTCACAAAGAATGTGAAGGATGGCTTATGCCTGGAAAAGGTCGTGAGTTGCTCATGCAAACATTGCACATGATTCACAAAGCTGGTTACAAGAGTTCCTAAAATAATGTAGAACATGTGTACACTTTTTCATAAATTATGCAAGGAGGTGTTAGATATTCACGCGTAATTTACCAATAAATTGGCAAAAGTGACGACACCAAGAGACGGGCTAGGTAGGACAGAGAAAATGTTGGTGAAGGCTAACCAAATCGTTTTTCTATTGCTATTCTTTCAACATGCTCCATGAAAGATGTGGTACAGCGCCCACCTACAGTCTTCTAGAGTCTTCTAGAGTCTTACCACCTTCTTATCAGATTTTCATAGTGAAACAGTGTCTATTTTTGGAGTCGGTCAAAACACGTATTACTTCAAGATATAGCTCACTACTAAATGTATAGGTGGAAATAAAAAGTTGGCTCTGTCATTTCAGAATGTGTTAAAATCCATGTTTACAGGTCGGCTTGGCTCTCCAATCCGAGCCAATATAGGTCTATCCCTTTGATCCCAAAGATTTCGTTTTAGTTGGTAAAGTAGACACAATGATCCTTTGATACCAATTGACCTCTAACATTCTCATCCTCTATTGAGTCATAGAGTTGCACTGCTATGTTGAGGCTGCAAGTGTATCGTATAAACCTCTTCAGCTATAAAGCATGTAAGCACAACAGGGACATCTTGTTTGGGCCATTGGATACGGGCACCTTTCAATATAAATGTAATGCGATTTTATGAAAATTGCCTGACCATTACCAGTGATTTCTATCTTTTTACAGAATTCTTCCACCTTGCATTAGCAATTGTGATGCACACGCTACTGGTCACTCTAAACGACATGCATTACACTAATCCTATGCTGTAGGTTGACATGTTACACGCTACTCTGACTGGTCATTTCAGGGCATAGAGGAATAGCACCCTTGATCCAGTTTTAGGTCTTCAGCCGTCTAAACATCCTTGGGCACAAAGGGGCCAAATCAAATGTTATCTTGAATTCCAACAGTCACAGTAATCAAAGGTATTCCTAGAACCAAATGTACACGTATCTGTGATAAGAGTCCTCATATGACTTTGGCTTTCCCATGCCTTTCAGAACTGCCTGCAGCATGGTTTCTATTTGTTTTCAGAATGTGTGCAGCACCGCTTATTCATGATATGGCTGAAAAGTTTCACCTTGGATGCCACCCTTCTCTATGTTTACTTTTAGTGCTAGTTCTACAGCCTGCCCTTGTTCTTTCTCTATGTGGCCAGTCTCCTGCATATTATGCAATTATCATTGTGTACGGGAAAGGCCTGCAAACATTTCATCCAAGCTTCTTTGCCAAATTGCACATGCCCATGCAGCGTTGAAAAGCATTTCTTTGTAAGTATATGGTCAAAAAGAGTCTGCACAGCGGAGGGACATTCAACTGAAGAACGCCTGCTTCAGATACATCTTTAAAAAAGGTTTTGCATCAATGCAAGTAGGTCTCCCATTTGGAAAAATGACACTGATTGCTCTCTAAATAACAATTGATGGGTGTTCTACAATCCCCACACAATCCGGGCTTCTCATTAACTTTCTTCATATGCACATTGGGTGAGGCCTACTCAATCCTGTCAACTTTTAAATGCTTTCCTGGATATGTTACAGCCATAATTCCGATTCTGTGCATGCTTTCATAGTGAATGTAACTGTGCTATGCCAAACCATAGGCATGTTTATGGATTCCGTTCCAACTTCGGGTTCCATTACTTCTTCTAGGGCATAATGCTTACAGTAACGGTCATGCAATGAGTATTGCTCTCCTAGTAATGCAGCATGTGAGAATACCCTCTCTATGGCAACTATACATTTGGGTCAGGGTTGAGCATAGCTTCTTCTTCTAGAGAATGCTGACCGTAGACAAATTACACATAGATTTAGCCTCTACTTTCCTCTACCTTACTTTCTGGTAACAGGGTACACTTTTTCTAAGGTTAAATGTGGTGCTGAATAAAGACTTGTATTAAATGCACTCTCCTGCTAAACATCAGCCTAGGCCCAGGATATATTGGGGTGTAGTGTGAAGAAATAATAAGTAGACAAAGGAAGTAAATCACAAAACATTTTTCATAACAGAGGAGACTTATGACTTGAAAATTCGAAACACAAACATATGGGAATTAGTACTTTTAGCAAAAGGACTTATTCATCATTTTGTAAAGCACTTAGTACTAGGAGATTTGCATATGCTTGGCGCAGTTACACAGAGTTGCATAGCGTAACTGTGCATGGCTTTTAGCAGACTGGAAAAAGTGGAAGCTCCAAGGTGTTTTAATGAGTTCTGACCGTGCCAGGGCATGTCTGATTGTGAAAAGGTAGATGCCCACAAGAATATATTAAAAAATGTCAAGGTTTTCTTGGAAAGGTTTGTGAAAATGCTTACGTTACACCTGAATGTTCGCTCTGTAATTGTTGGATGTAAGGAATCTAAGTAAATATGGCAACATGTGAAGTGTGTGGTGATTTTCTGACAGGGACATACTTACACTGGGACCATTACTACTTCACATTGCTGCTTTTTAATGTTCAACACAAGACACAGGGAGATGGAACACATTGTTCAGTCAAATAGAAGGTGTTTGAACACAAACTTCTGCAACACTTAGCAGCATTTAAAAGGGCCAAGCACTATCCTTTCAGCAATGTAAATAGATGTGAAACGGAAGCCACGAAAACCCCATCTAACAATGAAAACTTGGTCATTAAGCCTGCTGAAAAGGGACTATGGAGCCAGAATCCACATGGCCTGGGCTAGAATGTCTGAGCTAGAATGTCTTAGAATGTTGAAACCTAGGCTGCACAATAACTACATTGGTACAAGAAGAGGTTGAGAAAGGCAGGTTATCTTGATAGGAGGGTTTATTCCTTAATCAAAATAATATTAATACTGATGTATTTTATATAGTACCGAAAATACATAGAAACCTGGACCCCACTACTTGAACGTCACATTCATTTATTCAGCGATCAAATCAGTTCTTGGGCCTCCTTATGATTTTCGTTTTTAATAGAAGACATTTCCAAAATGAAATAATGAAGTATACTCATTTTATCAGTATAGTCGAGGGAATGAATTGCAATAAATCAATCAACCTTTTAATTCTGGAATTCTAAGCAGAGCAACTGTAGAAATAGTTGGAAATCATCTAGAGGTTCATCATGGTGGTAAACAGTAGAGGTTAGAAATGTGTAGTGCACGGTGCACATCACTCACACACACAGGGAACTTTGTTTGATTCACGGATCAGTTGCTTCATCAAAAGGAAGGAATGGCCATGGGATCTACCAAAGCGCCCAGCACAGTCAATAAATAGGTCACATTCTTTGAAGGGACCCATATTTACTCCAAATAGAGCCATTTTTGTCAACAAATTGTATTGTGACAACATTTTATTTAGAAAGTCCTGATTATATGAGAAGCACGGAAGTATCAGCCCTGTCTTATCCTGTGGTTCCACACCTTAAATCGTCGCTTTAAATTTCTGAATCCCATTAACAACATGGAGCTTAATTTTCTGTAAAAAAAGCATATAAAAAGTGTGGTTTTCTCTCAGAAACTCAAACAACAATAATAATGCCCTCTTGGAAAAACAACTAGGGTGGTCTTAGCAGACTGTTTAGCTTGTGTCAACAAATATTCTTAAAATAAAAAGAAACATGCTGGAACAACAGGCCATTTTAGAAAAGGCCTCATCTATACATAGACCACTTTTTTGCAATCAGTTGGAGTTCCAACATCAAAGAGACACACTGCTTTGAGGCCCTCTACCCCTCTCCTACCAACCCATCTCAAATGACCTGTGGGGTCTGCCACCGGTGACTGTACACCATCCCTTCTGCATATGTGCCATATAGTCAGTCTCTAAAATCACTAAATCAAGCAAAGATCTCACCCTAATCCTCCAACATGCATGGCAACAACAGGGACTCATTCATTGTAACAAGCGAAGAGTGAGGCTGTTCACAACCGGAGGCCACAGCATTGCCATGCTCGAAACAAAGAATTGCAAGAGGGAAAAGAAAGAGGGAGCAGGCTGTTTCCCGAGAGGCACCCTATCTCTGGAACAAGTGACTGATGCAGAAAGGACTAGCTCCTTCAATTCTGCACTTCAGGAACGACCTGAAGACCATACACTTCAAAGAACACCTTGCCAGTCACTCATTGGCATAGGAAAGAGGATGGGGGACAGGAGGGATAAATCCTCCACCACAATTATACGCAGGGGGATACAATATGATTTATCCACCCCAGAATCTGGAGCAAGTGAAAAGAAAGGTTGTTTATTTTTCCATTTGGGGAGCATGGACTTCTACTTGGGAGCCTGCCTTTCTTTTCCCAAGTGCTAGAAATGTAAACAGACCTGCTTTCCTTTCTTTGAATTGCCCTTTAAGGTCACTGTTCTGTCGACGGCAGGGTGAGTAGGCGCAAAGTTGGATGCAGTCGTACTCTCCACAGCCTTCCAGTCAGAGGCTGGAGGGAAAATTCAAAGAAATCAAAGGCTTTCTTCAGAGCATCTTTTCAAAGATAGTGACAAGATTTTAATGTTAAGCGCTCAAAGTCACTAAGTATTTTTTTATGATTCAGAGTTTAAAAGATATTAATAATCAACTAGAATAGCTGTAATCTTTTAATGTATTAAAAGAAAAGAAAATCTATTTAACCCCTCCTCGCCCCTACTACATCCACTGGTCTGTGACAAAATCACAGGCGGGGCATCCTTGGAGTGTCAAATGATTTCAGATTGGCCTGCCCCCATTTAACATTGAAATGCTTTATTTAGATTTAGCAAGGTGAGAATTGCTCTCCTGTTAAACACATATTAGTTATTTTTTGTATCTGAAGGGTTGGAGAGGAGACCTGTGCTTTTGTATCAGCAGGATACAAAAATGTCACACTTTAAGAAAAAGGGTGCTTTTTTAGCAGTTCATGCTGATGGCCTGATCAGAGATCTGTTGCAAAACTGATATTTCACAATGTTCCACACAGAGAAGGTGTGACAATTGTTACTGGAAGACACGTTTTACAAGAGTGGTGACCTTTCCTGACCATTTTGGTTGGGAGGGCAACATTTCGACTGCAAATCTCAACCCAGGTACAGAATGAAAGAACAGATAAAAGACGGATGCTTGAGTAAAACATAATTCACCATCTGAACAAAAGGAGTGTAGGCTGAGCTGCAGTTTCCCAACCTGGACCCGAAGAAGCTTTTCAGTCCGCAGCCCTGGAAACACTATTTCTTTGTCCTATTTCCTAGGGGACCTACTTCCTTGCTCTTGGAGAAGAGATGCTGCCTGCTGACTTTGCCACCCACCACAGAGCAAGGCTGGCGTCAGATCCATTACATTCTTTCTGTTTAAATGTGCCATGGAGCTTTGGGGGCTGGAGGCAGGTGCCCCCCCAGGTTGACAGTCTTCGAAGCAGAAACAAAACCCTTTATTTTGGAGCATGAAATGTGTGCAGCATGCACATTGCTGACCATCACCTGCTTCTGGCAGTCTCTAGGAATGTTCTTAGCACCTCGTTGCCTTTTTATTCAGAATTTCACATCACTAGCATCCTGCTGCCAAAGAGCAATTAATATCTTTTCAGGAGACATTTAGTGTTTCATCCCGCCTCCTGGCTGCCTGTCATGTGATGATATGCAGCTATTAACCACCTCACTGCTTTCTTTTAACTTCATTATAATTTAAACACCCCACTTGTGCCTCTGACTGTTACCAGTTGTAAGACAAAGGAGGCTCCCACACATCATGCTGAAAATCTCGACCAGCTTTGATACATCTTCAGTTGACCCTGCCCTAGAGCCACCTGCCAGACTGTCCCAAATTCTACAGAACCCAGATGTGCTACTTTTCTCATAAACACATGTAAATAAACTCAAAATGTGTGTGTGCAGTTCTTCTGGACATTTACTACATTGACATGATGTAGGTGGTCAAATAGCTCAGTGGGTTGATGCACCAGCACCATCCCACCAGAGTCAACTCAGACTTTCATCCTACTGAAAGTGATCAACTGAGAGCCATTCAGTGTATTGATTGCAAGAGTGCTAAGAAGTTGCATGATTGTGGGAGGAAGTGATAAAAACAATGTCATTATTTTAATATAAATACTTTTATTTTAAATTTTGGGTAAAAGTTGGCAAAGCGGAACATCTTTAAAAAGTGTGAGAAAGGCGTTATTAGGTAAATCGAAAGGAAATGTGTTCTGAGATGTGATTAACACTATAAACCTCCTTTAATTATAAAGCATGCAGCAGGTACAACATTTACCCAAGTGTGCTTTGGCAATAAACATGTCAGAACTGACCAGGGAGATCATAGCACTGCATATTCGCACACAAGCACCCACGCCAGCTAACCAAAGCCCTGACCCACACCCACATAAAGCTCCCCAGCATTGTGTATACACCAACCCACTGCACTGCACATCCACGTTGCCCCAAACAACACATACACCCTACTCCATGGCACACCTGCTCCACCAATCTCAGTTCATACACCCCACCCCACAGCACTGCACACCCACCCTGCGCTACACTCACACCATCCACTGCACACAGACACAAAGCCTCAACACTGTTCTACATTTGCATCATACACACAACAAATTAATGCACACCACCCGACTCTCCTCTTCACACACTTCCTCCCGCCTGAACTCACACCATGCCCAAACTGCATGCAGTCTTACAGCACCAAAACCACTCTGCACACACTGACACACTGTCACAAGTACTCACATACAGGCTCTTTCACTGCACACATGCTGACACACTGGCCAAACTATTGTACTTTACACACACATCAACCCCACCACCACACACATTGTCCCCAGCAATTCATTGTAGGGTAAAAAGACACACTAACCCCAGAACTGTGCACCCACTGCCCCAACACTGCACCAAAACTGAACACATAAACTGCCCCAGCATTGATTGCACACACACAGCACTGCTTCAGCATGTCATTCACACTAACAGGCATCAACACACCAGCAGCCCAGCACTGCATATACACACACCTAAAGGATATGTCCTTCAGGGCTAACAGATATACCAGAGTCTGGGCTTACTATGCGGGTGGTCATAATGGTATCTTGCTTTATTGTGACAAATGCAAACAATGGAATTTGGCCTCACTGTGCTAAATTGGGATATTTAAATTCACCATGGCTTTTGTTAATTGGACGTTCTATGCAAAATGGGCCTAAAGGAAGCTGCCATTGATGTCCGAGTTGGGTGTAATGGAATCATTCACTGCTGTGTTATCTAGACATCAGGGAACCTGGCACTGCCTCCTAATTGGAATCATGGAGATTGGCACTGTTATATTAATTGTGCATAGCCGTGACAATGGTTTAGGTACTTGGGTATTGAAAGGTAATGGTCCAAGATACTGGTTTATTAAAGGCAGTACCTGGGAATGGTATGCGTGCCATGAATGTTAAGAAAACCCTGAAATAGTGAGTGCCAGGGCTTTAAATGTATTTACCTGGTATAGGGTAGCAAGATATGGTACATGGGGTGAGTACCAGAGCATGTCATGACAATACCTATTTAATACTCTCTGTGCTCATGATGGAAATAGCTGGTAATTGGCACTAGTGCCTAGAGTTATGATGACAATGCATATACAATGCTTAAAGATGAGCCAACATTGTTAGCTTCATCAATACTTGTTCTAAGTGGTGTCTTAAGTGAAGTGTCACAGAAGGCATGGTAATAGGCAATTTAGTAATTGTATCTGACAACCATTATTGTGCTCATTATAAAAAATTGGGTTTTGATATCATGCTTCATATCGAAGTCCAGCCTTTAAACACGGGCCGGGGTTGAATCTGTGCTGCTTGCTGTTGTCTTCCTTCCAAAACCCCTGAGCTATCATCTCCACCCTAGTATCTGTGACTCCTCTCACTCTCTCTAATGCTCCTCCACCCAGATCCTCTTCTTCTACCAACTCTCTCACTGTAATTTGATAACAACCCTTCTCCTGTCTACTCCTTTCTTTAATTCTCCCCCATGCCCCACCCACCATTCTCTTCCATTGAACTCCTCCATCAAACAGTGAGAGGCTCTGAAATGATTGTTTAATACCTAGAAATCAAATATTTCCTTCTCTCTGGACAATTAACAACCATATCCAGCATCAACAATGAAGTCTTCTGTCTCAAAACTGGTAGACATTTTTTAGAAGGATCCTTCCTATTGATAGAGCTTTCATTGCGCAGGTGAAGCCATTGCAGATCTTTTAAACTGTTCCAGCTTTTTCCTGCGAGGCTGATAGAAGCTTCAGTGCTTTGTAATGACTGAAACCCTTGCTACATTAAACAGTGGGACTCATTTCAAGGTTGGAGGTAGCCTTGCCGGTAAAACTGGCAAGGCTACCTCCAAACCGGCAACAAAATCCGGCACCAGTGAATGGGCAATTACAAGGGTATTCCAGCCCCGCCGGACCCGGTAATTGCCCTTTTGTGGGTGCCGTAGCCGGTATATCCCCATTCCCATTTGAGCCCCATAGGGCTCAATGGGAAGGGGATGCCTGTAGCACCAGCATGGTTCATTACCGTGCAGGTGCTACAGGCCTGCTGTGCTCGGGGGTCCCTTTCATTCTGCCAGGTTAAACCTGGCAGAATGAAAGGCACCCGTGGCACAACTCAGAGTTGTCCAGATACAACGGTACCGGTAAGCTTACCGGTACCATTGTATCCGGATGGGCAACCTTGTAATTAAGTGTCTCAGAAAAGACTGACTCATGTTGCCATGTGCAATATGCATAAAGATAACATGTATCTCGAAGAAATATAAGCAATCACTAAATTATTTGTGCATACTGAATGTCAAAAAAATGTACCAAAAGGTTCATGATCCTCACTGACTATGAAATAATTGGCCCTTTTTACTGTGTGGCTATTCTTCCAAAGCAAGATGGTTAAGAAGATACCACACTCTTAATGCTGCCTGTGAATGTTGGTGACAACATCAATATTGTATACATATGAATGGTGTGAGGATGGGTCTGCCTTGATCTCCTCTCACTCACCATGTGTTATTGCCAGCATTCTGAATGCGCTGCCATTAGTAATGTTCTGTTAGTGCTCTGGATTACCCGCAGAAGTGGCACACCATGTGACAGAAATCACACTGTGTGGGTTCCTTCCAACTATGCCACCTTAGTGCTATAGGACACCAGCAGCGTGGCTTTCTCCACCAATGTATTAGTTAGTAGTTTGTATAGCAATAGCACCAACGGTACATTTAAACAATAAAAACACATCCAGCTTATTTGATTGCTGAATCTAAAATAGTTTTTATGAGCTAGCCGTAAGCTTCTCCCTCCTGTGCCCAATGTAACAGGAGTCCAGCAGTGCAGAAACATATCCATGAACTTTATTTCCTCATATTAAGAAACCTCATTCAAATATTGATGTTTACCTTTGTTGGCATTAAAGACAATCAGTTATTGTGACCCTCTATAAAACATTCTTCAAGTCCAACACATCAGTTGAACAATATAACAATATCAAATCCCCCTCACTACAACTACTTTGAGATCTTCAAAGAGATTGAGAGAACCGTGTTTCCTTAATATCCCTGTTGTTAAATTTGAAATGTTTGAACATTTCATACTTTATTTTGTTATGATAAAAATGTCAGTCATCGTTACATTTTGTGGCATAGATGAGAAAGCTACAACTTATTTCAAGTGTATCTGCTTTTTTAAAACTGCCATTATTTAATGTTCTTTCTTGAAATAAACCAAACACATATGTGTATAGAGGTTTTAACGCTTCAACACTTAGCCCTATGGCAGTTTGGATTGTGTCTGTAGCAATGACCCCATGGGGAACCTTGTCCCCCCCCCAGATTTTAAGTGTCTCCTTTGCCCCTGCAGTCATTGATCACACCATTCAAACCTTTCTTCCCCCCTAGAGATCCTCCCTTTCATGCTCTCTCTGCCCCTCCCGCTCCTCTGCTACCCGTGTACCATACTTGTAACCACTGTGTGCTAACCTTTGTTCAGTGCTTCATTACTTCTCAAGTAGAGCTATGCTTTTTAAATCCCATGCATACATATCTTGTTTATTTTTCATAGTTGCAACACTTTTAGACTAATGTTTTTCATGTGTTGAATGACCCATTCTCATTAATCCATGCTCACTCCTTTGACAACACTTTATTTCCAAGATGGCCCCTTCTGGTTCCATCTTCTCCCTCCACTTGTGATTCACATCTCCGTCAGGCACATGATTGCAGGAATGTATTCTGTGTACATTGGTCCTGTCTCTGACTTTCCTCTTTGCATCTAGTGACCAGCATTCAATAGCACAGAGCACTGCAATTCTCTCCTCCAGATAAACCATTTTATTTGGCTGATAACCAGCCTTAGTGCCTTCTTTCATCTCTTGTACACGAAGCAAACTATTTTTTTCTACAGCCCTATTCGTTCTTATATGTGTGTACTTTTAATGCTTGTTCTCATCACTTTCTGTTGCAGAGTTCTGTACATTTTATTTTTCAAAAACACCTTTTTGCAAATCTCCTGTTATGAATCGTGAGTTTGACTTCATTTGTAGTACATTGTAATACAGTGGCACTGTACATTTTATTGTTGTGCATTCCTTGTTCATTGTACATCATGGTGCCCCAAGTGCCCAACAATGCCACTTTTTCCCATGAGGGGATAAACCTATAATAAATGCGAAGATAGACATGCAGTGTACTAGTATTCTTGCTTGCCTGATTTGTGGTTAGCTGTCTCCAGTTTCTTTTACCTCCTTCTGGTCTTTAGATAAACATTTTTTATAACTAACAGCATTTGTCTCCCTAGGTCATTGTGCCAATTCAAATAGTTTGCAGGAGACTAACAAGGCCAAACATTAAGCATAGCCCTTCACTAAAGATGAAGGAGTGGCCTTCTAATCCTTCATTTTCCTTATAGAATAACTCATATCAAATGTCAGACAGTAATCCAATTGGTTCCCACTTCTTCCATACATCATGCATGTGTGTTTGTTTCAACATGCTGTTACCCCTGAAGAATGTCCCACAGCTATGTATTGACTGAAATATGCGTAACTTGTTTCAGGCTAAATTCTAACAGCAATGAAAAACATTTGGAGAAAAACAGAAATAATATTCTGCAGCTTTGCTTGTATACTTTTTTATTCTGTTTTTCATTCAACTGGGTTTTGGGCACAATACAATTGTTATGTTCAATTTAAATATGCCAAAGGTATGTACTCATTTGTTATTGGAAAAACGTATGCCAGCACATACAGGTGTTCACCTTTTTATTATTTTATTGTATCATTGTATCATTTTACAATTTCATGTAAACGAAATAAATGTTTAGCAAACCAAAGGGTTGCTTCAAAAGGTATGTTTAGCAAACCAATGTGTATATGTGTTAATCACAAGGGACACCCTTTTTTGAATATAGGGGCACCCTTTGTGTTTGTTGCCATCTGTGCATTCAACATTCCTTTGAACCTGTTCCGAACACACACAATTGAACACTTACTTTCTAGGAATGTAATTGTGTTATGGTATGTTATTTCAGATTTGTAAAACGCAACCCATTCCTTGGATGGGGCACCTAGGCACTAGTTACTGAAGCAATCGAGCAGTTCTTAATTCAAAGCCCCAGTATTCCTACTCACAATAAAACCATGTTTTTAGTATTTTTGAAAGATAAAATGGTCTTCCAGTATCTCAGGCAGGAGTTAATTCCACAGGCGGTCCACTTGTTAACAGTAGGAAGAGGCCTCATCTGTTTGTTATTTTATCCTAGCGATGGTAAGACATTTTCTTTTTCTCCAAGCAAAGCCTTCAAGCTGGTATATAATCATACAATTAAGCATTGAGGAATGGGGGTCCTTTTCTGTCATTGGAACGTATTTTCACAAAGGGTGCCTTAAATGTCACTCATATTCCCGCTAGCAGACCAAATAGCAATCTTGAAGTAATAGTTAGAATCCTCTGAGGAGCTTAAGGGTTTAACTTGGTGCAAAAAGTAACAAAAAAAAACCAATGCAGGAGCATCTTTAATGGACGCATTCACAGATATAGGCGGAGTAGTAGGGGATGCTGGCAAAAATGATCGGTTCCAATACGTTTTTTGCTGTACGCATAGAGGCACCTCTGTGCTGGCTTTGTTACATGTTTACCTCTTTCTATCGATCCATGTGGGACTGCAGTCATGCAAGTATTTACAATTATTTTATTTAGTTGTAGCCGATGAAATCAGGTCCATCTTGACCAGTAGCTGCATACCATCTGCATAAGTATAAAACCTCATGCCAAAGGAATGAAGAAGTTTGGTAAAAGGTTGAATATACATATTAAAGTGCATTGGAGACTAGGCTGTGTTGCTCCTCATTTTACCTCCACATTTGATAAAGAAAAGGTATCTATATTTATAATTTAAGAACACGTTTCTTAGAAAAGATCTCATCTAGTACAGGGCTGCCTTGTTAATACCAACTTTGTTCAAGCAGCTTAGTAGGATTTTGTGATGCACTCTGTCAAATGCTGTGGGCATATCTAGCAGGACCAGTGATCTGACCTCTTTATTTTTTATGTATTTGTTTTTATATGCACATATGGCACCAGTCATGAATGCAGTCACTTTATGTCACCATAAGAGAAAAGGAGGAGAAAGGAAGGGCAGTTGATGTGAGGTAAAGAAGGGTACTAATCAATAAATACATGTATTTGTTCAACCAACAATTGTTACAAAGAATAAAACAAATTATAAAAAAAACAAATACAACAATTGTTCATAAAACAGATAAAGCATACACATATTAAAATGGTTTACATTTGAAGACCTCAGGCGCATCTGAGTAAGAGGCATACCAAGCATGCAACTAGTTCACACCTATCTACCTATTTCTGATCCTGATCATCCATACTTGCCAAAAGAAAGGAGCCACTAGGAACACACCCATCACATTAACCAAGCTAGAGGCCCACTTCATTGCTTCACGAGTGCACCAGGTTTTTTTTTAGCATAAGATTTAGCCATGTATTCAAGCATAGCATAGGTCACTCAAATTAGATCCCTTCCATCCACTTCCCTACCGTCTATGATAAGGGCATTGAGCCATTTAATATACAAGCCTCATATAGGGATTTTTGATTTTATTCAGATACTTTTCACTACCCGTTCAGTTATTAACTTGCAGATAACGTGCAATCCTATGGATTTTAACTGCTTTTTCTAACAGTTTAATGTTCATGCTCTCCCAATACATTTCCTCGAAGTAGCTCAGGTCTCACTTTGTAATGTTAGTTGTATAGTCCCAAAGATGAGTCAAAGTCAGAGCTGCTAATCCCGTCCTAATTGATCGAAAACAAATAATATTTTCTAAACCTTGATATGCACGAAATTCTGTAAAGTGGATTGTATATATAGGCAGAACAGGATTCAACCAACTTCTTACCCAGAACATCAGATGTTTTAACTCTAACTCCTCAGAGATGAATCTTATATCTTGTTCTTTCTGGGTCTGAATCGATGATGATGCAGAAGGAATCTATAATCTGTATTTCAAAAATATGTTCTCACCTCACTGTAATGTGAGTGAATTTGCATGGCCCCAAAGTTCACCACCAGACAGTGCTCCGGCAACAACTCTGGATCAATATGCTTCTAGAGGGGCACCAACAAAGAGACTACTGAAGTGGCACAAAAGAACGAGTATCCCTCCCGCTATTTGTTTTAGAATCTGAGTACTTTCCCTCACCTGTGGCTACCATGACGAATCTAATCCCCAAGTAATCAAATGATTTAACATGTTCGAGGGATGCATTGCCCTATACTATCTTAGAGTGGATTAATTTGTTGTTTGCCTTAGTTTGTACGCCATTAATAGTTAAATGTTTTTGATGGCAAAATTCTTTGAAACCCTTCATTACTAGCTACTAGCCTCAGACCATTCTCTGTTTGAGAGAGAATTACTTCATCATCTGCAAATAGCAAGATTGGTACTGATTCAGTGCCTTTTTTTGGAGGATCCCCGGCCTTACATTGAAAACAAGAGACAACATAATTGAAGGAAAGATTGAACATGGTAGGGACAAGAACACAACCTTACCTCCCTTTATCAATCACAAAGTCTTCTATTACCTGACACTGGTGACCTAAACAAATTCTGCCACTTGTATAATATTGCAAGGCCTTAATTACCTCAATCTACGCACAGCCCATACCCTGAATCCTCATAGTGTCCCATAATATCATCCTATCAACCGTATCGAAAACGACTTTAAGATCAATGAAACCTGCATATAGTTACCCCTTCCAAAGTGACAGATATTTCATTATCAGGAGCATTAGATTAAAACCTTGTTCAATGGTCGCCACCCCCTACAAAACCCGCACTGGGCTGGTGTTATGATGTTAGCATCCATCTCCCATTCCAGTATTCTAGCCAATACCACCTTTGAGAACATTTACTCTGAGTAGTCAAGAAGGAGATTGGTCTATAATCTGTAGGGTCATCCAAATTGCCTTTTTTGAATATAGGGACTAGCTTTGTTATCTTCCAAGAGTCAGGGATGATCCCCGTTTTTAGGATCGAATTAAACCAAGCACAGAGGGTGGGTACACAAACCATTTTGCCAAATTTAAAAAGGTCAGCTGGGATCCTGCCTGGTACTGGGGCCTTCACCAACTCCTGAGAATCTAGGGCCTCCTCAAACGCAATGAGAGACAAATAAGGGAAAGGAAATGAAACTGGGTTTATAATATCCTCCTCCCTTATTTCACTCCAATGGAATGGGTGGTCCTCTTGTGTGGTCCCCAGAACCACCTGCTTCCCTAAGTCTATAACCCCATCCGACCCCCACCCATCTTATTCCCTTACCCACCCCCCATATGTACTTATTATAAAAAAATAATTTGTGGTTTTTAGGTATTTTTTATTTGTTAAAAAATCTATTGGGTACAATCTATTTGAAAATATCACTGGATAACTCAGATTCACCTCCCTTGCTGAGCTGCCAAACACTATGGAATATTGTGACTGCCAGGACTGGCTAGAAATGTTATTGTTTATTCTCAGAATATGGTCTTTCATACCCCATGTTATCAAGTCCCAAAAGGAACTAGTATCCTTATTCAAAATCGCTTGTTCCAGATCTCCCAGGCTTTCATCACATGCTGCAATTGTAATTGTTTATTTATAAAGCACCTATATACAGGCAAGTGTTTGAAAGCGCTCAAGGAGGGTGGGAACATGGGGAACAAACCAACAGTCACTCAGAGCCCTTGAAAATCTGAGACGATAACAGTCTGCACATGCAGAGTAAGTGAAGAATGATACATTTAACAGTTGAGATACAGCAAATAAGCCTGACAGCAATTCTGTATTTATTTCAAGTGCAGATTAAGGGGTGAAGACAGGGGAGAACATACAGACGATCTTCAGGCAGAGATGCATTCAGATCGTTCAAGTGTAAGTTGCTCATAGGTGGGGCGGGGGTGTCCAAGTGCACTCAGTCAGTAGAGACTGGGATAAGTGCAGAGAGACTTGCAGTGAGGAGGATGGGGTGCAAGGCCCTGAGGCAAGTGCAAAGTGTAAAGAAGATTGGCGGGAGTGCCAGGGACCTCTGAGACTCTGAGGTACACCAGTCGGCCTGTCAGCAAAGGAAGAGGAGGGAGAGATGGAAAGAGCAGAGAGTTAGGTTAGCAGGGTAGGGAGAGAGAGAAGGAGGAGGAGAAGAGGAAGGTCTTGAGGAGTTTCTGGAACTTTAGATGGTCAGGCTCAAGACAGAGGGTGGCAGGGAGGCTATTCCAGAGGGAGGTGCCTGCGAAGGATAAGGATCTCCCTCCAAATCTCTGCTTGGAGAACCAGCTCACTCGCAGAAGGTTGGCGGTAGATGAGCAGAGGGCTCCAGAGGGACAGTATTTACGTAGACAGCATTGCAGGTAAGTACGTCCCAGGCCCCAGAAAGCCTTGTGGACAATGCTGAGAGTCTTGAATGTGATCCTTACAGCCACGGGGAGCCAGTGAAGGGATTTCAGCACCGGAGAGATGCAGTCCCTGGGCTTGAGGCCAAGGATATGTTTTGCAGTTCTGTTCTGGATGATATGCAGAGGGCACAACGCAGGAGCAGGGAGGTTGAGGAAGAGGCTGTTGCAGTAGTCCGGCTTAGAGAGAACCATGGCTCTGGAAACAGTGAGATGCTGCGGGAAAGTGAGAAAAGGTAGAATGCCTCTGAGGAGGTGAAGTTGATACTTAGACTTTGTTGAAATGTCAGAAATGTGAGAGGAGAAGGAGAGAGTTGTGGGATATTTCAACCCATGCCAATGCACCCTACTACACCCCTTTGCCAATGGGGAAAGAAAACTGCAATAATTGGAGGCAATAACCCCATGCACCAAATCTTCAAGACTGCACATGGTTCATAAACCACAAAAGAGCTCTACACCCTGCCACAAAGTCAAAGTGGTGTAAAAACAGGAATCACTGCTGTCACCTGTCACAGGGCCACATACAGCTCTCTAATCAATGGCAACCTTCAAAGTGCTGTTTTGGCACTAAATTCTGTCAAATATACAGTGAATTATTGGAAGGAAAAGTGTGCTGAAATCAAAGATTCTCCAGGCAGTCAGAGGATTCCAGGCATCAATTCCTGACAGCTGCTTAAGGAAATTAGCTGTCAAATTCAGTTTAAATGTGTTTTCTTTTTCATGAGGAAGTGCAAAATCTGCCTGTTTAAAGCATTTTTCTGTGAAAGGCTTAAATCCTTTAAAATGTCAAAATCCATTGTAAACTCTGTTCATTTTATAACTTTTAAATAAAAGATTGTAGGTGAATCTTACAGTAAACCAGTGGAAGTAACTGCTTAATCCTGATGGGACAGTGCATGGCCTGGGAAAGTTGACATCTCAGCATGACACTTCCTTGAAAACAGGAAGCCTAATGGTTCCCGCACAATAACAACAAGCAGCACAATGTGACCTCAGTAGACTTTCATCTGGTGCTGAGCCAAGGACAATGACAAGCTGCCCAACTGATCTCTACAGGGGAGCTTCCCTCCAGGAAGGGGACATACCTCCCTGATCAAAGGACTGGACAGCTGCTGCTTGGGACGGGGAGGTCACAAAGGAGAACTGGGATGTTAAATCATTATATTTTATTAAAGTTTAAAGCTCTTTAGCTGAACAATCTAAAGAGGCATACCTCTGAAAATTGGTACACATTAATCTAATTTCAGGCTCTTGATTTGAAGACATTGATGAAACTTGTACCAATCTAAGGAACCAAAGTTATGAAAGAAGTCTTATTATAGCAGAACAATTAATGTTGCACCCCAAGATTGTATGTATATGGTCCACTGATAAGTGCCCAGAGATGTACCGAGTTAGAAATGATTAATCCAAACGGTTATGTTTAAAATTAGTAAAATCCTATAAAATAAGAAAGACAGCTCGCACAAGGACGGGGATTGAATGGGAATAGAGACAATCAAATTCTGAAATGTGTGTGTCCAATTTTATTGGGGTACATAATGTTAGAAATGTACATGTGTGCAAAGGTTATGTGGGATGTTTTCACCCACGCATCCGAGCCCTACAACATCACTGTGTGTTGCTGGTAGCATAGAAAGCAATGCTGCCCACTTAGAAAAAGCAATGCTGCCCACCAGAAAAAGCGCAGTGTAAACCTGACAGATAAGCCACCATCCACTTTTGACAATTCCCAGACCCATCCTTTGGTTGCACCCAGAGCTGTTCAAAAAATTCATTTCATTGGTGTCAAAAGTCGCTAAAATCATGGCTCACAAGACCGCTATAAAGATCAAACTTCTGGTGGGGTGTTCTACATCACTCTACTGCAAGGATCCCCATCAAAACGATGTCAGCTAAAATCATATGCTGTCAGGCTAAATCCCCTTTTTGAAAGACATTAATTCAAGACAGCTGTCAAAAATGGGTGCAGTACCGGCATTTGACACTAACCGGTTCTAGCGATCTAAACTCTGACAGGAGAACTGTATTTCAGGAGTTGCAAAAGGATCCTGAGCTAGCTGGGACTTCAAAGGTTTGCTGATTAATGTGAATTCTCAATCCCTGCTGTTCCCAGGCCCTCACAAGAAGGCAGCCTGATTCAATTAAAAGTTCAAGAGGATGGGAAGTCTTCACACCTGCTCTTACCACCAACAGTACAGGATATCGCCTTGACATGTAAATTAGGAGGGGAGGAGAGTTTCCTGCAGCCTGGCAGAAAGGAACAATAGCCTCTTTCCACTGAATAGGATATGCTGATTTGGGTGTTAACTGTTAACACTGCTCTGGGAGAAACAAGACATGTGATCTCTGACTCCCCAAGTTTCTGGGGGTGGACCCAGACACTTTTGTGAATTGAATTGAAGGCAAATATATGTTTTATAAGAATACTGATAACTAATTGTAACCAGATGAGAGAAATGTACAATTTGGAGATCCTTAATATGAATAATGTACCTACAATTTGAGTCTAAACTCAATTCCGTATGATGTTCTGGGACCGAACCCCGCAATTTATTCATGCTGTAGACACTGTGTTTATGCTAGAGACATGATAACGTATATTAATATGCCCAGAAGGGGGGTTTACCTCTGTGTAAATTTGGGTAAAAGTCCAATATTGGAAAACCAATCAAAAACGAAAATTAGTTGTTATTTCTGAACCCAAGCTCTTAGGAAGATCAGAGTTGGGCAAGAATGTACCTTAATTCATCTGTGATGTGTACATGTAATTTCAACAACTTGTGTATCTGGGAAGCATGTGTGGTTATGAAAAATCATTTTTCTAAGTAAATGCAAAGGGGGGGGGGACTTCAGCCAGCCATAAAAATAGCATCACTCTGACTCATCCTGACTCACTACTCCGTTCTCCAGTCAGAGGACAGAAAAGTCTATAGCCTATCAAATCATGAGAGGGTGGGGCATAGAAAGTCAGCCTCCCCACCCACTTTCAAAAGGCATAAAAAGAGCCACTAAAACCCAGGAAGAGACATTAATTTTCCATTTCAAACTGATTTCTTGCGAAGCACCCTGCCGGACCAGACAATATCAAGAAGGACCATCCAGAACTTAGACTCCAGACTCCAGAACTTTAAAGCAGAGGGGCCTGAACTACAAGCTGAATCCTTTTCAGCAGGCCTCAAAAACTTTTTCAACCTGACTCTTCAACAGCCGGGCTGTGCTGTTTGATTCTGGCTAGAATCCTATGCCAGAACCCAGAAAGCAGTGCTGTATCCAGACCAGACCGCTGTGCAGTGCCAAGAACTTTTGCCAGATCCAGAGATCCAGACCAGCAGAGCAGAGCAGACCAGATCGCTGTGAGCAGAACCGGTAACAGAGACCATCCTTGGCGAGAGAACCGCAGCTAAACCGGTTGACCAGATCTGTGACCGAGGCCCATTCCTTCCAAGACTAGGAGTGAGCATCCTGAAAACTGTGCCAGAACCAATCTCTTAGTCGAAAATGATCTGATTCAAACCATTTTCACCTGTCCAGAACTGCATCATAGAAATCGTGTGTCCATTCTCTGATGTTAACCCTGTAAAAGTGGCATTTTTAACTTTCATTTTAAAGCTAAGAATCTCAGCTCTCCGACAAGCCCTAAACCGACTTGCTACTCCTTATAATTATTCCATAATCGCGCTCGACGCATTTGGAAAAAGTGCCACGAATTGCAACTAGCTGAATTTCATCACTTGTAAAAAAAATCGCTGTCTTTTGCTTTGCATTGCTGAAATCCGTTTTCAACCTAATAATCCCTCATGAATCACTGATAGTGTTGACCTGAACTAATTCAAAGTAGCTATCACCTACTCTGAATCTCCTATAGGGAATTAAAATCATTTCTAGCATATTTTCACTTCTTTGCAAGTCACATTTAAAGTATTTTTGCCTGTGTTTTAAAATTATCCCTGTTGCTCTAAGCTTGCTAGGGGGAACTAAATTGGTGTTGCATTTGATGGTATTCCTGAAAATTGTGTGCTCTCCTTCCACCTCTTTATACTGCATAGGGGGGAGTGAATTGCCACAAGGGGAAAAGTGATTATATTCTCTCTTTTTGAAACCATATCAGTTTATTTCTGTGCTGCATTCTTTCCATCATTGTTTTTCCTTGAAACCATAAAAGCATTCTCAGCTACCTTATCCTTTCTATACCAACTCCTAAGTGATTACAAAAGTGTGCTAGTGTAATATTATCCATTGTTGATCACTGTCATATTCATAAGTGTGCGATCAATTATTAATTTATTATAAAAGTGTGACATATATATATATTGTTTAATTTTCAAATAAATCTTTTAATTTGCAAAACAAACCTACTTCTTGGCTCAGTGAGGTCAGGGAAATTCAAAGAGAGGGGCGTTATACAAGGGTTTATCATCCAGATCCATGAACTTGTCATAAAAATATATAAATAAGGGTTTCCCTTGGGCATCCCAGACTTGGCATTGACTTAGTTGGAGTGCTGAATTGAAGTCCCTTAACAGTTATGTTGTGGTAAAAATCAATGTGGGAGTTCCTAAATCGCATCATAAATATGACAGCACTGTTCAGACTGCCAACCAGGACAAAGCATGTGCCTGCAGCCAATCACAGCCGTCGAGGTGTGTTTTTGAAATTCTGCCCACACCATAAACTGGGGGATGGCATTTGACAGTATAAATATAGGAAATGCATAACACATAAGACAGACTGCTTCCCAAAACACATCAGATTCCTCTGCAGCACCTTGGTCCAGAACTCTTCATCTTGTAGCTGACTCTAGAATTCTTTGAAGATCCAGATTTGTTTACAGTCTCTAGACTTTGGCATTGCTGAACCCTTGCTAGCTAGACCAAATTTCAAAACATCCAAAACTTAAGAGAATAATTCTGATTCAGCTTGGCTTGCTACCATTAAGGCTTGCCCGCTGAAACTTGCATCCTGTAATCTGCCGTGTCCAGTGACCAGAAGGGCCTATCCAAATCTAGTCTGAGGTGCAGTCCAAAATTGACCAGAACCGCACCACTGATCCGATCCCTCCAGAAGTGCCCCGCTGCCTGTAGACCTGACTCGATCCAAATACCAGAGCTGACGGTCCAATTTAATTGCAAAGGTCTGTAAGTATTAATAGGAACAACTTTGACCCATAGTTTATCTGCATTGTATTATCCCAATCTCAATCTATCCCATCTTTAAATTCAGAACCCTACTATTGTTAGAATCCTTCTTGTGCTGATTTTTCTCACCTGTGTACAAAACCATAACTCCTTTAGTAACTAAAATAAATCCCAGAAATTGAGTATCCACCACGTGAATGGTTATGCTGGCCATGTAGCCGTGAAGATTCATGTGTGGCCTCCTCTTTTTCATAGTCATCAATATAGTATAGGAAACCTATCTGTCGTTTTTAAAATAAAATATCCGTTTTCCATTTTCGTGCCTATTTTGCAAAAATGCCTCTCACTAAAAACTCTATAACTTCTTCAATTTTAAAGACCGAAATTTGATCTCTCACTGATACCTAAGACCTTTAGCTACATCCACAACTAAACAATGCATCACGGAACAGTGTATTTTACCTGTTTTACTCCAATATCGCATAGTAAAAGTTTGTCGCAAATTGGCAAAGTTCAAAAGTTTACACATGTCTTTGTCCCATTTCAAAGCGCTTCTTCCATCCCATTCTGATCTAAAGTGTGTACTGTTGTTTATATTATAGCTCATGTGGTTAGGACCTGTTTAGTGTTGCTTTCCTCAGAATGTTTCTCCATTTAAACATTTTTGCACCCTTTTGCATTATTTTATAAAGCAATTCTCACCTGTCAGTTTAAAAGTGTAATTTGCCAAAAACGGGTTTCTCTCTGGTTGGGGGAGGTAAGATTGCATCTAACTGTAGACAGTGGGCCTCATTATGAGATTGGTGGTAGTCATGGCACTATTTGCGCCATGACTGCCACTAATAACGTGTCCGGCACCAGTCTCGTTCAATGGGGACTTACCGGTGTAGTCCGACCTTTGCGGGACCGGTAAGTCCCCATCCAAAAAGCCATCCCCATTGCCATTTGAGTCCCCATAGTGCTCAATGGGAATGGGGAAGGCACTAATAACGGTACTGCAAATTGCGGTACCGTTATTGGGTTGATTTCCCATAACGGGTCCCGTCCATAACACCTGGTCAAACCAGGCATTAAAGGAGGGACCCGCTAAGGTAACTCGTAGTAGGGCAGAAAGGGATTACCGGCACCGGTCTCCTTACTGGTGCCTGGTATTTTTTACCGCCCTACTCGTAATAAAGCCCATTGTCTTTCATTCCTGAATACATGCTGATTACTCACATTTGTGTAGGTTTGCTCATTTGTACTTCAGTACTTTGCAGGGGGAACTATTAACCTAAACATTATCTGTGCACAAAACAAGACTGTTCTTTTTCCTGTGTTTTCTACTCTGCATCATTATAAGTGATTTCAATTGCTTTGCTTATTTTCTGAATTGTATTGTCACCGTTAGGTGATTGCTGCCCCATATCTATATATATTAAACTTATGTGTGATTTGAATATTAAATCAATAAAACAAATATTTACTTTTACAAACTAGCCTGATTCCTGGTTCAGTGTAATCTAGGGTGTATTTTGAGACGGGTGTGATATGAGTGGTATATCATTCAGAATATTGAACTTATTGTCAAAAATAAATAAGGGTACCATTGCGCACTACATGCTAGGCGAGACCTGGGTGTGTGCCTGATTGAAATCCCTTACAGCTTGGGGGCTTGTGCTGCAATTCTGAATTTGAAATACCACCCGTGACAGTCTAACACAGCATACTAGCTTGTACTAGCCTGCAGGGTACAGACACTGTGCTGGGTTGGCGTACTGTGCTACACTGTAAAAGCACCTCTCAATATAAATACTCAAAAGAAATCAGGCCTTTTTGCAAAAGTAAATTAACCCTGAGATAAGTCAGAGGGAAATTGATATTTCTGAAATGGCGACCCCAGTAGAAATTAATATTGCTGAGGAAGACTTCCTGCACAAACTGTTTGTCAGGGGTGAGTGGCCCGAGCAGGATGAACAGTTATGGCTACAGGAAATAAAACAACAAGTCACTGCAATAGACTTAGATGAATGGCAGGACAAGGGTCCATTACACCAAGCGCTTAGCAAACTATACATGGCCCCAAAAATAATAGAGGAGCAGTGTAAAATTGCCAAAATAGCTGCCTACCTGTACCTCCACATAGGAATAATACAGGAAAAGCATGCAGACAATATAGCTCTGGCAAAGAAGCAAGGGGAAACACTGCAGAAAATCCAAACTAATCTGGACTCTGAGAGCGAAGGCTCCAGAAGAGCCAAAAATCAGAAACAGAGGCTAGGCAGTATATCACTAAACTAAAAGAAGATCTGGCTCTCTTACAGCAAGAGAAGGCAGAGCAAAATACCCAAGTACAGACACTGCAAAAAGAATGTCAGGAAAGGCTTGACTCTTTACAACAGAGTCAACAAAAGCTGGCACAACAATTAACTTTTAATAGAGTCTGTGCAGAACATAAGGTCCTCTTACAAGAGCAGATAGACCAATTAAAAGAGGAAAGTAATAAAGAAAGCTGGACCTTCAGGAGTTTAGGGAAGTTAAAACTGAATATGAGAAGCTACTAGAGCACACCAGGCGGGTGGAGGATGCTCTGGAAAAGAACACTCAGACCAATAATGGCCAAACTCAGGAGGTGAGTCTCCTGCAGCAAATAAAGTTTTTCCAATCCAGGCAGGAAGCACAGAGAGGCAATGAAGCTCTCTGTGAAAGAATGATAGGCTCCACAAACAGATAGCCATGCAAGAGCAAATCATTGAAGCCAAGAAGGCTTTAATAGGCCTTAATAGAGGAGCAAAAGAGTCACATTTTGGCATGTCACCAGAGAATAGGGGCTGAAAGAGATGTTGTAGGTAGAGATGAGGTAGGAAGGGACAGAGAAACCCCTGAGAGTAACATACGGCCCCCTTTCAGCATTGACTTGGATTGGATCCTCAAAAATACCATCTACCAAAGGATCAGTCCATAAAATTTGGTGGTGAACTCCATGAAACTAGGCCCACAAAGAGTATCTTAAAAGCCTCTTCCCAGCTAAGGCAGTGGGGGGGGAGTACTCAGATAATCCTGGGAACAAGGAAGAGTCAGAAGACTCTTCTGAGCGCCACAGGTCTCAAGAAACTAGGCCGCCATCTTCTGCAAGCCATTCCCAAGCTCGCAGAATCCGTGAGAGCCTAGAGGATCAGATAGCCACCTCCTGTAGCAGTGCCTCTGAGTCAGAGGATGAGTGGACACGGGTAACTAAGACTAAAAACGCAAAGAAATTAAGAGGGCCCTACTGGAAGATCCCCTGAAACAGATCAAGGCCATTAGGAGCGTCATAACTCC
This sequence comes from Ambystoma mexicanum, assembly GCF_040938575.1. NCBI lineage: Eukaryota > Metazoa > Chordata > Amphibia > Caudata > Ambystomatidae > Ambystoma > Ambystoma mexicanum. The sequence continues at coordinate 480,897,956 of NC_090921.1, forward strand.
CTTTCATAAAAACCCAAAGTATTCAGTTTGGGAGCACCTCAAGTTATACGAGCAAATGATGGATACTTTCCATTTGAAAGATAGCCAGTGTTGCATTCAAAATGTCAAATGGACATTTCCCTCTGAATACTACAGCTTCTTTGCGGGGCTGGAGGATCAGAACCACTCAAGATGGTCCACCTATAGGGCGGCCATCTTAAAACGTTTTTCCGTACAAAGGAACCCCCAAGAGGCCTGCAAGGCAGCCTACAACCTGCAGTGTGGAGAAGACCAGGCCCCACAAGAATTTGTGCAAGAATTAAAACGTGCCTTTGCGCAGACCCCCAGGAGGGTGCACATGGACAGTAGGGAGTTCATTAATACCTTCTTTCATGCACTCCCTAAATACATCATGACCCAGCTGGTGAGGGACTTTCATGAGAAGAGAATATTAGATTGGGTCATTGAACAGGCGACTCGTATTTATGAAGTGCAGAAACCGGTATAGAATAAAAGTACAAATAAAAACCCCTAACCACCCAACACTCCTGCTGCTGCTAAGGTGGCAGAGGTGAAGGTTGCCCCTATTTTAAATCTGGAGATGGCGGGGGCCTAAAAATATTCCTGTGCAAAATCCTTCTAACCAACGAACCAGAAGGCCCTCGGGCCAATCCCAAACAGGTAGTCAGGGAGGTAATCAAACAAATGGGACCCCTAACACCCTGATTATATCAGCTCCTGTTACAAGGGCAACAGACCCTTCCTCTGCTATGTGTGGACTCCCCCAGCCCAAAGGGGGGGTCCAACCAGGTAGCTACCAACGCAGGAAAGTTCCCTCCTAATTTTCCCCAGGAGGGCAGTAATCCCCCAAATGCCGGGTTGAGCTTCTTTCCCCAGTACCTGCCAAACTTCAACCCCCAAAGCAACCCTTCTTTCTTTCCCCACTTTCCTTAGCCCAGACAACCCAATCCGGGAGAGGGGAGGCCAAGGGTGGAGGGTTTACCAGAAATATTCCAACCAAGGGAATTATGGGAGAAGGGACAGCTACCCTTCCTGTGATCCACCTAGGATGGACCAGAGACCACCGTACCAGCCAGAGCGGGTGTCCAAACTGGAGCACCAGGTCCAGATTTTGTCACAGGATCTGGGTCGCATGTTGAGGGCTCAGCAGAACCCTCAGATGAACAGGGCAGCCCAGAACCCCTCAAACCAAGGGTCTGGTACTCCAGAGCAATGACGGGGAGAGAACCCTGACAACCCACCGGTTCCCAGGGAGGAGGCACAGGGGAAAAGGGGAGTGTAAAGCCTTAGAGGAAGCTTCCTTCCCCGGCTTGTGGAAAGCCCCTGGAAACCCAGGAACCGGAACCAAAATCTCCTGCCCCCAAAAGTCTGCAACCTAAGGAACAGAGGGCGGGTAGGAGAAATAAAGGGCCTAAAAAAACATTTTGTGGAGAATGTCGGAGTCTTCCAATTTGAAGGAGAGGGGTCCTCAGAAGACTCTGGGGAAAGGATCTTCTCTTTCAGGGATGGGGGAACTCCTCCCAAAGAAAAATGGGCCCGAGCGATCCTAATCCAGACTGGGTAGATGTGGGCAAAGAGTTAAAACCACCCATCATTGACCCCCAGAATGACCAGCCAGAAAATCACCTTGCCCAAACCAATTCTGGTGACTGCCTCCAAAAAGGGGGGCAGCCCAGATAAGAATCAAGGGAGCCCAAAACTCCCCCAATATCCAACTGTCCTATTTTATTTGCAGATCCCCAAGCTCCCACACAGGATCATACCCAAACGTATTCTGGGGACTGTAAAGACTGGAGGGAGGATCTGTATTTCTGCTCTCTATATGGTAGAGTTGAGGCACAGAGGACCCCAGCCAAGATTCTCTATAAGGTCGCAATGGACGAGCAATCAAGGCCTAGCTTCTCAGGAGGTGATGCAGGCTAGTTTTTAAGTACAGTGTAGTTCCCAAGCCCCCACAAAGGAATGTCCACACACTGTATTAGTTCAAACACAGTCTTTCTATAATTAATATTCAAGGTTATTTACACTATCACAATAACTCACTTTGTGCTCAGAAAATCTACAATGGCAAATATATACAGTTCTAAAGTGTTACCACAATTATTATCAGATCTCATTAAAGTGCATCAACTATACTTTGGTCAAATGTCACACAGATCAAGGAATAAAAGTAACCAACAATAGATATAGGAGGAAAGCAGTTGGTTAGAACAATTGGCAGAATATTGACCCCTACCAACTAGGCACAATTCTGTGTAGAGATCCCCCCACCTGGGCAACCTGTAATTAAAGATATATCGTACAAGCCCAGTCCATATATTGTTCAAAAGAGTCTTATTTCCTTCTAAAATAGTTCTACAACCCCAATGTACCTGGAATAGCACAGTTCGTCGTCGGGTCGTCGACAGATCCTTTTTGAGCGGCTCCCTTTAAGTTGGAGACACGGATCGTTGACATCCCACAAGGAAAAAGGGCTGAACGATGATGGCGAGGCGGAAGCTTCTTTCCTAGCGGTGCTCGGCGACGATGGAGCGTTGGCATCCTGCAAGGAAGAAGCGTGCGGGGCACCTCGATGACGATAGTTCAGGACCGCAAAGAGATTGTGAAGAACTGTGGCCCAGCAACGGTGTCGAGTTGTCTGGTGTCTCTACAGTTGTCAGGTGGCTTGAAACCCACCGGCTGTGGGATGTATTGACACACTTTTGCACTGCTATGAAAATCGCACTTTTCCACGCACAAAAAGATGGCTGCCCATTCTGCCACGCATGTTGTCGGTGGTGGTACAGAGCAAAACTACTGAAATGTGTCACTGGGCTCCACAACAATTGAAAGTGGAGTGCAGAAGGAAAAAGCAGTGCTTTGCTAAATGAAACTCCAAGATTGCTATAAATCTCCTTTTCTTTGTTGCTGAAACTTCAGAATGCCGGTACAAAACACCTTTCAAAAAATTCAAAATTCTTACTGGGTGCTACAATTCACTTAGTTATGAAATCATTGTGAACTTACAAGGTCCTGAAAAGCTGAAAGCATAGAGACATGTTCACAGCAAAAGTGGCCTGCCTGTGGATCTGTCAAAAATCTCTGTGCAGCAGAGGGCTGCTGTGATGACAGCTATCAGGGGCCTGCCCGATTAAACTTTAACATGTATAAACTGAAAATCAAATGTTTGCATCTAAGATGCCTGTTACTGATAGTAACCCATATTGTAATTGTTTGATCCCATGGTTTAAAATCTTGAATGAGAATTCTAGCTGTATTTGATACAATAAGTTTGTTTTGTGCTAAAGAAAAGGCCACAGAATTTAACAATTAATTTAAACCTGGCTGAAGCTGCAGAACTTGAATATCAGGATTTTCTCACAGAAGGAAGGTCTTTCCTTCCAGCAGGAAATCACAGTGAAGTGTTAATTACAGGGTAGGAAAGAACCTGGTCTACAAAGGCAAAAGGAACAATGAAAAGCTGCAGAGCAGGAAATTTGAAGTGTGAAGACAGTCGTAAATGGGTCTGTGAGGAACAAACTTTGGGGATGGCTCCTGGGCTTCCAGAGAGAGACCAAGGGCTGGATCCAAACAAGCATTTGTTGCGTAACATGGACAAAGAACATATTTTAAAAAAGACTGATAACTTACTAGTCAAAATTGTGAAAAATATAAAAATAACAGAGTTGTTAATGTAATTTCTGGCTGCACGAGTGAAGAGGCGCCAGAACTAAGTGACATGTTCTGGACAGCAATGGCAAGAAATCTGATTTAACGCAAAATGTATTCCCGCTAAAATTATGAAACTTTATACACTTTTTCCCTTGTTAAGCACGCACACTTGTAGAAAATTGCAAAAAATTGGACATTGTGTTCCTAGTGAAAAGGGTAAATTTGTGTGAAAAGCGGAGACAAGATCCCACAGCTACAGGGTTTTGATGGATAGCTGCTATATAAAATATGTAATCTGTATATGTGATTTTTATAGAGGTAGCACATGTGGAAATATATATTTTACCAAAAGTAGATTTTGTGTTCTAGGGGCTAGGGGTGGATTCTCAGCCTCCTAAAATTGCACCATAAAGATGACACTCTGTTTCTCTCCTATCAAGGCAGAGAGTAGACTGTAACCCAATCACCGTTCAAAGGGGCAAGCTTAGGCTAAACCGGCCCACACACCCCCTTTACAATGTAATTTCATAGCATAAATAGAGACAGCTCACCACACATAAAAACAGACAGATTCACTTACTATCCTGATGCTGGCGGAGCACCCTGCTGCTGAACTCTAAATCTTCCTTGCTCAAGACTCCAGAAACTTGGCAAAGCAAAAGGCCCACTGCATAGATGAACCATTCTCAGCTAGGCCTCAAATCCTAGAACAGAACCCAAAAGTCTAAGGGGAAGCATTGTAATACAGCCTGGCTGTGCTGTACTGCTTGCCTGAATTGAAACATCCTCAGAACCAAGAAGGGCATATCCTGTCCAGTCCTGTGCCGTGCTGTGACTAGAGCGCCTTGCTGACCCTGTCCAGTCCTGTGCCATGCTGTGACCAGAACACCTTGCTGACCCTGCCCAGTTCGATGTGCCCAGCCATCTTTCCTAAACCAGATCCAATTCCCTGACCAGAATTGACAGTCCCATTTAAAAATGTATTCAGTAAGTATAAACAGGAAGAATTGTGTCACTAGCATATTTAATTTGCATAGTCTTATCCCTATCGCAATCACATCCTATCTTGTATTCAGAACCTGTATTGTTAGGAGTATTGCATTGTCTGAAACCTCTATCCAACCCATCCTATCTTCCTCCATAACCAGTATTGTTAAAACTATCTTTGCACTGATCTTTTACTCATCTGAAGAAGGTGAGTTTCCTTAGCAGGCTGTCACCCTGATCAAGTAACTGTGTTCCTGTGTGGTATTCATTTTGTTCATAGTCATCATCTAGTGTAAGCAACCCATTTTTCATTTTTAAAAGTGCATTCCTGTTTTCCATTCTTGTGCCTATCTCGAAAATAATGATCTCTACTAAAACGTCAGTAACTCCCTCAGTTTCTGTGATAGAAACAAAATTGCATTCCAAATCCATACGATTCTTCCGTTATCGCCAATATCGCGCAGTTAAAAGTTTGGACAACTTTACACGTGTAAAACAGCTTTTAATTGCTTCCGACTTGAATTTTATGATTTCAAATGTTTTCTTGGGATTAAATCATCGCTTGTGTTTGTGTGCAACTATCCAAAGTGGCTCCCATAACAATTTATAACAATTTCAGCAATTTTGTCCATATTTGGTGATTTTGCCCAGTCCATCCTAAAGATAACTTTAAAAGCCATTCTGACAGCTTAACAATCAATTCCGTTTTTCTCTTGTGTTTGCTGGGTGAAGTGGGATTGATATTCTATTTGAATTCTGCCATTCCTGAATACCTACTCTCTCCTCCTATCTCTTTACATTACCTATTGGGGGTTGAGGGTTGTGCAGGGGAAACCTCTAACCACAGTGCTATCAGATCTGAACCAACACAAAAGTATTATTTCTGTGCTGAATTGTTTTGCCCACTACTTACTCCTTGTGTATTAAAGATATTATTAAATGTTACATCACCCCATTGGTGATTGTTGTGTACCTATGAAAACATGTGTGATAACATTTTAAATACATAAATAAATATTTATCTTTGCAAACCAGCCTGATTCCTGGTTCAGTGTGAAGGGTGTGATATGAGTGGTATATCGTTCAGAATAAAGAACTTTTAGACAAAAATAAATAAGGATTTCAGTTGTGCCATTCATGCTAGGCGTTGACTTGGGTGTGTGCCGGATTGAAATCACTTACAAGGCGGATGCTCCTCGGTGTGTCAGCAGCCTCGACTTTCTCCGGCGGGACAAAGCAGTCGACGGTGCAGACGAGAGCGTCCTAGGATCGAATGTTACTTAGGCAAAGGGAGCATGGCGGATCCGGTCGGCGATGGCAGGTGATGGACAACAGTATCCAGGCGCTTTTCCTTGTGATTCCCCGGTGGTCCCCGTCCCTGGTCGGCAGCCTATCGTAGGTCTGTCTACCAGGGAGCTTTGGCAAAGATCCGCTGGTGCACAATGGTCCCTCGTAGCTCGGGAAGAGGGTGCCTAACAAGGTCCTCTCTGGGTCAGTCCTTGTAGACACAGCAGCTTTTCTTATCGACGAAGTAGAGCAGCAGCAAGACTTTTCTTCCAGCAGGGCTTCAAGATTAAGCTTCAGTTTCAACTCCAGTTTCTCTTCAGCTTCTGAACAAAAATTCTAGCAGGGAGAGGGCCCCAGATATACTAGTGTATCTCCCATTCATTCTGCTAGGTCACACTCAGGCAACCAATCGGTCAGAAGGGCATTCATGCATTCAGGCATCCAATCAGGTGCATAGTGCATTCAGGCCATTCACTTCTCTCCAGACACTCACAACAATGTATGTGTATTGGGACAAGTACCCAGCCATTCAACACTCCACACTGCATTTATACCAGTTTCGGGCAAGGCTGTCTCAGTCATTGTGTAAAACACCAGATACTAGACATCCACAACACAGAATGTGTATTCGTCAAACACTCCATTCACCCAGGTACCACCCACAGTCTGGCCTGGACTTCACAACAACAGCCAGTCAGGGGGAAGGGACAGAGTCAGGGCTTCCCAGGACTTTGGGAAAACAAGGTAACAGGCAATAGAAAGCAAGAGGCCACAGGGTCCATCTTGTTTCCTATCTGGAATCAACTGATTCCAATGGCAGGGCCTGGGTATCCCAAAGTGGAGGGTACTCAGAGCACCTGAAAAATTCAGCATGGAGCTGCCACCAGCCCATACCCTGCTCTGTGGACCACACACAGGTGGCCAAAAACATACACTAGGGGCACAGGGTTGTACCCCCACCATGGGTGCCATGAGGGTATCCCATGGGTCTGTACACCAAACCAAAAGCGAGAACTGCTCTGCCAGGAGTGCCACATGAACTCCTGCACGGAAAACACGACAGAACACACGATAAAAGGCAGTAAAGGACAAGGATACGGAGGCCCTTTCCCTCCAATGCATTTCCAGCATCACAGGGACTGCCTCCAAAATGGGGGGAGGGGGTGGCCCAGAACCAGAGAAAGAAGATTCCCTAGCTCCCCAAAGCCATTCTGGGGACTGTCTCCAAAAAGGGGGGAACGGCCCTGAATCAGAAAAGGAGGAGCCCGAGACTCCTCGAATCACTTAGGGTGAAATTGCTTGCTCAGATTCCCAAACTACCTAACTTCATTCAGGGGACCGCCTCCTAGAAGGGGGGCAACCCAGAACCAGCACAAAGGGAGCCCAAAACTCCACATATAGCGGTGTGTCAAAATTCTTTGCCAGATTCCCCCACTCCAACACCGTCTCTTGACCCAACTACTCCAGTGTCAGAGTCAGAAATAAGTTAATTGACCATCCAGCTTACCAAGAACACCCATTACATTTGCCCATTGGAGGAGAAGGAAGGAAGATTCTATGCCTCCATCCAAGTTCAGGGGCAGTGTGCAATTCCAGCACTGGTGGACACTGGATCCCAAGCAACTTTGCTGTCAAAGAGGATCTTTGAGCAGCTAAATTTAGGAAGGGGCGACAGATACCAAATCCCTCTCACCCCCCTTCCTGGGCAGCTCCAGAACTTCGATGGGAAGGAAATTCCTGTCGAAGGGTCTGCACAGTAGGAAATTAAAATTGGGTGACACAAAATGAAGCACCCAGTCCTACTCGTGGTGCCAGAGGGAACCCCCTGTCTATTAGGGAATGACATTCTCCGTAGGTTGTCTCCCCTAATAGATTGTGTGAATAAGGTACTCTGGACTGAGACTCACAGGCCAATTAAATTAAAACACAGTGTCAACCATGTTAGTCTAAATGGCACATGCCACATGGTTGAACAAAAACTGGACCAAATTAGGTTCTACCTTCAAAACTATGACATACCCGACTTCACCGTCATAGCTGTGGGACAACAAACTGGTGATGAGAACTCCTCTCCATTTCTGCAAATCAGCCTCCCATCCAGTCTCAAGTGGTATTCCACCCTGGAAGGGGATACATTGAAATTTTATACTAATGTACAATCAGAAAATCCCAAGTCCATAACCAAAATTGATATCAAACCAGCACAAAACATACCTGGCATTCTGAAGAAGGGTGAACAGCTCTTCCTCCCGATTCAGTTAAATGACGGGAAGGAGTCTGTCCTCACCCGAGTTTACTTGAATAGCGAAGAAAGCTTCATCAGTGACGTATTATTAAAAAAACTCCCAAAAGACCAGACCCATCCTGCCGTAGAGTCAGTGCAGCAATGAGTATGGGGCCTGGAAACGACCCCTCCAAAAATCCTCTGCTTAGCACTTGCATGATCAAAATTTGTAGGGATGACAAAACATAGTACATACTTCTTGGGTTGTGCGAGGTGTTCCTTCCGCCTTTTATATGAGCAGTCACCTCCTCAACCAACTCGAGATTAATTTGGATCCCAGTTATTGCCAAGCCCGGTCCCAACTGGAAAGTAATTCTCAGGGTACTGGCAGACCTAAAGAAAGCCTTCCGGTCAGCACTAGTGCTATGGTAAAAAATGGAATTTCAGAAATGGAGGATAGGTCACCATCCCAGGCCTCACCTACAGAATCCACCGTCCCAGAGGTAACTTGCTGGCTGAAAGACAAGTGCATCCCCCTCCACCAGCTAAAGAGTTGCCATCCCAGGCCTACATTGCAGCAAACAGAAGAGCCTACCGGAAACCCATAGGGTGAAAATCCGGAGGTCTAAAAAGAATGATTAAATGTTCATTGTGTACGTGCGAGGACAGTGTTAAAACCATTATTAAATATAGGTGTGGAATATTATAAATAGTATTCAATGCATGCAACTAATGACGATTTTCAGGCACTTTCTAACAGCAGAGGGGGCACAACTAATTACAATTGTCAGGCAAACAGGCACATTCAACAGCAGAGGGGGCACAACTAATAATGTCTGTTCAGGCAACCAGGCATATTCAAACACAAAGCGGGCACAACTAATTAAGATTGTCATGCAAACACACAACTAAATACGTATTTCAGGCATTTTCTAAACAGCAAAGGAGACACAACTAAATATGATTTCAAGGCAAGCAGGCACAACCAAAATTGAAATTGCAGCTGAACAAACATACAGCACATGGACCAAACTAGAACTGCTAGATTCGGTTTTGCAGACCAGGGTGATAAAGCACAAGTAGCAGCTGGGGTGGGAGGAGGTGAGACAGTCAGATGTGTGGAGGAAGATGGCTCATGACATTAATTGAGGGACTGACCTTTTAGAAATGTTAGATGATTCCGTAGTTTCGAAGTTCAAGTCCACAATGTATGGAGAACTCTTCAGCCACCATATGTACATTGGGGAGTGGGTGGGAGACGACCCGCAGACCCAGCCAGGCAACAGACAGGGGAACAGATAGGGCCTTAGAAAGTGGGCCTTTGATGAGGGGACCGGCTAAACCCTTCCGGTCCCCAATAGGACAGTTTCCATGATCCCTGTGGCCAATAGTAATGAAGAGAGGCAGGAGGATAGGCACTGGGGCAGCCTTCAGGGTGCACATAAGGTGGCGGCCAGCTTGGAATTGCCACGAGGGCGGTAGTGCAGGCACAAAGGATTTTGATATGCCTAGCTTGCAAGGCCCCCAGAGAGATGGGGGGACAAAGAATGCAAATGCAGGCAGCGCGGCAAGAAAGCACATGTATTTAAAATAAATGCTACGAAATTTCGGATTTCTTATTATTTTTGTTTTTCAATTTAAAGTTATAGCAAAGAAAAGATGTAGAGTTGTTTCTTCCGGGTACTGGTGTTCTTGCAGGCACGGCCTCCAGGTGTGCTACCCGTCAGGCAAGAGAGAGGGAGCCAATGATCTCATGCTCCTGTTGAGGGGGATAGACAGTGCACAATGGATGTAGGTTAGGCAGTGGGCCTTTGATGAGGGGGCCGGCTAAAGCCTGCCATTCCACAATAGGTCAGTTTCCAAGATCCCTTTGACCAATAGGCATGCAGGGAGGGAGAAGGAGAGGCACTCGGGCAGCCTTCAGGATTCGGATAAGGCAGCGGCCATCCTGGATGGAATCGCTACGAGGGCGGCAGTGCGGGCACAAAGGATTTTGATATGCCCGCTCACAAGGCCCCCAGAGAGATGGGGGAACAAAGAATGCAAATGGAGGCAGTGCGGCAAGAAAGCACCTGTATTTAAAATAAATGCTGCGACATTTCGATTTGTTTTATTTTTCTTCAATTTAAAGTTGCAGCAAAGAAACGATGTAGAGTTGTTTCTTCCGGGTCATGGTGTTCCTACCTCTATTGCAGGGTAATGTGGCTGCAGGCACGACCTCCAGTCGTGCTACCAGTCAGGCAAGAGGGAGAGAGCTGAAGTCCTCATGCTCCTGGTGAGGGGGACAGAGGTGGGCCTTCTTATTTCATTTAAGCTCCCTAGACTGTCTCCTTACCATACATACAAGCGGGTAACATGTTGGCTTCCCTACTACTTTCATTTTCCTAAGTATGCTGGAAAGTACCCTTTTCTTTTTCAAGCAATCCTTATCAAACAAGTTATGGTTCCAAGGCCTGATATCCTTACTAGACCTAAAGGGCCAAAATAAGAGATTTTTGCAAACTTTGAACATCTGAGGGGTAGCATTGAATATTCTGACAGGACTTAAATCTTGCCCCAATATGTTCTGTAGATATTGTACAAACCTGGAAAAAAAGAATTCTGTATCAACTTTTGCACATCTCAGCCTGGATCTTGCTGTAAAAGGAGCAATCCCGTTAATATCAATTTCTTTCTAGTCTGTTTAAGGGTTTGAGGAAAGAACAGCATGGAGGTGGGTTGTGATTGCCTTGCACACTAGTCCCTACCCAGAAATCCCTAAAAAGGCTAAGGTGTATCCTTAAGGATCTTCCATTTAGTGACCTGACATCTGCCTCCATCGCCTAGTCTCTCATTAGGAATCCTATCATATTTGTTGAGTCCTGGAAACCCACATCCTGGAATCTAGATTCAGTAGAACATCCTAATCTGATTCTCCTGGGATTACACTCTTAAAATCATCAACAACAAGATGCCCTCCACCTTTTGTAGTTAAAAACAGGGTGCTATTAGTGTTCATATTTGAGGTAAGTTGTGGTAAGACTGGGACATCAGATTGATGAAGAGAGTTATATATAGTCACAAAAGATATCACCGTCGAAGTTCTTCCCAGACACTTCATAGTTAGTAACAGAAAATGAACAGACCCAGAATCTATCTGTGTAACATCTAACTTCAGCTTATTAAACACCCAAACAAGCAATCCCCCCTACAACTATACTCCTTTGTACTGGTAAGACAGGAACACAAAACGTAACGTGACCTTTCTTATGATAGGGCTTAATGGACCAAGTATTCTGGAGAGCTATGATATCTCCTTGGCCCACATTGGAGTGCCATTCTTTGTCTCTAAGATTCGCCTTCAGCCCAGCAACATATGAGCTGATGATAAGTAAATTAGAGGAAGCCATTATTGGCTTTTGGGTACCATGTGACACCTCTTCTTGCAAAGACAAAGATATGGTCGAGCAGGAGGGCACATGTCAATCAATGGCATTAATTTCCTAACATGGCGGCACTTGTGCTAAGGTGTGTGATTTACTAGTTGAAGATATTTTGGGGGTAAAGGAAGATGTACGGACACACAGACTCAGCTGAGAACCTCTTCTCCTTTGCAGGAGGGTATTGTTATAGCCGGGAAATGAAGGCCAGGGAGTAAATGTCTCTGGCGCAGAAAATGTAATCCTTCAAGGACAGATGATGGAAGACACCTTTTTACAGGAGGGCGGAGTGACCTCTGACGGGCCCATGGGATCAGAGCTCACCCACGAGTACTTTAAGATGAGATAGCTACACCTTGAAGTGGATGGGGTGCAGGATTCTCTTACTCCAACACCGATCAATAAAGACAACTCAAGTGGTTTGGCAAAGGGAAGTCTGTTTAATGACAAGTACAAAAAACGAGGAATCATTAGGAAATCATCAGTGATGCGATCGCCCGTCTCGCTTCAACTTCCACAATCTTCATTCAGACAGAAATTCTTATAGGCAAAAGTCATCACCATTGACGTGTAACACTCGTAAGTTTGTCATGGAAGTCTATTGGTTGGAAAAGGTAACTTAAATATAGGTACTATGTCTGTATATGGTAACAGAGTGTGAGGGTTGGCTAACTTCTTATCGGGTGGGCGTCTACGCCCCTCCCTCTACATCATTTGTGTCAGGCATCACTAAAAGTACGACATCTCATTGGTTCTACTAGCTATAGGACCCTAGATTACTTGGCCCATTGTGATTGGGTCGGTTACACCCCTAGGCATAAATCTCCACTTTAATTAGCAGCATGCAGAATGTTCACTCAGATGCGGCATGCCCCAAGTTTCATCCTGCCTCCCTTCCATTGATCAGTACTTTAGGGCTATGTGTCAATTAGTTGGCTGAGGATGGCCTCGAAACTGTAGCTTCTTATCAGGGAAAGTTATGGCATTCTCTGGTTTTGCGTGACATCAGACGTTGGTACCTCTTCGCGCTGGGCTGGTCACGTGTCTGTACACCGTGAAGCTGCTTCATTTTCCATCTATTTGCGTATTTGATTCTCTCTTCGGCCTTGCCACCTGCCTGGGCCTCCTTATCTCAACCTTCACGGGCAGGCTGCTATGCTCTTAAGTTTCGATTCTTCGGAGTTGCCACTCTCCTCCCTTCCTTGGGTTGACCTCGAATTTCTAGGCATGAGCTGCTTCATGCTTAGTTTCGATTCTGCTCTTTCGTCTGTCTTCTGCTGGTATATGAATCCTGGCCCATTTGGCCACTACCATCCTGGGCTTAATTCTGCTTTCATGTAGAGTGGAATGCACTTATATAATGTGCTTCATTGAGGTAGATATATATAGTTGGCGCTTGCCGCTCTATTCTTCTACTAAGCATAGCAAGCTACACTGTTTTCTTAGCTTCTTGCGTCCCAAGCCTATGTACAGCCTTTATCTGGTTGCATACTTTCATCCTACTTTATGGTTACGTTTCTTTATATTTCGACATTGTCTCTTCTTCTATGTCTGTGATATCTTTATCCATGTTTTTTTGTCTTAGTGTGTCATCTTTCGGCTATTGTTCGTTCATCTGTACGTCTGTCCGGGCCCTCATATTGTCACCATTCACCTTTGATTAAGGCCCTTTGGGTCTCTTCTGGGACAGTTTGAAAGTAGTCTTCATGTCGTGTCAGCTGTTGGTACGGTTGTCTCAATGGGTACCGTGCTGCCCATGGTTGTCTGGTAATTGGCACTTCAATAGGTATTACCCTTCCGATGGGCACTGGACAAATCCCTAGAGCAGCTCTCTGCTGGTTTATTTGCTCATCACATGTCACAAATCTCGGCAAGTATGTTTCTGGTATTTCAAAATGGGTGGCTGGAGTGCAGGCTATATCTGGGACCTCCTCAACACCCCCCCCCCCGGTCGGTTCATCGACCACTTCTGCTTCCTCCTTTGAGTTCTCCTTACTTGGTTCTTCTGTATTCATTTCTTCTTCATCTTCTGGGTTTGTACATGATGGTTTCAAGGAGTGTCTCTTTGGAGTCCAAATTTGTATCACCCCTTTCACACTTCCTGCTGTTTTTACATGTTCGTCTTTGTTCCATGTCATTAGCTGGCACTGTCCATTTGGGCTACAGTAAATCAATTTTCCTTCGTACTTTCTTTGTTTCCTGAGATACACACATTTTGTTCCTTCTGGCGCATATCCGCTGGCCTTCACAAATTCTCTTATTTCTTCATCAGTCAGGTCTCTGGGCTTCCATCCTGGTTTGACATCGATCATGATCTTCACCCCTATGGCTTTCTTCACAGTTTTCTGGCATTGTGAGATAATTATCTTGATAACACAAAATCCTAATAGTATCATCAGTAACAGGGCTCCCAGGAACTTGAATATGTCTGCCATCCATTGTGTGACCAATGAGAATAGTGTTCCAAACAAGCTGTCATCATCAACTTTGTCAGTTTCATCAATCATCTGGTTCTGTAGGTTTGTCAACATACTTATGGCTTCTGTTAAAGTTCAATTTTCTTCGTCATGAGAAGGTATAAATGTGGAACATGATTCTCCGATTTTTGCACAAACTCCTCCATCCATCGCTGTGATCATGGCAAGCATATATCTGTTCTGTAGAGTCATCAGTCGGATTGCTCTTCATTCTTCCTTGATGCGTTGAATCCTTTTATTTTCGAGTTGATGGTTTGCAGTAATTCCCATCTGATGATTTGTAACCACTTAGTATTTGCTCCAACCTGGAATCCTGACATGATGATCGGATCGTTGTGAAAACAGATGAGGTGAGGCTGAAGAGCCTGTGCTCATACGGGATTGCATGGAATGCTTCTTCTGATTTGGCAGAAGACTAATTTTCTCTCTTCCTTCAGGATACCAGCTCAACAGATCTCCGTTTCCTCAGGTGAGCATCTGCTTTCGGGAAACTGTCAATCTTCAGGTCGCTTTTCGCAATCACTAGTGCAGGAATGTAGACGTTCACTATTGTGCATATGCCTCCTCAGTTTTTCTGCAGTCTTATGTATGCTTTGGATCCACACGCCCAGTAATGGTCCATAATTACTGTGGTTCCGTGAGTCATTCCTGGAGCTTGAAAATTCATCCGCAGTTCTGATTCTCTCCCATCTCCTCGTGCCATTGTTCCTGAAGCACAATTTCGGGTTTTCCAGTGGCACTATCTGCAGGGGTCCTCCTCTGTCTTCAACCCAGGTCAGTAATCTTGTGAGTTTCGGCCATAAAGGTTTGCACATCCTCTGAGAGTTCTCCATTGCTTCCTTAAAGGCTCCAAAGACCATCCATGCTCGGCAGATCACCACCCCTTCTTCCCATCCGTTTGGTGAAAGCACTGTTTCCCAAATCTGTATTTGGCCCCTGCTCTTCCAATTTTTTGCCTTTTCTGGAGTTTTCCCTTGGACATTTAGCTTTGGGTTCACTTCCCATCTGATTGCTGCTCCTTTAATTCCAGGCTTCTCATACCTGATCACATGATTCCTTGTATGGGCTCTGTTTCTTGTCTTAATGTCCTGTATATAATCATCTTCATCGACGTAATTTGTCTCGGTTGCCCATATCAATGAGGCATCCCTCCTGATAAACTGCCCTCTAGTGTTGCACATTGCTACGTGTGAAAGACAGTGTGCTGTCGGAACATCAATTTCTACAGCCACAAAGATCTTGGATTTCCCCATGCTGTACGGTAGGAGGGCACAAACGAATCATTCTCCTTCTGATTTCCTTCTTCCAACTCTGTTCATGTGCTGATACCAAATGTTGTTTCCTAGATGTGCTGTGCTGTTCAGGTAGTCGTTCAGTTCACTGTTATCTTCATGCAGGCTCCTCTTGATTCTTAGTGTCTTCCTGTAGTTTGCTATAACTACATCTGTAAACATGTCTGTGTGGCTTTCTCCTTGCTGGAGGACTCTCGGGCATGCTGGTCGATGGAGCAGGTTCCTTTATCTGCATCGATGTGGTAGGTGGAGGTTTTGCAATTCTCTCCTTCTCTTCTTGCATTCTTTTCCTGCCCTCTATAAGTGCCTTTATTAGCCCCCAGCCTGTCACCGGCCCAGTGTATGGCTGCATCGTGGGCCTGGTACTTGTTCTTTGTGTTCGAACTTGCGTGATTGTCAGTACAGTCTCTGCGGTTTTATTTTTTAGTTCCTTATGCCGTTTCTTCGCTCTAGCTATAAATGGGAATAAATGATCTATTAACATTTGTGTCTTTGCAGTGAATTCTCCTACAGCCGCTTCTGTCTTTTTAAGGGCTTTTGTTAAGTCTTCTTTCGTTGGCCTTTCTCTCGATCCCTTTCGGTCTCTTTCATTATTTTCTGGGACTGATTGATCGATAGGCAATCTCATGCTCTCGATTGCCTTTGCTTGAGGTCCTGTGGCCATTGACACATGCCCTGGTTCGTGTGCATTCAGTGTGTGGGTGTCTGTAGTTGTCAGTGCTATGTTTTCATTCATTCCGTGCTGACCCTGTCTCCAGCTCTTCTCCTCATTCGTTACCTCAAGTGTGTATGTGTCACTGTTGATTACATTCATTTCCAGTTGATTCACTTTAACATCAGATTTTCTCGGGACTGTAATAACTATATAGGGTCTGGGTGCTTTTGTGGGACTCATGTGTACATCAGCAGATGGGTGCACTGAAATTGGAACGCTTCGTGCCCCAAGAAAAATTGTAGTTCTGATCGTTAATGACAGCAAAATAATGATAAACACAATGCATAGATACATGAAAGCGCGGTAGGTAAACCAGCAGCATTTCCTTCCAGAGAAGCTGGGGCTTCCCTCTGCTTGTGGGAGGACCAGGTTACTGTACTGGGCCCCCATCTCGATCATAACAAAATGTAAATGTTTATTCTTTTCCCCCAATTCACTATTGTTCTCGAACAGTTTGTATGATAAAGTGTCTGGTGCTTCACAAGTGTCCCCCCTCTTGCGGGTGACGATTGTCTCTTGATACAGAATGCAGTGTCCTTGCTAGACTATGGAACAATAGATTAGACTAACACTTCGATAAGTCACTTTTACTGTGTATATTAAATGTAGGTGAGTTCCCAATCCACCCCCCGAATTTGTTTCATTCCTGAGGACATGCTGGGCACTGTTCAATGTGAAGAAATGGGACAAATGGCAATCAAAACACATAAAGATGAAGTCCTTGTTTCTGCTCCCTCGATCTGTCCCTCAGCGGAAAGATGAAGTGCTTGCCTCGGCTTCCTCGATCTGTCCCTCGGTGGAAGGTTTCACCGGAATCTCCACATGTACTCTCTCTGAAAGTTGGACAGCTCCACTTGCAGCATGATTCCATGGAGGAGGTTTCCCATATGTGCAACGTTAGCTGGATCTCTGAGGAAGGTGAGGACGTCAACCTCGACAGGTCTCCCCACCATTTCCGGAAAGTCAGTTACTAGGCGAAAGAGGACATTGTGCGCCAGTCGGCTGTCCTCAGGTGACAGGAACATGTGCCCTGCCTTGCTGGGTTCAGGATTATAGGTTCTTCCTTTGACGTGAACAATGCTTGCACTTTCCTGATGTGTGGATTGCGACCAAATAACTTAGCTTGGTCCACAGCTGGCTCAAAAGTTAAGAGTTTGCTGGATCTCGAATAAACGTGAGAGTGTCTGAGGTTCTCCCGACAATAGCTGGGCACTCCTCTTTGATGCAAAAGAAAAGCATATTGACAAGTTCATCTATAATCGCCTGCGGTGGAAGCATTTGTGTCCTTATCACTGTATTCAGGCAGTCTAATGAAGGCTTCCGCGATGACGGTAAGTGGTTGCCAGATTACTTTCTTGTTGGCAGGATCCTGGATAAAGTCTGTGGCACTGGTAACCCTCCCTACAAGTGACGGATATGATGCCAACGCCAGCTGGAAGTAAGTGAGTATGTCCTCTGTGATGTTTCTGCTGGGGGACACCATAAATGCTGCCAAACAAGGTCTTCATATTTGATGATTCAGGATACTGTGTTTAGCTCTTAAGGTAAAAGTCCTTAATCACTGTCTGTTAGGGTCTTGTTTCTCAACAAAGTTTAAGTGTGGTTTGGTTTACAAGTTCGTGTCAACAAAACGCTTAAGGCTTAAATGTGCAATTTTCTTCTTCACCCTGCAACTAGGATGCACAGAGTGTCCGTTTTATGTCCTTATCCCCCTTTTTGCTTAGAGGAAATGTCCGATTTAGGCCACAACTTGCACAAGGGGTTATTTGTCTTTGCTTTGCTGCTCGTGCGTCCTTCTTCCTCGTCATGGATCTCGTCTGCAGGTGCTGAGGTTCTTCCCCGTTGTCTGTGGGTTCTTTGCGGCGGGGTGCAGCTAGAGGGCTTTCTCCGATATATGGCTTAATGTCATTGAGAAAAATCCATGCTCTCCTGCCCTGCAGTTTTACAGCTGAAGGAGTGCAGTCCTCTACGATGAAAGGGCCATTGAATCTTGGCTCATCCCACCTCTTCCTTGTGTGTTTTTTTACTAATACCACATCTCCAGGAAAGACGAGTCGAACATGTAGACCTTGAACTGCGTTTGTTTCATTGTCTCCTGCTGTGTTGTTTTGTGCTGTGCTGCACCCTCTTCGTCGTCACGGCAGTTGGTCTGAAATTACACTAAGACTGGATGTCATGCAGTTCAGATAATTTTGCATTTCGGATCCCAGGACCTCTCGGGTTGGCTGGGCATCACATCTAGCTCTGTCCCTAGGGTTTTGGGGAGTATTCATTCTCCTTCCTGTGAATTCTACTATCTCGTGTGGCGTAAAATGATGGTCGGAGCCTGGTTGGTTGCAAAGAGCATACAATGCCAGTAGAGACAGTGAAACCATCCCCGCTTTAGAGTAAGCTTCAACTTAGCTATCCTTTCCTTTAACAAGCCGTTGAGCCCTCACAAATACCATTACCTTCCGGATGATACGCCGACGAGAACTTGTGCTTTATACCAAGCAACAAGCTAATCTGTTCAAAGAATGAATTTACAAAATGAGCCCCATTATCTGATCTCATCACTTCACACACACCCCATCTAGGGAACACTTCCCACACTAGGAATTTGGCACAGGTAGAGTCTGGGTGTGTACATGGGCCTATCCATCTAGAGAATGGACACACCACTACAATTAAGTATCTGTACCCATTGCACACTTGAATCATGACGACATAGTCGATATGTAAGTGCTGAAAAGGCCCATTTGGCCCGGGGATGACTCCTCTCACTACTTTTAATGTATGCCCAGCTCAGCTAAATTCGGTATAAACCAGTCTTCTGCGAGTGTTGCTGCTAGATTCTCTTTTGACATGTGTAGTGGGTAATGCAATTGCTTCAAGTCTATTTTTAGTAGGGCTCAACATTTCCAAAGGTTATTCTCATCCTGTGGTGCCTCCCCTTGAAGCTCCATTAGTTGCGTATGCCCCAGATTACTATAGGCTTCAGGTGTGGTACGTGCCACCATCATTCTCTCATGGGTGTACGGCACTTCCATGACCGTTTCACTTTTGGAGGCCATGCGCTTGGCTTCTGTGTCTGCTGCGTGTTTTCCACGTGACACAAAATCAGTCCCTTTGGTGTGTGCGGCATATTTCACGACCGTTATGCCCACTGGGAGCTGTAGTGCCTTAATCAGCCTGTCCAATAAGGCTGCATGCTGCAGTGGCGTGCCGCCTGCTCGGAGGTAGCACCTCTTTTTCCAGTGTGCTAGTCCTGCGTGCACTTTGGACGTCACATAGGCGGAGTCACTGTACACCGTTACTTCCTGGTCTGCTAGATTCTCTATGTCCAGTATCAATACCAATATTTCTGCAGCCTGTGCTGAATAATGAGATGGTATTCGTGCGCTCCATTTGCTATGTGTTTCATTACGGCAACACCTGTATATCTTTGTCCATCTTCTTGGTCGATTCTCGAAGATCTGTCAATAAAGACAATCTCTCCTCCCGCCAGGGCATTTTCTTTCATCCTGGGGATTTCATCATAGAATTCTTCATAGTTTGCACAGTCATGTATCGGCTCTCCTTCAGTGACTGGCTCTGCTATGAATGTATCTGGGTTTACTGTTTTACATTGAACTATTTTGATCGATGGACTTGATATGAGACGTCAACGTGCCTTTAGGTTTCTCTAAAATAGCGAATAGTGAATGTTTGACGTATAACTTCATGGAACATCCCATCACAATAGTGGTTGCCTTTTCTCTGGCGAACGCTGCAGCAGCTAAACTTTGTTCGCAAGGGGAGTGGCCTCTCATTACTGGGTCCAGAATCCCGCTGTAATATGCCAGGGGCTTGTATCCCAACAACATTTTTTGAGCGAGCACTGCCGTCATAACGTTGCCATCCGTGTGAGATAATAGGTAGAATTCCTCTGCATAATTAGGAATCCCGAGAACTGGAGCTGTACAAATCGCTCTCTTGAGTTCAGCAAATCCTTCTCCCATTGTCTCAGACCATTCAATCTGTTCATTTGTCGCCTGGGCTTTCTTTAGAGCCTAAAGCAAATGCTGGGTGTAAGAGCTGCAATTGAAGACCCGTGCTCTAACATAGTTACATAGGCCTAGAAAGCTCTGCATTTGCTTCATCGTTTGTGGCTTAGCCGTGTTCAATATGGCTTCAGCCCTTTCTGGAGTCACCTTTTTTTTCATGGAGATTAGCTGGCCTATGTATAGCACCTCCTGTTGACAATATTGCAACTTTTCTTTGTCAACCTTATAACCTTTCTTAGCCAGTACAGTCAATAGCTGAATAGAATCGCGTCTGCATTGTTCTTCCGTGGAGCTGCAGATCAAGATGTCGTCCACATATTTCAAGACTACACTTTCTAATGCAATATTGCTTAGGTCCATCTGTAGGACTCTGTTGAAAATGGACGGGGACTCACAGTACCCCTGTGGCAACCACATGCTTTTCAGATGCATTTGTCGGAAAGTGAATGACGTCAGATCTTGAGAGTTAAGGTGCAACGGGATTGAGAAAAGGGCATTTTTCAAGTCAATCACTGTGAAATATTTTGCCTCAATGGGTATATTACATAGAATTGTAGCCGGGTTAGGGACTAAAGGGAACTCGGCTTTAACAATATCATTTATTGGGGTAAATCCTGGATTAGCCTCCAAGACCTCCCCCTTTGATTTCTTGATTGGATAAACCAAAGTATTGCATGACGACTCTGACGTCACTAAAATGCCCTACTTCATCATAGCCAAAATTGTCTTAAAAATCCCTTCATCTGCCTCTCTGGACATGGGATATCATTGTGCATTTGGCTGAATTCCTCCTGGTTTCATTTTCAGTTTAATCTTTACTTCTCCCTCCCCTTTCAATAGACCTACGTCATAGGGGCCTGTGGTCCACACTGAGACAGGCACCTGGGCCATCTCAGCATCAAAAAATGTCAGGACGGTTTTGTGCCAATATCATTCTTTGAGGAACGTCACTGTAAAATATTTTGCCTCTGTGGGTATATTACATAGGATTGTAGATGGATTAGGGTCAATAGAGGGAACTCAATATCGTTTAATGCTCTTATGTTCTTAAATCTTGAATTAACCGCCTCCCTTTGATTTCTTGACAGGATAAATAACTGTATTACATGGTGACTCTGACGTCACCAAGATGCCCCGGCCCATCATGGCGGAAATTGTCTTTGCGATCCCTTCATCTGCCTCTCTGGACATGGGGTATTGTCACGCTCTCGGTAAAATTGCTCCTGGTTTCAGCTTAATTTTCACTTCTCCTACCCCCTTCAGGAGGCCTACGTCATATGGTCCTGTAGTCCATACTGCGACAGCACCTGGGCCATGTCGTCATTAAAGTATTCCGGACGTATCAGTGCCAACATCATTCTCTGAGGCACTTCTCTTTTAATCATTCTTACCCAAAATATGAGGCTCACTTCCACCCTTGTCTCTTCTGAGTCTGTTTGTTCTTCTAACAGATCGTCATCAGTTACGTCAGTCACTCGACACCCTTCTTCAATAGCGATAATTGCGCACCCTTGTCTGCCTTCATCATCGTAGCCTTCAACCAATGCTACTTTACCTACCACTGCTGCGGTATGTATCATCAAGGGAAATACTTGTCCCTTCTCTTCATGCATTGGTATTCTTGGTCTGAATAAAAATTCAACGGGGGTTCTCATGGTCCTATCTGCAAGGCCTGGCAATCCTGCCATGAGCACACGCATGCCATATGCGAAAACGTCTGGCTCTAATGGTATAGCTCTCATGGCTATATGCCCGGAGTATGCCCTGATCATTTCGCACATGTTTGAATAATGCATTCCTGGAGTGGAGCATACTATGCCCTCCTCCGTAAACAAGATTTTCATGTTCAACTTTGTCATTAAGTCTTGACCCAAAATGTTTACTGGGGTCTGACGTGAGTATAATAAAGGTACATTAATTTTGCAATCGCCTACGGAGACTGGGAGTGTGTCTGTAAAGAGAACGCGACTGTGAGCTCCTGTAAAACTCTGAGTGTCTATGGCCTCGCCGGACAAGGAAAACGTGCCTTCTCGTATGCACGAGTGTGTTGCACCCATGTCAACTAAGAAGGAATATTCTTTACCCCCTATGACGACATTCACCCTAGATTCCCTATTAGGGTCTGGTGTCACTGATGGGATAGAGCACATCAGGGTTATATTTGTATATTATGTGGATTCTCTCCATTCCCTGGGTTGCCTCCCTTTCCGCAACTTGTAACCACAGACACTTGCAGTGCCTGTTGAAATTGCCCTTGTGGCAAATTCCCCATGTTCAGGGGTTAAACCCCTTGTTGTGCACCTTGCTGCACGCCTTGTGCTTGCTGCTGCACAGTGTGATTCTGTGCATTGCCCTGTTGTGAGATCGCAGGTGGATTCGCTGTGCCTGCTCCCATTTCTTGGCTATTCTTCCACATGTCTTGACTTCTGCACGTGTGCGCCAAATGCCCCATCATTCCACACAGCCAACATACTGGCGGTGGTTGGATTATTTGTCCGTTTGACCTATCTGGGTTGCCCATTTGCACATTTTGAAAACCTCCTTGATTACTCTGGAAACCTCCTTGATTACTTTGCCATACTCTTCCTCTAAATCCCCTTCTCCTCGGGTACAGTCCTACGTTACCGTGGTTGTTCTGCTGTGGGTTAGCCACCTGTTTTAAGTTCTGTTCAGCTGGGCTAGTTAGCATGGCTCCTTCCAGAGCATACTTTGATAATTTCTTTTGCACAAGTTTCGCTTCCTCACCCTTTCGTGTTGCTTCCTTTTTCTGATTCTTTTCTTGCAACAATCTACAGTAATGTGTGCTAGTTAACTGTATTTCAGCCCAAGGTTTAGCCTCAACCCCTACCAATTTCTTGAGCTGTTTCTGCACCGGTTCTGGCAACCCTTGGCACAATATGTGGTAAAACACTGGTATAGATTTCGTCCAGGATTCATGCGTTTCGAGCACCCATGCGTCTTGGAAATTCTGGATATAAATCAACAGATCTTCTGACTCCTTCATTTTTTGAGCCATTATAGCTCCCATATTGGAGGTGTCCGGGTAAAGCACTTAGCGCTTTCCATACTGCTGCTCTGCAATTATTAAATGGTGCTCCGTCGTGAGCAGTGTTAATTATGGTTACACCAGGGTACCATGCCCGTGTCCACACATCGTCTGCTCTCAGTATGGTGATCAGGAGACCTTTAATGTCCCCTATAGCTAACGTGACACCCCCTGTCATTTTTTTTAACTCATGTATCCACTTCCCGGCTCCCGATGTCAGAATTGGAAGCTTGTTTTTCAGGTTTTCTCGATCCATGTGCGGCCATGGAATATATTGTGGTCTCGCTCCCCCTTTTTCTAATAGCGGAAATTGGAATGTGCAGCCTTCCTTCTATTCTCTCATAGCTCTCCTGTCTATTGCAGGCATTATATTCCCGCATTGTCGTCTGCCTGGCAATGTCGTCAACCTGTCAACATAGGCGGGTGCTGACACCCCCCTCTGACCATGGGGTATTCCATCATGCCGGTGCGATTGTGTGGCAGACTCTGTTGTCCTTGGTGCAGACTCACTAGCATCCGACCATCGTACCCGTTTGTCCCTTTGGAAGCCGCTTATCGCGCCGTCTCCCATCTTCATTTGTCTCGCGCTCCGTTTCCTCTTCGGAGTCGGACATTGATTGTTCCCAACTCACGCAACTCTTTGTGTCATCATCATTTTTACTGATTTCTAGTCTGTCCAGGGACAGTCTCCTGCTCCCACTACTTCGGGTGACATCCTCAGTGTCATACAGTTGAGTGCTTTCCAAGCGCTCGTCTTCACCTTCCCTTTGGGATATTTGTTCTAGTCCCATTTCATCATATATTTTATCAATCGTTTCCCTGATGCTTCTGGTGTCAAAGTCATCTTCAATATTTGCCCCAATCACGCCTGGTACTGAGTCGTGCACAGAAAATAATTTTTCAATGTCTTCCAATTCTACAACAGGATTGGGTTTTTTAACTTCCCACTCCAAATATTCGAGATCGCGTGCCCTCTGTCTATGCTTACGTTCTATGACATCATCACATTCTTTGCGCTTCCTCGCCTCTTCTCTGACCTTATCTTCTTCTCTTCTCCTTTCATTTCTATGTTCATTTTCCCTTCAAACTTCCTCATCCCTTCGTCTCCTTATCTTGTCATGTACTCTTTGCTCTTCTTCTAATCCTTGCTGTTTCTGTCTGTCCAAGGCATAGACTGTTCTCTGTTTGCGATCAAGCTGTTTCTCTTGCTGTTCTCGATATAACTGTTCAGGCCTCAGTCTATCCTTCCATCTTATCCTTTCATCCCTTGACTCCTTGGGCCTCATTACGACCCTGGCGGAAGACCATGGTGCTTTTAGCACCATGGTCCATGCCGGTAAGTTACCGACTCCGCCATGGAGAAAGGGGAAATTACCACCCCATTACAAGGTTGGCGGGGCGGTAATTCCCCCTTCCTCCATGGCCCTTCCCCATTCCCATTTTGCCCCATAGGGCTCAATGGGAATGGGGAAGGCACTAAGTACGGTGCCGCAAATTGCGGCACCGTAATTAGCACCAAGGTCCCTTTGCGGGTCCCTACTTTAACGGCTGGTCTAGACCAGCCGTTAAGGTCGGGTCCCGCAAAGGGACCTCGTAATTAGGCGCTAATAGGTTAATGGCGCCGCAGCCTTTTATAGCACCGTTAACCCATTAGCGCCTGGGTCGTAATGAGGCCCCTTGTCTTTCTCTTTTCTCCGCGCCTCATCTAACCTCTCTTTAGGTCTCACATCATCACTTTCTTTCCCATCGAGTTTCAACAATATCTGTCCTCTCATCCATTCGTCCTTTGCGAATGCTATCTCATCAGTTCTGCTTTCACCTTCTTTCCATTTCTTTCCCTCTCTCTCCTTATCCCTCTCTCTTAATGGGTAGAGTCCCTCAAGCTTACTTACCTCGGTTTCTGTTTCAGGTGGGGCAGGTGGTGCGGTAGGTGTCTCACCCCTCTCCGTGCATACGTTTAATATCCAGTCAGCAGGTGGCTCTTCTTCCTTTGACTTTTCGAACATTTTCCAAAGTTCTAGAACAACAAGGTGTTTCTCTAGTTTTTTTTCCTGTATATGTGGCATGCAAGTAAGTCGTCATATGCTGTAATACAGCTTTGGATAAGGACCCATTTTGTGGCCACGGCATAAACATCTTGTGGGCGGTACCCTTAACCCACTCGGTGCTATATTTCTTAAGCTTGGGTGCATGTTTTGGTAGTTGCTTACATTAGTGTGCCAATGGTGTAATTTCTTCCATGCTTAAATCTGTTCTACTTTCCTCTCAAACACCACTTTTCAATGCTTCCATGCAATTTAGCACTATCAACAATATGAGTGAGCACCAAATATTGCAAGCTCCAATCCAAATTTTTCCCAGCAAAACTTTCTATCGCAAATTTACTCAAGAATATCAATCCATGCGCGATTCCCTCTCAACTATAGAATCGCGTAAAAACCCAATTTGATTTCAACAACACAAGACAACATTTTTACATGTGACATACAACATAACACATATGACAGATACTTGACAGACTAGACAGACACCAGCTGGACAAAATCACTCTGCCTCCAATTTGTACCCCGACATGGAGTTTAAACACACTCCTTTTACGACGTCTTTAAACGTGGTAGTAGCCTAGTCGTTCCCCATTATGTGGGACTCTTCTGACCACTATATTAAAGCACAGGAATAAGGCGAATCCTCTCTCTTCTCAGGTGACCGCCCTGGAACCCTCTCTCTTCTCGGGTGTCTACCCCGGTGTTCTTTAGTATCTCAGGTGTCCATGAGTCATTATCCCCTTATATATGTACAGTCTTCTCTACTTCTATTTTGTTTTTTCCCACCGCCCTCCGTTACCTTTTCCTCTTACTTGTTCTAATGCCTAAGAAATGTGCCAAAGCATTCCATTTTTTGTTTCACTCACCGCTCGCATGTTTCCTCTCTGGATCCTCAGGATCACTGCCTCTGTTACTGCCTCCTTTAGTCTTTCGACTGTTCCGCTGCCTGTAGGAATGGAAGGGTTTATGTTTATAAAACGGGTTCCTTCAGACCCACTGCAGCTTTTTTAGACAGATTTAAACTATCCTTGTCCACGGGATGCTTCACAGTATACTCGGCCAAATGGCGAAGGACTTGTGATATTGCCAAAGACCTAGAGTTACTAGGTGCCGACGGTCAATAGGTGTCTTATTTTAATCAATAATCGATGGTCAAAACCATCCCCTCTGCTACCAAGTGTACAGGAAGACAGAGCGACCTCTGACGGGCCCATGGGATCAGAGCTCACCCTCAAGTACTTTAAGACGAGATAGCTGCACCTTGAAATGGATGGGGTACAGGATTCTCTTACTCCAACACCAATCAATAAAGATAACTCAAATGGTTTGGCAAAGGGAAGTCTGTTTAATGACAAGTACAAAAAACGGGCAAACATTAGGAAATCATCAGTGATGCGATCGCCCGTCTCGCTTCAACTTCCACAATCTTCATTAAGACAGCAATTCTTATAGCTTAAATGAATCTTCACAAAATAATAGAGCTATAATGAGGCAACTGGATGACAAAATCAATAAAATTGAAACGCAATTTGTGGCTTTTCAAATAAGACAAGAAGCTGAAAATATTCAATCTGCCGAACATACGAGCAGACACTTTGAGCAGATGTTGTTAGAACATAAAGGAATCAAACTGCTTCTAGATGGAATATTTGGCAACACAAAACAAATGCAATCTCAACCACTGGAGAAACAAGCTTCTATTGCAAACATCACCCACGGTGATACAGACGTAGGGATTCAATGCAAAATAGAAGTGGGCACAGCAGTAGCAGGAAACTCAAATGACGAAAATACAGCAGCCAATGAGTCTAACTTACACGTTCTTATTGACTTAACAGGAAAAAGTGGAATAACAAAATCTACGTCAACGACAAATGGAACTAATAACGAAGCAAACAAGATCACGGCCAGCGTAAAACAACTATCTGCAATAGGTTCCAAAGACGTGATGGTTGAATCCAGCAACCAGGCCTGTGAGGCAAATACGACACCGGAGGTGCGTTTGGAGATTCCTTTGTGTTCTTCTGCAAAGGTATCATATGGCATATTCAGTGGTCCGGCTAAAAATCTTGAGATCACAGCAAGTAAAGGAAAATTAATCTCACAGAAAAATGGCAACGCCAAGAAAAAGTTAGAAAAAAAAAAGAACATACAGACCTCTACAAAGAATAGAAGTAATATAAAGCAATTTATAAGAAACCTGACCACACCTGTAAAACCTAAGCTACATGAAAATAAAATACTTGGCAAACCGGACACAAATAACAAAGATGAACACGAAGAGAAAAATGCAGCACCTGCAAATAAAGTGATTGCATTACAAGCCTATGTACAGGCGTTAGTTGGTTGCATACTTTCATCCTGCTTTATAATTACGTTTCTTTATATTTCGACATCGTCTCTTCTTCTATGTCTGTGATATCTTTATCCATGGTGTTTTGTCTTAATGTGTCATCTTTCGGCTGTTGTTCGTTCATCTGTACGTCTGTCCGGTCCCTCGTGTCATCACCATTCGCCTTCAATTAAGGCCCTTTGGGTCTCTTTTGGACAGTTTGAAAGTAGTCTTCATGTCGTGTCAGCTGTTGGTACGATTGTCTCAATGGGTACCATGCTGCCCACGGTTGTCTGGTAATTGGCACTTCAACAGGTTTTGCTCTTCCGATGGGCACTGGACAAAGCCCTAGCGTGGCTCTCTGCTGGTTTATTTGCTCATCACATGTCACATATCTCGTCAAGTATGTTCCTGGTATTTCAAAATGGGTGGCTGGAGTGCAGGCCATATCTGGGACCTCCTCTACACCTTTGTTACATCTGAAGGAGGCTTTCTACTATGCCCACATTGCTCGGCCGAACCCACAGACAGTCAGATGCATTAGCCATTCCTTTCCCCCACATTCTAACAATATTGACAATGTCATTACGAATAATCGATTTTCACCGCCTCTTCTTCCTGAACAAATGTATTACTTAATCAATGTTTCCTTGGATTCCTAGAGAATTTTGGATAGTCTAAGAGATCTAATGCTATGGTCTGGGTCTAGAGGTGGAACATTGTCTAGGAATACAACCAGCATAGTCGTTTCTTAGTCTGTGAGGGGTGGAGACCACTGCTAGAACTGGAGTGGCTCCCTGGCTTGATTGTTACATAGTCCCCCATTAATCTTTGTAGGTTTGTGTCAGCTTCTCATGGATGATCGACACCCTGTGATTGGTTACAGGTCTGAATGCCTTGCACCATACATAATCCTTTTACGCGCTGTACATCCTGTGATGGTGGTAGCCCCAATGGTGGACCACTGGTCTGGTGCAAATAATTCTTGAGGTTTATCACCTCTTTCCTAAGGGTACTGATATCTCCATGGGCAACATCCCATGATTGCTTCAACACGCTGATGACAGCATGCATTAGAGTTAGCTGCTGTGCACAGAGATTTCAACTCTCCCAGAATAGTTCCATCGGGCCTGGATCTTCCACATGTGTTATATGAAGTGGAGTACAAGATCCTGGAGACACCACTTGAGCTGGATAAAAAATGGTTGTTGAGTTAGCAGCATTTGAAGTGGCTGAATTTATTTTTTATTTATTGGGCATTATAATGCACTTATACACAAGATGTTTCAAGGCCCAACAAGACAGGAGGGGGAGTGAAAACAGAGATGAAGAAAACAAACTGTCCTACTAGGCCATGTGCCATTCGAATCATGCAAGTGCAGTAACAAGAAGTGCGAAGGAGAGGGGAAGAGGGAAATGCCAGTCAGGGCGGAAGGGCTGTGGTTTAAGCGAGTGCTAGGGGAGGCCAGATGGACAGTGCTAGGGGAATGCAAAGAGTGCATGGGAAAGAAGGACCACATGCTAAGTGTGAGGGTGGGGCTGGAAAGGCTTAAGGGGTCAAGGCCCAGCCAGGCTAGTGCAGGGGGAGGGAGCCTGGAGGCAAGTGCATGTTGGGGGGTTCAGGGAAGACCAAGTGCAGGGGGAGACTGGTCCAGGACGGCCTGGTGCCCAGTACAAATCTGAAGGAACCAGGCAGCCGGTCAAAGAGGCAGAGGGGGACATTAGCAGGGGAGGGGCAGAGGGAAGGAGGAAGAGAAAGGGAGGGTCTTGAGAAGCTTCTGGAAATTAAAGAGATCCGCCTCAAGTCGGAGAGGGGCAGGGAGGCCTTTCCAGAAGGAGGCACCTGCGGAGGAGAGAGATCTACCTCCACGCTTTGCTTGGAAAAGCGTCTGATCTGTAGAGAGTTGAAGCTAGAAGACCAAAGGGCTCTGCCAGGAAGGTATTTAGGGAGAGGGAGTTGGATGTAGCGGGGTTCCAGGCCCAACAGAACCTTGTGGATGATGCAGAGGGTCTTTAACTTGATCCTTGCAGTGACTGGGAACCAGAAGAGAGATTTTAGGGATGGGGAAATGCGGTCTCTAGGTCTGAGGCAAAGGATTGGATTGATTTGATTTGATTGGGAATTTATAGAGTGCAGCATACACCGAAAGGCATCTTGGCACTAAGGACAACACTGGGAGTCAGAATGGTTCACCAGAGATGAGAAAAGGTGATTTTAAGAGCTCTCCTTAAAGGATGATCGTCCTCGATAGCTCGAAGAGAAGTAGGGAGGGGATTCCACAATCTGGGTTTGGAAAAGAAAAAGATGGTCTGCCAATCTCAGTACACTGAGCCTGAGGAGCAGCCACTAAGCACAAGTGGGATGACCCTAGTCATCGGATAGGAACATAGTGATACCCTGCTCGCTTGCCATAGTATGCCTGGTGGACAAGGCAGATAGATTTTAAAGAAATCCACTTGTCGACATGGAGTCAATGAAGGCAGCGCAGAATGGGAGTGACATGAGAGTGACGGGGAGCAGAGGTGTCTGCCCCCTGGCAGCCTAGTTCTGGAGAACCTGTAGTCGGTGAATCAAATTAGCAGGTTGCTCCAACTGCAGGGCGTTACAGTAATCCAAATTAGACAGCACAAAGGAAGCAAGAACTTGAGCCCTGAGCTGCTCGGGTCTGAGGGGAAGAACATTCCTCAAGATTTTTTGCTGCATGTGGCACAAGGTGACATTCCGCACCAATCTGCTTATCAGCAGATAGAGTGGCTGTTTTCTTGACACCAAGGCCTTTAACCGTGAGTGTACGGATACAGAATGAGATTACGTTCCCGAATTGGGAATTAAACATTACTATACGAGTGAGAAAGCATAAGCAGATGCTTCCTTACCGCATCCACAATGTAATATAGCTACATGCGCACATTTGTGGAAACAGGCTTCGATATCGAATATAAAGAAAATTACACCGAGCGAGATCAAAATAAAATGCATGCGAGTGCACCCACAATCGCTGGAATGACCAATCCACCCTTGCGGTCAGATAAGAACAGCTTCACATTAGCCATGATGACATAAGGCACATCACAGGCATGTAGTAGGAGGCTTTTCTAATAAGGTTGTGTCTCCTGTATGGATAATCTGTCTAGAAACGGACAGCAAACAAAACAACAAACAACTAACAAAAAACATACTCAGACAGCATCCCTCTCCCTTTTCTTAGTATAGCCACACCCTGCATTGAAGCAACAACAGGAAGACGGAACCAATACAAAAAGGAGGTTTTCTCTAGCCCACATGGAGGAATAGAAACTGGGACATGAGGTAAAGATGTGAAATCACTTAATTGGCACTAACCCGAAATTTTAGATCAGTAAGGGACAAGAGGTGGTCCCTGGGGCCACGTGGCATATAGATGTGCAGATTTGTGAGTGGGGGGTTCCCCAAGTAATGAACAGGATATTACTAGACCTGTACGGTCTCTAACAGTGAATTTGGCAATGACCTGCAATTGAAAATGATGCTCAGCACACCCAGGTGAAAGAATGTCTTCCCCAGGTCGGGAATGGATGGCCCCACCTTATCTGATGGACAATGCGACTGATAATGCGAAGTAAAATTACAGGTCCTGAAGAATATGACTACACTGACTGGGTAATCGAAACTGGTCAACCTCCCCCTTACTGTACGATATCCCTTAAGGGAGTTGGTGATACAATATATGTTCACAAACATTTCTATGTCAGGAATAGTGATGTTGAACTGGTGATCTTTTCCAGATTTATCTGGTTAGAATGAATTGAATGCAGAAGGCACAATACAAATAAGTGGTTCTAAAAAACTGATCTGTCTGGCCAGTTTTAGAAATAATCTCAGTTTTTCACCTTTTTAGCTTTGTTGAACCACATTATACCAACTGATCTATACTGTATGTACACACTTCTTTGGGGGTGAATAAAGAGAAATGGCATTAAGCCGTAAGGAAATGCTGCCTCCTTGAAAGGTTCATGCAAATAATAGATCTGGTTCAACAATTCTTGTTTTTTACTTTGTCAAAATATGATACATTGTAGAGGCAGGGATACATTCTCTCTGCTCTTTCATATTAGATAGGCGGCGCACCAGCTCTGAACTAGGGAAAGCACCACCGTACAGAGATAGGGTGTGCTTCCTCCTTGGGATGGTGCTAGCGTACACATTGAATGTTTGCTGTTGAATTACTCAGGATATAAATGAGAAAGATGCTCTATGATTGTTCTTGTGTAATAAAAAGTACCTAATACTGAACAGTAAGGCTAGTACCACTTTAAGGTGTTTTTCTGCCTTAAATAAGTTCCCAGATTGTTGCTGGTTTTAACTGTGGTGACAGGAACAGGAAAATAACCAATAGAAGGAGGCCAAAAGAGAGGGGTCCAGAGAGTAGTGCCAGGGGGTGGGTGGGTCCTAAGACCAACACCTCAGTTTTACTACCATTCAGCATGAGCCAGTTGCAACTCATCGAATCTCTCATGAGAAGTGATTTCCTTGGAGGTGATTTCGAGGTGCACAAATATTTGGGTGTCATCGGCATAGGAGTAACAAAAGAAAGCCATGGGTGGAGATGAGTTTGGCCAGAGGCTGAATGTAGATGTTGAACAAAATGGGTGAGATGGCAGACCCTTGGGAAACACCAGAGGTCTGAGGGGCAGGGGCAGGGACAGTCCAGAAGTGAGGGAGGGAGTCTGGTCAGAGAGGAATTAACTGACCCAGTCCAGAACAGTGCCAGCGATGTCTGCTTGGGCAAGGTGCTTCAACAGGACAGAGTGCTTTACTGTGTCAAAGGCGGCAGAGACATCAAGTAAAATGAGAGCTCCCACGCCACCCTGATACTGGAGGTGCCTGAGATCATCAACAGCAGTGACAAGCACTCTCTTGGTCCCGTGCCCAGGGTGAAAGCTAGATTGAGAGACATCTAAAAAAAGAAGAGCTTTCCAAAAAAGAACTAAGGCACGGGACCACCAGGGATTCAAGAAGTTGTGCCAAAAAAGGGAGAAGGGAGATGGGGTGGAAATTAGCTAAAATTGAGGGATCCAATGAGAGTTTTTTCAAGAGAGGGGTGACCAACGGGTGTTTAACGCTAGTAGGAATAGTGCTTGTGCTGAAAGAATGAGTAATAGCCTGGATAATAAGAGACCCAATGGAAAGCATAATATCCTTCAGCACACAGAGAGGGATAGCATCAGAAGGAGAAGCATATCTAAGCTTAGACGTAGCTGCCATAATATCCTGAGCAGAGAACGTTGTGAATGAAGACCACTGGTTGCCCAGCTCTAGTACAAGGGAGGTAGAGAGGGACTGCAGCAGCTGGCCTCTAGAAGGGCCTCTCTGTTTTTGGATGATATCAATATTTTCCACAAAGAAAAAAGCTAAAGAGTCACACAGGGCCTGGGTCAGACGACAGGAGGAATAGAAGAGAGAGAGTGTATAATACTGTACAGCTCTCTAGACCGATTAACAGAGTGCTCAATTTGTGAAGAAAAATAAGGGTACTTAGCTTCACGGACAGCCTTACAGTATATAGAGGAGGCCTGCAGCAACAGGAGCCCATCTTGAGATCTATAGGTGGATCGGCATCTGTGCTTGGGCAGCCTTTTCTTTAGGCGCAGTGCACGAAGAGAGACAATGTACAGGAGCAGACGTACACATCTGCAGGAGATTCTACTCCCCTATCTCCCCTGTATATGGTTACAAATCACCAGATGGCAGCTGTTACAGAAAATCAATGCCACTATAAAAGGATTTAACACCATAAACGAAGAGTTGAGGGCCATCAGGTTAATGACCCTCCAGAACAAGTATTTACTCGATATGATTAAAGCAATGGAAGGAAGTGTTTGCACCAAGGTCAGGCATTCTTGCTGTACTTTCATACCATCCAATGATGGTGAGAATGGGACTCTGACGGATGCTATAACAATGTTAACAGAACTGCACACAAAAATGGAGAAATGGAGGAGGAGACAGAGGCTATTGGAGATGACGATTGGCTCTTATTTCTGTTTGAATGGATTCCCGACTGGATGGCAAATGCGTTCAAGTTCATTCGCGAAATATTGGTGATGATCATGTTTGGATTCTGTGTTATAAGGATAATGATTGAACAATGCCAGAAAACAGCAAAGAAAGCAGTGGGAATGAAAGATCATGATCGACGTGAAGGATGAAACAGAAGATAACAGGCAGAATGAAGGTACCATTAGAAACCACATATAAGGAAGTATTGTGGCACCTGAAGGAACACAGTTCCTGCACCCAAGCGACAATAAGAATTATGTGGGACCTTGGGCCTTCTGTACCACAAGGGTAGAATGCAATTACATGACCTGGGGTGTGGACAAACACATCAAAAACGCGGGAATCCTGAGGGAGGTGATGAAGATATGGAAACCAAAGAAACCCTTCTTCAAGAGAAGATTCAAAGAAACAGGAAAACTTGAAGAGGTGGTCGAGGACTTGACCAGAGGGGGGAATATAGAGGAGGACACCTATACATCTGCTGGAGATCCTACCCCCCTACCTTCACTTTATTGGAGACATAAGACCATGCCCTGGGTCTAAGATCAGTTATTACACCAATAGCGCAAAGAGTATTTCGAAGACGGTATCCATTAAGACAGCCATATCGAATGTATCCTTCAGTTGAGGACAGCCTGAAGTGGGAGATCCCTGAAGGAATATAAGAAGGAGCTAGCAAAATGGACTGATGACATCATATAAAAATGTGCACAAAGTCCGGAAATACTGAATGAAGACAATGGGCCTCATTACAAGGTTGTCGGTCCAGTAACAGCGGTACCGGTAAGCTTGCTGGTACTGTTGTTACCGGACCAGCAAACTATGAGTTCTGCTCGCGGGTGCCTTTCGTCCTGCCAGTTCTGACCTGGCAGGCAGACCGGCACCTTCGAGCAGACCTCGACAGATGCACCGGCATCATTCACGAATGGTGCCGGTGCATCCGGCCTCCCTAATCCCATTGAGTCCAACGGGACTCAAATGGGAATGGGGACTAATAATTACCGGCGCCCGGCAATGGGGATTTAACAAGTCCGCCGGGGCTGGAATGCTCCGGCAAGTCCCCATTGCCGGGTGCCGGTAAATTCATGACTCCGGTATTTACTGGCATGGCTTCTGCTGAACTCATAATGATGCCCTATGTAATGATGAATTAAAGAATCAAGTGAACCTTAAAAGTTTAAAAGAAGATTAGTCATTAGAAAGTGCTGTAGAAATCAGAAGTATAATGAATCTACATACACTGAAACGCAAGATAGATCAAGTCATCGTGTAGGCTAGCTACAAGTAGTGAATAGAATGCAGGCGGGGACACCATTTTACAGACAACTGGACATTGGTATCATAAAATAAGTAATCCAAATAAACATAAAGCGAAAATGAAAGGCTGTGTCACAGTAAAATAGCAGGTTGTTGGAGCTGCGTTGGGAGGCTATCTGGCCTGAAGTCAAGAACTGAGAGCTCTAAGTCAGCTATCTAGGCTGAAGCGGAACATGTGTGTATAGGATGAATCCTCTCACGTTAAGGTGCAAGAAACAACACAGAAGATGCCAAGTCTTAATTCATTAAAACATTTAAAAGCTTGTAGAATGAACAGAATCATGGTCTCTAGTTCTGTGAGTCAATGCTGAAAATAGGGCTTGATATAATATGATAGTTTATTTATATAGCAGCTGTACACAATGGCCCTCATTACGACCCCGGCGGAATACGAAAAACGATGGCGGAAATGTAATACCGCCATCGAATACCGCCCGTTGCGATCATGACCCGTCACCGTAAAGTACGATGCGATTAGCGACACCGTAGTGAACGCCAATGCTAACTGCACCAAGTACGCGCACGCGCGCCGGGCAAAACCGCAATATCCGCCATGGCGCAACGGTACGCGAATGCTGACCCCAGCGGACATTCACTTAACGCCATCAAGCATGGCGGAAAGTACCATTCCGCCATGGCGAGAACTACGGCATCGCGAACCAACCGTAATGGCCCTACTGAGTGCCTGTACTCCACTCCCTGGCCACATTGCACAACTCCTCGTAGGCGCAATGCAGTCACACCATGCAACCAGTGAAATGTACAAGTCACCCATGCATGCCAACGAACAAATGCATGCAGGGGCCCCAAGTGCCCTGTGAGTGGCCATCCACAATTGGCAACACACCATTGCCGTACTGATGCAGCACAGGCATCTGAAGGTGCAAGTACACCAAAATGAACTGAAAATTCCATGACACAAAACAACAACAGTCCCCCATCGCTTGCCACCAGTGTAAATCAACATTCAAAGCAGTAACCTGAGGGAGACAGCACCAGCCCTGTACACATGCCAGTAGTCAAACCAACCATCAGCATAAGCACGTACCACACAACTGTACCCAGAAGCCGGAACCCAATGCAGAACACCTCACAATACATCGCGCCACAAATCGGAATATGCCACATTACTAGCAAAGAATAACGCTACACGGTTAATATCTGAATATAAATTTAATGCACATCAAAATCACCAAGCCCATACAGCCATTCGAACATAAACTCACAAATGATCAGCATTACTGTGGGCTGCATCCGCAATAAATGACCAGCTTCCCCATGTGTGACGCCCTGTACCTTCATGGCACACAGGGGCTACATCAACGTCCAAAAAGGCAACATGGAAGCGCCTAGGACCGCAGGGCCGTCCCATGAAGTAGGCACTAGTCCAGCTGGAAGCTAGGTATGCTGCACCTAGCCACTAGTACTGCGTAAGGGCATGTGGGCCATTGGCGATCGTCCCATAAGATCGTAATGGTGCTCCACTGATTAACTCGAAGCTGCAGGTGTCGACTGTAGAAGCCATCTGCAGGAGTGGCGTACAGATGGCAGCGGCAGAAGGGGAGGAGATACCTGTCACCCAAATGAAAAAAATGAAAGTATGGGCATCCAAACTTCATATGTATTACTCACTTCATTCAACACACCAAACCTATAACCGTATGCATGCTAGCCCACTCATAAGGATCAATTGCACCCAAAAATCACTTGTGAATTATTACGACACAAATCGAGGTGAATACACTATTACAAACGAGTGTCTGTGTGCATGCGCCTGCCAGAACAGGATCCATCAGATGGGATCATCAACGTGCATAGACACAAGTGATTGAAGGCGCGTCGAGACAGGGAGGGTTCAACAAGGGCAGACAGACGATGGTCCCACTATGGCAGCCTTGCATCACATACCGCAGGGGAAGGGGATAGATTCCAAATAGCCATGTACATGGCAGACTCCCAATTAATTCATCTTTCCATGCATCCATTCATCATTCCCTCATCCCGTTATGAAAACGCCTGAATATTCACTCACATAACATTCGAAATTTCCATAGAGTCTGTGCGTAATGCAGCCTTCAAAATCCACTGTGCTCCTGCCCGGATTCCTTGTGTAGTGAAGTCACATGTATTTGGGAACGTCCTGCCTTATCGTCCACTACGCTATAGCGCATCCCATTCAAATCATATCAATCATTGCATTCCCGTCATGGGCCCTGTCCCAAGGACATTCAACAATAGAAAGTTACATTTCCAGTCAGACCTGTGGGCGTCTCCACGCCGCTAGTTGAAAACCGAAAGCGCTGTCCTTCGAATTCCTAATTTGCAACATCACGTCGAAAAGGCATCTGTGAACGCTTGTATTCACAAATACATCTATGCAGTGCGGCTGTGTGTGAAAATGGTAACTGCCCTCAATCACTGATGGGACTCCCCGCCGTCGGTGAACGTCAGTACAGTGCTGCATGAGGGTCCACCGTTGATCGAGTACTACATTCCACTGACCCTTCACAAGTCTGCTCGCGAATGCAAATATAGTATGTGAAACAATGGGACCATAGCAGAATTAACATATAAACCAATATTTCACTGCCATCGGGATTAAAAACATGAATGTAAATGCAAGATGCCATGCGTCGAATTGCAGCGTCGTGTGTGGGACGTGCTCGCACGAAAGGCATTGCAGCTGACACAGGTGGAATGAATCACCACAGGTGAAGGCTATACAGCCTGAAAACACATAAATTGCACACCCAACCCCCTCCCCCAACCACACCCACTCCAGAATGCTACCGGCAGGACTATCGATGTTGGGCCTGGGGGACCTGATTGCACTGCAAGTACTCCAACTTCAAGAAGAAGACGAACGCCAACTACTAAAACAACCGGCCGCACAGAGGAGACGCAGGAGGAGGAGGAGGAGGAGGAGGGCAAGGCATGGCCAGCAAGCCCCACCAGCACAGCCACTACCACCACGCAGGCAGCCCGCAATCCCACGCCTCCGAGCTAATCCGTTCAACCTCACAGCTGAGCAGATCCACACCCTCTACCGTTTGGATCGGGACACCATAACCGCCATTGTCGACATGACACACGCTGACCTTGTCAGCATGATAGATAGCCCAACCGCCATCCCACCCCTATTGAAGGTGGTATCTGTACTCCACTTCCTGGCCACAGGCACCTACCAGCACACAGTCGGACAGTTGCATGGCATTTCACAGCCACTATTCTCACGGACACTATTCCAAGTGCTTGATGCCCTCCTGAAGCACTCAAACGACTACATCACTTTTCCACGCTCGGAGCAGGAGCTTACAAACACAAAAGTGGGATTCCATGCACTTGGCGGCATACCGGGTTGCATTGGTGCCATCGACTGCACCCATGTGGAATTGGTTGTCCCACATGCCATGGAGGCCCAGTACCGCAACCGGAAACAATATCATTCTATCAATGTACAAATGGTGTATGACTCCAACAGGATCTTTACACATTGTTCTGCCCGATTTCCAGGATCAACACATGATTCTATGGTCTTGCGGAACTCTAGAATACCACGCTACATGGAGCGACACGCAGGGCGCCGATCCTGGCTACTCGGTGAGTCTCATTTAATGCATGAGTATGTGGGGTAGGTGATGCGTGAATGACCTGGCAGGAAGGGGGGGGGTGCGTACGTAGCAATGACATTCCACAAACATCCTTTGTTGTCCACATACAGGTGATTGCGGGTATCCACTGAAGAGATGGCTCCTTACACCAATCCGGAACCCACAGGACCAGCATGAGGACTACAACCATGCCCACTCACGTACCCGTGTGGTCATAGAACAGGCATTCGGCCTACTGAAGGCTCGTTTCCGCTGCCTCAGCAGGTCTGGCGGGGCACTCCTGTACCGCCATGAGAAGGTGGCAAAGATGGTCATGGCATGTGTCATGCTACACAACATGTGCGTACGTAGGAATGTGGTCATGCCCCCCGACGCAGAACTGCTACCACCTGAAGATGGTCATGATGAGGGTGGGGATGTGGCAGCACCTCAAGGGGTCCGCGAGGCACAGGAGGCCCGTGAATTACGTCAGAATCTCATAGATGCATGCTTCTAGCACTCACGCCTGGTGGCTGTTACATGGACACGGGACTTGTGGCACTGTGTGTGTCTGGAACATGCACAATGTGGACTGTACGCCAAGATAGGCCTCGTACACAGAGATCAATGTCCACACATCTCATTGGATGAATATGAAGAATTGTATTGCAGATGTGAAATGACATTACACACCCAATCGACCCGCAACCCAAAGAAGCACAACACACCCCCTCCACCCTCCTACCCCCCCACGAACACCAGTGTCCAATGACGCTCATTGTCAGTGGGCAGACGCTATTGCAAGCCCCCTCTCCGGGTATCAGGGGCACCCCTGCCTGTGGAGCGCCGGTTCCTCCCAGATCTACGTTGGGGGCTGCCCTGGACAGAACTTGCAACGGATGATGTCTCTGCCTGCTCACGTCCATGCATGTCCCTAAGGGTTTGTGAGAGCTCAGTGAGCACACGGCGCACAGCGGCAAGTTCACCACATACGTCTTTGGACGTCGCATGCAGTTCCCCCCTCAGGCTCTCGGTGCTTCTCTCCATTTGTCCCCTCAGGCTCTCGGTACTTCTCTCCATTTGTCCCCTCAGGCTCTCGGTACTTCTCTCCATTTGTCCCCTCAGGCTCTCGGTACTTCTCTCCATTTCTGCCCTAAGCGTCTCAGTAGATGTTTCAATGGCTGCCTTAGAACCCCCACATTCAGCAGCATGCTCCTTGAGGAGCGTGGCCAGTTGCTGCTGTTGCACTATCATCTGCTCGAGGGACTGTTGCCTCTGCTGGGCCATGCCCATTTGCGGTGGTGTCACAGAGGGGCTGGACGCCTCATGTTGCCTTGCAACAGGCCTTGTGGGGGTTGGCCAGTCGTCGTCTTGTGGGTGCCCCTGCGTGGTTTCCTCATGATGTACGGGATGATACAAACAGGGGGATTGAGACAGGTCATGGATGTGTCCTACTTCGGCAGCACCGTTTTCTGTGTCGGAGCATGCTGGCATGAATGCAGTGTCACCTAGGGTGCTGCTGCCACCAGAAGCAGTGCCTTCTGTGGCATCCATTGGGGGGACCTGTGGTGCTGCTGTTGTGGACATGCTGGCTGCTGGGGTGCCTGTTGGAGTCCCCTCCAGTGTGCTGCCACTCGATTTGTGCAGCTGCCGTGTCTTGATCCGTGCAGCTGAGGTGGAGGGTCTTTGGCCGTTGGTCTTGGCCCTCTTTGCAGGTGTGCTGGTAGGGGTGTCCTGAAGCTCGTCGTTGGAATCGGACCCTGTGGTGGAGTAAAGGAGGGCGAGCGTTATTCATGGGTCTGTGGTAATTGTAATGGCAATTGTATCAC
Source organism: Ambystoma mexicanum (assembly GCF_040938575.1). Lineage (NCBI taxonomy): Eukaryota > Metazoa > Chordata > Amphibia > Caudata > Ambystomatidae > Ambystoma > Ambystoma mexicanum. Next base: position 480,938,232 of record NC_090921.1, read on the forward strand.
ATGCATTGGGGTGGTACCTGGGGGTGATTTGGGTCAGGGCCTTGGAGGTGGTCTCATTTTTGTGTGCATTGGGGATGCAGTTATTTTGCAGTCTGCAGTTAGGGTGTGCATGCTGCACATGTAGAGTGTGTTTTTGGGTTTTTTAAATATTTATTTATTTAATCTGACTTTTAAGGGGCGCTGTCATGGCAATGTATGTGGTCGTTCTCCTGGACATGTGTTTCTAGTGCACTATGGGGACACATGGTACTTCACATGGTTGGTAATTGTGGATTTGGCATAGTTTTATTTGGGCCACCTACCTGATTCTTCTGATGTCTGCACTCCTTTCTCCATCCCTCCGACTCCCTCTATGCTCTCCATTCCAATGGTGGAGGCACAGATTTCTTCCCAGGGGGTCAACTTGATGGGTGATTCCGATCCTCCCCCGGTAGCTGTGGCAATGTTCCGGTTGCCAGAGAGTATGCTCCGGACGCGTATCCGTAGGTCGTCCCATCGCTTTCTGCATTGCTGTGGGTTGCGGGGTGCGGTCCCCACCGCACTTACCCGCTGTGCCACCAGCGCCCATATGGCCTTCTTGTTCGCAAGTGCCATCCTGGTCATTTGCGTAGAGAAGATGACGGCAGCATTCTCCTGGAGGGTCTCTGTGAGCACGGTGAGTTCCTCGTGGGAGAAGTGGACCTGCCGCTTGCGGTCGCAAGCTTTTTTAGCAACTTTTCCCATATTTATTTTTTTAAATGGGGTGGCTAACGGGTTGGGATGTGTCTCAGGGTCGGATTTTTTATGGTTGTGTTGGGATTCTGATTTTATAGGTGTACGGCGTGCTGTTTCCCGTTCCGGCCCCATGTTTTTACTTCCGTTTCCGTATATTTACGGTGACCGTATTTTGCGCTGCCCGCACATTACGGTGACCGCTAAGATGGGTGGCGGAATTGCACCTAGGGCGACGTACGACGGCGGTAAGGGGCGTTTTGGGGTCATTTCCGCCATCGCGGACTTTGCACTTCCGCCATGGCGTAATGCTCGTGCCCGATGGGTCAGAATTAGCCGCACTTTCCTCCATCGTGCAGTGGCGGAAACGCTATTTACGCTATGGCAGTCATGTCAGTTACTTTCCGCCAGGGTCGTAATTAGGGCCAATGTGTTTTAAAGCGTTTCAAGGCAAGGGAGGGAACAAGGGAAAATACAACGCTATTCTTACAGGCCATGAACAGTAAGGATGTGAAATTAACTATCGTACTCGGCCTGATGACATTTCAGATAGTGCAAGAGCTAAGAAGTAGATAAGGAAGGGAGGGGGAGAGCGGGAAGGAAATTAAAACAGACAGGAAACTACCATACTAGGCCTGACATCATTTCCGGTAGAGCCGGAGAAAAACAAAAGGTGAGGGAGAGGGGTGCAGAAAGGGATGGGAGGAACAAAACAAGCGACTATCGTACTAGGCCTGACAACATTTCAGATAGTGCTGGAGGAGGGGGACAGAAAGGGGATGGTGGAGCAACAGACCAGTTTGCTATCATACTAGCTCCAGGGACAATTCTGATAGAGTAAGTGCATAGAAGAAAGTAAGGGGAGGAGGGGAGGAGATAGGAAAAAGGGAGAGAGGAGGGGAGGAGAGAACAGAGAATAAGTAGTCAAAAAGAGTGAAGAAGCAAGAGGGGAGAGCGAATACAATTACAGAAGTCACTAGTAACACATAATGTTGTAAGCCAGGATACAAGGTGAAGATGGGAACGGCATGATTCAGGGCCACCATGAGTATAAGATGCAAAGAAAGTCCAGCATGAGTTGAGATAGGGTGACACACTGTAAATGAATAAAGTCCATAAAAGTGAAATCCAGCATTGGCCATAAAACGGTAATGGTGAAACGAGAACATATCAGGACAGACGCCTGTGTGCGGAAGGGGCGGCACACTTGGATTTCCAGACATGATAGTCAGTGCTCTCAATCCTGTTGCATTCCTAGGACAAGAATACTCTGCAAGGCCAAGTACAAACAGAATTTCATGGCAGAAGGCTTGGGTGATGAGAGATGCTGGGCTAATTGGGTGGTAGTGCAGCTTCATGTCCTATCTACTTGCATCTGGGTCTTGGCTTATGTGCTGCTAATTAAACCGAATGTTCCAGGCACGGCACAAGCATGCCAAACCAATTGTATTAGCCCACATAACAAAGGACCTTAAAGCTTGAGAAACCAATGGAATACTGTGTAACTAATCTTTCTTAAATGACAGAGGTAGTCATAAATTGTCCATCTGATATCTGACAGCCAATAACAAACCTAGCTCCTATATGATTGTATATCTAGATGTGTCCCTTAACCAATCCCAACCCTTGCTAGGTTTTTCATTATTGACACGTAGCATGATGTCATTCTGATATTAGTATATAATTGTATTTCATGTGGAAACAGCTGAGAGAATGAGTGTACATCCGTTGATGTTCATTGTAACCTCTCTGTTTTAGATAATTGCTGATAAAACATCAACTTGCCATCTTCTTGAGTTTGTCCAGTTATCTGGACTTATTCTGCTGTAATCCCATCCAGTAACAGATGCACGTTTCCAAGGGCCATAGCTCAACATCAAGCCAATTATAAGTCTTACAGGCCTATTCTGGATTAGTTGAAGGGGGTGAAGGGAGGAGTTAGGCAGATTGGGAAAGAGGCTGATGCAGTAGTCCAGTCTGGAGAGGACCAGAGCTCTGGAGACATTGCGTTTCTGGGGGAAGGTGAGGAGAGGGAGAATGCCTCTGAGGAGTTGGAGCTGAAAGTGGATTTTCTTGGAAAGGTTTGTGTTGTGAAAAGAGAAGGAGAGAGAAGAGTTGAAAATGACACCAAGGTTTTCTGCCTCAGAGGAGGGTGAGGGTTGGTGGCCCATGGAAGGCAGCCTGGGGTGTAGGATGGAAGTGTAGGATGGAAGGAGGGAGCGGTCCCATTATGTCAGAGATTGTTAAAAGGGCACCATGCCTGAATAGCAGACAGTCAGGAATGAGAGAGGAAGAGGCAGAGGAGAGAAGATTGAAGGGGAGCTGTATGTCGTCCGCAAAACACTGGAAGTTGGGAGAAAAGGTAAAGATCAAATGGCTACAGGGGCAAGGTAGATGTTGAAAAGCAAAGATGAGAGGATAGAGCCCTTTGGAACACCACAGGTGGAGAGTGAGATGGGGGATAGAAAAGGGCAAAGTTGAACCTGTGAAGGTTGGTCAGAAAGGAAGGAGGTCAACCAGTGCAAGCCAGGTCAGTGATGCCAGGTAGGTGATTCAAGTGTATCACGGAGCCGATTAATAAGGGTGGCATGATTGACTGAATCAATCCAGGACAGGCAATTAATCGACGATGCCTTAATAAGTTGCTCAATTTGGGCAGGAACCAGACTAGTACCGTGGTGGGTTTCTATGGAGTGACCCTTGATGCATCAGATGATATAGGGGAGTTAAGAAATAATCCATTGGACGTGGGAATCATAATTCTGCACCCCTCCCCGCCCACACCTATGGCCAATGATGTCTGGGGCGGTTACATTTGGCTGATTTTGGCCCATTCTCTGATTAGCTCGATCACCACTGAATGATAAAACATCTTTGATCGTTGACAGGTCACAAAAGGTCAGTGCTGAATTGACCTGATGATGTGGATATGTTTCAACTGCTGTCTGCAGTCTTCTGCCAGCCTTCAGATGGGCCTCCCTTGGTAGTTCAACACCATTTTCAATCTCCCCGCCCTTCGGCAATTTACTGCAGTTGTGATTATGGTCAGACCTAGTCCCTACTTTTTTTATTGTTAGTGAGGAATATAATGTCCTCTGCAATTCTCTTGTCCATGTTCAGGGCAGCATTGCTTTCTCGCAGGTGTCTGGCACTACTTGATGTCCCAGCAGGGTCCCCTAATTGATGCCCTGCAATAACATGGACTGGTCCTGAGTTGAACTTCTTGGGGCTACGGGCCCCTTTACCCCCTTTATTGACTGGATCTTGAGGCCCCCCAAAGCATGCAGACCATCTTCATTCTGGTTCTGAGTTTGATCTAACGGTGAAGGTTTTTTCCACAACTCTTATGTCTTTTCAGTGAGGGAGCTGTAGGGGTCTGTGATATGTTTTCTCTATATGGTTGCCAGCCACTACAGTTTTATACTGTTTTATTGAAGATGATTTAATAAACAATATAGCTTGGTATTCAATAGTGATAAATAGTGCCCAGATGCAATTTTACTCTCATGGGCCAAGCCCCAAAAGCATTGGTTTGCAGACTATAACCATTGCTTTCCCTACACAACAACTACAATGAGAATACCAAGATTGGCTCTACTCTATATAGCACCTATATTATGTGGGTCGAAACACCCACCTGCCACCTACCTCCAGATGCCTAAAATCTTAGACGTAAAACCAGAGGCCAGATCACAACCCCTCAAACCCTGTAGGACAATAGACAGTGACAAATGCTGAATGGAACGTGCAAAATGTGGGAACGAATCGAAAAAATAATAGTGCAAGCCAAAGGAAGAAAAAGTAAGTAGAGTTACAGCAATTAAAATGATTAAGTCGTCAATAATCAAATTTAACCAGACTGCCAAACACAGCAGAAAAAGCTGTAATGCAATCCTTGTTACACCTTATTCCTTGCTGTTCCTCCTTACAGTATTATCTTGCCGTACCTTTCCCTTCCTGTGCCTTTATCGGACTGGCAGGACCTCCACACGTCATCCAGGAGCCTCCAAGAGCCTTTACACTCCATTGCACTCCCAACAATCAACTGAAAGCAGGGGAGATGCTAGAGACTTGGCTGGCTGGACTTTTGGTGGAAAGTATTCCGAGGCATGGACGAGGTCAGGGGTGTCACATTGGTGGAAGAAGTTAGAGGAAGACACTTTCAGCATTATCACTCTGCTGTCGTTTATGGAACTCGGGTGGACCTCCTTAAGGGAGGAACAACCTTAAGGATCTGAGGAGACAGGGCGTGGAACGAGGGAAGAAGAGGTGGAGCTACTAGAGCCCAGCCAGAATCCTGTAGAAGGAAAATAAAGAGGGTTCCAATTTACTTTGTCTCCATCTGCTTAATTTGAGCATCAGCCCCACCACCCCCAGAGCTATGCTGTGTCCATTCACACCATATATGATCCAGTTACCAGGACCATAACAGCTGCCATCGGACAGCCGTCATACCATCAAGCTGCACCGAAGCCTGAGCACTGGCCACTTCTGACGGGCATCATTTTCCGAGCAAATGTACTAATCAGTCAAAGCTTTGGGACATTCCCGATCAGATATCTGTGGTGCGAGTAAGGTTTGGAAAGTGCCGGTACAAAATAGGTCCCGCATAACATGATATTTGAGTGAAATTGTAGGTGTATATAATATGTGCCATCTACCAGAGACATAATAAGTATTTCCGCACTGTTTCCTGGCCTAAAAGCAGCATGAACAAGAACTAGAATTTGGGAAGTGTTTACCAATTTATGGAGTTGGGTAGTCACATCCATTGCTAGTATTTTAGCCATAAAGATCAGATGTGAAATGGGTCCGCAGCTGGTTGAGGACATTGATCCAAAGATGGCTTTTGATCTGAGGCACTGCTTCGAGTGCAGAGGTCGTTCTGATTGAGCCGTTTAAAATATGTGGTACTGCCGCAGCAACATTGTGCACATTGTAGAGAATCTTAGCTGTTTTGGGGTCATTGGACATATAGTGAGGCATAACATTTCTCATTCTTCAGCAGTCGACTGACTTCTTCCATAGTAAGAGTCTCCAAATGTGATATGTCAGGAAGGGGAGTGAAGAGATCTTGCTGAGTGTAAGATGTTTCCTCGTCAATAGCTAGTGTGGACATTGCAATTGTGGTTACAACTTACCAACAGATTGAAATGTAGTAGATTTGGATATGAATTCCTTACTTTTTTCATTCATTCAGTTCTCTCACAAATGTTTGTGACATACTCATAGTATCAGATATTTGTTTTGTTAGATGTTCTTTATACTTTGCAGATGCTTGGTTGCATTGATACCTATCTGTGGCAGCAGACTTCTTGTCAGCCATTTTCTGTCCAGTGCTTCAAGCTCTGGTGGGCTTCTCGAGGCTCCCGAGCAATCATTTCAATATTCGTAAGGGGGGTGGGGGGGACCAGGACCAGGTGATTAACGATATCTAATGTACATCCTGTTTGTGCTTACTGGGTGAACATTTAAATAATGCCCATTTCTACCTTGGATTTGTGCCATCACATACAGCGTTGGGCAGTGAAAATGCCATCTGGGCATGTTCATCTATGATGTGCGCATTCTGATACCTTTTAGGAATGAGTCACACACTTGCTCGTTAAACAAAACCGTATGCACAAGGGCTCCCCTTCCCTTGCCTGGGAAACGTGCTGTTAATCAGGTTAATTGTTCTGCTAAGGACGAGTATGCTCGCTCTTTTTGCATAGACTTGATTAAATCTCAGCAGTTAAGGGGTCACTCATGACAAACATTTTAAAGAACCATAACACAACATGTCATTCTCTCACCTTCTAAATGTCTGCCCATTGCTGTACATTGTGCGCTGGGCATTACAAGGAACAACTGTGGTTCAATCCTCTTTATTTAATCAGCTGCGTACCTTTTCACGAAATGTAAAAGGTAAGTAGTAAAATTTTTTGCAGTTAAAACAAATATATTATTGAGGCGTGCAAGGCACTTTCGCCAGCGCGCTGAACAATTTTAAACAGTCAGTGCAAAAAAACAGAATGATACAATGATGAGGATGAGGAATTGGTGAGAAGAGAGAGAAAATGATTGTTCAGACTTGTGCAGAAAATATGAAGAGAGGTAGACGAATTATAAAGGTAGAGAGTTCCAGTCTTTTGGAGCAAGAAGAGCAAAGGAACGGAAATGGGACTGAGCACATGGGGGCTTAGGAACAGACCAAAGATGTAGAAATTGAGAACGTATATGGGCGGGGAGGGAAATAAGGGGAGATCAAAGAGGAGCGATAGATTGGAGTAAGGCCACGGAGACATAAATGATGTAAAGAAAGGGAAAAAGATGACGAGAGCAGAACGGGGAGGAAGAAAAGAACAGAGGAAACGGATAGCAGAGTTATAAACGGAACAAAGAGGGTTAAAAGAAGAGGATGGAAGAATGACTAGTACAGCAGATCAGTAGTCGAGATGAAAGAAAACAAGAGAGACGATAAGAAGTTTAGCAGCATGAAAGGAAATTAAAGGGCGAGATTTGCAACTATTAAAGAGTTGAAAATGACAGGCGTGGGCTAAAGTAGAGATATGCGAAGAAAAGGAAAGATAAGAATCAAAGACAACATCTAAATTGTGAGCAGAAGTGGAGAAGGAGAGGAAGGAGGGAGGGAACTGGAAGGCAGGTGGCGGCATGCGGGAGCATAGAGACAGGGAAAAAGAAAAATCAGTCATAGTAGAGTTGAGTTGGTAAGAGTGAGAGTGCAGTAATGAGTGAATGGCGAGAGGCAATTTGAAAGGGTAGTGTGAGGAGTAACGGAAAAATAAGAGACGAGAAACACATGTGTGATTCCTCCTCTGGGAGATGCAATGATGTGATGAGGGCACAGAGAGGAGATGTTAAGAGCGAGAAGAGACGGTGGGCAAGGGCCGAAGCTTGAGGAACACCCAACTGTAGAGGTAGGGATGGTGACATATTGCCAGACCAAGTGACAGAGAAAGTTCTGTCAGAATGGTGAGAGCAACACCACTGGAGAACAGGAGCCAAACACCATGCGAGTAGAGGGCAAGGAGAAGGAGAGTGCTCATCAACACTGTCAAAACAAGCCCAGCATCACAGAGAGTTTAGGTGATGGGCAGAGAGCCGGGAGTTAGAGACAACCCGTGTAGAGGGTCTTTTCTGCAGAGTGGAGGGCACAGAATGTTAGAAAAGATAAGAAAGCACTACTGCGTAGGCAACACATTCAAGGATTTTGAGACAAAAGGAATGAGAAATATTGGATGGAAATTAGCAGAAAGAAAAGTTTCAAGGAAGGGTGTTTAAGAACAGAGAGAGTGGCTACTTGTTTGAAAAGAGAAGGAGAAAATGAGGCAGAATGTTAGAAATAGAATAAGGCTATACAATATGGGATGGGGGAGCAGCAGTCCGTGTATGACTGTTAGATGCACACTGCAGGGAATAGCAGTGAGAAGGCAGCCCTTCTGCTGAGCGAAATGATAATAAAATCCACAAGTGAAAAGCAAAAATGTCTTCCTTAAAAGCACACCTGCTGAATAGCATAAATGAAGTATACATTTTACAACAATCTACCAAGGAAGATAGAACAGTTTTCAACCTCCTGCTTTCAATAATATGTGTTCTGTTTAAATCAAATAACATCTTTTCATGCCATGCCATGCTTAAATACAATAAACCCATATACCAGGAAAAGTCAATACCAAGCTCTAGGGAAGGCTAATTATGAATGAATGAGTGCTCCTGTTATACACCTTACATGTTCCTATTTCCTACGCAATACCTATTCCCAAACCCAGTCCTTCCTCCCGCCTGCTTGCCCTGCACATCTCCACCTACATCTGCCACGGCCTACGCACCCTAATTCCACTATGCACCCCAGCGTGCGCAGCCCCGCTCCACCAAGCGAGTTTACCTAAGAAACCCTTTCTACATACAAATCAACAGCCACCCCAGCAGGCAAGTCATCCGTATGGCGTTGCACCAATCTTGCCTTAACCCCAAGGCCTTCCATTTTCTCTCCAAACCATGGCTAATTCAGGGCATAGCCCCAGCTCCATTATGCTACTGTCTAGCCCTCTCATTCATCTTACCCAACCAATGATAACAACCTGCCCCTCAGGCAAACACTTATGTGGGCCTAACAAGATGCGGAGAATCTTTATATCACCACACGCCTGCTGCACCTACCGTTCCCTGCACAGCCCCCAGCTGTACCAGTCATAGATCAATGACACATTCCTGACCTTATTGCCAGAGACCTGGCCCTTGCATACCGCTACTTACCCTCAGACAACCCCGACCATCAGAGCTGCACCTCCAGTCCACAGGATGCTGATCGCCCGCAGCACATGGCTACCAGGAACGACCACCTACAGGGATGCACTGCCACCCGCCCCAGGCCTAGGACTAAGATGACTACTATCCACAAGGTAAACACTACAATCAAACATGCCTCCATCTTTAACACTAACCTCCACACGCCTACCAGCGTCCACCCCTCCACTCGGCCTTCTGTACAAGAACCATATATAGACGTACAGTCTCTATCAATTACACCTACCACACCTCACACACTGCACCTCTCCAATGCACCCAGATCAATGCTAGGTCCATCCCAGCCCACACACTGGATATCGATGACCTGATCACCTCACTAAGCCTTGACATCCTTGCCATCACCGAAACCTGTCTGCACCCTGCCTCAGGCCCTGCCCTCTCAATAGCTGTCCCCCCTGGATTTACTATCCACTGCTGCAACAGACCTCATACCAGGAGGGGAGGAGACGTGTTAATAGCAAGGGACCCCCTGCCGATCAGAACAAGTAGCACTTCCCTAAACAATAATTGTGAGATCCTCTCTGTCAAATTGCCTATTTCAGACTCGGATACAGTGACTATTCACACCTTCTATCACACCACATGTCCGGCACTTACCTTTGAAGAGGACCTATTTCACATGCTAACTGCTCACATTAAGCCCACCTCAAAAACCTTACTCCTAGGGGATTTGAACCTTGACTACAATGACCCTTCTGACACTAGTTCTACATTGGTAGCCAATGCTTTTAGTGCTCTAGGTTTTCTACATTGGGTCTGTTCCCGACACACTATAAACGTTGCACTATGGACTGGATTGCGGACTACAATGGACAAGTTGAGATATCCAGCATCAACCCGTGCCTATGGTCTGATCACCAAGTAATCCACTTCTCCATGTCTTCTATTGGAACTCCACTCCTGTGTCCCCCCTTTGCCTCCAACTCTAGCCCACAGCTGTTGTAACTTAACCAAGGAGCGCTTTACCCCGGTGCTTAGCTCACACTCTAGCTGAGTCTCCCTCCCTGCTGACCCTAAAGCCCTTGCTGATCTGTACCTAAATGTCTTAACTACAGGCATTGACTCCATTGCCCCACTATTACTATGAACAACCAAAGCAACTGACCACAGGAACTCTTGGTTTATGCAGGACCTTCTTGAACTCTGCTTCAATAAATGGCTAGCATAAACTAATTGGAGAAGGTCACCTACCAAGGCGAGCACGTTGGAGTTCACCTGCGCTGCCAAACAATACAAACATGATATCATACTGGCTAACTCCACCTCGTATAACACCCGAATTGGCAATGCCAAATCAGACACATAGAGACTTTTGCTATGGTTAGGGAACGCGAAACCCCCACTTACCCCAAGACCACCATCACCAAAGATGAACTAAAGTGCACAAATATCTCAAATGCCATGCTGGCCACAATCAACACTGTGAAACATTAAATCTACCTTAAACAATCCTTGCTCACACCTTCCATCCAACCTCCATCACCCAACGCCCCCTCCCCTGCTACATGCAGGACCTCTGTGTGTTTCACTTTGCCAGTGTTTCTATCGTTGAGGTTAAGATCATTCTAAAAGGTCTTAAACCTTCTAGATGTAAAGGAGACATTTACCCTGCAGCTCTAGTTAAGGACTGCTCTGAGGATCTCGCACCTCTAATCTTCTCCTTCATCAATGACTCCTTCTCCACTGGCATAGTCTCCTCTAGCCCCAAGGATGCTTGGGTTCTCCCCCTCATCAAAAAACCTTCACTTGATCCTACTAACCCTTCTAACTACCGCCCCATCACCACTGTCCCGTTATTACTTAAAATTCTAGTCAGGGTAACCTACCTGTAAATCCAGCATTACCTGGAAGCTAATCACATCCTAGGGATCCGTCAGTCCTGATGCCCATGGTACAGAATCAGTAATTCTCGACCTCAAGAATCAGCTGGATGACCTCAGAGACGTGGGCAAGCCTGCCCTATGCCTGCTTCTCGACCTATCGACTGCCTTCGACTTGGTGGACAACAAAATCTTCTACCATCACCTCAACTCACCTCATCCTGAAGCCGCAACTTGGATCTCCTCCTTCCTCAGGGAGAGAACCATCAGAGTATTTTTGAAGAACACCAGCACCCCCCCTGCACCACATTCTTGTGGTGTTCTGCAAGGGTCATGCATCTCACCAACCATGTACAATAACCTTACAAACCCCCTTTTCGTTCTTCTTGATTCCATTGGCATATCATATACAAACTATGCTGATGACACACAAATTCTACTTCCCCTCTCTGGCAACTACCTGGAAGACTCCTCCACATTGTACTCCAGCTACTCGACCGTTCAAACCTGGATGGCCACACAGCGACTGTGCCTAAACTATGAAAGAAACGGAGATCCTCCTGGTGGCCCCTTCAGCAATGTTCAAGAAGGGCATTGCTTGTCACAGAGGGCATCCCAATCACAGTCTCAAAGTCTGTAAAGACATCTGGAGTCTACCTGGATGCTACACTCTTCCTCACGCGTCATGTGGATTCCATCGCCTCTTCTGCCGCCTGCACAACTAAGCTCATTGATGCAGCTAGACCCTTCCTTTCTACTGAAAACTGCCTCAAAATCACCTGAGCCACCACAGGATCAAGACTTGACTGTACTTTTTACAGGTACTTCGGGACATAACATTAGGAAGTTGCAGGTCATTCAGAACAATACCCTCAGAGCAGCATTGAACATAGCGAAAATTGAACACATCACGGCAGCAAGAAGAAATGCTCATTGGCTCCCCATCGAGAGAGGATTTGATTCAATACACCATCAATCACTCACAAATGTCTATCTTGGTGGGCCCCCCCTTACCTCTCTCAGAAAACCTCTAAAGCAATCTCCTCCAGTCCCGCCATATCGGCCTATGCTGATTGCCTCACCCAGCCCAAATTTGAACCAGCCAAAGCTGGAGGCGCAAGTTTCCCAACCATCGCAGCTAAACAGTGGAACTCACTCCCGCAAACCTTTCGAGCAGATTGCTCATACTGGGCCTTCTGGAAATATCTAAAAACCCTCGTATTTACATAATACGAGGTGGTTCTAGCTTACCATATCTTGCACCCACACACTGGAATGCCCTACCTCCCACAATCCGAGGTGAGGCCTCCCTCATTGCTTTCCGTAAAGCAATGAAAACCATCCTCTTCACATAAGGTCCCTCGCATCAGCATGAATACTATTCCTATGACCCACTGCATAAGCTGTAATGTAATGACCAATTGCATAAGCTGTAAGTATTGAACTATGTCTGCAGTATTTATAATGTACCAACGTCTGCTACCACTCCTGTATTTCTGTAACTAAACTCTAACAAGTAACAGCGCCTCAATGCCCTTGGGCTGTTTGTGCGCTATATAAATATAAATATAAATAAATACATAAATAAATAAATAAATAAATAAATAAATAAATAACCAACGTGCTGCCTGATCCCCTCTCACTGTTTTTGTTCGGTATCATTTTTCTACACCTCTCAAACACTGTTCTTTGCAAGCAACTGGTCATGTAAGAACGCCTTGATGCATGAGGGCTTGGTGCACTATTTAAATGTATCATAATTAAATAAATAAATAATGGCATAGTTTATATATATATGTTTTCCATTTGCAATCCTACCTTTTTTCTGATAATTCTCTTGCATTACGTTAATGCCTAGATATCGTTTAACGTTTAAAATATGAAACACATAACATGTTATGTGCCATAGACCCAATAATTCTGCTTTTGGTATTGGGTGACATTTATACACTACTATGCATTCAGCCTCGTGCCACACGTGCCCATTGATCGCAGTATAAGTGCATAACACACAGTCACCCATAAATGTATGTATTGTATGTCCTTATCGTATACCTTTTCACATCTTAGCAATACCATAAGTAGGCTTGTTTGGCAGATCAAATGATTAATGTAGACACTTTTTTGTACCGTGAACTGAATTAATTTCATACAAAAAAGGAAAGTCTCAAAATTCTGGACATGCAAAATTACGGTTAGTTAAAAACAGTTCAAATGAAGTATTTACCAAAAATGTACTAATAAAACTGCACCTCACTACAAATGCAAGCTGACACCAGTGCTAGAGACATCTCCCTTTAGCTGTAGCATTGATGTAAACTGCCTAATACTAAACGTGTGCCTTGATACCTTGTTCCGCCCATTGCACACAGCGAACTAATGCTATCACTAGTGATCTTGCACTTAGTACGCATCATAACTTGAATCAGCTCGGGACATGGATTATTGTTATCCAACTGAGCACTGCTCATCATAGGCTACTGCTTCAGGATTTGTACGTGCTAGCTGCATGTAGCACTTTAAGTGTGCCGGGGCTATCCGGGTCAGAGCCCCAGCAGTCTCAGAAAATTGCGAAAGTGTTGGACTCCTACTGGGGCCCCTTAAAGTCCCCTGTTAACCTCAGCCCACCAGGCTGCTAGAAGCCAAGGAACATCAGACTTTAGAAAAAAAGCCTTAACTTTTCTTGCTGAATTGATAGATATGATAGTTTATTCATATAATGCCTATACACAAAGTGTTTCAAAGCACTTCAAAGCAATGGAGGGAACAAGGGAAAATACATTGATATTCTTACCAGCCATGAACAGTAAGGATGTGAAATTAACTATCATACTAATTGTGTTGCAGACTCCTGCCAGGCACTCCTGTGATTTGGTGATCATCACCTTTGCACCCCAGATGAGAGGGTGATGATCGATGCAAAGGGGTGCCCGGCAGGGGGTTGGCACAGCAATTAAGAGGCAACACTTACCTGACCTGAATGGTATGGCCTAACAGGAGGCATTCAGGTCAGGTAATTGTTGCCTCTTAATTGCAGGGAAGACCGCCTGACAGGCCACACCCCTTTTCAGCCACTCCCTCGCAAGAGCCCTGGCTCGATTTTGCATGCCACTTAAAGCAGTGGATGTAGGATACCCACAGCAGCCTCTGATCCCATGTTGTGATTGATTGTTTAACATGATTTTCATAATGTACGTGTTTTGCTTCTTGGCGCTGAGTATAACAGGAGGAAAACCTTTTTTTTTATTTTGCTACTTAGTTTGTCGACCCCCGAGGGAGGAAAGAGAATGACGGGTTTTCCGCCAGGATTCGCACCTGTGACCTACTGTCTTACTTGAAGACACTTTACATTGTAAAAGTAAATCCCCATTTAAGGGCGACACAGGAAGAAAAAGCTGCTGGCACGCCAGGAAGGAGGCGAGTGTCTGAAGCTTGCGAACGTGATTGAGGTCAGAGCTGCTAAACCTACAGACAGCAGCGAGCTGGCTAGCAGGTGACAGCCTCCCGCAGGTTTGTCATAGCAACAGATCCGAATTAGAGGCCCCCCATCAGCCCATTCCAGCCACAAACCGCTGATCGCAGGCCTCCTGGAGAGCAGATTGGCCCACCGCACTCTGCTGCAGAGACGAGTTAGTCAATGTGACTAATGTCAGAGAGAAAGCGAGCGGAGGTCATGGGCAGGCTGGGAATTAAGCATGGCAAATGGCACTCGGCAGAAATAAAACACCAGCCCGTCTGGAGCTGCCCGCACACAGTCACTCGCTATCACTCTGGCATCCATCTCAGAACTACTCACAGGGAAGAAAGACACAGACCACCATATAAAGGTAGACTTTCCGTTAGGAGAATCTTAAGATTCGGTGACAGTCCGCTGGGGATGGCGAGAGTCAGTAGCCTCCGTGACATAGCACCCACTCTTTTGGCTTACTGCACAAAAACCCAGACTCATTTAAAGTGGAAAAGGTTGCTTTAATGTGACAGGCCAAAGCTTACAATTAACCGCTTACCTGGCTCCCTGGCCTCACAAACTAACAACTATTTTAAACAAAGCAATTAATAATTCAACACTTTCATTTTCCCCAACAATTAAATAAATAAATAAATCCACTTCCTCCCTGACTATCCCTTGGTCCCTACCGTCTCCTTCCCACTTCTCAAAGCGTCCCATTTTCTCCCCGGGGCCATGCCCCTTCAGATTCCATACCTGTTCCCCCGGGGTAGCCCGTTTGTGCAAACAGCACCACCCCCATCCTTTCCCGCGCCATTCCCCCATTGTGCTTCCCTCCCCCACATCTAAAGGGTCCATGGCTTCGGCAAACCAAACAACTTCCCATACCCCTAAAACTCCCCTCTACACCAAACTCCATTTCCTTGTGACCTGCAGCCAGTCTGACCTGCCACATCAGCAACAGAATATTTTACATCACAAAATCTCAAACTAGTGCCCCAACCTGTCACACAGAAACTACCGAACAGCACAACCTTAAACCAAGAATAAAACCCAGAGAAAAAACTTTTGAAAAGAAGGAATAACCCAGCAGAAGAAAAATAAATGTGGCTCCCCTTTCCCCCCAGATAAATAAAACCAGATACCTGACAGAAAATCAAAAAAGGGGTGGGAGGGCGGGTCAATCTCAAGTCCCAATCGTTGCCTGCTTCCCGAACCTTCCCTGACCCTTAAATACCCCCCGGGGCGCACTATGCGCAGGCCAACCCACTGGCCTGTGCAGTGCCAAAATAACCCCGGGGGGAAACGCTTCACGTCCCCCTGGTGTCCCCCCTTCCCTATTCAAATCGGTCTGCCAGAAGATCTGGGCTCTTGTGAAATCCCAAGATTTGGCTATACTTCACATTACCTCTTTATCTACCCAGAGTTAGAGATGAAGGGAGGAGCCTGTTTCACAGTAAGTTAACCAATTGCAATATCTTGGAGAAGGGACACTATTCTAAGTGATAATGGCACCCCCGCCACGTCTCGAATGCTATTAGCTCTTCTTGGTGAATTTAAAATAAATAATGTCTGCTGCTAGGTAGCAGCTGAAGTCAGAAGGTATGGAATGAGGTCAATGACATACATTAAGGACTGCATTCTTGGCATTGAAATTGGCTTACAATAATGACTTCCATCTGCTAATATCAAATACCATTAATTAATTAAGCACTATTCCCCAAGCTGCGGGGGCTTTACCGACTCAGGTAATGTCCCGGGGTCCATAGTTATAGGCCCGAGCAAAGCGAGGGCCTTAACGAACACCTAGGGGCATTACCAGAGTTGGTAATGCCCCCATCACTAGGGAAATATAGTTATTAGTACCCCGGCCCGCAATATCTGCGTGACTGGGGCACTAAAAGCATTTTTTTGTGTCCCAAAACGCTGTGATATTTCGGGACAGAAAAAAAAAATGACCAAGAAAATGGCCACCGGGAAAGGGAAAATGGAGTCCGTTTTCAATTTCTACGGCGGCCATTGAGAGTGTACACGCAGGGAACAGAAATGTTCCCTGTGCGTCTGTTCCCGAAAGAAGACAGAGAAGGTAAGTGGGGTTGAGGGGGCGGAAGGGAGAGAGGGTGGGGGAAAAAATAAATAAAAATGTACCTGGGTCCCCGGCAGGGCACGATGGAAGCCTCCAGCCATGTGGAGGCGCGAAGTGAGGAGGCCCCACTCTGAGTCTCCACATTGCTGGAGGCTGCCATCATCCCCCACCGGGGACAAAGGAGCAAGAAGGTAAGTGGGGTGGGGTGGGCAGGGAGGAAAGGGGAAGGGAAAAAAAGCCTTACCCCTGAGTCCCCGGCGGGGAGCGAAGGCAGTGTCTCTTCGAGCCCCGCTTCGAGCCTCCTCATTGGCTGAGGGGCTACCATGCCTCCCGCTGGGGAGAATGGCAGTGGAATCCCGACCAAGGGATTCCCAGCCGGGTAATGCCTTGGCGAGGGCCAATCAGAATGGTCCTTTCATTCTGATTGCACCCTCGCCGGGTACTTATGGTATATATTGTAATTGCGAAATATCAGAAGCCCATTCCATGTAGTGTGCAGAAGAAAATATACAGTGCCTTTTTACCATTTGTCATGCAACTCCGACCGTATAACAGTACACACTTCAGCTGTGGGTGAGTACATTTTCTACAATCAGCTCCCATGCTTCAGAAACAAAAATGGCAAGCAAAAACACAAACTGAGGTCTGTGACAGAGTGCCATCCATTTGGGCAGATTAGTCTGAGATGTGTTTGATTTGTATTATTAAAATGATACGGGTAGCTCTATCTCTGGAAGTGAGGTCTGCTAATCACACCCAGCCCTCTTCATAGTGCTGAATGATAGAAAAGCATAGTTCACACATGTGAAATTGCTGAACTTGTCTACTGACACCCCCCTTGAAGCTGCCCTGTGATTTCGCAACATGGCAGTTACAAAACAACATGAACATTGGTCTCCCAGGAAGGTAGGAACAGCACCCAGGGGGGCAGGGTGGAGGCTAGTGCCTTAAAAGGAAGGCTCTATACCAGGCCAAAGGAAGCCACACCAGGGTGTTATTTAACGAAGACCTTTTGATGTAGGTGGGAAGAGTAGAGTACCCCAGAAGAGGACTTTGCAGTTAGAGTTGGGATCTGTCATCTTGGATTTACCTAGGGCTCCCAAACCGCCTGTTTCCCAGCCTAATTCCTTCAGACAAAACACTCTGGTTTTGCCATCACCAGACAAGAAGATTCTGAAATAGCCGTCAAGATTGGAGACAATACAGAATACTAGAAGCTAATACATTCACTGTCTTACTTTTCCTAAATTATGGGAGCAGGACTTGATACATCTATTGGCATCGAAGAAGGATTCATATGTAACATGTTGGAAATAAAGTCTGATTCATCGCCCTCTTCCATAAAAGCAAAGACCAAGATCGCCAAGGAAGTGGGAGGCTCTTTTCTCCAACCATCCCAAAGGAATATTTGTGGGGAGTACTGAGTGATCAAGAACTATGCAGCTGAGACCACAGGTACCAAGGAACGGTCAATAGAGGAGACAGAACCTGGCAATTGATCTCAGACCTTACTCTCTAGGAAGTGCAGAAGAAAGGGCAAATATGGAGACCCAGGATTGGGTCCCCCAATTCTTAATGCTAACCAGGCCCTTTTAAAGCACCTAGAAGCCTGGCTCGATGCTGTTGAGCCCCAAAGACAAACATTTACAAGTATTTGAAGTGGCTCTTTACCACTGGCTAGGGGTGTACCGAATAGTGAGCCGAATAGATGTTTTTTTTAGGTAAACATGTTCTAGGGCAAAATAAACCGCATTTCAATGAATAAATTAAGGAGGCATTCTATTGCATGGGTACTCACATTTATTAATTGGTCACATCTCTGTAAGCTTATGACAAAAGACAAAAAAAAAATCAAAATAGTTCTGGGAAAAGCCCTCACTCCTATTAAGAGTAACCTGTAAGAGGAAGGTTATATTTTAGGAAAACAAGCCGTTCGACATTTTCGGCTAAGATGCTACTTCTGTGTTCAGAATAAATATCTCCAGCTAAACTGAACACTCTCTCGCTGTCCACACTGGTAGGAGGAGGTGCCAAGTACACAAGCGCAACTTTTGCCAACCCTGGAAACTAAACACTGTTGATGTCCCACCACTCCAGCGGGTCTGCCGTTTTAGGGAGCAATGGCTCTCTCAAAAAGACAGTGAGCTCAGTGTCCAGGGAACTTATTGACTGACTCACACCAGCTGTGGACTGCTGAACAACACTGTCCCAGAATGCCCATATGCCACATGGTGAAACACTCTTCTTGGGTGGTGGCTCCTTCTCTTGCGGTTCAGGTTCTGCAAGTTGCCCCTCAGGAGGGGAGGTCTGCTCACAGAGGGCTAAGGCAGTAGAGTGCATAGAACATTTCACATTGTTGGCCACAACATCATTTCTGAAAAATGTTAATTAGAACCGCGGATCGATACCTGTCGCCACACAGTAGATAGGTATAGCCTCAATGTCTTTGAATCCTGCCTCTGCAGCCTTCAATAACTCTGCTTTCACTAGCTTCACACCAGTGTCCCTAACCTCACCCACCAGAGCTCAGGTAGGACCTTAAAGCTTTCACAGCAGGAACCACCAAGGAGATGCTTGATGCATGGGAGCAAATCTCCTTTGTGATCTCTGCAAAGGGTTCGAACAAAAATAAAAGATTTTCTGCCAAAAGCCACTGGTAGGCAGAAAGATTTGACACTTTATCGTCCCCCACACAGTACAAACATACTGGCCGGTTCTGCCCTACCAGTCGCCCCAGCATCAAAAAGGACGAGTTCCACCGTGTTCACACATCTTGAATCAACTGCAATTCACGCAACCCAAGATCTTTTTGCAGTGTGTGCAGGTGGGACATGGCGGAACTAGAATGTTTGAAGTGGCCTACAAGTTTTCTTGCATGTGCCGTCATGTCCGGCACAGATCTTTGCACAAAAAGGCCATCATGGATGCAAAGCCGTAGGGTGTCAGCAAAATATCCCACACTAACTAAGTCTGCTTCTCTGAAGGCCTTGCACATGTTAGCTGTATTATCCCAAAGAATGACGTGCACTTTGGAATGGCTAATTTGCCACCTTTCTAGCATTTCTTGGAATGCTAATCCTATTTTGGCACCAGTGTGGCTTCTGCCAAAAGACTTGCACTGCAACAAAACTCCATGCCTTTTCATGTGGCTGGCCAGCCAAAGTCCTGTTAAGCTCATAAAAGATTTCACAGTGTTATCATATGTCAAAAGGTCCACAGTAAACACAATTGTCTCAGCCCTCCGAACATCTGAAGCAATAAACTGGCTCACTTTCTGATACAGGTCAGGGATGATGTGTGTTGAAAAATATTTACGTGATGGTACTTTGTACGTAGGCTCCAACTTATGGAGTAAACGCACAAAACCTACATCCTCAACAACAGAAAATGGTTGCAAGTCTAGCGCTATAATTTCACCATTACTGTGATGCACCGCATGTGCAGAAGGGCTGTCCATAAGCCACACTTGTTTTTTTGTCCAGACAATATTTAATGGACAGCTGTGACAATGCCCTCTTTCACTTCGCAGGAGAAACATTGCTGTTGATTCTCCCAACAACTGCCTCTTTTTTCCTTTCATATTGGACATAGTAATTGTGATGTTTGGACCGCAGATGGTTGGTCAGTGCTGATGTGCTGCACTGTCTTGAGTTTACAGAACCACGAGACAAAACTGCAAGGCACACAGAACACACCGCCTTGGAGTTATCATCCATTTTAATGGTAAAGTAATCCCACACAGGGCTGGTTTTCTCCTTGGTGCTACTCATGCCGACAACGAGGGGGTTCTGCAGCTCTGAGCGAGGCATAGGGTTTCTGCTGGGCACGTCTCCTAGCTGTTGCTGGTGGGCCTTTACGTGAATCAAAAGCTTGTACTGGTGACAAAGAAATGTAAAGCAAAAGTCAAACTTAAGAGTAAGTTTTGGCAGGGCAGTACCGAATGATGGCTCTGGGCTCTGAAGCGGTACTGGGGTTTCCTTCAAAAATGTTTTTGAAAAATCCTTTTATCAAAAATAACTATGTAAAAAAGGAAATATGAACAATGACAAAAAACACGCTTGAAATTGCCAGGAGTTGAAGGAGCCATTATGTACATCCATTGACTGCGGCAAGCATAATATAGCAGTCTTTCATTTAATCAGGCATATGCAGCGAGTGGTAACCTCCCACCTCAAGCGTCCCCCGAATAGTAAAACCCCAATAGTACTCAACAGGATTGTAGGCACTAGGCAGGCTTCTGAATCAAGGTGGTGGAATGGTTGGTGGAATGCTAAGTCCGTCTCGGGTGAGCTTCGTTGGTTGGTGCTGCGTCTTTTCTGGGATGTGGTATAACTAAAGTAAAGAAAAGGATTATGTTACTACTATTACTTTGCTATGCGGCTAATAATTTTTACAAGTGTTGCGGAATTAAGAAAATTCACAATTTTTCTACTCATCACATTTTGTCACACAAAAACCCCTTGGGTAGTACTAGTCAAACATTGTCAGAAAATGAATGAATAGCCATTTGCCACATCAGTGGGGCACTTTTGGGGAGTGGGCAATAGGGCAAATTCCTGAGCCAAAAATATAAGAAGCCCCACACTCAACAATAAAACTTAATTAAAAAAAATAAAGGAGCACAGCTCCCAACCGCACCGCCCACTTCAACCACTGACTTGATATTTATATGTCGATCAACTTGCCACCAGGCCTTGGGCATACATAATTAACAACTGAAAATTGTTTATTTACTCAATGCAATGTTGAATCAAGTCATTGCAAAATTTAGAATACTTTTTTTTCTAGGCATTTCAGGGCCCTTAGTGTCGCTTCACATATGTTTTTGTGAGACAGCTCTTGGAATTGTAATCCACAAAAATATAACAGTCCATCTAAAAATATTTTTTTAATATCCAAATCATACACTTGTTAGTAATTGTGTGGTTAGGCAATGAAGTGGCTAAAACAAGAACATAACTGTAATCGAGAAAGGGGCAATACCCACTGCTGTTCAAACTACAATGGTTCCTTTAAAGCCCAGCACACTGATTTATGCTCCGTCATTATTCGACTGCGGCTACTCACATATAGGCCGCATGTTATGTATGTATGGGAAGCCTGAAGTTGGAGGCTGGTCTACACATTGTTGCACTACTGGTACGCCCAACCCCAAATGTGCAGTTTACATTTGTGATTAAGGGGAATGGTGCATTTGTGCCAATTTGGCATCTATGCGTGCACAGGAAGAAACATGCAATATGATGCACTGCCATTCAACAACACTTTGACTAAGATTGTCATGTAGAGCTTCTTGTCAGCAAGGTTTTCAATCTTTACTTTGTGCATATTATTCATTCATCCGTCAACAAACCCTCCTACTCTCTCACACACTCATGTGCATCTCAAGCACCGGTAAATCACACAAGCCGTACTGAACATAGACCTCCACCGCCACATTGCTCTCCCCATCTCTGCCCCTGCTCATCCTCCCTATTATCCCCAGCCTTCCCCACCCGCCCCCAGCCATTTTCAACTCCCCTCTAAAACACCCATTCCGCCTCACCATGCTGAAAGGGCGGGGGGGGAGCTCATTCAAATTCAAGGCCGCCGGGGTGTGCAAACTGCCCCGGTGGCTTCGTGAGTCGGGGGCCGTTCCTGCAGGAGCGTCCCCCCATTGCATATCAATGTCGGGCCATCGGCTTTGCACCGGTGGCCCGACCACCATCAATATTAATGCGTTGAGCCACAGGGGTGCACGGCAAGGCACCCTGGTGGCCTCACCGTGCTGAAGGGCTGGGGAGGCTCATTCAAATTCGAGGCCGTCGGGGTGGGCAAAGTGCCCCGGTGACCTCGTGAGTCTGGGGAAATGTTGGGCCACCGGCTTTGCACCAGTGGCCCAACCAACATCAATGCTACTGTGGTGAGACCGTGGGCACCCCCGCAGCCTCACCGTGCTGAAAGGGCTCATTCGAATTCGAGGCCGCCGGGGTGGGCAAAAAGCCCCGGCAGCCTTGTGAGTCTGGGGGCCACCCCTGCAGGAGCGACCCCCCATTGCATATCAATGTTGGGCCACCGGCTTTGCAACGGTGGCCAGACCACCATCAATATTATTGCAGCCTCGCCGTGCTGAAGGAGTGGGGGGGGCTCATTCAAATTCAAGGCCGTCGGGATGGGCAAAGTGCCCTGGTAGCCTTGTGAGTCTGGGGCAATGTCGGGCCACCCGCTTTGCACCAGAGGCCCGACCAACATCAATACTACTGCAGTGAGGCCGCGGGCACCCCCACGACCTTACCGTGCTGAAGGGGAGGGGGGCTCATTAAAATTTGAGGCTGCTGGGGTGGACAAAGAGCCCCGGCAGCCTTGCGAGTCTGGGGGCTGCTCCGGGGGGAGCGGCCCGCATTGCATAGCAAACCATGTCGGGCCACCGGCTTTGCTCCAGTGGCCCGACCACCATCAATATTATTGCGGTGAGGCCGCGGGGGTGCAGGTCACCCCTGTGGCCTCACTGTGCTGAGGAGGAGGGGGAGTAAACTTATCTGTGGGTTATGGAGGTCTCTCCGGGTGCTGCTGGCATCTGCTGGAGCACTCCGTCTGTTGGCATAGGAAGCGAGGGAAGGGAAGAACTGTTCCCTTCCCTCACTTCCTAGTTCAACGCGTTTGTAGGCTGTTTCCTCTGTGGTCAGGCTGCCGAAGCCAATAAGTAAACAGCTTATTTGGCTTCTGCAGCCTGAACACTGTAAAGCATTCTATGATTGGATGTCATCTCCCATAGAGGGAGAAGGCAGCTAATCATAGAAAGTGGACTTTGGCTTCGAGTCACTACACAGAAACTGTTCTGCCAAAGCCGGATAGTTGTATTTCAGCTGAACTTCGGCAGAATAGTGACTAGAAGCCGAAGTTTGGTACACCACTACCACTGGCACACCTAAAATAGTACAAGCAAGTGACTTGCATAACCCCATGGTCTACCTTTTAAAAGACATATTTAATAACTTTGACAATTGTTGATGAAACATTGCCTGTGCACCCCTGTCTTCAAACTGAGAGTGCCCCTTCATTTCAACATCTGTATTTTCTGGGTCATTGTGTATGTGCCTAGTTTGTTTGCATTGTTAGTCTATACCTGTTGTGCTGTGCCTGTTTAATCCTTATGATCAAGATCACTGCTTGTTTCGTAGTAGTGTGGGACTGAGTAGGAGTTTTTGTCCCTACTCATCATTGTACTCCAACAGAGCAGTTGTCATTCCAACACAAGGTCATATTTCAAAGGCTGTAAAATGTTTAGATGTCACCACCCAAATAGATATATGTTTACCAAGCAGAAACATCGTGTGTCCTGTGTAGGTCTCATTGTTTAAATTTGTTTTTTTTTGGCAGCACATATTCTAATGGGACTAACATCACACAAACTGAGTTACAAGGATTCTAAATACAATTAGACTGTAGAGGGGTACCAGACCCCTGCCACACCTCAACGAGAGCACAGATAACACAATAGGTTGATCAATGGTTCCAGTATTGCAAAAATTAGAATCACAGAGCTTTTGTTATAGGTAAAAGTGTATGTGAGATGACACATTTTCCGGCGTCAGAATGACCCAGGAAGTTAAGCTTATATCCAGTATTATTCACCTATCATGAATATGTAACAATATAATCTGAAAACTAGACAGAAAAGGAGTTATGCTGAAAAATAAATAACAACTCACCATTGGTAGCTGAACATCTGGGCTGAACAGTCTGAGATGTTTCTAAAATGGATGCCAATTCCAAAATGGTGTCCTGGGAGCAGGTGCCAAAAGGCCTGAATCATGCTGATTTTGAATATTCTTTGGCAGCAGTTCACTGTAAGATAAAGCACATCTGGGATGGTATATTTATACATTTTGGCAAGGAAAGTAGACCATGATTGATAGTAGATTAGATAAAGGCATGGGAAGGCTATCAATTAGACAGAACAGCTGCTTATTTGGCAACACATGAAATGTCCTCATGGGGTTTTTCACAGTATGAGCTGCCAGGTAAATTTGGCAGGACCTCGAGAACCAGATAAGGGCTGGTTCTTGGCAGACATTGAAGGATAAGTAATTAGGTCTGGCTGGGTCTCAAGTAAGCTTATCAGTCTATGTGTCAGTCAACCGGTGCTTGACAAAATTAGCTAATGAGATAATGCGACAGATAAGCCATCCAATCAGAGGAAATGAGGGCTTACATTAAAGCATTATGCCATTGAAAAAAGTGTATAAAAGAAAGCTGATTGTAGCAGATTGGTGTGCCTTCCAGAATGTCTTTTCAAACTTGCATTAAAGATGGATTAATTATGGGGATGACAAACCCATGGATCAGTTTGGCGCTGGTTGGATATATTAGTCCAAAGATCGCTGTTGCGCAAATTGATTAACTATATGGTCCAGTCAAGTCTTTGGGCCTCATCACGACCCTGGCGGTAAGGGGTTAACGCCAGCGTTAGCTGCGCCGACCCCTTACCGCCAATTACGAGGTCCCTTAGCGCCATGGCGCTTTTAACACCTGCTTTTAGCAGGTGTTAAAATCCATGGCGCTAAGGGACCATGGAGTTAATTACGCCACCGTAATTTACGGTGGCGTAATTAACGCCTTCCCCACTCCCATTATGCCCTATGGGGCAAAAATGGGAATGGGGAAGGGTAAATGGGGATTGGGGACTTACCGCCCCGCCAAGGTCGGAATGGGGCGGTAAGTCCGCCAACCACCATGGCGTAAACGTAGTTTACGCCATGGTGGTAAAGTCACGGCCCAGGCGGTAACTTACCGCCTGGGTCGTGATAAGGCCCTTTGTCATTACTTTAGTTATTTATTTCTTGGTTTAATTAGCACCAAAGAAAACATCATAGTAGAAATGAATGACAGTTTTTGACATGGTGAATCGCTACACAGCCGACGCGCGTTTCGACCTAAGTCTTTTTCAAGGCCAATTGAGTTAGGGGTTGGGCTCGGAGATGTTGTAGACTGGTCCTACCAGGTAAGTGCGCTAGAGGGGCTGGATAGCCATTTACATTGGCCGGATTCGGCGAGTTGTCCTACGCGAGGGATATCAGGGGAGCCGTGCCTGTATTAAAGATGGCTGTGAAATTGCATCCAGGCATCCATTCCTACTTTGTCAAGTCTCCAGTGACAGAGCCTACAGATGATAAAGCTGATGAAGAGCAAAGGGTCCCCCTTTACACATGGCAACCGTACGAAGGGACCCTAAAGATGTTCCAGGGACAAGACCCCAGACTTATGCTGACAGAGACGGGGAGATGCCTCAGGAAAGTGACAGGGTAAGTCTGCAGTGTGCCCTAATTTTGTTGGTGAAAGTATCCCCATGTCTGGCAGCATGATATGATGGCACACT
Source organism: Ambystoma mexicanum (assembly GCF_040938575.1). Lineage (NCBI taxonomy): Eukaryota > Metazoa > Chordata > Amphibia > Caudata > Ambystomatidae > Ambystoma > Ambystoma mexicanum. The sequence continues at coordinate 480,963,971 of NC_090921.1, forward strand.
TTAACATCTGTGGATTATGGTATGTATTGAAAGGGGTCAAAGGCAAAGGAGGAAAAATAGTTATGTATATATTAATGAGGTGTATAAAATTAATGGGGGGTTGTTTAAAATATAACAAAGAGTGTTTAAAAGAAAATGAAGAGCGTTTTGTGAGCCCAGGTTTCCTACCTCAAGGCAGGTTTAGAAGAAGTCATTTCAAACGCCAATAAGGGCATAAATAGGCGGCACATAAACAGGTTTCTATAGGGAATGACTCAAACCCCTATCAGGGTATGTTTAGAGGCAGAGATAAAGTGAAGAGCGCTGAGGATTAATGTGAAGAGTTGTCTAGTTTGTCATTCTGTCTAGTTGTCTGTTTTTAAATTAAGGTTTCAAAGAACGACAATGAGTTTTACAAAGTGAGATGAAGTCAAGAAATTACATTATTTATTTAGGGGAGGTGAATTGCACCAACCCAGAAATAGACAGAAATTAGTGAAAAAGGCAGAGGTTTGAGCAAACCATTGATGGGCACGCTCAAATGTACAGTCTGAAATGTTATGGAGAAAAAACCAGAGGACATTATCAAAATTAAGCCAACATTGTGACAAATGTTGCCCCCCATGAGGCAAGAGAGTGGAGGCAGCTAGGGATTTAAATTGTAAATACCTATACAGATAACATCTTTAAGAAGCCAAAAAACTTTACAAAGTAGAAAAACGCCAAATGCATCATGCAAACGAAGAAAAGATAAGGCACGTCATGTGAAAGAAATTAATCTTGCTTCAGACAGGTAACTACGCAGTTAGAAAAAACAAACAAAAGAGTTTTCAAATCAAATTGATACTAAATCCAACACCAGATTCCTTTCCTGCTTGGGAAAGTGAAGCTAATCTAATATATGACATGTTTTAAAAATGAAATTACACAGAGATATGATCATTTTTGTGTGCAATGCACAGTTGGCAGGAAGCCAGCGCTGACATACACAAGTGAAATATGTTCAAATCCATGATGTTGAAAGAAGCCACGTCTTCTCTTCAAGGTTAGAGATAACAGTCCGTGGAGCCATGGGGAATGATTAATGTTTGCAGGAAAAAACAGAGCTCTTTAACAGTTAGAAGCAGGGATAATCCTGTGAGTTAATGCAGCTGAACCAGTTTGCACAGAGAAGCAACAATATGCTGTTGGCAAATATGTTTGCAAAGCCATGGGCAAAATAGGAAAACATTTGTATGAGTATTCATATTGTAAACAGGAAAATATATAAAGAGGCATGAAGAGGTGATAGAAGCAAGTAATAATCAGCAAGGATGGAGCTAATATGTGTACACATGTGTAAGGAACATGTTTAGTGATTTGGTTGTGCAGTTTTGAAAATTCGGAATAAATTGACAAATGAGTATGTTTTGAAAAAACAGCACTTTTTAATGGCATTAGTGCAGAGAAGCATTGGATTGGATTAATATGTTCTGGGGTAATTAAACCCCTGGTTGTTTAGTTAATCAAGGGTGTATATTTTGAAGAAATTGCTGATTTTTGCCAGGCAAATTATATGTGGTTGAACTTTATTTTTGAATATACTGTTTAGAATGGGAAGCTGCTCCACAGTAATTGTAATGTGTGAGCTGGGGAGACCCCATTGAGTTACTGTTTAAGGTTATGCAGACCACTTCCCATTTTTAGGGGGTTAGTTGGTCATTTGTTGGGGTTGCTGTTGGATGCCGCCTTTGTTGGGCACACACTAGAGTGCGGCTGATTTGTTGATTTTATGTTGGGCAACTAGCTCTTTTTGTTGGTTATTGATGGGACATTTTTTGAAAGAGTATAGTTTGCATGCATGGGCAAATTGCACAAATGAGAAAAAGAGTGGAAATGTTTTACTAAGTGAATTTTAGTGTGCTATGAAAAGAAAGACAGATTGCAAATGCAAGCACAGGAGAGTGTTCTGGGTGATCAGAAGGATGAGAATATTGGTAGATTGGGGACAAAGAGAAGGCATGGGAGATGCAACATAAATAATGTAGAAAAACGGTTCCACAGACATCTGTTTCTGCGCCACAAGAAGTATCACTCAAAACTTGATTTTTGCATTTTCTTGTATTATTTTGCATGCTTTTTTATTTTTGGTTTAAGCCCATGTTGAGAACACATGTTTCGGAACTCTTAGTGTGCCTTTTTTCAAATCTGGGCAATAGGTTATCTACAGGTTGCTATCACAAGCTGAACAACAACACATAGATGTAATTTACGTGATTATTTACAGTGCGAAAGAAAGCATATTAATCAAAAAGATAATTTCCATCAATTATCTCAGTGCAAAGTAAAGCATGTTTAACATCATAAATTTCCATCATGAAAATAAAAATTACCACATGACGAACAGTTGTAGGGTTGATACATACGTAATGGTAAGTATTCCGAGGGAGACGGGAAAGGTAGAGAGAAAAGGGATAAGGCGGGGAGGGACATTGTGGTAGAAATGAATAAAGAAAGAAAAGGAAAGAAAAACAACATATAAGAGTAGAGTTAGCGCTAGTTAGCTTTAAAAGTTCCATTTGTCTAGTAATGTAATTAAATACAAATGTTCTCCAAATAGGGCTTACCTATCTCTTGGTGTTCAAAGTCTCTCTAATAACGTAGTTTGAGCATATGAAACAGGAGTCCCATCAGACTCATACAGCGATGTTCATACTTGTAAAAGTGAAAAGATATAATTTGGGGAATGGGTTAGTTTTCCTTTGTGTACTCCCGGATTTTCATTATGTTGTTTGTAGACTTAAAACTATGCGACAAAATGCATTTGCTTTTTTCAGAAATTCTGTTTTAAAGTGGTGCATACTTAAATCCTGGTCATTAATTACATTTTTCCATGCACACTGTGTTATTTTAATGCAGCTACATTTTTTACGAAATCTAACATATAGAAAACACAGCGGCCGGTTGAGAACGCCTTTTCGCTGTGCACAACGAAAATTAAGCTTACTAACAAAAGTTCTGTACGTAAGTAGTTTACCGTACCCAGAATACTGCGGCCCCCTATGACCGCCTTCTCCCATATACGGATCTTAACATGATTAGAAATTAAGATAGGTGGTCTCTCGCTGGCGTTAGGGCTTACCTATAATATCACGGATCCGGCATCACATAATGTAGAGTCATGGAAATGTTACCCATACACAATCAGGTGTGTGCACCAGGTCCAGAGCAGAAATGACAGTGTTTCCCTCACTATAACAGTGCAACCATGTAATATAGAGGCATTTGAAGAAGAAAAAGAAAAAAGTATGTCCAAGATCCCACAAATTGTGAAGCATGGCGCTGAGACAAAAAATACCATTATGAGTGCAAATTACAGTAAAAAAAGTACATTAATGCAGTAATGAATGCCATTAAACTAAGCACAGTGAAAATGTATGAGGAATAGCAAGAAAGAATAAAACAAAACCACCTTTTTGGGGAAAAATATTGGGAAGGCATGTATTAATGAAAAATTCATATTTAGAATGAGGAAGCCGTGGGTAATGAGGGGACGTGCTCACAAAGGGCACTGAGATTAAGGTCACACACAATATGGACAAGGGGCATGATTTATTTAAACAATTGTATTGAGAAAACATTAGGTTAAAAAAGTTTATAGAAACACACACCCTAATTGGCTTGACTTCTAAGTATAAGAAGTCCTCTATTTAGTTTTTTTGCAGGTGTTTGATAAATGGAAATGTATTTATAGATAAGTACAAGCAGGCTTAGCACCGATCAAGATGAATGAGGGATTATTATTATATGTGATGAATTGATTGATTGGGCAAAGAAATAGAGATGATTAAGATTAGAATCTCTGTCATGACACAAGGACTCACACATACATGCACACATTCATACACACATGCATACACACACATGCACAATAAACATGCACATGCATACACACATGCATGTACACACATACATACATGCATGCACAAACATGCATACACATGCATGCATGCACACCTGCATGCACACACACATGCATGCATGCACACATGCATGCACATGCATACACATGCACATACAAACATGAGAATGCACGCATACACACATACACACACAATCTTGTGGAAGTAAAGGCAATCAATGGATTACAGGCTCAGTGCACACAAAAAACACACAAGCAGTCAGAAGAAGGAATTCATTAGTGCAATAAGAACACACACACATACATAAGGATGATTTTGCTTTATATTGAGAATGCCATTTAGGGATATCTTGTTTTGCTAAAAATATGATGTGAAACAAATTAGATATTTTGAAGACTACAAATAAAAAAAGATGAAGATCCACTTGTTTATGTTCAGGAGCACTGAACTTTTTAAGAGTGCGAGCAGAGGTGAAAAAAGTGGGAGTATTTTACCACACATTATGTCAGGGATTGCCTGGACAGGTACAGAGACACCTGGAAGGAAGTGGGAATGTGGCTTAAGATACAGTTGACTATAGTACATCACTGTTGGCTGTTGCAGGAGAAAAACAGGAAAAAAGATGATGTTAGAAAACTTGAGGAAGTTAAGTTAGTTCAGAAGAAATTGTCAAAGTATGCCATAAAAGGGGCGATAGTGACAAAGCAGAGAAGGGCTGGGAATACAGCAAGCAGTGGGTACAACACAGACGAATAATCACCACCAAATAATGGGTTTGTAAAAACAAAGAGGTGATGGCTGGAAGGTTTAGAATGAATCTTAACCACTGGCATTGCTCTGGGCAACCCTCCAGACCACCATTCTTCGCCTGCCAAGCCATTACAGAAGGGGAAGACCATATGAAAATCAGGCTTGGCCCCACCCCAAAAGGGGCAGTCCAGCCCGAACTGCTAAGTGACATCCCTTCTGCACGAGACCACAAGCATCCCCAAACATGTTTCGCCCTTGTTGGGGCTCATCAGTGAGGAGTAGCTTGGGTCTCTAGGCCCAGCAGGCACGGGACCCACGTCTGGGCATACCCGTCCCACTCGGGGTGACAAAGCAAAAACAAAGAGGTGATGGCTGGAAGGTTTAGAATGAATCTTAACCACTGGCATTGCTCTGGGCAACCCTCCAGACCACCATTCTTCGCCTGCCAAGCCATTACAGAAGGGGAAGACCATATGCAAATCAGGCTTGGCCCTACCCCAAAAGGAGCAGTCCAGCCCGAACTGCTAAGTGACATCCCTTCTGAACGAGACCACAAGCATCACCAACATGTTTCGCCCTTGTTGGGGCTCATCAGTGAGGAGTAGCTTGGGTCTCTAGGCCCAGCAGGCACGGGACCCACGTCTGGGCATACCCGTCCCACTTGGGGTGAGAAAGCAAAAACAAAGAGGTGATGGCTGGAAGGTTTAGAATGAATCTTAACCACTGGCATTGCTCTGGGAAACCCCCCAGACCACCGTTCTTCGCCTGCCAAGCCATTACAGAAGGGGAAGACCATATGAAAATCAGGCTTGGCCCCACCCCAAAAGGGGAAGTCCAGCCCGAACTGCTAAGTGACATCCCTTCTGCACGAGACGACAAGCATCCCCAAACATGTTTCGCCCTTGTTGGGGCTCATCAGTGAGGAGTAGCTTGGGTCTCTAGGCCCCGCAGGCACGGGACCCACGTCTGGGCATACCCGTCCCACTCGGGGTGACAAAGCAAAAACAAAGAGGTGATGGCTGGAAGGTTTAGAATGAATCTTAACCACTGGCATTGCTCTGGGCAACCCTCCAGACCACCGTTCTTCGCCTGCCAAGCAATTACAGAAGGGGAAGACCATATACAAATCAGGCTTGGCCCGACCCCAAAAGGGGCAGTCCAGCCCGAACTGCTAAGTGACATCCCTTCTGCACGAGACCACAAGCATCCCCAAACATGTTTCGCCCTTGTTGCGGCTCATCAGTGAAGAGTAGCTTGGGTCTCTAGGCCCAGCAGGCACGGGACCCACGTCTGGGCATACCCGTCCCACTCGGGGTGACAAAGCAAAAACAAAGAGGTGATGGCTGGAAGGTTTAGAATGAATCTTAACCACTGGCATTGCTCTGGGCAACCCTCCAGACCACCGTTCTTCGCCTGCCAAGCCATTACTCAAGGGGAAGACCATATGCAAATCAGGCTTGGCCCCACCCCAAAAGGGGCAGTCCAGCCCGAACTGCTAAGTGACATCCCTTCTGCACGAGACCACAAGCATCCCCAAACATGTTTCGCCCTTGTTGGGGATCATCAGTGAGGAGTAGCTTGGGTCTCTAGGCCCAGCAGGCACGGGACCCACGTCTGGGCATACCCGTCCCACTCGGGGTGACAAAGCAAAAACAAAGAGGTGATGGCTGGAAGGTTTAGAATGAATCTTAACCACTGGCATTGTTCTGGGCAACCCTCCAGACCACCGTTCTTCACCTGCCAAGCCATTACAGAAGAGGAAGACCATATGCAAATCAGGCTTGGCCCCACCCCAAAAGGGGCAGTCCAGCCCGAACTGCTAAGTGACATCCCTTCTGCACGAGACCACAAGCATCCACAAACATGTTTCGCCCTTGTTGGGGCTCATCAGTGAGGAGTAGCTTGGGTCTCTAGGCCCAGCAGGCACGGGACCCACGTCTGGGCATACCCGTCCCACTCGGGTTGACAAAGCAAAAACAAAGAGGTGATGGCTGGAAGGTTTAGAATGAATCTTAACCACTGGCATTGCTCTGGGCAACCCTCCAGACCACCGTTCTTCGCCTGCCAAGCCATTACAGAAGGGTAAGACAATATGCAAATCAGGCTTGGCCCCACCCCAAAAGGGGTAGTCCAGCCTGAACTGCTAAGTGACATCCCTTCTGCACGAGACCACAAGCATCCCCAAACATGTTTCGCCCTTGTTGGGGCTCATCAGTGAGGAGTTGCTTGGGTCTCTAGGCCCAGCAGGCACGGGACCCACGTCTGGGCATACCCGTCCCACTCGGGGTGACAAAGCAAAAACAAAGAGGTGATGGCTGGAAGGCTTAGAATGAATCTTAACCACTGGCATTGCTCTGGGCAACCCTCCAGACCACTGTTCTTGGCCTGCCAAGCCATTACAGAAGGGGAAGACCATATGCAAATCAGGCTTGGCCCCACCCCAAAAGGGGCAGTCCAGCCCGAACTGCTAAGTGACATCCCTTCTGCACGAGACCACAAGCATCCCCAAACATGTTTCCCCCTTGTTGGGGCTCATCAGTGAGGAGTAGCTTGGGTCTCAAGGCCCAGCAGACAAGGGACCCAAGTCTGGGCTGGACTGCTGGACATGACAGGACACATTTCGCACACATGCAAGACCCAAGGGTATGTACAAAATAGACAATTCTCATGAAGGGACATCTTATCCTCCAGCATAAAGCTCACAAGTTAGGGAAGGGTTTTCCCAGGATCAGCCATTGTATCAGACACAAGAGCCTAGAGTGCAACAGGTACAGCAGTCCAAGCAAGTGCTAAATGAATTCAATACAGGGGCAATTGCAGCAAGCCCCCATTCAGATTCAGCAATATGCAAACACAGGACAGGTACCCAGGATAGGAGGAGCCACTGTGGCAGGAGGAAATCCTTTCACAGGAAGAAGGGTATGCATGCACCCAGACAAGCTGTCATGATGCCTATCCCCAGGCATCAGGACCAAGGCCCTCAGTTCTGGGAGCAGGCATCCAGACATTTGTTTAAACCTCAGCAGCCCTGGCTATGGGCTGTCTGGGTTCAGTCCTGGCGCCTTAGGCGCCGGGCTCATCATAGAAATCAGTCCTGGCGCCATAGGCACCAGGCTCATAGACTTTACTTACCTGATGCAGACCATGCTGCAAAAGAGTCCAAGCCTACATGAGGCATGGATGGGACTATTTTGTTACAGGGACAATTTTTTACTCGGGCGTGGCTCTAGGGAACTTCTTACCTGGAACTACTTTGGAGGCTATTTAAACCACATCCGAACAGCAGCACATGCTTCGCATTATTCTGCATCCAGCAGCGTGACACTCACCGTGCCTGCAGCCAGCATCTAGTCTTCTGCCACGCCCGCGTGCCTGCAGCCAGCATCCAGTCTTCTGCCACGCACGCCTCTAATCCAGAGCTCCTAGAATAAAGAAGAAGAAAAGGACAAGGTTAGAAAACAAACTTATTTCAAATTCCTCAACTAAATCCAGAGCCATTTCATCTCCGGACCTGGAAAGTACATCAGTCCTGCACGCGTCACTTCACCAGCTCCAGCACGGCGCCATACTCACCAGTTCTCACAGCATCTTTCGATCTGGCACTGTCTCCATCATTTCTTCATCGTAATCCGGCACCTAGGGGACACAAGAAAAAACAAGGTGAGCCAAGGGAATCAACAAATACAACCTCTTACCACCATAGACTTACCTGATTTACCACCGGCGGTATTATTCCACAACTCTCCACATTTTCATATGCCGCATCTGTAAAGAGGGAGAAAAACAACACGTTAACGCATGCGATAGTTACCGGACAGAGTTGGGTAACACAGACTCTTACCTGAACGTCAGCAGCAGCTACGAGACCTTCTTCTCACAAACTCAGTTGCAACTTAAGGAAGGAAGGGGACAAGAGTGAACATCGGGCACATTGAACTCTTTGACCTTGATACTTACCAATCCCGCCAGAGACTTCAGAGTCAATACTTACCGGAACTCTCCCAACGCCTTCAAACCAGTGAAGTAACTGGTATCTATGCGCCCCTGCAAGACACGCAGGATGGATAGCTCATCTTTTACAAACATAAGGTGAGGTTACTAAGGGAATATCGGAGGTGATTAGTGGGGGAGAGCGAGAACAGTTGGGAGGCCATCACTAAAACCCACAGGTGGTTAATCCCTGTCTCCACTTGCAGGAAAATACTTCTTCGGGTCCAGCAGACAAGACTAGGCGGGCCAGTCCAGACAGTCATCTCTGCACTATGCATCACGTTGAAGGAGACCGCAGCTGTCCGGGTCCGATCGACACCCCTGTGGGGTCGAGGTGAGCGTAACACTAGGATAGCTCACAGGACGACTTGATGTGTTCGGAATTATCCGTGATATTAGTCCCCCAAGAGGAGTCAAGGGTTAATGTGACAGAAGGAGGCAAAATCTTTACTTTATTAACAGACACTGGGACTGCACATCCATGAACAAAGGAGGGTTTTTTTGGAGCTATGGGTTGAGTTCCTTTTTATTGCAGAATTACCAGTCTCTATAGGAGAGTGTGCCATGACTGATCCTTGCTATATTATTGACAGACACTAGTTAAATATTTTGGGAAGGGATTGGATGACAAACCTTAACATGATGATTTTATTTACTGACCAAGGGATAACGTGTTCCACTCCTGGAATACACTATTCGATTGAGATTGAATTATACTGGCATTATCAGGGCAAATGGCTCTGTGAGTTGTTTCAGTGGAGCAGAGGTTTTCCATATCATGGGGTGAGCATTCTATTAACATGGCTATCTGGCCTAGTGGAGAGAATTGTGAGAATATCTGATGAATGCTTGTTTAGACCAAAGATACCTAAGGACAAAGAGGGGGGGCACACTATCCCTATAGAATTAAAAGCAGCCATAGTATGACCATGGAGGACAGTAATAGCTCTTGAAGAAGGTTCTATGTTGATTGAAGCCATTGATGATGACATATTTAGAGAAGACTAAACACATGATAAAGTGGTGATTTTTTAGAAGCATCACACACTGAAAGAGAAAAGGGAAGTCTCACGGTGTTTGGCAAAAGGTGCAGTAGCACTCAGTATATTTTTAGGAAGACTGGGAGCAAGTGTGACATGTCCTGTGGACCACAGGCCCTTATGACATGGGTCTATTGAAACAAATAGGGGAACAAATAGGGGAACAAAATAAAAAAGTTTACACATGAAAGGGATTATAATATGAAACTTGAGTGCTTGCATTGTAATTAGAATAATTCATGTAAGATAATCATAAACAGAAAAGGATAAAAGTGCAGAACTAAAAGGTTCAAAATTAAAAGATTGATGACAAATTAGGGGGTGAAATAAAAAGAAAATGAATGAATGAATAAAAGAAATGAATGAATGAATAAATAAAAAATGAATTAATTAATGAATGGATATCCAGATTTGTAAACAATGAGCACAATGGATGGTGTTGGTTACAATTGAATAGTGTAGTGTGTTTTAATAAAAATGAAATATGATTAATGAAAGGCCAAAGGAGTGTGGATTGCCAAGATTGATCTAATAAATATGAGAAAAACCGTTAATAAAACTGCACGAAAGAACATATGAGAGTAAGTAACCAAAGAATTGTTTGTATGTACATGATGATGTCGATTTGTGTTTTACAGATGAAATTATTGTAATTTTTTAGCACGGGAGGAATGTCTACATGGCCTTAGCAGAGTATAGCAATATAATGAGAATACACATTATATTATGACACGAGTAAGTATTTAGTGGAAAATTAGAGAAGGAAAAGGTGAGTACTAGTTGAAACAGCAAGTGTGTGAACCAACTATTGATCATTATTAGGAGTAAGATGACCCAGGCGAGTACAGAAGAAAGGCAGTAAGGGATACGGTCTTTCAAATAGACAGCCTTTTCCTAAGAAAGGTGCAAACAAATGTGAGCATAGAATAAGCATAAGATATAAAAGTATGGCCATATCTAACTAAGAGAATGAAGAAGACTTTGGACAGAAGGTGGAGTAACCTTTTTGTAATGCTCGTAAAAGTGAAGTGCCAAATAGGTGCATTTGGAAAATGCATAAAGTTTTTAGGATAGGCAAAACGATGTATGCCTATATGTTACACGTGCATGCACTTAGTGAATCAATGCTGGGTACCTATGACATGGATAGGAAAGATTAGTGTAGGTATGATGATGAAAAATGTCAATTATGTCTCAACAGAATAAACACAGCAAAGAAAAAAGAAGACTGTGGACCCACACCAGCAGGAGGAGGACTTCAAAAGTACAGAGAACATGTTCATCATAGCAGGAAAGATTAAAACACAGGATTTTTATGAATAGGTTGAGGGAATTTAAATGTGCGCCTCTGGGGAAAGAAAAGTAGGCCTATATTTCAGTGGGCTGGGAGTGTCAAGAGATGACCTCAGTAAACATTTCTGATCAAAAGGAAAGAGCAAAAATCCACCTTGAGGAAATAACTGATTGCTTTACCAACATGATGAAATGACGTTTTCCTCTATTTCAATTTACCACAGAGAGCAGGAACCCATACCAGCGTCTTCCTCTTCAGCTACGGATGAACCAAGAAAAAAGAAGAGGAGCGATTGAAGAAAACACATCCTTTTTCAAACAAAATGTTTTTTTTTTATTTATGTTGTCTGTCCTGTTGTTTATTATTTTATCATAAATAAGGAGACTGCATGACTCTTTGGTTTGAGAATGTCAACCACAGAGGAAATGTTTCCTTTAGTGCACTATGCCATTGTGGAAAGACAAAGAAGCCCATGAAAAATAGGGCAATGCAGAACAAGTGAAAAATGTATATCTCTTATGACCTCAGACCATAGCCAAGTCCTGGTATCAGCCAGTATGTATTTAGTATAAAGTAACACCAACATGTGCGAAAAGAGAGAAAGGAGCAGCCATCCTATTATATAAAAAAAAGAAAGGAGAAAATGCAGTAGAAATTGTTTACGAGGCAGGAGTGTTTAAAAGAAACATATAGGTATTTTAAGGGTTGGGGTGGAGGAGGCAGTACTGACGATAAAGACATACTTATTTTTCAAACGAGACTCATTCAGTTTTATATTACAGATGGAAGAGAGATACCTACACACCAGGTGATTGACGGCAACCAATCCTGCGAGCAGGGACCCAGCCAGATGCCCAGTTTCAGTCACTTTGTTTGTGAAAGTGTTTTCCTACGAGACTCCCCTATCCTTGTGTTCCCCAGAAATAATTGAATGCCCCCCAATTTTTGACTTCAAATCAGAAAATTTAAAAGGTACTTTATGATGAAATGAACAATGAACTCAAAAGGACTGGCCTACAAGCTAAGGGGCTCTAAAACGTGCTGCTAGGCAGCCCAAAGGACAAATAAAATGGACTGATCATCAAGAAGGTCCATGGATGCAGAATAAGGAAGATAAGATTATTCGGGTGGAAGATGTGTCAATGGAAGGCAAAGGATAAACATTAAAAATGTGCATGGGGAGAGAGCGGGAAACTAAGAAGTGTTGTGTGGTGGAGGAAGGAACAAGTGTGCAGTAAAAGATGCACGTGGACAAAATAGCAAAGGAAAATATTTTTCCCCTCCCCCATCAGTCGCACTCCTGCACTGCCTTCCTGGCAACCCCCACACATTTGGACTGTTTCCTGCATCCCTACAGTCCCACAACCAGCACTTGACACTTGAAGTCTGCACTTAACCTTGCACTTGCCACCTGCTGGCTGTACTTTTACTTACTCTTATTTGTTATTTATATTTTGTTTTTTTTCTTATCCCATGTACTGCAATGTCCACTCCCCCTTTCCCCCGCACTTCTCCTCCTTTCCCCTTCCCATGCACTTGCGTGACCTGAATGAAACCTGGCCTAGTAGGATAGTTGACTGTCTTCCCTCTGTTCTCCCTCTCTTGCCTCGTCACGCCTTGAAACACTTGTGAGTAGGCGCATTATAAATGCCATACCATATCATATCATATCATATCATATCATATCATATCATATCATATCATAAATGGGCTGGTAGGTTCCCTCAAGGAATGATTTCTCTCGATTCTCGTGGTGGCCAAAAGGAAATCGCCTGTTGTGTACAATATTTATATATTTATTTCCATTTGTAAAACACACATCGGCCCTTAGGCATCGTGGCGCTGTTGCAGAAAACTTGCTTTGCTGCAAGGGTAGTACAGAGAGATTACTGTGCAGACATTTGAGTACAAGGTACAATTAAAGGTATAGGTACGTTTCAGAAAACAAGGTATACAGTATGTCCCTTGGTTACATTGGAACAGAGTCAAGGTTTAGGATATTCGTATGCAAGTTAATTAAATAGTTTGGTTTTGGTTTGTGGAAAATGGTGTAAGATGCTTAGTTTCTGAGAGCTGTGGGCAAGGCATTCCAGTGTTTGGGCGCTAGATGTTGGAAGCTGGCCCCTCCAGAGGAAATATGTCTACATTTAATTGGGTAATAAGGGTGTGATCCCAATAGGAAAAAATAAAATTATCCTTTGAGGATACAAGTATATAAAAGTCAAGAGGGCAAAACGTTGCAATGGTTTTTCAGCAAAAGGAGATACATATATGTTTTAAATTAAGTGAGTACAGATCCATAGTAACCTCACTCGCAAACACAGATAAGGAGTTAGCTGAATTGGAAGGGAGGGCCACCTTAGAGTCAGAGCACATATAAAGGATGGTCGAGCTTAGACAAACTTGCTTAACTTACTGGGACAAGCTGGGAAGCTCAGCTATATGAAACACATTGAGATAATCCATGCCCTTGGAGATAAACCAAGGAAACTATTAGCATGGCTCTACAAACGGGAAATCCCCAGGACCCCTATCTGCCACGTCCGTGGGACGGACAGCACTGCAATACAGGTGCAGCTAGCTATAAACTCAGTGTTCGCCAGGTTTTACCAGGAGCTGTATGTCAGCACACCATCTCCAAAGGCCATCGAAATTGTGATGTCCTAGACATCATCAAACTACCCAAATTGAACGTACAGCTGGCCGAGGCCCTGGACAAACCGATTACCCCAGAGGAGGTGATGGTCACTATTAGGTTCTTACCATCTGGGAAAGCCCCAGGTACTGATGGGTTCCCGGGGGAGTTTTATAAAGTGTATGAGGACGTTATGGCACCTCTGCTAGCCCGAATGTTCAATGAAGTGTACGATGTGGGCACCCTCCCAGACACCATGAAGGAAGCCATTATTATCCCCCTTTTGAAACCAGGCAAGGATGAGAAAGAGTGTGGCTCATATAGGCCCCTGACCATGTTGAATTCAGATGACAAGATTCTAACGGCATTACTGGCAAGGAGACTACAAAGAGTAGTCCCCCTTCTGATCCATCAGGACCAAACGGGTTATGTGCCTGGGCGATCCATCACAGAGAACCTACGTAGATTACATCATGTTATTTACAACACCAATAGCAGACCCGAGAAATGGCAGTGGCATCTCTAGACGCCACTAAGGCTTTCGACTCGGTCAGGTGGGAATGGCTATATGCGACCATGATGAAAATGGGGATAGGCCCGGCCTTCCTAAAATGGACCAAACTCATATACACAGACCCCACGGCCAGAGTATGCACGAACAACACATTCTCCGACAAATGGCACCTCCACAGGGGCACACGGCAGGGCTGTCCACTCTCCCCCATACTGTACATCTTGGCAGTCAAAACTGTAGCGGCATACCTGCACCAGGAGTATGGCGACAGGGGCTTAGTGATCGGTGGGGTGACACACCTGGTGTTGAAGTACACCGACGACACACTCCTGTACCTAAACAACCCAGAACGCATACTACTGTATATCCTGGAGACACTGGAAGGGTTTCACAGATACACAGGGATCCAAATTAACAATGAAAAATCTTGCCTCTACACCCTGGCTGCCCTAAGCAGGGGCACCCCCAACAGACTCCCTCCAACGACCTTCCAATGGATGACCACATCTTTCAAATATTTGGGGATCACTATTCACCGGGACCCCAATATGGAACATACTTTAAACACAGTCAGAGCTAAGGAAAACCTAGAAAAATCAATGAGGGAAAATTGCCGCTTTCTGATTCCTGCATCATTTCACCAACGTCCCCTTCAACATTCCCACATGTTTTTTTGCAGACCTAAACAAACTCTGCAGGAGATTTCTTTGGCAAGGAGGCAGACACAGAGTCGTGTTGGAAGTGCTACAACGGCCCTACGACAGGGGAGGACTAAAAATACCCAACTTTGAACTGTACTACTTGGCAGCTCAATTAAAACACGTCATACAATGGATGGCCAATGAGACCACATTTGATATCCGAGGTCTACAACAAGCCGTCTCCCAGATGCTACTCAGAGACTTATTCTGGATCCCAGAAGATGTGACCCGGAACAGCCCCTACCTGGTGAAGCTGGGAATACTGATCTGGAAACGGGCCTGCAAGGTTGCGAAGATGGAAGAACCATACTCCCCGCAGAACCCTATAGCAGCCATCATGGTGGGCAGGCAATGGGGTCAGAATGAGGTACGGCGAAGGTGGGAACCCAGCGGAGTGGCCACCCTGGGGGATTTGGTGGATGACCAAGGGATCCTAACATTTGATGAACTACAAGCAACCTCGGGGCTGCCATCGGGACAGTTCCTGCTCCATGGAGCTGTGGTGCGTAGGCTCATAGATTGGTGGCCGGGCAAGGAGAGGTTAGAAACTGGGTATGAGACCATCGAAAATATGCTGACTGCAGCCGAAGGGGGACATGAAACCTCAAGACTTTATGAAACATTACTGAACAGCACAACTAATATAGGCCTCAAGAGCAAAGTGAAGTGGGAACATAAAATGGGCATGGAATTTGTGGAAAAAGAATGGGAACACATCGCTCACTACCACAAAAAGGTTTCCAGGAACGCCCGTCTGCAACTCATACAATTCTACGTTTTTAATAGAGCGTAACTTATGCCAGAAGTGATCTCCAAATTCAAAGGGCCGAGAATCATCAAATGTCCTAAGTGCTGCGAACCCCGCGCGGGAATGACACACATGTTTTGGGGATGCCAGGTGATACAAACATTTTGGGCACAGATTGCTGCAAAAGTGTCTGAAGCAGACATTGAACTGGAAGTGCAATCACCTGCGGCATGCATTCTGGGCAGTTACAAAAGAGGCAAAAAGAACAAACCCCTTAAAAAACTTAAAGACTTGATGTACATCCTGGTGAAGAGATGCATTGCTCTGGGCTGGAAGAGTGGTAGGGGTCCATGCATTGCACTGTAGTGGGAGGACCTTCGCAAATGGGTGACAGCAGAAACTGGGGCGTGGGAGAATGTGCTGCGAGAACAGAAACTGGACACCAGTGAAGACTTACACCAATGGGTGGCGCTCACAGTGCCGTTATTAAGCCCCAGGGAGAAAGAAGATATTTCTAATGACGCGGGCAGCTCATGACGGCAGTTTGGTGTGAGCAGAACTGATGTACAGATAGTGGTCTTGGGGGGCAGGGGTGGGCGGGATGAGGGGGAAGTTACAAGTGCAATTAATGAAATGCAATAATATTGTTGTTCCTTTGCAGTTCATGTTGAATAAAACTTAATAAATATATATATTTTAAAAAAATGCAGCCCGTATCATGATATACAGAACACACTCAGTCCTACCAATGTATTTCTCTCCAGGGTCACTCCCGGCACTTGTCTACTATTGAAAAACATATTTGAAGGTGTCTCTGGTATACAATCAAGATGATAGGGACACTGCCTTCAGATTATGACATTTTTGTAAGTCTTTACTCTGGATGTCTAAGACTAAAAGAGAGGGTTTATTTTTTGCACAGTTCATCAGAAAATACATTCCTTTATGAAGGGAGTGCAGGGAACGGTGAATTTGTCAGGGGCCAGCTTTGTGTCACTACACCAACCATCTCCAAGATCTTGGCTTCCTTCCCAGCAGCATGCCGCATTTGTGCATGGACTGTCCTATGGGAAGATCTGGACATTTACTGGTGGGCCTCTGCACGAAGTGCATCTTTTGTGTAGGGAATCTGTATGATTTCCATTAATACATGGCACATGCAATGATGATCAATATCCAAAGAATAGGACCCTAGTGTGCAAAGAGCTCACTACCTTTGACTTCCCATTCTTTTAATGGTGTGATAGGACAAAACAAATATGCCTTTAGACACATAAATGTGATTGTAATACCATGATGTTGTACTGACTCATTTTTATAAATACAAGAAAACACAAGTATTTCAAATGGCAAAATAAGTCATTACATAAACATATATCATCAATACTAAATAATAATTCACAATAATTTCATATTCGAAAACAAATCACTACCCAATATGGCGCCTAGCACCAAAAAAAAGCACAATGCATTTCTAACTAGGAAATTATTTCAAAATGTAACAAATAGGAACTGTTGTGTATTTCTCCAACACTGATATGTATTATTGGAACACCTATGATGCTGCCCGAAATGTTTCAATGTAGTGGTTGGGATTTTCTTCAGGGGCTAGAATTGATTCAAAGTGCAAAGTGCCTCACACGGCTACCTTTCCAAACGATACTACAATATTGATCTGGTGACGTTTTAATCTATGAATCAATCACCAACAGCTATTATCTGTTCAAAATGTTCGGGATGCTTAGTGTGTAGCAGGAAATTTACATCGATATGGTGCTGAAAGTTTAAAAACCCGGGTTCCTCTCAGGACGAATGGTCTACGATGGTCTACAAGCTGATTCCATTAATAATTGGCCTGTTGCTGCATTGTATTTGTATTTGTTTTATTTGTAACGCGCACCATCAGGCCCGGAGGCATCAGGGCGCAACTTGTGCAGAGTTGCATACAGAGCATATAAACATACATAATTTTAAGCACGAGGCAAGTGTACATACATAATAATCAGCGAGTGAAACAATATACATAATTTACAGAGCAGATATTTTACATGAGACATAGAGACAAAAGTGTACAGCAGGCGAGATAAGTGGGCCGATGCTAGAAGGGCTGTGGTGTGCAGAGCATGTTTCAATGCTGATTGAAGAGCCATGATTTCGTTTTGGACTTGAATGCGTTAAAAGAATCTTCAGATCTGATGGTGATAGGGAGGGCATTCCATAGCTTGAGCCCCCCGCTTTTTGAAGTTTGAATCTAGGGATCGATAAACAGTAGGTCTGGGCGGTTCTTTGAGGTAGGTTGGGTAGGCGCATGGCAGGATAGCCGACTGCAGAGGTACGAGGGGACCTTGTTGGCCAAGCATTTGTGCGTGATTTCAGTGAAATTCTCTGCTTGACGGGTAGCCACTGTAGATTAGATCTGGATTCAGAGATGTGATGTTTTCGAGGGATGTTTAAGGCAGCTCTGATAGCGTTGTTTTGGGTGATTTGTAATTTATTCAGGTTCTCTTGGCAAGTTCCTAAGTAGAGGGCGCTACCATCGTCAATTTTAGACATAATGAGGGTTCTGGCTAGTGTGACGCTATTTGGAGTAGTCAGAAATGGCCTGCAAAATGCAATGAGGTTGCAGGTGTATGCAGAGGCTGATCTGACTGAATTTGTTTGTCGAGATAAGGATAGAGTGGCGTCAAGGTAAAAGCCTACGGTTTTTGTATCTTTTGAAGCTAGGATGGTATTGCCGTCTATGATAAACGACTGGTAGGACAGCTCAAGTTTGCTAAGGCGTCGCGTAGTGCCCAGGATGAGGGGCTCCGTCTTGTCGTCATTAAGGCATAGCTGGTGTTGGGCCATCCAGGTTTGGATGACCAGGTAGACGTCGTTCAGGGCCTTGGTGTCAACTAAGTAGTCTCCATTAATGGAAATGAGTATCTGGGTGTCATCTGAGTAGTTTGTGTAGGAGACACCCAGACAGTCAAGTACATCAAAGAGAGGTTTAGTAAAGACATTATAGAGTGTAGGTGACATGCAAGAACCCTGAGGGATGCCACAGAGAATTGGGGAGGGGTCTGCAGCTGCGGAATGGGAAAAGACCCCCATAGATGTATTACTCAGAAAGGATTTGATCCAGGCCGTGGCTGATGGTGAGAAGTGAGCAGCAGAGAGGAGGTGCCTGCATAGGATTTGGTGATTGACCAGGTGGAATGCCGCAGAGAGGTCGAGGAGAAGTAACATGGCTAGTTTGCCCTTGTCCTTCAAGACTTCTATTTGTGTTTTAAAATCTATTAGAGCTGTCTCCGTCCCGTGTCTGGGACAGAATCCAGATTGTCTAAAACCTAGAAGATTATTAGATTCCAAATAATCTTGGATCTGCAGGTATGCTGCACGGTCTAAGATTTTGAGCAGAAACGGGACGGTGGTTATGGGTCTGAAGTTAGTGGGTATGCTTGGGTCTAAGGAATGTTTTTTAAGCAATGGGATTACCCATGCGTCCTTAAGGTTGTCGGGGATAATACCTGTTTTAAAGGAGGAGTTGATAAATGACTTAATGAAGGGGGCCAAATCGTGGGCAGATTCCTTAACGATGGGAGCGGGGCACGGATCACCTTGGCAATTGGAATGTTTGATCCTCAAGATGATGTTTTCCACCTCGGCAACAGTGAGCGGTGAGAAGGTAAACAGTTTAAAGTTGGCCGAGTCAAGAGAGTGGGCCCATGCAGGGGTGGTATGGCGATTTTCCAGTTTCAGACTATCTTGTTTGTCTTTAATTTTGGATTGTAGCATAGAGATTTTATTCAGTAAGGTTGACTGAATGTTGGTGCACCATTTACTATCTTTAATGCAGATGTCGGGGGGGTGGCTGGAGTTTCAAGTTCTTTTAGGATCTTAAAGAGTTCCTTTGTGTTCGAGTCAGCTTGCAGGATACAGTTATTCAGGGAGTCTTTTTTCGCAGCGATAATGGCTTCTTTGTAATGGCATTCTTTGTAATGGCATTCATTCGCCTTTGGCGTGTTGTGAGTGCACTGTCATACAATGATGAGGCCAAAAGAAAAAAAAAGACCTCTGAACATGTTGCAGCAGATGGGGCAAAGCGATAGATGTATGTTTCTTTAACATGGGAGATAGGTTGCCCTGGAACTCCCTCCCAATGTGTAAGCATATGTGCTGGTAAAATATGCATCCTGTGAGGGCAGTCACGAGCCGGTGGCTGGCGGCCAAAAAAGGGGACACTGTTAGGAAGTCCCTTTGCTTGCAGCCCTTCAAGGAAAGTGTTATCCTGTGATAGGCTTGTCTAACTACTATAAGGTAGGCAATCTCTGTTTCAGCTGTCCTGTGAGAGAGGGTTTGTGGCATCCGTTTTCCCCTGTCTGTGTCGGTGAGTGCCTGTGATGTTGGAGTGTATGATATCATGGGTAGAATGTTAATGTATGTGGAATGTCCCTGGCCGTTGTGGAACAGTTACCTGGGTAGTGGGCAGCAGTGGACTCTACATATACATTTGCGTACTTAAAGATGCATCTTATAAAGTTCTCACCTTATGAACTTACCTGCAGCTCCATTGATCCTTCATTATTACTAATTGTTGAGCAAAGCGGAATGATCCAGTTGTATACTAATTGACCTTTTCACAATTGACCTCGGGAGAATTGACCTCGGGAGAATTGACCTACTTTAGAAGGTCAATTAGGACATATATGCGGGGGGAAACCCCCTGCAACCCTCCACCCAATCCAAAAACCCTTGCAACCCCCCACCCAATCCCCTTATATTATTTATAATCCAAAACCAACCCAATACATATATAAAATAACTTAAATAATATAAAGGTCAATTGTGCAGAAGGTCAATTAGGACCACTATAATTAGGTCAATTGTGCAAAAGGTAAATTGTAAAAGGTCAATTTGGGTAATACCGAATGATCCATGTGTCGCTGAAGAGAGCTATGATAGTGGGAGCAGCCAGCCACAGAACCCACCATTCCTCACAGAGGTCCCACCGCCCAGGAAAGGTGATAAGCCCCCAAATGAACAAGGGACCCCAGAACAATACCACCCGGTACAGCCATGGGACCAAGTAATTATTGCTATTAGCACCCCAGGTTAACGTTCCCGGGGTTCTACTATCAATGTATTTTATTGAATCAATGGGTTGCACGCTCTTCGTGACCCACTGATTCAATCGAACAATCAGCCAAGATGGCCACCGTGGAAAGTGAAGGAGTCCCTTTTACTTTTCCATGGCAGTCCGGAATGGAGGAGTGGCTCAGCAGCACCACCGCTACAATGGAGAACAGGTGACAGCGGGTGCAGATGAAGGTAGATAGATATTGAAGGGAAGGGAAGGAGAGTCAGGGTAAGGGGAGGGGAAGAAGATGGCGGGAGGAGCAGGTGTGAGCAGCTTTCCCCCTGCTCACAAAGTGGTCTTAGATTATGGAATTCAGTCTGCCATCTGTGCAACCTGTTTGGCTGTGGGGCCTGCCCTGTGTGCTAATAGTCGTAAATGAACTTGTGCACCCATACCAGCCACATGTTCTCTTGCTCCTTAGAACTTTGGAGTGGTATCTGAACAGCCTAAAGTACTCCACGAGCAAACTAAATGCTGCCTACCTTTCGCTGTCCTTGCCATCTCTCCCTGTGACCCCACCCTCTCCTCCTAACCCATGGCTCTTTGGAGTAAAGATTTGTTATAAAGCTTTGAGTATATTTTTCCCCACTCTTTATAAATAGATGTTATACGTTAAGTTTATGTTACGTTTTCTTGGGGGGAAATGTCCCCCAAATACTCATTAGAAAGAGTGATCATGTTTCTTTTTGCCAACCACGAGTGGGTGCTCCATTCCTGGTTTTATTATTTGCATTCAAGAACCCTCTTTCACATACATTTATGTTGACTTTGCTAATTTCCTTTCCTGTGGCAGACCAAGGTCTGCATACCCCTCTGGTAGGCACAATGTGCCACTGCACAGACAAGCCTAAGCACTCTGAAACTACTATTGTGGTAATCAGTCACAATGTAACAGCATAGTTAAATAACTTACAGTTCCGTGTTTCTCATTTTAAAATCAGTACTTCAAGTCCCAGAATGCAAAGGAAAACCTGGACAAGAAGACATAGCCATGCATGCAAAGTAACGCGTGACACGTCTTTCCTAGAGATATTGGTCTCACTTTGTAGGTTTGCTCACACTATGACATATGGTGCCACAGCAACCTTTGGTTTCGGGTCAAACCCTTGGTGCACCCCCATTCCAGTAGCCTGGGGTCCTTTCTCAGCAGCAGGTGCATCACTCTCAGCACAGGTGCATGCTCCCCCACCATCTCAGCATCAGCATGGTGTCTGAATATCAGTGCAGCTGGGAGAATTCGAAGTAGAGTGGAGGCTGTTACTCGGCCACAAATAAAAAAAATCTTTCTAGGCAGAAAAAAAGCACATGGCTAAGATGAATAATATTGAGATAGCATATACATAGCTCCGTCATTGCAACACTTGGATAAGTAGGTGACGATTATATGCCATATAAAAGCACAATTACATTATTTATCTGTAGGTAAATAACTGCTAAAAAGTTACGAGCTGAACTTTAAAGCATGTTGAAGAGGGATGACGGTACCGCAACCTTAAACCCTCAGCATGATGAATGTACACCAACACTGAGTAAAAACACTTCTGAGCATTGATTGATTGATATTTTAGTTCTATCGCGCTCGTACACAAGTGTTTCAGATACGCAAGGTACAATGGCAGGGCTGAGTTTATCAGCACAGTGAAGGGCAAGTAACAGTGAGTACCTGAACTAATCATCACGATAGAGGTACAGTAGCTCTGAGTGGCTGAACGTCTTCTCTTTTTTTTTTTTTTGAAACTTTATTTACAAAACTTTAAAAAAAATCACATACATTGGAATACACACCATAAGACAATTAAAGTACCTGAAACCATCAAAACATTTTTTTAAAACAACTAAGTACATTGCAACATATAACCACACATAGCCCCCAGCTGAATTCAACACAACCCCTTAGTTACCTCCCCCAGCCCCTATTTACATAAGTACAACACCAAGTCTAGTATAGCTGAAGAAATTTACCCCAAATTTCCTCAAATAAACCCAATCTCCCTTCCCTTCTGTAAAGTATCCTCTCCATAGCTGCCAAGGCATGCATTTCAGTCAACCATGTCTCATATTCAGAGTCAATACCGACTTCCAGTTCTGCAAAACAATTTTCTTACCGATCATTGCCCCTCGGAATGAACACTTCTTCTGACTCTGAGTCAGATCCTACAGAGAATCATCACCCCCCCCCAATATCACCCTTTTGAAATCCAAAGCAGGTAAATCCTCAATCAGCACATTGCACACCTGACCAACCTCACCCCAGAACAACCTCACCAACCTGCAATTTTCCTGGCTGAACGTCTTCTCAACTGGATGATGGAACAGTGCCACTGAGTATCTGGACTTCGAACCATGATGAAGGTACAGCAGCAATGATGACCTCCACCAGATGATGGAATATCGACACTGAGTATCTAATCTTCGGAGCATGATGAAGATACAGTGTCAGTGAGTACCTGAGTTTCTTATCATGATGAAGGTACTGCAGAAATGATGAACTCAAACTCTGAACAGGATGATGAAGCAGTGCAGCTGAGTACCTGAATTTCCCAACACGATGAAGATACAAGGACAGTGAGTACCTGAGTTGCTCCTCATGAAGAAGGTATAGCAGCAATGTTGAGCTTCTGCACATGAGCGGGTTACATAGACAGCAAGTACCTTAACTACTCAGCATGATGACGGAGCATTGCCAGTGGGAATCTGAACTTATCATCATTGCAATGATGTGCTCACCTCCTGTCTTGTTCCAGCACCAATGGGAATATTTGTGGAGCTTTCCAGTGTTGGATATTTCCTCCAGAACCTGCGGCAAGTGGCTGTAGTGATTTGAACACTCCAGGATTTCATTTAAGAATTCCCTTCAGATCCGGAACCATAATGGAATTGTGTATGATTTCATTCTTACAAAAACTATGTTTCCCCGAATCCCTTGCACAAAGCCTCATCTCCACTTTTGAAGGGCAAGGATGGGTGGAGGAACCAGAACATCCTTGGACAGCAGGTGATTGCACCGATCCTTGACGCACACGGTATCTAGGAAATCATTTGTATTTGAGGAGCGTGCTGCGTGTCAGTATAATCAAAAAGTTCTTCTCTGTGCTTAGCCCACACCCCTTCCTGTCTTGCAAAACTGCATATTAGTCTGAATTCTGTATTGATTTCTGAGTAGATGTTCTTGGTGAATGCTGACATCCCGTCCAGGGGTCTGCAACCTTGGGCTCCACAGGCGTTTTAGACTTGGACTTCCATGACCCCTCACCATTACCTATGCTGGTTAGGACTGATGGGAGCTGTAGTCCAAAACATCTGGAGCGTGAAATAGTGTTAACGTGCTGTACTTGATGGATACCCTTTAAAAGTATAACACAAAGTACAGCAGACTTGGCTAATTGAACCTCTTATCATGAGGAAGGCACGGCAACAGTAAGTGACTGAACCTTTCACCATGACGATGAAGCTACAAAGCATCTTAGTACATGAACTTATCAGCATGGTCAAGGTCCAGAGGCAGTGAACACCTGAACTAATCATGAAACAGAGAAAGTGAGTACCTGCCCTTCTCAACACATAAAGGTACAGTGGAGGTGAGTACGAACGCCTCCGAGCAAGATGGAGGTCCACTAGCAGGGGCCCTGAACTCCTCAAAATGTTGACTGAGATACAGCAACATTGAATGACTTTACTTCTCAGCATGATGGCTGTGCTGTGCGACAGAATGTGACTGCTCTCCTTTTCATTATGCAGATACAATGAGACATGAGTGCCCGTTTTTTTTAGTGCAAAATGCAAAACTTTGCAAAACTTTGCACTGGTGCAAAAATGCACTGACAACATAGGTCAGATGACAGAAACCTGTGCACTGGTGCAAGTGCACCTTTCCACAGTATTGTCAAAACTCCCATTCTTTCAACGCATTTTAACGCTTGCCGTAGTGCTAATACTGTGCAAAGTTGCACTTGCACCCGTGCAAAGTTTCTGTACTCTGACACCTAGTGGACAGCTTCTTTGACTGCGAATCCCGGGAACTTCACAGTAGGACCTAGGCACATAGAAGAGTGAGCATTTACTGCGCTGCAGTGAATTTAGGCATCCCTCATCGCACGCGGGCAACAGGCTATTAATAACCCTCCCGGTGATTATAATGGATAAACACAACCCAGCTGATCTCTTGTTTATCTGGGGATGGATAATTGGCCGGACAGACCGATCGATCAATTGATTCCGAGCTGTGGGAGCTCATACGGGCAGAGGCTTCGCTGGCGCCGATCCGTTCGCTCACCTTCTCCAGCAAGCCACCTGCTCTGGGGGCCCTCGGCCTGCAGGCGCTGCACACTAGCCCCAACCGGCCGGTGGGGATGTGTCTTCTAATGTAGAGGTTCGGGGCACCCATACTCTATCCACGTGCCCATCGCGGACTCTCCCACGCTGACAGCTCCGGGCAGACCAGCAGACCGTGCAATACTCGGCCTCCTTCTAATACATAGAAAGACGGCCGATTTCCCTAAAAAGCCGGACTTCAGTGCACGTACTGTTGAACTTGCTGGCAAGTGCTCTACGTTTTAGAATATTTTCGAAAGGGTGAATCTGTACCGGTTGTAGTGTTGTTCTGCAGCACTTTTTTGATCGCGTGTTCTCGTTTTGTTATGCAGCATCCATGCGCATGTGTTCATCTTTCACGAGGTCATTAGCAACCAAGAGGTGTATGCGTCGTGCCTTTAGCGTGAAATAAACGCGGGCAGTAATTAATAGGAATGAGCAACACCCAGGAAGTTATGTCAGCGCACATGAAGTCAAAGCAAGGAAATGTCACATAATTAGGGGTACACCTGGGCACATTGGAATAATTCACTTTACTGGTAGATGAGCACATTTCATCTGCCACACGGTAGTGAAGGCACGCCCCTAAACGCTCACAACAGAGAGAATACAAGCTGCTAGGCAGGAAAGGCCCAAGTCTAAGGATAACAAGTTTTAATCTCACACAGATGAGAGCAACAACAAAGAACTCTGCTGCTAAGAACGTTCTGCCGAAAAGAGATACAAGCAGAAACTTGTAAATATACAGAGCGTCATAATGACAGAACAACATACAGTAAATACTTGCGCGGCTGTTTGCATTGACACTATACATGTCCACCTTTACTCATAAGGGGTGCCAGCCTCTTAGTCCCAGCCCAGTTGGTCCGTCTTCCAAAACATGGGTGCTGCGGAGCTCATTTTCTCACGTCGAAGGTCAGACAACAAATGATTCATACTCCTTCCATACAAATGTTTTATCCGTCTTGCTGTGCACTTGGCAGGCCTTAAGACAGACACAAAGGAGGTTCTGGGGCCCTCTAACCTTCATACACACATTTCATTCACTCCCCCCCCCGCGCCATTCGGCTCCAAGATCTCCACCCCCATTTTGAACTGTAATGTATCCCTCCCAGCACCTTGCAATTCAAATCACACAATTGTCGCTTAGACGATATGCCCTGTTCGAACTCTTTGAACATTTCAGGACTTGTGGGATCTTAAAGTTTACTCAGTTATATGGGCTATAACCCGTGGTCACCCAGGAATGGAGCGGGTCATGCTTTCGCCAGTGTGGAATAACATGCACACCAGGCGCCGGTCTCTGATCGCAGCCTTGTAGGGCACATTCATCTTCGGTAAAGAACACATCTTTGCAACACTTTTGGAACAATGAATGGACGTTGTGGCGGTTGGGGTGTGAACGGTCCTCATGGCAGCTCGGGCATGGCTGGGCATTTCTGTGGTCTTGCGAATTTGGACCTAATACGTCCAATGCCGTATTTACTGTGCAGGCCTTCCCTTCTACCATTGATTACTAATATCTACACAAATTAGCGATGCAGCTCGCGTCTTGGACCACACCATGTAGTTACACTATATTTGGTTATATTAAAATGGGGTCCTGTTGAACGAGAAGGCATCCCTTTCACTGTTCCCCCTGCTCCCTGGCGCATCATAGTGCCTCGAATGCATCTCACCTCACTTTAAAGCGCCTAGGGGGTGGGACGGGGCTGTCCCCTTCCCAACAGTCGTAATCTCCATGGAAAGAATCTGCAGTGGAGAAGATTCTATATTCCGATCAAGCTAGTAAGGTTTACAAAGTACCTTATGACTTCACACCTAAAGCCTCTTTAAGATCATTAATGATGCTCTGCACATTCTGGCTTGTATCTTACATCATGTGGTTGTGCTGGTTGTTTACCATTATAAATGGGAGAAATACAAGTACCAGAATACATAGTGAGCTGAAAACCCAGGACTGGATTAACAGTTTGCACTCGACAAGGGGCAACGTGAGATCTTAATAAGCTCACCTACTGTTTCAAAGAAATAAAGGCACACTTGAAAAGCATCTGTTGGTAGCCCCTACTTTAAGCAATTCATTGATACAGCTTTTGCTTATGCACATATAAATCTACTGCTGTGGCAGATGATGGTATTTTTCTGGGCAATGGAGTCTGTGCTTGGCCTATGAGCTTGCCAGTATTTCTCTGCTTAAGTAATGATAAATAACGCCAAAGAAAGGTAATATCCGCTAGTAACAAATCAAGTGGGATACCTACACCTGGGGCTCACGTTTATAGCGGTTACTCCATAGTCCAGACACTATGAGTAGGCCTTAGGCCAATGTTGGGCTCACTGGTGAGGATTACTGTGTCACTGTAACTAAGCTTGCATGCCCCAGTGGCAGAGCAAGGGAGTGGTCACTCCTTTGGGCCCCTCCTCCACAGCATGTGTTCCACCCTGGCCTTCCTCTCACTGGGCTGGCCTAGCAGCAAAGCTCAACCTTTAAATAAAGACACACAGGTGTCAGGTGTGAGCTGTGGGGTGTGCTTGCCCTATGGTATCCAGGTGCCGCATACTTCCACCCACTGATTGCTAGGTATCTAAGCTGGAGCCTGTACGGCATCCAACCTGTTCTAGAGCGCTGTCATTGCCTCGACCAGGCCAGACCAAATTAAACCCACTGAAGACACAGTGTGTGAAAAAATAGTGTTTGTATGCATGTATATTTGAATATATTGCAATGTGTGTGCATGTGCACATGTATTTGATTGTGTGCGTGAGTCTGTGTGTGCGAGACTGACTGTGTGTGTGTGCCTGTGTCTGTGTGTGTAAGAGTGATTTGTGCATTAGGGCATGTGTTTGGCAGTGACAAGCTGCATGATGAATATTATTTATAGTGACAATGGTGGCTTATTTTGTTTGCCCAATGTCATCAAAGTGCTATATTGGAATTTCAGGCATAGATTGTAGCCAAAGCTTCATGAAACTGATTTACAGTGCCCGTACTGGCAGAGATTGTGGCTGCCGCTTCATGAAAGTGATTTGCCTTAACCATACTTGAATAGACTTAGGTCACATCTTCATGAAAGTGATGACATACTGGCATAGATTGTGTCTTCAGATGTATGAACATGATTTAAAGTGATCATACTGGCACAGATTGTGGTCAAAGCTTCATGGAAGTAATTTACAAAGAACATACTAACATAGGTTGTGGCAGCAGCATAAAAGCGATTGACACTGTAAATGTTTTGCATGCAGATATATGCATGCAGCTTCATGAAGTGCTTTTTGTGGCAATGCTTGCTTATACCAAGAGCATAGCTGCATGGCAGTGGCTCACAAGGCTGGCCTCTGCCGAGGACACATGAATCATGAACATTTTGTAAAATGATCTTATGTACTGTGCTGACATAGCTCCTACTGAACACGTGCTACCATATAACACCAAATGAAAATTGTAAGGCTTTTTAGCCCATTTATTTTTAAAATGTGTGCTGTAAAATTCACCATTTCAGCACATTTTTAAAGAAAATATTTCTTGGAAGGAGATCCCCTTAAGCCGCCCCACATCATGAGGTCTCCGGCACTACGCTTGGTCGTTCACGCAAATTTGTTAGTGCCCCTACACTAAAAATATTCACCTGCTGTCACTGAAACAAATTTACATTGCCAGAGCCCCCACCCCTACCCCCGGCGCCCATCACTGCGACACCACATGCTACTTCAACCACTTTCATGCCCATAATAATATTACTGGCCACAAACAGTGATGGCATCAGGGGCCCATGCACCGTCCCCCTGGTTTTTATTCTATGTGAAAGCTGTAATGTTTGATAACATTATATACATACATATTTTACCTAGTGCTGAACCTGTCACCCCTCTGCAGCAGCATCGTCGTAATGGACATTGCACCTGCATTATGGTCCATGCCAAATCGAGAGTCTTTGGGGAGCACGACTTGAGGGGGGCTGCATTTTGTGTTACACCACAGCTGATGCTCTCTTATGGATACACAAACACCAAAGTTCCCACAAGCACTCGGGGCGTAGACCCTTCACATCTACACACATCAACAAACCAGCAAAGCATTATGGCACTCTTCCTTCTGTCCCTACCAACCAAACGTCCCCTTTTTATAGGACCCAATGCTCAAAGTGATAATGGAGTCCAACAATGTCAGAAGGGCTCTGTATAAAACCAAACATTAATATATAACACATCAAAGCATATAAAGTGTAACATATAACAGAATATATAACATAACATAGCAGAGAATACAACAAAACACAAAAACACAGTAAGGCTGAACACAAATTAATACAACGTGTAATAAAACACAACATACAGGAGGAATCATTGATGAAGCAAAACTTGATCAGATTTAGAATATGCAGAATTCTGTTCACGATGTATTTTTCGATATACGATTATAGTGTAAACAATCAGCGGGTTAGCACACAACTATATCAGCCTCTAGGCTTCACTGCTGCCCCATCTCAGGCCTAACGCAAATCCAGTTGAAAGTGCTGTCTCCTTGAATTCACCCGACTGATAAATTCACACAATGCTAACAAAAAACAAAACAAAAAAGTTATTTTGAATGCATCCGATAACTCATATCTCCCCATCCATGGCTCCTCCAGCTCCTCCACCACTGCTCTCCTTTCGCGCCACCCAGTCCCGGGGTAGAGCATTTATTTCATGTTGACTTGTAAGATGCCTGGTGTGGAATGAGGCTGCGCCAAATAGCCACTACTATGATCATCTGGATACTTAGTATCCCAGTATCCGCTACTGGCATGTGTAATGTTACTGTTGGGATATGGCCCAGGCTGGCCTATTGCAGAGCTCTTTACCATCTACCCGGATATATAGTGCACACATGCAAGGGACTGAAAGGCCACACAGTTTAGCGATGTTGGTGACTTTGAACAAGTGGGTTATGTCGTCTAGGTTGAGTTTCCTCATGGGGAAAGGAATCCCTGAGTGCCATTCTCAATGATTATAATAATAATTATTATCATTGTTATTATGGTACTTATTGAGCACAGACCTAACTTTGAGAAGCAACGGATCGCTTAACAGAGCTATACAGCACGACAGAGTGCTTTACAGAGGTAACATAAGAACAGATATACAGCAAGGGGGTAGGATAAAGAGAGGTACAGAGGAGCGGTACAGCTGTACCAGGTGGTGGGGAGGAGAAGGGTAGATGGCGTCTAGCCAGTCAGTTGGTGCAGGGTGTGACGTGATGACCTAGGAGTTGAGGAGGAGAGACTCCTTGAAGAGGTAGGTCTTGAGTTCTTTTCTGAATTGTAGGAGTGTGGGGGCGAGTCTGATGCTGACAGGGAGGAGGTTCCATAGTCTTGGGGCATAGGCATAGAAGGCTTGTTTTCTGGGTTGTTTCTTGAAAAAATGTATCTGTGAAACATAGGGCACAAGATGCACTTCTAATCACCAACTGCTGGTAAGATGCCTCAGTGGGTTAAGCGCTTTTTGCTCTGATCTGTCTTTGATCTGCAGGTGCAAATCCTGGCATGGTCAACTCAGCCTTTCATTCTTCCGAGGTCAAGAAAGTGAGTACCAATTTAGATTGAGTAAAAATAATAATATATGTAAAAAAAGCCTATGTAAAGCACTTTGGATAATAAAGCACTCTATAAATAACACAATATTATTATAACCGGGAAGCCTGCAGGCCAGCAATGCAATGGACCCTCCTCATTCACTCTGTCCCATGCCGAGGGTTTACCCTCTGAAGATGACAACATGTTCCAAAGCCCAGATTCACACACTGATACGTATGGCTAGACACAGGGGCTCTGCATGACCATATGCCCTGAACTCAGGTGTCCTCAGGTGTCCAGGGTGATGTCCTGGTCACTAGTGCATCCACAACTCCGGTCAACTACCCAGTGCTTTCTCTGATGATAGGTGCTGTGAGTTAACATTTCCAGCAAGAGATTAATGTATGCATACAATCATGAGGTCAGCTAGAGCATGGACCTCTTCCTTTCACCCCTGCTATGGTATCCCAACCAATCCTGAGCCACTGATATGACTTCGACAAAAAAGCAGGCTATAAAACAATGCTTTGAACCTTTTTTTTTTAAATTGAATTATTTTTTTTTCACTATGTTTCCTCTTGTTCTACTAAGCAGCATAACAAGTTTAAAATGTAAAGTAATAACATGCTTTATAAAAAAAAAATGCTTTGCAGGGTTGCCAAGAGCTTTGCTAGAGGATTTTCGTTCACTCAAAACCTCCCAGTCATCACTCCTCAGCATTGCATTAGTAACCCCAAATGTGCACTTATTGGCTCTGAGCTTGCTGTGCCTAAAAACCCGAGATGCACTTCACTGTGAGACCCAGTGAGGTTAAAACATGTCCGTAGTTGATTGTAGCCTTGTACAGGAGCAATGTGACCTAGCTGTTTAGGCCACACTTCCCCTTTTGAAGTGGGACCAAGCCTGATTTGGATATGTAGTGTAATGTGATGTAATCTAAGTGATATTGTATAGGGCTGATCTGCCACTTTGTGCCCGCACTGCACAAAAAGGGGGTTTGAGGGTCATTAGTTGGACAGAAGGAGCGCCAGATGCAAAAGCTGTGTGGTTGATGTGTGCTGGTGCATATGTACAAGTGTTAGCTGGTTGAATATCTACATCCTGTTTACAGCTTAAGCTTCTTTGTATTTCACATCGTTCTCCCCTTTTAGGTTCACAATATCCTTATTCATGGCGTTTCGTCTCTGGGTGTCATTCTCGGGTTGTCATTTCTTCTACTTGTACATCAGTCCGGGTCCTCGTGACATCACCATTCATCTTCCATTAAGACCTTTTTGGTTTCTTCCAGGACTGTACTTAGGCAATCTTCATTTCGTCTCATTTGCTGGTAAGGTTTCCTTAATGGATACCTTACTTTCCATGGTTTTCTTGGTATCAGTACTTCAATAGGTGTTGCTCTCTTAATAGGTACTGGGCAGAGCCCTACTGCGGCTCTCTGCTGATGGATCTGCTCATCATACATCACATATTTTGGTGTGAACGTTCCTGGTACTTCAAAATGTGTGACTGGACTGCTGGCTTTATTTGGAACTTCCTCTACACTCTCCCCTCTGGGTGATTCATCTACCACTTCCACCTCCATCTCTGGATTCAACTTACTCGATTCTTCTACATTTATCTTCACTCCATCAGCTGGGTTTATTCCTTCTTAATCTTCAGGGTCTGTACATGATGGTTTGAAGAAGTGTCTCTTTGGAGTCCATATTATATCACTCCTTTCAGGCTTCCTGCTGTCTTTACATATTCATCTTTATTCCATGTCATTAGTTGACATTGTCCATTTGGGCAACAGTAAACCCATCTTCTCACATAATTTCTGTACTTCCTGGGACTGAGAAACTTTGTTCCTTCTGGTGCGTGAATACTGGTCTTCACAAAGTCTCTTATTTCTTCATCAGTCAGGTCTTTGGGCTTCCATCCTGGCTTGACATCAATCATGATCTTCATCCCTATGGCTTTCTTCACAGTTTTCTGGCATTGCGAGATTATTATCTTGATAACACAATATCCTAGCAATATCATCACTAACAGGGCTCCCAAGAACTTGAATGTGTCTGCCATCCATTGTGGAACCCATGAAAACATCGATCCAAACCAGCTGTCATCAACTTCATCAGTTTCATAGATCATCTGGTTCTGCAAGTTAGTCAGCATACCTTTTGCCTCTGTTAAGGTTCCATTCTCCTCATCGTGAGGTGGTATAAATGTGCAACATGATTCTCCGATTTCATGGCTGTGATCATCTCAAGGACATATATGTTCTGGATAGTCATCAGTCGGATGGCTCTCAGCTCTTCCTTGATCGCATTGAATCCTTTTATGGTCGTGTTGATCTTCTGCAGTAAGTCCCATCTGGTTATCTGCAACCATTTAGTATTTACTCCAATTTGGATTCTTGGCATAAAAATCGTTGTGAACACTGATGAGGTGAGGCTGAACAACCTGTGTTCATATGGGATTTCATGAAAGGCTTCTACCGATTTAGCAGAGAAGTAATTCTCTCTCCTCATTCGAGTTATCAGTTCCACAGATCTCTTCTTCCTCAGGTGAGCATCTGCTTTCGGGATACTGTCAATATTCAGGTCACTTTTCGGGATCTCTAATGCTGGAACGTGGACGTTCACTATTGTGCATATACATCTCCAGTCTCTTGGCAGTCTGATGTATGCCTTGGATCTGCATGCCCAATAATGATCCATAATTACTGCAGTTCCATGCACCATTCCTGGAGTGTCAAAAACCCATCCACAGTTCTTATTCTCTCCCATATTTCTAGTGCCATTATTCCTGAAGCAGAATTTTTGGCTTTCTAGTGACACTATCTGCAAGGGTCCTCCTCTGTCTTCGACCCATGTCAATAGTTTTGCAAGTTTCATCCACATTGGTTTGCAGCCATTCTGCACAATGTCAACAGTTTCTTTGTAGAGTCCAGTGATCACCCAGGCTCTGCAAATCCCCTCTCCTTTTTCCCATCCATCTGGTGAAAGCACTGTTCCCCAAATCTGCATTTGGGCTCTATTCTTCCACTTTCGAGCTTCCTCTGGAGTTTTTCCTTGGACATTTAGTCTCAGGTTCACTCTCCATTTTATTCCTGCTCCTTTAACTCCAGGCTTCTCGTACCTGATCACATGATTCCTAGTATGAGCTCTCTTTCTCATCTTAATGTCTTGAACATAATGATCTTCGTTGGGATAGGCTGTTTCAGTTGCCCATATTAATGAGGCATCACTACCCATGAACTGGCTTCTGGTCTTGCACATTGCTACGTGTGACAGACAATGTGCTGTCTGGACATTGATTTTTACAGCTACGAAGATCTTGGATTTCCCCATGCTCTATGGTAAGAGTGCACAAACAGAGCATTCTGCTTCTGAATTTCGTCTTCCAACTTCTTTCATATGCTGGTACAAAATGTTGTTTCCCAAATGTGCTGTGCCGTCCAGGTAATCATTTAGTTCATTGTCATCTCCATGCATGCTTCTCTTGATTCTTAGTGTTCTCCTGTAGTTTGCTATAACTACATCCCGAAATGCATCTGTATGTCACGCTCACCTGATTCCCACGGGGACGCTGGCCTGGTTTGGAGTACTGATGCCTCTTCAATGG
Organism: Ambystoma mexicanum; assembly: GCF_040938575.1. Lineage (NCBI taxonomy): Eukaryota > Metazoa > Chordata > Amphibia > Caudata > Ambystomatidae > Ambystoma > Ambystoma mexicanum. Next base: position 480,998,121 of record NC_090921.1, read on the forward strand.
TGAAGCGCAGGGCTCTGAAGATGGATAGGACGGGCCCCTCTAATCTGGCTAATCTGGCTCGCATGAATATCCTCCTGTACGTGAAAAGGTAGTATTACAATCTGGCAGAATAATGCTCGAGCCTCCCACTTCCTTCCAACCCTCCTCGATACCCTTCCACGATCCCCCATGAAGTCTCACCTTAGGGTCTGAAAGGACGAGCTCTCCATCCTGCTTCTGACGCAGGGGCGCGTTGAACCCAGTTACTTCACTGGATTGAGGTTGGATGGGAGTTCAGGTAAGCTTGATTATACTGGTAAGGCGCTGTAAAAGTTCTGTTGCAAGTTCAAAAGTTCAAGCTTTAAATAATAATGTTCATTGTCTTTTTCAGGTGATGAATGAAGATTCCTTTGGAGACTTCTTGCAACAAAGCGCTAATGTTGATGTCTTTTCCCCATAGGGGCCGGGGTTCGGAATGCCGGAGATATGGCGCCGACCCGAAGTGAAAAGTGCAGTTCCAGTAAAGATCAGGTAAGTCCTAGATGAGCGCTCAGGTAATGTTTTTGCATTCGCTCATCTAATGTCTTTGTCTTTTTTCCCCATAGGGGCCGGGGTCCGGAAAATGCCTGGAAGCAGCAAGACCCGAAATGAAATGGGAATGACCCAACAGGTAAGTCTTAGAAGGAAACTGAGCTTTTCCTATTCCCTTCCTTCTCTCCCCTTGTGTTCTTGTCTTTTTCTCTCTAGGCTCTGGGAAGTGGCTGCGGATCCGGTTGATCGCTGCTGAAGACGGAGGCGCCCAAGAAAGGTGAGTGAAATGCAGCGCTGCAGCGATCGGAGCGAAATGCTTTTAAAAATGATGTCTTCCTTTTCAGGATCGTCGGTGAAATGTCTCTGTGATGCAGGTTTAGCAGGTAAGGCCTTCTTCCTCTCGAATTCTCTTCTTATCACCCTTTGCAGGTGTCCCAGGATGCTGACAGGCGTGGCTGAAGTCCAGAAGCAGGAGCAGACACGGTGAGCGTCCAGCTGCTAGGTGCAGAACAACGCGAAGCACGTGTGGCTGTTCGGGTGGGGTTTAAATAGCTTTGGAAGAAGTTACACGTATGTATCCTTCCACCGATCAGGTATGTATCCTTCCCCGACCACACCCAGGTGGAAAATAGTCCCACAGGTAAAGTAGTCCCATTCAGGCATCAAGAGGTCCTGGATGTAGCAGCATGGTCTGCATCAGGTAAGTGCACATAAAAACACTTGAACACATGTCCAGCTTTATGAGCCTGGCGCCTAAGGCGCCAGGACTGGGGTGCAACATGAGCCTGGCGCCTAAGGCGCCAGGACTGCGTCCAAAGGGCCCCAGCTTGGGCCCGCTGGAACTTCCCTGGGGGGAATGATGCCTGCCTCTGGGGTTGCTGGGTCGGACCTGGCTCCTTGGAGGTAGGCATCATGACAGTACCCCCCCTCAAGGTCCCTCCCAAGGTTGTTCCCTCCGGGGGTTTTGGCTTGTTCGGAAATCTCCGGTGGAACCTTTGTATTAATCGAGGTGCGTGAACATGGTTACTAGGCTCCCACGATCTCTCCTGAGGTCCATATCCCTTCCAGTCAACAAGATAGAAGAGTTTCGACTTTAACACCTCGGAGTCTAAAATGTCTTTAACTTCGAATTCTAATTCCCCTTCAATTTGAACTGGGTCTAGAGGCTTGGACAGTCGGGTTCCTGGTTGTACTGGCTTCAAAAGTGATGCATGAAAAACTGGATGAATACGCATGTTGGACGGTAAATCCAGTTTAAAGGCTACTGGGTTGATTATAGCTTTGATGGGATAAGGTCCTATGAATCTGGGATTGAAGGTTTGCGGGCCCTTGAGGGGTAAATGTTTAGTTGCTAGCCATACCTGGTCTCCTACTTGGTAAGGAGGAGTTTTACTTCGGTGCAAATCAGCGTTTTCTTTATACTTTTTCTTGGCTTGCTGTAAATGAGTTGCAGCGTCTTTGAAGGCTCGGGTTATTGTGGAATGCAGATGATTTACTGCGGGCATTTCCAGGGTCAGAGGTGGATCTAGGTCAGAGGTCCGAGGATGGTGACCATACAAAGTATAAAAAGGAGTTTGTCTGGTTCCAGAATGCACTGAATTGTTGTATGCATATTCTGCGATCCAAAGGATGTCTTTCCAATTCAACTCGAATTGGTGTAACATGCACCGAAGATATTGCTCGAGAGTCTGATTGGTTCTCTCGGTTTGTCCGTCGGTCTGGGGGGGGTGGCTGGTGGATAACCGCACATCTATTTGTGCTAGTTGACAACACTTCTTCCAAAAATGGGAGATAAATTGACTTCCACGATCCGAGACTAATATGGAAGGGAAACCATGTATGCGAACTATATTCTCCAGAAATTCCTTGGCCAAGGTGGAAGCTGAAGGCAACCCTTTTAAAGGGATAAAGTGGGCCATTTTGGAGAATAGATCCACAATTACAAGGATAGTGTTATAACCACCACAAGGAGGCAGGTCAGTTATAAAGTCCATTGACAAGGTGTGCCATGGTGCCGGTGGAATATCCAAGGGTTGAAGTAGGCCGGCTGGCCTTTTCTTTTGACCCTTGTTTTGGGCGCAAATTCCGCAAGACAACACAAAAGACTTTATGTCTTTTCTCCAAGAAGGCCACCAGAAGTGGCGTTTGATTTTTTCCTCCGTTTTAGCGATACCAGGGTGTCCTTCCATTAATGATTCATGATGATGGGCAATAACAAGTTCCTGCAATTCTTTACTTGGCAGAAACAACCGCTCCTGGAAGTAGGGTAAATCATCCTTAACGGTGTAATGAGGACCCTTTTGACTCCATTCCAGTAAGGCTGAAGAGTCTAGAAGTTGTTTTACTTGCGTTTGGATATCCTCAATAGTTTGCAATGAAGTTAAGCCTAAGATTCTTTGTTCAGGTATGATTGGCACAGGTTCTAAACTCGAATTGGGTTCTTCCATGCCAATCCGGGATAAGGCGTCTGCTTTACCATTCTTGCAGCCAGGGCGATAGGTAATTACAAAATCAAATTCCGCAAAGAATAGAGCCCATCGGAGTTGTCGTGAAGATTGAGCTCTGGCCGTCTTTGAATACTGCAAATTTCTGTGGTCCGTAATTACGGTGATGGTGTGTCTTGCCCCGAGAAGGTAGTGACGCCAAGCCTTGAAAGCAGATTTAATAGCCAGTAACTCTTTGTCGGTAATTGCGTAGTTGATTTCAGGAGGAGAGAATTTTCTGGACCAAAAGGCCACAGGGTGTAGTTGGTTAGTTTCTGGGTCTCTTTGCCACAGGACAGCTCCCATGGCCGAACTGGATGCGTCGGTTTCCACAATGTAAGGGAGATCTGGGTGCGGGTGCCTCAATACAGGTGCAAAGGTGAATTTGGTTTTCAGGTCCTGAAAGGCTTGTTCGGCCTCAAGAGTCCATTCGAAGCGTTTATTTTTCTTTAGGAGAGCTGTGATGGGTTGGACTGTTCGGGAAAATTCCGGGATGAATCTTCGATAGAAATTGGCAAAGCCAAGCATGCTCTGAACTCCCTTCACCGAGCTAGGAGATGGCCATTTGAGGATGGCGTCCAGCTTTTGCGAGTCCATTCGGACTCCTTGAGGTGTCAGGATGAATCCAAGAAACTCAACTTCTGTGGTATGAAAAACGCATTTTTCGAGCTTGGCAAATAGTTTGTGCTGGCGCAATTTCTCAAGAACTGCCCTAACATGTTTTCTGTGATCGGCTTCTGAAGAAGAGTACACCAGGATATCGTCAATATAAACAATGACACAGACATCAATAAGTTCCCGAAAAACATCATTCATAAAGTACTGAAAGGCGGCAGGTGCATTGCACAAACCGAAGGGCATCACCTGATATTTGAAGAGCCCAAATTTGGTGCGGAATGCAGTCTTCCATTCGTCGCCTTCTTTTATACGCACCAGGTGATAAGCTCCTCGGAGATCTAACTTGGTGTACACACTAGCGTCTTTCACCTGGTCGATAAGCTCAGGGATCAGGGGCAGAGGATAATGATTCTTAATCGTTATTTGGTTTAGGGCGCGATAGTCTATACATGTTCTAAGGTCGCCCTCTTTTTTTGGCACGAAGAACAAAGCTGAAGAGACAGGAGACTTGGACGGCGAATAAAACCAGCTGGCTAGGTACTGATCTAAATACTGACGCAAATGCAGGTTCTCAGGTTCCGTAAAAGCATAAATCCTACTACAAGGTAGTTGAGCATTGGGTACCAGATCGATTTGGCAATCATAAGATCGATGGGGAGGTAAAGTGTTAGCCTGTTCTTTCTGAAAAACGTCTTGGAATTCTTGGTATTCTGACGGTAGCTGTACAGAGGTGGAAGTTGCTGAGGCTAACCCCATAGCTGGATTTCTTGGATAACAAGTTGGTTCACAATCAGGAAAACTTATCTTCTTTGCTCACCAGTCTATTCTTGGATTATGTGTTTCTAACCAAGGAATTCCAAGAATTACTTGAAATTGTGGGGCCTTGATCACATCAAACACGATTGCTTTCCGATGTCCATCCTGACCCACCAGTGTCAATTCAACAGTGGAATGCGTTACAGGCCCTGAGGCTATTTCGGTTCCATCTACTGTAGTAATGACATCTTGGGTTACTTTCGGGTGGAGAGGGAGCTTAATCCTGGAAGCCAATTCACGGTCTACGTAATTTCCAATAGCTAGACTGTCGATGTATGCTTTTATAGCATGCAACTGCTGAGGCTGTTTTGGGTCCACGAGCACCATTGGCATGACAAAATGCGAGGTCAAAGAGTTTGTTTTCAAGCTCGGCAAGCGGACCCCTACGCTTGTCGGGCTGGGTCGTTTCCCGAATCAGGTGTCAATAAATCGTTATCAGTGGCTCCAACCACCTTCTTAGGTGGTTTAACCGGACAATTTCAAAGAAAGTGACCGGAAGCCCCGCAATACAGACAAAGTTGCATTTGCCGCCTTCTCTCTCGTTCCTTCTGCGTTAATGGTCCTTTAACACCGCCGATTTGCATAGGTTCGGATACATCGGCGCTCTTGGAGTTAGCGTGGGTTTTGATCGGTACTCGAGTTTCGTACTTGAACCGATCTGCTTTTCTATTTTGAAGTCTGTGATCAAGTTGAACCACAAAGTCTATGTAATCTGCGCAGACCTGGGGTGGATTTACTATCTGAGCTGGAACGTCTTTAAGCTCTCCGCGCAGGCCTCGATGAAACAATGTGATCCTTTTATTTTCTGGCCATCCAGTTTCCACAGCCAGTCTATTAAAGGTGGCAATGTAGGACAGGAGATCCTGATTACCTTGTGGTAATGATAGCAGTTCGTTATCAAGGGCTTGTCCTTGAGAGTGTCGAGCAAACAATCTTTCCATGCTGGCCTGGAAGCTCTGAAAATCCTGGAGAATGGGATCATCCTGATTTACCAATGGAATAGACCAATCGGCAGCACTGCCACTGAGGTAAGATAGTATAAAGGCTACCTTGGTCTGGTCGTTAGGGAAGGCCCCGGGTCTGCATAGAAAGTGTAAACAACATTGGTTCATAAAGACGGCATATTTCTTGGGATCCCCCGCAAAACGTTCAGGCGGGGCCAAAGGCATGTGTCCAGGTAGATTGATTTGTACCGGGTTATTCAAACCCATTGATGTGGAAGTACCACCGGAATTCGGTAGAGGAGTGTGCCCTGCCTGGGCCTGCAACCTTTTGGCCAGGTCATCTGTTCTTTCCTTGGATAGGATCAGTTCTCTTTTGAGAGCGTTAGTCTCCTGGCGGGCTGAGTGCACCTCTGCCCGTAATTCCCCCAAAAGCTGGGCCAGCTGGTCAGTCTCGGAAGTCTCCATAGCGCCCGGGTGGGAAATTGTGGGTAGGCTTCGCGTTCTGTCACGCTCACCTGATTCCCACGGGGGCGCTGGCCTGGTTTCGAGTGCTGATGCCTCTTCAATGGTGAAGCGCAGGGCTCTGAAGATGGATAGGACGGGCCCCTCTACTCTGGCTAATCTGGCTCGCAGGAATATCCTCCTGTACGTGAAAAGGGAGTATTACAATCTGGCGGAATAATGCTCGAGCATCCCACTTCCTTCCAACCCTCCTCGATACCCTTCCACGATCCCCCGTGAAGTCTCACCTTAGGGTCTGAAAGGACGAGCTCTCCATCCTGCTTCTGACGCAGGGGCGCGTTGAACCCAGTTACTTCACTGGATTGAGGTTGGATGGGAGTTCAGGTAAGCTTAATTATACTGGTAAGGCGCTGTAAAAGTTCTGTTGCAAGTTCAAAAGTTCAAGCTTTAAATAATAATGTTCATTGTCTTTTTCAGGTGATGAATGAAGATTCCTTTGGAGACTTCTTGCAACAAAGCGCTAATGTTGATGTCTTTTCCCCATAGGGGCCGGGGTTCGGAATGCCGGAGATATGGCGCCGACCCGAAGTGAAAAGTGCAGTTCCAGTAAAGATCAGGTAAGTCCTAGATGAGCGCTCAGGTAATGTTTTTGCATTCGCTCATCTAATGTCTTTGTCTTTTTTCCCCATAAGGGACGGGGTCCGGAAAATGCCTGGAAGCAGCAAGACCCGAAATGAAATGGGAATGACCCAAAAGGTAAGTCTTAGAAGGAAACTGAGCTTTTCCTATTCCCTTCCTTCTCTCACCTTGTGTTCTTGTCTTTTTCTCTCCAGGCTCTGGGAAGTGGCTGCGGATCCGGTTGATCGCTGCTGAAGATGGAGGCGCCCAAGAAAGGTGAGTGAAATGCAGCGCTGCAGCGATCGGAGCGAAATGCTTTTAAAAATGATGTCTTCCTTTTCAGGATCGTCGGTGAAATGTCTCTGTGATGCAGGTTTAGCAGGTAAGGCCTTCTTCCTCTCGAATTCTCTTCTTATCACCCTTTGCAGGTGTCCCAGGATGCTGACAGGCGTGGCTGAAGTCCAGAAGCAGGAGCAGACACGGTGAGCGTCCAGCTGCTAGGTGCAGAACAACGCGAAGCACGTGTGGCTGTTCGGGTGGGGTTTAAATAGCTTTGGAAGAAGTTCCAGGTATGTATCCTTCCAACGATCAGGTATGTATCCTTCCCCGACAACACCCAGGTGGAAAGTAGTCCCACAGGTAAAGTAGTCCCATTCAGGCATCAAGAGGTCTAGGATGTAGCAGCATGGTCTGCATCAGGTAAGTGCACATAAAAACACTTGAACACATGTCTAGCTTTATGAGCCTGGCGCCTAAGGAGCCAGGACTGGGGTCCAACATGAGACTGGCGCCTAAGGCGCCAGGACTGCGTCCAAAGGGCCCCAGCTTGGGCCCACTGGAACTTCCCTGGGGGGAATGATGCCTGCCTCTGGTGTTTCTGGGTCGGACCTGGCTCCTTGGAGGTAGGCATCATGACACTGTATGGCTCTTTCTTGCTGGAGGATTCTCAGGTATCCTGGTCCATGGTGCAGGCTTCCTCATCTGCGCCATTTGAGTGGACAAACGTCTGGCAGCTTTTTCCCTCTCTTCATACATCCTTCTCCTGCTGGTTACAAATGCCCATTCCAACCACCCTGACGCTGGTCCGATGTATGTTTTTTTTGCAGGACTTGTACTTGTCCCTTGTGTTTGGCAATACAGTCTCTGCGGTTTTATTCTTCAGTTCCTCTTGTATTTTTCTTTTTTTGGCTATGAATGGCCATACTGTGTCTACTATTAGTTGTGATTGTGAGATCTTCTTTGAGTTTGTCTTTGTCTCCATCAGTGTTGTCTCAGGGGTGTTTATCATTATCATTTCTGTTGGTTTCTTTTCCGATTCCTCTTGTCTTTCCACAATGTCTGTTGTGGAGTTTCTTATGACAAGAAGTCTCTTCTTGTCTACTGTGTTGGCTTGTGGTTCTGCAGTCATTGACATTGGGCCTGTTTTGTGTGCATTCAGTGTTTGCATGCATGTGGTTGTCAGTAACCTTTCTTAATTCATTCTTTGGCAACCACGTCTCCATCTTTTCTGTTTATTTGTTACCACAAGTGCGTGTGTATAATTGATAATCACATCCATTTCAAGCTCATTCACTCCACCATCAGATCTTCTAGGGACTGGAATGACTATATAAGGTCTGTGTGCTTTTGTGGGTTTCATGCGTGCATCATTAGGTGGGTGCACTGGAATTGGAACGCTTTGTGCACCAATAAAAAAATGCAGTTCTGACAGAAAAACAATGATGAACATGATACATAAATACATTATGCCCCTGTATGTCAAGCGGCAGCATTTACTCCGAGAGAAGCGTGGTTGTCTCTCCTCCTGTCGGAGGACCAGATTGCTGCTCTGGACCCCCATCTCGATCATTCGCCAAATGTCAATGTTTTATTATATTCCTATACACAATATTGTCTTTTGAGTTCTGCGTTCAAGAGTGTCAGGCGCTCCACAAGTGCCTCCCTCTTGCGGTCTCTTATTTCAGGATGCAGTCCCTTTGCTAGACTATGGAAAAAATCAAATTAAATAACACTACAGTAAGTCCTTTTACTGTGCATGTTCAAAGTAGGTAAGCTCCCAGTCCACTCCTCGGATTTGCTTCAGTCCTGAGGACATATCATATGCTGATCAGTATGAAGAAATAAGGAAAAAATAACAACAAATGCAATAAGTGAAGTCCTTTGCACTGCTTCCTCGATCTGTCCCTCAGCGGAAGGCTTTTAGAATCTCCTCAGATAGTTCTGCTGATGGTTCGAGAGTTCTATTTGGAGCACAATTCCATGCAAGAGCATGCCCATCTGTGCAACATTAGCTGGATTTCTGATGAATGTGAGGACGTTAACATTAATCGTTCTCCCCACTAGTTCTGGAAAGTCAGTGACTAGGCGAAAAAGGACATTGTGAGCCAATCTGCTGTCTTCTAGTGACAGGGACATCCGTCCTGTCTTGCTGAGGTTCAGGATTATATGTTCTCTCCTTGATGTAAACAATGTCTGCACTGCCCGGTCGCGTGGAGTGCAACTAGGATCACTATTTTATTTAAAAGTTGGCTTAAATGTTCTGTATTTGCTGGGTCTCGAAGAAACTTGAGTGTGTCTGTTGTTCTTCCGACAAGAGTTGGACAATCTTCAATTATGCGAAAGAATAATGTGTTGATAAGCTCATTTATTTCCATCTGTGTTTGGGACATTTGGTTCTTTCTCGCTGTACTTAGGAAGTAAGAGAAATTGTTCGGCAATGACAGTAAGCAGTCTTCTTTTTTTTTTTCACTTTCAGGATCTTGAAGAAAGTCAGTGACATTGGTGAGCCTCCCTACCAATGACGGGTATGATCATAGCACGAGATTAAAAGAGGTGACCACATCCTTGGTGATGTCGCTACTGCAGGATACCATAAGTGATTACGAATAGGGTCTCGGTGTGAAATGAGTCGGGATATTGTAGTTGCTTCCAATGTAAGTTTCCATTGGAAGCAATTTTAACTCGGTTAAAATTTGGCATATTCTTTTCTCGTCAAGGCTCAAGTGTGCCTCAGTCCAAAGTTCAAAGTTCACAGGCTATGTTGTAGCTTATGAGTGCAATTTTCTTCTTCACCCTGCAACAGAGTGTCCATTTTCTTTTTTTTATGTCTTTATCCCCTTTTGTACTTAGAGGAAGTGTCTAATTTAAGCCACAATTTGCAAAAAGTTCTTTGTCTTTGTTTGGCTGGTCAAGTGTCATGCTTCCTCGTCATGGATCTTGTGTGCACGTGCTGTGGTTCTTCCCCGTCGCTCCCTGACTCCTCTCATTGGGGTGCAGGCAGGGGGCCTTCTCCGATGTAGGGTTTGATATCACAGAAAAAAATCCAAGCTCTCCTGCCTTGTAGTTTCACTGCGGATGGGGTACAGTCCTCCACCGTGAAGGGACCGTTAAATCTTGGCTCGTCCCACATTTTCCCTGTATGGTTCCTCACAAGGGCCGTGTCTCCAGGGAAGACGGATGGTACAAAAAGTCCTTGAGCTGTGTCTGTAGTATTAGCTCCTACTGTGTTCCGTGCTGCCCTGCACCCTTTTCGTCATCGCTGCAGCTGGTCTGAAATTACAGTAAGGCAAGATGTCATCCAGTTCAGATAGTTTTGCATTTCAGACCCTAACATTTCTCCTGTTGACTGGGCATCACAACAGGTTCTATCTCGGGGTGTCAAGGGAGTTCTAATTCTTCTTCCTGTGGCTATCTCGTGTGGCGTAAGATGATGGTCAGAACCGGGTTGGTTCCGAAGTGCATACAGTGCCAAAGGAAGGCAGTGCAACAATCCCTTTCTTAGAGTCTGCTTCAACTTGGCTATCCTTTCCTTTAAATAGCCGTTGTGCTACTCACAGACTCCATTACCTTGGGGATGATACACCAACGAGAACCTGTGCTCTATACCAAGCAGCAAGCTAATCTGTTAAAATATTGAATTAACTGTGAGGGCCATTTTCTGATCTCATGACCTTGCACATCCCCCCATATCTAGAGAATGGACACACCACAACAATTAAGTAAGTACAATTAAGTATCTGTACCCGTAACATACTTGAATCATGTTGACGTAATCGACATGCAAGTGCTGAAAAGGCCCATTTGGCCTTGGGATGATTCCTCTCATTACTTTTAATGTGTGCCCAGCTGTGAATTGCTGGCAGATTATACAGTTCACTATAAAGAAAGCAACATGCTCAGATAAATTCGGTATGAAGGAGTCTTCTGCGAGTGTTGCTGCTAAATTCTCTTTTGTCATGTGTGCTGGGTAATGTAACTGTTCCAGCACTATTTTTAATAGGGCTACAGGCATTACTGGTTTACCAGTGCTGTCTTCTTGCCACAAGCTGTCAGAGGGGTTTTAAGAACACCCTTGATGTTTCCAAATGTTCTTTTCTTCCTGTGGTGCCACCCTTTGGAGTTCCATTAGCTGTTTTTGCCCCAAATGACTGTAACTTTCAGGTGCAGTTCATGTAACCATCATTCGCTCGTTAGCATGGATAACTTCCACTTCCATGATCATTTCATTTTTGGATGCCATACGCTTAGCTTCCATGTCTGCTGCTTGAATTCGGCGTGAGATAAAATCTGTCCCCATCATGTGGGCGGCACATTTCATGACCGCTATGCCCACTAGGAGCTGTAGTGCCTTCATCAGCCTGTCCAATAAGGCTGCGTGTTGCACTGGCATGCCGTCTGCTCGGAAGTAGCCTCTCCTTTTCCAGGGTGCTAAGCCTGCGTGCACTGTTGATGTCACATAGGCGTAGTCACTGTACACCGTTACTTCCTAGTCTGCGTGATTCTCAATGGTGAGTATCAATGCCAATAATTCTGCAGCCTGTGCTGAATAATGAGATGGTATTCGCGCAGTAATAAGCACTCAAAGCTCTCCATTTGCTGTGTGCTTCATCACAACACCAGTATATCTTTGCCCGTCATTTTGATTAATTCTTGAAGACACGTCAATAAAGACGATCTCTCCTTCTGTCATGGCATTTTCTTTCACCCTGGGGATTTCATCATAGAATTCTTCATAATTTGCACAGTCATGTATTGGCTCTCCTTCAGTGACTGGCTCTGCTATAAACATAGCTGAGTTTACTATCTTACATCAGACTTAATCGATGGATTTGATATGATCACTTCATAAGCAGAAGCTCTCTGAGATGTCAATGTGCCCTTTGGTTTCTCTAGAATGGCAAATAGTGAGTGCTCGAAGTACAATGTCATGGAGCATCCCATCACAATGGTTGTAGCCTTCTCTATGTGGAACGGTGCGGCAGCTAAACTTTGTTTGCAAGGAGAATTACCTTTCATTACTGGGTCCAAATACACACTGTAGTATGCCAGGGGTTTGTACCCCAACGTGGTTCACTGTGTGAGCACTGCTGTCATGATGCTGCCATTTGTGGGTGGAAACAGGTAAAATTCCTCTGCATAATTGGGGATCCCTAGAACTGGTGCTGTGCAAATAGCTCTTTTGAGTTCAGCAATTCCTTTCTCCATGGTCTCAGACCATTCAATCTTTTCTTTTGTCACTTGAAGCCTGAAGTAAAGGCTTACAGTAAGAGCTATAGTCGAAGACCCATGCCCTAACGTAGTTGCATAGGCCTAGAAAGCTCTGCATCTGTTTTGTCGTGTGTGGCTTAGCTGTGTTCAGTATGGCTTCAGCCCTTTCTGGGGTCACTCTCTTTCCTTCATGTGAGAGTAGCTGGCCTATGTACAGCACTTCTTGTTGACAATATTGTAACTTTTCCTTGTCAACCTTATAACCTTTCTCAGCCGGTATAGTCAATAGCTGAATGGAATCGTATCTGCGTTGCTCTTCTATTGTGCTGCAAATTAAGATGTCCTCTACGTATTGCAGGACAACACTTTTTATTGACATATTGCTTAGGTCCATCTGCAGGACTCTGTTCAAAATAGATGGAGACTCACAATACCCCTGGGGTAGTCTTGTGCTTTTCAGACGCATTTGTCTAAATGTCGATGACTTCAGATCTTGTGAGTCACGGTGCAACGGGATTGTGAAAAATGCATTTTTCAAGTCAATCACCGTGAAATATTTTGCCTCAATGGGTATATTTCATGGAATTGTAGCCGGGTTAGGGACTAAAGGGAACTCGGCCTCAACAATATCATTTTTTGGATGTAAATCCTGGATTAGACTCCAAGACTCCCCTTTTGATTTCTTGATTGGACAAACCGAAGTATTGCATGACGACTCTGACATCACTAAGATGCCCTGCTCCATCATAGCCGAAATTGTCTTAAAAATCCCCTCATCTGCCTCTCTGGGCAGGGGATGTCATCGTGCTTTTGGGAGAATTGCTCCTGGTTTCAGTTTAATCTTTACTACTCCGACCCCTTTCAATAGACCTACGTCATAGGGGCCTGTGGTCCACACTGAGACAGGCACCTAGGCCATGTCACCATCAAAATATTCAGGACAGTTTTGTGACAACATCATTCTTTGAGGTACCTCCCTTTTGATCATTTTCACCCAAAAAGGTGAGGTTCACTTCCACCATTGTCTCTCCCATATTTGCTTGCTATTCAAACAGATCGTCATTGGTGACGTCAGTCAATCGATATCCTTCTATAATGGCAATCACTGCACACCATTGTCGGCCCACATCATTATAACCATCAATCAAGGCATTCTCCCTCGTAGTGCAGCTGTGTGTATCATCAAGGGAAATACCTGTCACTTTTCCTCGTGCATCAGTATTCTTGGCCTGAATAGGAATTCATCAGGGGTTCTCATGATTCTGTCTGCAAGGCCTGGCAAACCTGCCATAAGCACACGCATACCATATGCAAATATGTCTGGCTCTAATGGTATAGCCGTCATGGCTGTGTGTCCCGCGTACGCTCTGATTATCTTGCATACATTTGAATAGTGCATTCCTGGAGTTGAACATACTGTGCCCTTCTCCGTGAACGAGATTGTCATGATTAACTTTGTCATTAAATCTCGACCCAAAATGTTTACTGGGGTCTGACGTGAATATAGTAAAGGCACATTCATCTCACATTCTCCTATGGAGACTAGAAGTGCATTTGTGAACGGAACACGACTTGTAGCCCCTGTAAAACTCTGAGTATTTATGGCCTCGCCGGACAAGGAAAACTTGCCTTCACGTATGCACAAGCGTGTTGCACCCGTGTCAATTAGGAAGGAATATTCTTTATCCCCTATAATGTCATCCACCCTAGGTTCCCTGTGAGGGTCTGGAGTCACTGATAGGATAGAACACATCAGGGTTCCCAGTGAGCTGTCCTAGTCCATATACAATTTTGGTCCACTGCGTGCCGGTGGATTTACCCCATTCCCATTGTTACTTCCCATTCCAGGGTCATGGTCTGCCCTGTGCTCATCGTCTGCGATAGTTGCAACGGTGCCTGTTGGGATTGTCCTGGTGGACAATTCCCCATGCTATGAGGTTGCACGTCTTATTGCGCTCCTGGTGCTTGGTGTTGCACCATGTGATTCTGTGCAATACCCTGCTGTAAAACTGCAGGTGGATTTGCCACGCCTGCTCCTGTTCCTTGGCCGTTCTGCATCATGCCTTGGTTTCTGCACATGCATGCTAAGTGCCCTGTCATTCCACACAACCAACATACTGGCGGTCGTTGGATCATTTGTCCATTTGACATATCTTGATTACCATTTTGCATGTTTTGAAAACATCCTTGATTATTTTGTAAACCTCCCTGATTGCTCTGCCATCCTCTTCCCCTAAATCCTCTTCCCCTGATTATTCTGCTGTGGGTTAGTCACCTGCTGCATGCTCGATTCAGCTGTGCTAGATATCATGGCTCCCTCAAGAGCATATTTTGACAATTTCTTGTGCACCAATTTTGCTTCCTCACCCTTACGTGCAGCTTCATTTTTGCAATTCTTTTCTTGCAGCAATCTGCAATAGTGTGCGAGAGTTAGCTGTATTTCAGCCCAAGGCTTGGCCTCAATTCCCACCAATTTCTTGAGTTGTTTCTGTACCGGCTCTGGCAGCCATTGGCACAATATATGGTAGAACACATGTATAGATTTCGTCAAGATTCATGAGTCTCGAGTACCCATGTGCCTTGAAAATTCTGTATATAAATTAACGGATCCTCAGACAACTTCATTTTTTGTGTCATTATAGATCCCATATCGGAAGTGTCTGGGTATAGCACTCGTAGCGCTTTCCATACTGTGGCTCTACAATTGTTAAATGGAGCTCCGTCATGCAAGGGATTAATTGTGGTTACACCAGGGTAGCCTGCTCGTGCCTGCACATCGTCTGCTCTCTTACCAAGTATGTCGATTAGGAGACCCTTAATATCCCCTATGTCTAACATGTTCCCTCCTGTCATTTTCTCTAACTCATGTATCAATTTTCTGGCTCCCGATGTCAGTATTGGAAGCTTGTTCTTCAAATGTTCTCGATCCATGTGTGGCCATGGAATATATTGTGGTCTTACTCCCCCTTTCTCGATTAACGGAAATTGGGATGCATAGCCCTCTGTCTCTTCTCTCATTGTTCACCTGCTATTGCAGGGGTAATATTCCTTCATCGCCATCTGCCTGGCAATGTCCTGAGCCTGTCCACGTAGGGCGGTGAAGACACCCCCCTCTGACCGTGTGATACTTCTTCATGTCGGTCTGATTGTGTGGCTGACTCTGATGCCCTCGGTGCAGACTCGCTAGTGTCTAACCATCTTATTCCTTTCTCTTTTGGGAGTCGTATTTCACTCCATCTCCCTTCCTCATTTTCTTCACGCTCCTCCCTTTCCAAATCAGACATTGTCTGTCCTCAATTCGTGCCACTTCTCATGTCTTCTTTGTTCCTACTTATTTCTAGTCTACCCAAGGATAGGTCTCTATTCCCACTACTTCGGGAGACATCCTCAGTTTCGTAAAGCTGAGTGCTTTCCAGGCGCTCGTCTTCCCCCTCCCCTTGGGGTGTTTGTTATAACCCCATTTCATCATATATTCTATCGATCGTTTCTCGGATGCTTCTGGTGTCGAAGTCACCTTCCATATTTGCCTGAATCGTACACAGGAAAAAATTCTTCTATGTCTTCCTAATCTACTACTGGAGCGGGTTTCCTAACCTCTCTCCCCAGATATTCAAAATCATGTGCTCTCTGTCTCCGCTTACTTTCTATGTCGTCATCGAATTCTCTGCGTTTCCTCGCCTCTTCTCTTAGACTTTCTTCTTCCTTTTTCTTTTCATTTCTACGTTCATCTGCCCTTCAAATGTCCTCATCTCTTTGCCTCTTTATTCTTTTCTCCTGTATCATTTGCTCTTCGTCTGACCTTTGCTTCTCTACTTCTAACTATATATTTTTTCCCACCTCCCTCCGTTACCTTTTCTCTTTAATTGTTCTAAGGCATGCACTTTTGCCAAAATATTGAATCTTTTTCACTCACCGTTCGCATAGTTCCTCTCTGGACCCTCGGGATCACCGCCTTTGTTACCGCCTTCTTCGGCTTTTCACCCGCTCAGCTGCCCGTAGGAATGGGAAGGGGTTGTGTGGGGAACACGGGTCCCATCAGGCCCTTGTCTGCATTTTTTCTTACACTACCACTGTCTATGGGAAGCTTCACGGTCTACTCGGCCGAAGACCTAGAGTTACTTTATGTCAACGGTCAATGGGTGTCTTATTCTAATCGATAATCGATAAACCATCCTCTGCTACCAAGTGTACTCCGGAGATCCCCGGCCAGCCCATAGAGCCAAGGTTTGCTCCGAAAGTACTTTAAAACAAGATAGCTGCATCCTTGAGATGGATGGGGGTGCAGATGTATTACTCCAACACCAATCAATAAGGACAACTCAATGGTTTGGCAAAGGGAGTCCGTTTAATGACAAGTACAAAAAACAGGGAGTCATGGAAATCAACAGTGATGCAATCGTCCTTCTCGCTTCAACTCCAATGAACTTCATGAAAATCAAAGCATTTATACTGAATACTCATCATAATTGACGGATAACACTCAAAAGTTAATATGCAATTCTATTGGTTAGGAAAAGGTAACTTTAATATAGGTACTATATCTCTATATAATAACGGAGTGATGGGATTGGATAAACACTGTCAGGTGGGCGTCAAAGCCCTTCCTTCAAAGATGACTACTGTAGATGTCACCAAAAGTACAACGTCCCATTGGTTCTATTAACTAAAGGACCCTAGATTATTTGGTCCATTGTGATTGGGTTGGCACCAACTCCATGCATACATTTCCACTTTGCTTAGCAACATGCAGAATGGTCAGCCAGGTGCAGGGTGCCCGCTAGTTACCCGCCTTTCTCCAATTAAGGTTAAAATCAATCATCACTTCAGCAACTATGTGTCATTTATTTTACTGTAGTTGGCCTCGAAACAGCATTTTCTGTCTGGGAAGGTTCCGATATCTCTGCCTGGGTGGATGCCAAGCAAAGGTGTGAACTTGTGCTTCTCCTCGCTTGGCTGGTCACGTGCTTCCCACACTGTGAATTTGTCTAGTTTCTCTCAATTTGTCCATTTGATTCTTATTCAGCTTGCCACCTGCCTGCACCTCCTTATCTTGACCTTCAGAGACAGGCTATTCTGTTCTATTATATGTAGCTACTGTTTGTTCCTTCTATTGGTATGACCTTGGCTCTCCTGGGATGACTTGCATCTGCCGAGTTTCGATTCAGCCGTCTCTGCTCGTTTTGCTAGAATATGAATCTCTGCTCATTCGGACTTTAGAAACCTGGGTTGATTCTGCTTCGTTTGCAAAGTGGAATTACACTTATAATACTGTACTTCGTTTTGAGGTAGATTATGTATAATGGCGGTTGCCGCACTATTCTTCTACTTAGCATTGCAAGCCGCATTGTTTTCTTAGCTTTTTTGTGGCTCCAAGCATATATGCAAGTGTTAGCTGGTTGAATATCTCCATCCTGTTTACAGCTTAAGCTTCTTTGTATTTCACATTGTCCTCCCCTTTTAGGTTCACGATATCCTTATTCATGGCATTTCGTCTCTGGGTGTCATTCTCGGGTTGTCATTTCTTCTACTTGTACGACAGTCAGGGCCCTCGTGACATCACCATTCTTCTTCCATTAAGACCTTTTTGGTTCTTCTGGGTATGTACTTAGGCAATCTTCATTTCGTCTTATTTGCTGGTAAGGTTTCCTTAATTGATACCTTACTGTCCATGGTTTTCTTGGTATCAGTACTTTCTCTCTTAATAGGTACTGGGCAGAGCCCTACTGCAGCTCTCTGCAGATTTATCTGCTCATCATACGTCAAATATTTTGGTGTGAATATTCCTGGTACTTCAAAATGGGCGACTGGAGTGCAGGATTTATTTGGGACCTCCTCTACACTTTTGTGGAAGGTTTGTTGGACGCAAGTACTTTTGGTTCAGGGATAGTTCTGCTTGGAATCTAAGACCCTCAGTTGTCCATTTCACCTTGCATCGTATATTGTTTGGCTAGCTGACTAATGCCTCAAACTTCACTTTAAGATGCTCAGGTGCTGTACTGAGTGGCCTGCTGGGATTTTCGCCCATCAGGACATCAGCCATCTGTACTACTGTGAGGCATATCGTCAGGGCAAGAGCCAGAATCCCGGTATATTTCTCCCAGATTTCTACCCTGCTGTCTCCCACAAGCCTAACTTCCTCCCATACAGTACATGCACATGGTCTGCCCCATCGGCAATGGGATGAAAGACTGACAATCATTGTTCGAGAAGACTGCACCAATCATGTCCAGGGGGTTTTAATACACTCAAAAGCTTCTGGCCAACACTTTAGATTTGCACTGGCCTAGCTTCTGATGTGAGTGGTGTGCAACTGATGTCAAGATCAGCAAGTACAACCAGAAGCATGGTGTGATCCAAATCTGGAATTTAAAGAGGGTCAGATTGGAAGAGACTTTATGGTGAAGAAACTCAGAGTGAAATCTGCATATTAACGAAGATCAGATTGGGAGAGACTTTATGGTGAAGGGACTCGGAGAGAAATCTGCAGTTTAAAGAGGGTCTGATTGGAATAGACTTTCTGGTGATGGGACTCAGAGAGAGAAAGAGAGAGAGAGAGAGAGAGAGCGAAAGAGAGAGAGAGAGAGAGAGACAGTGAGAGAAAGCGAGTGAGAGAAGAGAGAGAGAGAGAAGAGAGAGAGAGAGAGAGAGAGAGAGAGAGAGAGAGAGAGAGAGAGAGAGAGAGAGAACAGCTTGAAATTGGTTCAAGTGGTGTGAATACCGAAAAAGCTGGCCTGTCTGTGCACAGGAAAATGGACAGACTTTTGAAGACAGAATGTTTCATGTATTACGTAGAACCGGGGCTTCCATGAAGGGTCTTGAAGCGCCAAATCAAATCCATGTTTTCTCAAATATATTTGATTATGGTGAAATGAAAAGTGAGCTGTTTCCGTAGTCTGTTGCTATCCTGCAAACCCAGTGTGTCTAGAGCTATTGAGGCCCAGGCTTGTATACCCCTAATTTAGGAGAAGGAAAGGTGAGAGACAGTGTGATTGCCTTTAAAGGACAGAAGGATTTCACATTTATTTTGGAGCAATGGTTGTCCATCAAAGATCTGAAGCAAGGGAAAGGTTTTGGTATGTAAGGAACAATTAATAAGCCATAGGAGACGGGGAGGTGTCAAGGGTTTTGACCCATATTGAATCAATAGACTGGGTAGATGTAGGGATGCGCTGTCGCCGCCCATTATTCTATCCCAGAACAAACTAAATCAATAGACTGGGTGGATGTGGGGATGAGCTATCGCCGCCCACATTCATGCCAGAATAGGAGAACTGCGCAGTTGGCACGAGACCACTCCAAAGATACAACCTTCTTGTGGGGGGTTCCACATCACCACTCTACTGTAAGGATGCCATCAAAACAATGTTAAGCAAGGGTCCTATACTATCAAGCAAAAGACCACTCTATTGAAATTCAGTAATTCAAGACAACTCAAAAATGGATGCAGTACCGACAAATTCCCCAAGGTGGCGCTAGCGGTCTAAACTCTGACAGGGAAACTGTATTTAGGAGTTGCAAGAGGGGCAGGGACTTCAAAGCTTGTTGGTTAATTGGAAACCTTAGCCACCTGATGTTCCCAGAGCCCAGGAGGCTGGGAAACCTTAACACCTCAGAGATTCCCACCCCAGGAGGCAGGATATCACATGACCCTGTTGATTGATTGAGGAGAGACTTCCAGGCAGCCTGCTGGAGCCCACACAAAAGGCTCTTTCTGTTGAATGGGGTTTGTTAATTTTGAGTGTTTCCTGTCAACAGCCCTCTGCCAGCAAGGAGAGACATGTGATCACTGACCCACCCAGACTCCTGGAGGCGGACCCAAACACTTTGGGGGAGTTGAATTGCAACAAATATATAGTTTATAGAAACAGTGATAATTTATTGTAACCAAATGACAGGAATGTACAACTTTGAGAGTCTTAGTTTGAAAAATGCCCTCACAATTTGAGTCCAAACTCCAATTTGTACCATGTTCTGGGGCAAAACCCCGCTAATTATGATTATTGTAGACAATGTCTTTAAGCTAGAGACATGGAAAGTTACTGGGCTAAATGTGGAAGGGAAATGTACCTTTGTATAATTTTTGATGAAAAACCAATGTTGGAAAACCCACTAAAATCGAAAATAAGTTGCCATTTTTGAATGCAAGCTCCTAGAAACGCCAGAGTCGGGACAGGGATTATCTTTAGTAATATATGATGTGTGTATGTGATGTCAAACAACTGTGTACCTGGGAAATATGTATTTGTATCAGGAATAGATTTGTGTGCACATTGACCAGGGGAGTGTCATTTCTGCAGGTCATAAAAATGATATCACTCTGACACACTATCCCTTCCCAAATCAGGGACCAAAGAATCTATTGACCTATCAAATCAAAGAGAGGGGCAGGCTTAGGGATGCTAGCCTCTCCACCCACTTTTTAAAACACATGAAAAGAGACTGCTGGGACAGGTAGGGACATTCAATTCCATTTTCTGCGGGACGCTCTGCCGGGAGACTCCAGACTTCACATCCATCAATCTTCAGAGACCAGAAATCTACTTCAGAACTTAAAGCAAGGGCCTAAACCCACAAACTGAGAACTCTTCTCAGCAGGCCAGCATCCTTAAAATCATTTGCAAACTATTCCACAGCCGGGCGAGCTGTCTGAATTCTTTTGCCAAGAACTTTTGCCAGTACCCAGAAAGCAGTGTTACATCCAGAATCCACTTGATCCGGACCAGAAGCAGACCAGAGATCCAGAGAACCACAGCCCGCTGTATCCAGAGAGCTGACCCAGATCGCTGTGAAGTGCCGAGACCAGAACCGGAGTCCAGTCCAAAACCTGACCAGATCCGTGGCGAGGCCCATTCCTGCCCAAAATATATTGTGAGTACCGCCAGACCTGTGCAGAACCCAATCTCTTAGTTAAAATAATCTAATTCAAGCTATTTTAACCTAAGTAGAACTGCCTCCTAGAAATCGTGTCATCTGTCATTTTTAAAGCTGCACAACTGTCACCTGTCAATTCTGCAGCTGCAAGCTGTCACCTGTCATTTTGAGTTTTACTTTAAATCCGAAAATCTACCTTTATTAAATCGTCCGTATCTCTTGAACTGTGTGGGCTAGGATTCTAGGCTTTCCAACGAACCTAGAACCGACTACCTACTTCTTATACTTTTTCCGCAACCGCGATTCACGCACTCGCAAAATTTGCCAGGATTTGACATTTTGCACAATTTCAGCCACGTGTAAAAATCTGCAGCTTTTTGCTTTCCTTTGCTAAAATTCGTTTTAACCTGCTAGTTACGCATAGAGCATTACTAAAGTGAGCCTGAACTAATATAAAGTATCCCTCCCTGACCCTGAATCTCTAGAGGGAATTAAAATCAGTTAGCACATGTTCCCATCATTGCCATCACATTTAAAAGCATTTTGGGCCTGTGTTTCAAACCTCTACCTGTTTTCCTCTAAGCTTGCTGGGGGGGGGGACTGCATTTCGTATTGCATTTTGTTGGGATTCTTGAAGACTGTGTGCTCCCCTTCCATTTCTTACATTGCATAGGGGGGGAGTGAATTGTCAAGGAAAAGTGATTACATTGTCTTTTGTGAAACCAGATCAGTTTATTTTCTGTACTGCATTTATTCCACCTTGCATTTCCTTGAAACCATAAAGCATTTCAGCTACCTCATCCTCTATACTACTCCTAAGTAATCAAGTGTACCACTGTAACATTACCCATTGTGGATCCACATCATATGTCTAAGTGTACTATCAGATATTCATTTGTTATAAAAGTGTGACACATATATCTTGTTTAATTTTTCAAATAAACCTTTTAATTTGCAAAACAAACCTACTTCTTGGCTCAGTGGGGTCAGGGGGATTCTAAGAGGGGGTGTTATACAAGGGTTGTCATCCAGAGTACTGAACTGGATATAAAAATACATCAATAAGGGTTTTCCTCAGCATCCCAGACTAGGCATTGACTTAGCTGTAGTGTTGATTGAATATCACTTACAGAGGGTGATTAAGGAAAGGCATAGAAAGTGCAAGTCAAAGTGAGAATCAATGCACTCATGGAGTATATGTGGTTTAGTAAATTGTGGATGGAAGAAAAAGAGATAATGGGAGCAGAGGATGGAGAGATGTGCTGATGTTTGTGAGTTTGTCGGCAAGGAAGCACAATCGCTCGCATTGTGTGGCAATTGGGTGTGTGGCATGCAAAGGTGAGCAAAGAAGACATTGAGTGACCTGGAAAATGAAGGGTGCAAATTTTGGAGGCAAGTTTATGAAAGTAGGATGACTTTAGCTGATGGGGGTTGCGATTAGCGCTTCCAGGTCCAGTAATAGGCCGCAGGGAGCTCACTCTGTGAGCTTGAAGATGCCTTTTTGCCACCTTATAACTCTGCATTCTTCTTCTTCTCCTCAGGATATCATTTTTTTCCCTAAATCAGAATAGCAATAAGATCATCGGCTCCCAGTTCCCATCACCAGTCTGTCACTGCATTCTGTACAGTCCATCCATCTAAAGCCTTCAGCTCAAACATTCAGCAGATGCTAATTTCTAATCTATCCCCTAAGGATATTGCCATGTCCTAGTGATCAAGATGGCTGCAACGGTCTCTCTGATAAGCGGCCTGTCAGCGCTATCACGGGTTTGTCCCAGAAACTCTCGAGGCACATCTGCACAGCCAATAGATTCTTAGTCCTTTGGCCACCTTGGAGTGGTCCTATCGGCCCACCGCAGCATGCAGATAAGGTTTGAGTGAGTGCTCTATTATAAACAATGTATCTTCATGCGCTCTCAGCTCACTCACAAACCCACCCATTGCTTTGTCATTTTGGATTCCAGTTTGGTACATCTCGCTTCTGAATAACAGGTGGGACGGGATCTTGCGAGGTTTCTGAGCCTGTCACTGCGTGCAATAAAGCAGCGTTGACACCTGTAGCAAAAAAGCTGAAAAATGGCTGCCAACACAACCACGGTGCTAATTATGTGGGGAAAAATTAATTAACCAAGCAAATTGTTCCTTCGCACATAAGGAGGACGGGGGCAGAGAAAGACATAACGTCTTCGTAAGAGTGTTCAGTGATTAGCTAAATATGTCTGGATTGATGACAGACTACGAGGGGTAACCCAGTTGTGATTGCTCGTTAGTGGTTAGATTATTACGGTTAGGTTTCGACCTGTCTATCAGTATTGATGATAATTTATACCACTTTGCAGAAAGGAATTCGATGCACAGCGTCTTATAGATTTCACTCTGGAAATTAGAGAACATGTTTTCTTTATGAAACGAGACCTAGTATCAAAAATGCGCTTCTGAACAAATACAGAGAGACCGATGGGCATCGCTGACGCGCACCTCTCCTTATCCCAGATTTGCAAACCCTAAAACTGGAGTCAATCTGGAGGTTCCAGGAGCATCTCTGAGATTCACAGGTGCAAATGTGATACCCAAGGGACTAATCAAGGACATCTCAAAGATGCTCCAGGCATCTCCACATGTGCGGCTGTGCGCGTGTTTTAGGCTCTCTGGATGAGATATGTAGAGGTCCAGAGGGGAGATGCCCACGGGCATCTCCTGATTGGCTACAGTGCAAACTTCTGTGAATCAGGCACAGAGTGTGGACAAGTGCAATCATGTTCAATGCGTGGGCGAGCATTTCTTGCTTTATGTGCGTTGCTTTAAGTCGGTCCAATAAAGGAAGGGTGGGAGGTTTAAAAAGGTGTCTCTGCATAAATATGGGAGTTGGGATTTGCTCCCATATTTGGGTGCACTGGGAGTCAAGCAGGAGCGTCGGGCACATTTCTAGCATACCTTTCGCATTGCCTGCTCTCCTTTTGTTTCATAATCGCATGCATCACCTTAGGGCCACCTGCAGGGTCAGAGCCTGTGATAAAAAAAATAAAAAACGATAGAAAATCGGGTGCACAAAAAGGTATGACAGTAGTGCAGTACCTCTACTTGTGTTTCCTAATCAGAGGCCTTCAACCTCACAGGCAGCCCTTTCACCACTGCAATCAAAATATTTGGTGCACCTGCATTTCCCTTTTTTAAATAAAGGCGTTGACCCTCAAATCTTCCAATGGGAGAGTCTCCCAGGTGTCACCATGCCCTCATGTCCTTCTGTACTGTCCGATATACCCTTGCTCAACTCATCTTACTTTTGGTCTCAAATTCTATTCCAATGATTAGGGCCCTCAGATTATGGTGAACTATTACCCCCACCTCTAGCCTATTACCCCCACCTCTGGTGTAATGCTATAGAGCACAATTCCATCTATACCTATGTTCAGCCCTTTTCACCTGTCAGAAAGGGGGTATTCCATTAACCTCTTATTCCCTAGAACGCTTGCAAAACGGTATAACTGTTGCTTTAAACTGCACAGAGAGGTGGCCTAACTACAGAGGCATTCCCAAGTCTACAGGTGTCCTTATTCTGACTCCCCACGCGCTCCACGTATCTACTCTAATAACGTGTAATAAAGATACAGAAAATAAAGATGGATGTCACCATGGGGGTTGCTTGATACACCCATGTCCTCACCCTTTTCCAAGTTTGCACCCTGTTTTGTGTTATGTCTGTCACAGTCAGTGATATTTATGATAATGTATCCCCTACCATACATTATAAGGATATTGCAAGTTACAAGGAGTTTCGTGACCACATAGAGGAACAAGGCCGAAGGCCGAGTTTCTTTATAAGGTCTCCGAACACCAGGTTGTCTTGTAATATCCTTTTTATGTATAAAATCCATGACCACACATGGCCATTCACTTTAATAATTGATATATCTGTTAATATAACGTAAGAGAGCTTCCATGTGCTGATCCACATTATCAATATAGAATCTGTTTAGATTTGAAAAAGCAAAAATGCAACTCCAACTGTGTTGCAGAAAAATAGTTCAAGCAGTTTAATAAAATGCATTGAAAACAACTTTCATTGTGTGCTTTAAAATAGGCAATAACATGCAGATTCTAGCTCACATGGGTTAAACTCCAGCAGTGCACAAATTAAAGATTGTGCCATAACCAGTTCCTTGTCAATTACTACCTGCAACATGTCACAGAAAACGACGCTGCAAGTAAGGAGTTTGAAAAGCTTTTCACGCTTTCATTAAGTGCTGCAGTGACAGCTGAAATTCTTTCTGCCGGCTCAAGCAGGAGGCTGTTAAGACCCCACGTCTTACCTGGCCTCTACCTAGTGGCTGTAGCACGACTTACTGCGTTAATATACCAGCATGAGACGCTGTCTCTCTCTAAGCCATCCCCAACCAAGATGGCCCTGCTCACTTCCAAGGGAAAGTACAGTGGAAACATCCCTGGTGATTCTCTCCTCAAGATAGCGATCCCCATAGGATGCCATCATCCCTTCCAAGTTGGCTGCCATGATTCCGAGGCTCCATGCGGAAGTGGCGTAACGGAGATCACAAGCCACTACCTGTCAGTATAAAACACCAGGAAACTGACCAGACGTCACCTTGCAATGTTGTTACAGAGATGACCACTCCATGTGTTTACCAGGTGATTAGCTTGTTCCTTATTTTTGAGAAACGTTACACTATTCTCAGTTCATATGATTATGGTAATTACCCATTCTTTGAAACCTTGCTACTCTATGAGTTATCTTCCATTTACTGGTGGTTATTTGCTAAGGTCCGTGGCTCTCAAGGTAATTACAATAACAAAAAAGGTTATTGCCTTGAACGTGCCGCATCCCCTAACCGTCTCACTCTTGTATTCCCACGGCAGCGTCGGACTCCTGTTGCCAAGAACCTACTTGACGTGCATCAGATAAGCCACCTCTACTGTTAAGGACTTCAATCAGGCGACATACACCTTGGTCTCGGCCTAGTATGCAGCCCACAACTGAAATGCTTATTTCTTTGTCTATATAGATTCAATATTGAGATGTCCACCACTCATATCACACCCCCTTTTCAAATACCCCTGGTCACAATTGACCATGAACCAGGCTGGTTGGTAAAATACAATATTTATTTATTCATTTTAAAATTCAAAAGAAATAATACACTTTTTAATATGGGGCAGCAATCACCAATGGGGTGATAATTACAATGAGAATGTGAGCAATGCATTGGGTTTAACCTGCTAGTGGAACATAGACACAGCACAGAGGAATAGGTGCATTTTTTGCTTTAGGAAAGATAGCACCCAAGTTAGAATTTTCCCATGCAATGTTCCCTCAACCCACAAATAATCAATTCTGAGTGGATAAATAGAATCAGCAGGTAATCAGGAATGAGTAACAGGGAACGAAATTCAAATTTGACCTCCCCTCCCCAAATAAAAGAGAAAAACAGATTTTAAACCCCTTGCAATGTTATGAAAAGACACTCGGAAATGGACAAATAAATAATGAATGTGTGTTAAAAACCTTGCAGCAAATATCATTCCTCACTAAAGCAACAATGCAAAGACACTAACAATCGTAAAGAATGGATTATCAAAAGAATACAGTTCGAAAATGAGAGGAAAGTTTAAAACAGATTGCAGTAGAATGACACAATGGAAACTTTGCAATTTTTCGAATTCCCTCCTGAAATTACTCAAACAGTTTTCAATAAAAACGGTTGAAATACACTGATTTGGAGTTTTTTGGATGGGGGATAGAGGTATATCACAGGAACAATATGGAAGTGAAATTAAGTCTCTAGCTGGTAAATTGGATGAGTTATGAAAGATATTAAAAGGTGCGCTTTGAGTAAAATGGAGCTGTGAAATAGGAAAGGAAATCATTTGTGACAAGAACAGTTTTATTTTACACTAGAGGATTCAGGTTAGGCCACCTAACATGGACACAGTAAGAGTCAGGGTTGATTCGTGACTTCAACCCCGCCACCCCAGCGCCCAACCCCAGCGGAAACCAGTCCAATCACTCGAAATAGGGCTAATGGTTTAGGATTACACAAGACAAAATTACTAAAGAGATGGCGCTAGCACTAGAAATCAAGGGTAAGGTTGCAGGGATAATTCTGACAGTTTTAACGAGTTACCAGGATAAGGATAGGATGGCTTAGAGAGTGGGATAAGGACAAAGACAAGATATGCTTTGGGTTTCTATGGGTTGGCGATTATACTCACAGTCCCCTTTTTAGTTTTGGGATTATTTTTGGACCGTAGTTCTGGTCACTACTTGGCAGCGCGCATGGCAAACAGCTGGGCAGTTCTGGTCACTGGATGGCACTTCTGGACTGGTAATTCTGGTCACTGGATACTAAAGGTCAGCTGGATGGCAGGATGTCAGCATGGCATGCAGTTAATGGTATCAGTATGTTCCCAAAAACACCACAGCTTTCCCCTTTGGTTATTTGGGAATTTTAGTGGGTTTTCAGAATTGAGGCGTTGCTGGAGCAGGATCAGCAATGCTTGAGTTTGGCAGTGGGCCCTGGAGTAGGGTCAGCAATGCTTTGGCCTTGTAGTTGGGGTCTGGAATCTGGATGGATGGAACAGGAACGCAGCGCAGGAACGTCAGGAAGAGTGTGTGTGTCCAGAGTCTTGTCATGGACTCTTATTTATAATGCATAGTGACATCATAGACTATATTGCTGGGCCAGTTTAGCTAAGCCCGCCTCTAAACAACTGGATTGGACAATCAATGTTGTTTGCCTCCCCTGGGATGTGACTCAGTTCAGGAGGTTGCATTTTATGATGTAAAAAGTCTTCCCACAGATCTTTTTGCCAAAAATCTGTCATACCAGAATTTACACATTTGTACAGCTGTGGCACCTTAATAAATTACATAATCAGGTTACATATTTTATGTAGAGCACTTTGAGACATTGTTTTGTCCTTTTATACTTTTTTGGTAATTTTCAATGTGAAATATTCAGCCTAAAATTCCATAACTTTATACATGGGTGTGGATGATCATAAGGCCATAAAATCATATTTAAACTATAACATTTTCACATTTCTACAAATTCTTGCTGCAGAGATAAAACGTCTTTAAAGTTTATTTATAAAATAGTCTTTGGAAGCAAATGACAGTCCTTTATCTTGCATTGGACCATTTTTTTTCTTTTTCCAGCTGCCACCAACTGTCACTTCAGCCCTGTGTGGGGTGGGGGTTCCCAGTTTGTTTGAAAGTTTTATGGCCTCCTCTGCTTGACAGGTTAGTGTCCCAGGACTTCTATTGTCCCAGTCTGGAGCACAGACGAATGTCTGACGAGCGTGTGAACTTTCTGTGTCCTGGTCCATTCAAAGCTTTTCAAGCTAGCAATTATCACTTTTGAGTCCTGGAAGTTTATGGTGTGGCTCCCTCCGTAGGGGGAAGTTTTAACTCTGCCAACCGGAATAACCAGTTTTTTGACAGCTTACAAATCCAGCCAAGGTGGTTTAAAACTTTTATTTTCTGATATTTGGTCCTGAATTAAAACACACCTGTGGAATAAAATAGCCCATGTATGTATTTTCACCCGCCGCAAACCCCTTCACATTGCTAAATGCACAGGTTTCATTCAGGAGTTTACTTTTTAAATTGGCATTTTTCTCCTTTAGGTTTGCAAAAGCCCATTTTTACATATGTGTTGAAAACTGCTAGCATTTCCTTTCAAATTCGATTTTGCCATCTGACTTCCCAATATTGCCTTGCAGCCATAGTTATCTTCTTCTAGGCAGTAGTTTATTTGGAGCACAGACGCATTGAAACTGACATGGCTCAAATAGCTGGAGTTTCTTTTGAACTACTGAGCTTTGATACATTTGTAAAGAAATGAACACATTTTCCTGTGTGAGTAAAAGTGAAATTCCTTGTTGATTTCTCTCAGAGTTGGTTTGACAGGGCCTGCCATTCAGAAATCATACCAGGTTTTCCTGAGGCACAATAAAATACTGAGCATGGCAAGGCCTTATTAATCACAGTGATTTAAGGAAGACCAGATGGAAATATCATCAGTAGATTATTTTAAAGGTGAACAGTTTCCTTTATAATGGAGATCTTGGGCTTTCAGCAGAGCAGTGCTGCCTTTTCACTCCATTTCTTTTGTACAGGTAAGAACACACTGGCACGCTTTCTTAGTGTGTTCCCTTGTTCCCTCCTGCCCTTGTATGCTGGGCAAGAAGGTGCAGCCATCTTTTTGTTGCTGAAAAAACGCAGTTTTGAGGCCATAGTGCTCACAGGAGCCAGTGCAGCCATTTGCTGCTTTCTGCAGAAAGGCAGCTTGGTGATGTGGGGAAATACTGTTGAGTGGGTCAATATATCCCACACTACCGAGATAGGAGAAATCCTGCTCGGGTTTCTGTTTGTTTTACTACCAGGGGTTCACAGAGAAAGGGGGTGGGGGTTTAAAGGCATATTCTTCCATTGCTCTCAGAAGTCTTGACACTTCCAGTGTGTGTCCTCAAGGATTAGTCTGGGTCGCAACAGATTGCAAGACCTAATCTTGTCTCTGAGCCATGGTGGATATAGTCAAAGACTTAGCCTTTGCCCTTCAAAAACTCCAAACCAAAGTACCCGCTTCTAGACAGGAGAAAACATGTTATATAAGACGGTGATTGTGTTACAGGCTTAAGTAGAGTCATGATCCTGGGGGTGGGTGAACCCTGGGGTAAAATGCTAGGCCCTTCTAATCTTACACCTCCAAAAACTGAGGCCGTCCTCTCAACCTCACCCCTGCTACACTTCCGGTCCCATCTCTGCCCATTCCCAGTAAATACATGGGGGATCCTAGAGAATTTGGAGCTTTTATGACCCAATAGTGCATCCATTTCCTTAATTTCCCTTATTTATATGCTACGGATTCAGTCAAGGTAGCTTTTATCTTATATATCATCAAAGCGGCCCTAGCTTGGGCTTCTCTGTTTGTGGATAAGTATGCCCCAGTCTTCCAAGATTCTGATGCATTTTTTGCTGCCTTCCAGGATCAGTTTGACAGGTAATATGCCGCGCAAACACTTCGGTATGATTTCATAGAACTACGACAAGGTAATAAGGACCTCCTTTCATAAATAGCTTGGTTGAGGAACCTAGCAGCACAGATATGTGGTTTTAAGAAGTCCAGCTTACTTTATTGCAACAGGGTCTCAAGGAAGTTCTTAAGGATGCCCTTAGAATTAGCACCCTCGGAAAAGTTGACTGAGTTCATATCCTTGGTGGTTCACCTTGATCAATGGATGGGAGAAAGGAGAGGTGAAAGTCGGTCCACAGATTACCGAAGATACCAGGCTAAGACGGAACCTGAAGCAATCCTTTCTCCTTTCTCCTTTGGGGAATGGAGAATTAATGCAGCTAGGGAGTATCCAAAGACTGATTTTCCCTGAGGAAAAGGGCCTCAAACAGTGAAGGAACTTGTGTTTCTATTGTGGCGATTCTGGCCACACTGTCTATCAATGTAAAGTAGAGGCTCTGGGAAGGTGGCAAAGGAATCCACTCGTTAATACCTAGGAACATTTTAATGAGCAAGACTTCTTTTATTTCATGACGATCATGTGCAATCATACCCTCTCAAGACCCGCATTTCTTAATCACAGTTGAACTATCAACTGCTAGCTACTGCTAGTCTGGGGTCACATGGATAGTGGAGCTACCAGAAACTTTGTGGATATACACTTTGCCCTCAAATTGGGATTAGAAATGGTTACAAAAGAATTTGAAGAGTCTTTCATTTCTGTGGATGGATCCCTGCTTACCTCAGAGCCTATGATCCAACATACCCGGGAACTAACCATGTTATGTAGCACCCAATATCACAAATGCATTTGCTTTGATGCAATAGCTGCCCTAAAAAAACAAATAATTATGGGAAATCCTTGGTTAGTATACCACAGTTCACTCAAAGACTAGGAGAAAAGAACTCTGGATTTGAGATTCCTTTGTGACAAGAACAATACAATCAGAGTGGCCAAGGTTCTCCCGTTCATCAGAAATTCCTATATGCTCAGCCATATGCACACCATTAATAGGAGTCACTTTGACTACCATCAGTCTTAAAGAATACCAAGTCTTTAAATCCATTTTCGATCCTGTGGAAGGCAACAATTGACCACCTCACAGACTCCATATTTGATTAATCAAACTAGTTCCAGGGACAATTATTCCTTATAGTCAAACGTATGCCCTTTCAGAGTACAAGAATAATATCTTAAAGGACTACATACAATGAAAATTTTGAGAAAGGATTTAGCCGACATTCATATTCTCCAGCCAATTGCCTATTCTTTTATACCAAAAAAGGACAAAACTCAGTTAAGACCATGTGTGAAATAAAGGCAACTGAATGTAATGTAATGGGTTATTTATAACACGCTTAATACTCAGAGATTTCTAAGCACGGACCTGAGGTGGAATGCCATTGCTGAGAAGAACATATACCCCTTACCTCTAATTCAAGTCCTCTTAGACCAGGCCAATGTAGCATATGTACGAAACTCGCCTCAAAGGAGCATATAGCCTGGTTAGGGTTTATCCGGGGGACAAATGGAAAATGGCATTCAAAACCCGCTTTGGACATTATAAATACTTGGTGATGCCATTCAGTCTTTGCAAAGCCCCTGCAGCTTTCCAACATGTTTTAAACAATGTATTTCAGGGCATCCTTGATATGTATGTAGTCATATATTTAGACAATATCCTGATCTTCTCCCAAGACTATCAAGAACATGTGAAACACATGAAGGAAGCACTCTGTATACGACAGGATAACCATCTCTATGCTAAGCTTTCAAAGTATCTATTCTATACAACCAGAATAACCTATCTGGGTTATATCTTTTCTCTGCAATGTATGGATTTGAAGCCTGTCAAGATTGAGGCCATACTCCAATGGCCTCGCCCTTCGAACATGAAAGAACTCTGTTGCTTTCTTGGTTTTTCTAATTTTTACAGACAAATCCTTCCCGAATAGTCAAAAATATTGATTCCCTAGACTTGATTACTGAAGGAGAAGGTTCTCTATGACTGGAACAATAAAGTGCAAGAAGCATTCGAAACTCTGCAACAAAGTTTCACTACCTCGCTGATTCTTCAACTCCCAGATTCCAGCCAGCCATTTACAGTATATGTGATGCCTCAAACGTTGCTTTAGGGGCTCTATTACTTCAAACAGACCCGGAAACAGGACTCCCACATCCAGTGGCTTATTAATCAAGAACCTTGACTTCATCTGAACAAAACTACAGCATTTTTGAAAAGGTGATGTTGGTGATCACAGATGCCTTCCAGACAATAAGACTTCTTTTGGAAGGTTCACACCATCTTGTGACAGTGATCACCGACCATCATTATCTGGAATTCCTCAAAACTGCACAGACCATCATTCCGAGACAGAACAGATGGACACATTTCTACTCTCGTTTCAACTTTATAATCACCTATAAACAGATGCCTTGTCCAGACAATACTCTGAAGCTGACAACCACTGTTTTGCTTATTCATTCATAGACTCAAAGAAGGTAGTAATGTTCATCTCTAGTCCCCTCCAGCTCTGCGAACAGGAAATCAGGGAGACCTGCACCCTTCAGATGATGCAAGAATTCCTAACGTATCATTCCTTCTCATCACATTGATCATGACATGTGTTTCAAGAATAACACTGTGCAGTAGCAAGCACCTTGGAGCATATCTCATGTGCAGAATGGAACTAACATAATAAATGACCTTGGACCTAATTAACCAGACAGACTCTAAGAATATGGTAAAATACTACTTTATTGTCAGTTCAAATAAAGTAGGGAAAGCTAACAAGCGTAACAAATCGCAGATCACTCACTCTCAAAGCCTTTCTGTTACACAAAAGACTTTATACCTTAATATATACGTCAGCTATGATGCCATTCTACGTGGCAAACAATAAAACCTATTGAGGAGAGAGATTAGTTAGGGGACCATTTATACCTATAGTGTGTGTACATGTTAATAACAGCATTGGCTGCCCCTTATCTTGTGGGCACACCTTGAATTACCTTTAAAATATGTACAATACTAAATATAGTAAAATAATGACAGTGCATTGGCTTCTGCAACACTGTATAGCATGCTGCTTCAAAGACACTCATGATTGATTGGCATACTCTCCCAAACCTGGACATTCGGCTCACTAGCAGCACATGAACAAAACGAAACCCAGGTGCAGAGAACGACGTCAGTACTCTGCCCACTTTGGTCAATTAGACTACCATCTCTCATCAGTTAGGCCACAAGCCGACGCTTCGCCTTTATAGTTCACCTTGTTGACTGTTCTTTTCTCTTGAATTTTTAATGGAGTCAGGTTATACCACTATCTTTGCCTGAAGCTTAATGAATATTCCTTGTTTTCAAGTTTCAAATCATGTATTAATAGACCACAAATTTGTCAATTTAAACCTCTCATTTACCACTATTTGGTTTAATTATGTAGGCTGCTATCACTCTTCTTGGCCGCTGGAGACTTGATTGTTCCTCCTCACATGTGCTTTTTCCATCCTTGATTGTCCAATACTTGGCACATGCAGATGTTTTCATCTCTGCCTAATCTAAGAGATATGCGCCCTTCATTCATAGCTTTTCCTGGTTAACTCCCTTTGTGCTTTCCAATTATGCCTTGCTGTGTCAACCTTAGTCTTATCGAAACATATATTCTTTGTTTCTTGCAAGAAATAGTTTTTTTGCAACATTTCTGATCTGTGGACCTCGTTTGTCTCTGAAGCAGTTTCAACACGATCCAACGTCCATCTTTCCATCATGGCTGCTTTACTCATGTTATAGTTTCTACTGCAGTAAGCCTCTGTATATCTCATCTACCTTGGATTCTGCATATGTAGATTAGTTGGGCTTCATCTCACTTGTCTATTTGGCATCAATGATTTTGCCATCTCTTTATACTTGATTACTTTGTTACTTGTATTACACCTGCATTTATTCAAATATTCTTATATCGTTTCTGTACGTCATCATATCTTCGCTTTATGGTGTCAAATTACTTTTGTCTACTTGCACGTAAAGCTCTCTTATGCCCAATAGTGCATGCCCACATCCTTCCACCACTTCAGTATGAGGGTACATTTGATACGGCTGTCTGAGTGTATAATGTCTCTCATACGCTCAATGTGGTACTTTGATAATACCTAGTGTTACACATAAAGCTCTTCTACTGGTGTTCACCCCATTTTATGGAGGTAAGGGGGTGGACACTAGGGATGATGTCACCTGCTCCTCTACATTCCCCCCTCTGGTGGAGTCCTCGACAACCTCCCCAATTTTTGTCACCTTTTTCTTCGCAGAGTGTTTTCTTTGGGATCCATGTCTTTGTTACCCCCCTCAGGTGACCTGCCTTCTTGATATGCACATCCACAGTCCAAGTCATGTGGCAACGCTCCCCACATGGTTGATAGAATATCCAATATCCTACATACTTCTTATAATCATTTGGATAGTAGAACGTCATTCCGAGGGATTATATGGGACTCATTTTTATGTGTCCATGGGTTCTACTCTCATCTTGTATGTTGTGTTTCTGGTGTTACTGGTTTCAGCATTTATGTCACTCATTATCTTCATCCCACCAGCTTTCTTTGCTGTCTTCTGGCATTGTCCAATGATGAATCTCGCTACACAGAATCCCAGCATTACCAAAACCAATATTGCTCTTAACAGCTTGAAGGCATTTGACATCAAGGTCAGAATCCATGGAAACTGGGACAAGAACCTAAGAACCAATCATCTTCTGTTGTCACATCTGATTTCTATCATCTATGTATGCAGGTTCGATAACATAGTTATTGCCTGTGTCAGGGTCCCATTTTCTCTAGCATGGGCTGGTGTGTATGTACAGCAAGATGGCCAGATCTTGTTGCAGACACCACCTTTCATTACTATAATCAAGTCCAAGACATACCTGTTTTGGAGGGTCATCAATCGAATAGCCCTTAATTCTTCTTGAATCACATTAAATCCTTGTATCATTGTATTTATTGTTTGCAGAAATTCCCATCTAGTGATCTGTAACCATTTGGCATTCACTGGAGTATGAGGTCCTGGCATAACTATAGATGTAACTACCATTGCCATTTTGCAAAATAGTTTATGCTCATCTGGAATATCATTATAAGCGTTTATCAATTTTTTATTAGAAATTTAGAAATAGTTCTCTCTCTTCATCAGGGAGAGCTTAAGCAACCCTTTTCTTCTCTGGTGCACATTCATATTTGTAAATTCCTCAATATAGAGATAACTCTGGGGGATCACTAATGCAGGAACATGATCC